>NC_088791.1:94983575-95613708 GCF_011386835.1 Chrysemys picta bellii
GGGCTGTAGTCCACGAAAGCTTATGCTCTAATAAATTTGTTAGTCTCTAAGATGCCACAAGTACTCCTGTTCTTTTAGTCTCTAAGGTGCCACAAGTACTCCTGTTCTTTTAGTCTCTAAGGTGCCACAAGTACTCCTGTTCTTTTTGCGGATACAGACTAACACGGCTGCTACTCTGCAACCCATCAAAGACAGGTTGCTTTTTGCTCAACGTATGTCTTACGACTCTTGCATTCAATAACAGTTCCATCTTCTAGGCATTCAATTATACTCTTAAAATTTACTATCATTGCCTCAGAGGCTTTCATTCACACTGCCCATCTAGTCTTGCAGAGAACCTTTAGATTTAAAGGGCTACTTTGTTCTTCAGAAGCCTGTCCAATTTCATCTGTTGCATCAATCCTTCCAACTTCTTCAGTGCACCATCAAGTTCCTCTTCTCTTTGCAAAACTGTACTCTCTCAAGCAAGAGTTTGAAGATACAGATTATTTTTAGACCTAATCATTAGCTTTTCCCATCGATGGTTAGAGTTCGCAAAATATTTATATATTTCTGCAAAGTTGTGAAGAAAACCTTCAGGGCTGGACTGGCCTTAACTTCAGCAGCATGCCCCAAAACTAGGTTAATTTGATGTGCTGGACAATGGATGTATGGTGCATACACTTTGTCTCCCTTGCCTGAAAGCTATTTTCTCATTTTTGTTTGCAAACCTCTATGAGCCCCAGCCATAACATTGGTCCCATCATATCACTGTCCAGACATATATTTGGGTTGTAATCCATAACCACAGGCTAAAACATTAGTTAACTGGTCACACAAGGATGCAGCATCTGCCTCACTACCACAAAACAAACAAAGTGATATTTTATATCTACTTTTCCTTCAGTACACTCAATACCAACACAAGGAAGCAAAATGGCTATTTGATCAACATGGCTAATATCTGTGGTTGCATCTGCAATGACAGTAACAAAAACTTATTGTATTTGTAGCTATTAAACATGCACCTCCTGGTTTCTGATACCAAAAGACTCATAAGTTCATCAGTAGTTGTCTTGTTCAAGTATTTGATTCTCTTGGTGTCACTGATATGTTGGGCAAAAGCTGTATTATGTCTGGCAAGTAGCTTAATTATGCTCAAGTTCATATCACAATTGTTGCTCTCCAATACTTCACAGTGACTGTGGAAGGGGAGATGTAAACTAGCTAAAATTTTGACTGTGTCAAGCAATATTTTTAGTATTTCTTGCCATTTCCTAATACACTTCTACCCCGATATAATGCTGTCCTCGGGAGCCAAAAAATCTTACTGCGTTATCGGTGAAACCACGTTATATCGAACTTGCTTTGATCCGCCGGAGTGCGCAACCCCGCCCCTCCAGAGCGCTGCTTTACCGCGTTATATCTGAATTTGTGTTATATCGGGTTGTGTTATATCAGGTAGAGGTGTATTTTCATTGATACCATGTCCCTTTGTGAACTGTGGAGCTGCTATATGACTGCATGTGTTGTTTGCTCTTCCCATTAAGAGACATCGATGTTATCATATTCTTCCCATCATTGAAAATCTATCACCCACATTGATTTGTGAGTGTCTGTACCCCTGGACAACCAACAAATGTGACAGTATGCATAATCTGAAAGATATGGGTATGCTAGGCAGTTGACATGCAAATCTACATGCAGTGCATTTTTCATTCTGTACAATGAAAATGAAAAATGGTAGTTTGTAGGAAAAAAAGGAAACTGTACAGTTGGTATATCACTGTCAGTGGACTGGCAAGAATCAATACATAAAATATACACAATAGGTCAGGTGATAACACTAAATCTGGAAAGTGACTTATCAGATGGGAACTTCAAACCTATTTCAGCAGGAAGACAGCTTTGACCTGCTTCATTGTTGACATGCTCATCTACATGATCTTTGTTGTGATTTTTTTGTTTTAAGATAATCTATGGTATCTTTGGCTTTGTTGGTTTGTAGCTCATCTTACAGGATCTTCAATATGCTGGTTCCAAGCAGAGTGTCTCTGGAGATATCATCAGCTACTACTACAGGTGCAGCTTCAGTGGTACTGCACTACTCGTTTTCCTGACTTAAACCTTGACACAACGACAGAGTCCTACTTGCCGAACTGATATGCAGTTCTTGACTTTCTACTTCAGACTGCAGGGGTTGATCAGGAAGCTTATAAAAAAGCAGTTACCTACCTTTCGTATCTGTTTAGGATGACCAGACAGCAAATGTGAAAAATCGGGACAGGGGTGGGGAGTAATAGGAGCCTATATAAGAAAAAGACTCAAAAATCGTGACTGTCCCTATCAAATCGGGACATCTGGTCACCCTATATCTGTTGTTCTTCTAGATGTGCTTCTCATGTCAATTCCATGTTAGGTGTGCATGCGCCGCATGCACCGCTGCTGGAGATTTTTCCCCTAATGGTATCCATAGGGCTGGCTCTAGTGTTCCCTAAAGCTCCATGCTCATGCGTCAGTATAAGGGGCGCCACCGGCCCCGCACCATAGGCGCCGACTCCGTGGGTGTTCCGGGGCTGAAGCACCCATGGGGAAAAATTAGTGGGTGCTCTGCACCCACCAGCAGCCAAACTCCCCGCCCCGCCTCACCTCCTCCTCTGCCTCCACCAGGGCCGCCCAGAGGATTCAGGGGGCCTGGGGTCTTCGGCGGCGGGTCCCGGAGCAAGTGAAGGACCCGCCGCCGAATTGCTGCCAAAAACTCTCGTGGGGGGCCCTGAAAACTCTCGTGGGGGCCCCTGTGGGGCCTGGGGCAAATTGCCCCACTTGCCCCCCCCCTGGGCAGCCCTGGCCTCCACCTCCTCCCCTGAGCATGCCGTGTCCCCGCTCCTCTGCCTACCTCCCAGTGCTTGCCGCCACCAAACAGCTGTAGCAAGCTCTGGGAGGGACGGGGGAGGAGCGGGACCGTGGCGCGCTCAGGGGAGGAGGCGGGGAAGAGAGGGACAGGGTGGGGATTTGGGAAAGGAGTCGGAATAGGGGCAGGAAGGGGGCGGAGTTGGGGCGGGGACTTTGGGAAGGGGTTGGAATGGGGGTGGGACAGGGATGGAGTCAGGGCAGGGCCAGGGACAGAAGGGAGTCGAGCACCCACTGGCCCCCATAGAAGTCGGCGCCTATGCCCCGCACCCCTCCAGTTTCTTCTCGCTGTCCACTCAGACAGTGGGGAAGGAGAGTGGGTCATGGAATGGACGTGAGCAACAAAAAGGTAGGTAGCCATTTTTTCTTCTTTGAGTGCTTGCTCATGTCGATTCCATGTTAGGTGACTCACCAGCAGCATCTCTGGAGGTGGGCTAGGAGTTCAGGGGCATGCTGACTATAACACAGCTCTCCTGAAACTGGCATTGGCTCTGGCCTGTTGGATAATGGCGTAGTGAGATGCAAACGTGTGCTCTGATGACCATGTCACGGCCCTGACAAAGTCCTGTATTGGTATTTGTGCCAGGAAAGCCACTGAAGATGCTTGTGTTCTTGTTGAGTGGGCCCTTACAATGGCTGGAGGTGGGGTCCCCACTTGCTTGTAGCAGGCCCGGATACAGGCCGTGATCTAGGACGAGTTCCTCTGGGCTGACACCTGGAGCCCTTTCATTCTGTCTGCTATCGCAACAAAAAGCTGCGTTGATTTGCGGAAGGGTCTTGTCCTGCCAATATAAAAGGCTAAGGCCCTTCTAATGTCCAGAGAATGCAGACGCTGTTCTTCTGTCTTGTGAGGTTTTTGGAAGAAGACCAGCAGAAAGATGTCTTGGTTGATGTGAAATTGCAACACCATGTTGGATAGAAAGGCTGGGTGCGGAAGCAGCCAGACCTTATCTTTGAAGAAAACGGTACTTTGGGGTATGCAGCCAGAAGCCCCTGCAGATCCTGCACTTATCTTGGACATGAGCCTCCCCCAAGCACTTTTGGCAGCTGGAATGGGGGTTGCTCACCAGCACTGGCATGGGTTCAGTATAAGCTGCATATGGTTTGAAGCCTGAGGATCAGGGCATGCCCCGTCCTGGGATCGACGTCCATTAAGGGGACTAGCTAACTAACAAGAACTAGAACTGACAACTACTAACTATTTACAAGAAGAGATCTGTAAACCACTAGGGGAGGCTTGTCGAAGCAAGAGAAGAGGACTGTTCCAGCAACCGTCACTGGCAGTAAGAAGGAACTGGAGGAATGCGGGGCTAGCAGCAACCCTTATACTGGTGCATGAGTACAGGCCACCAGGGGATGCTAGGGTCGGCCCTATGGATACAACTAGCAGGAAAATGTCGGGCAGCAGGGCACGCGGCGCACACACAGATAACATGTAATCGACATGAGCAAGTACTGTACTCGAAGAAGAATGATCGTTTCTGCTGCTTAGGATCTCCGGAGGCAGTTTGTAATAAATGTATTTTTGCTTTCTAAAACCAGACTTGTATGTGTTTATGGTTTTCATTTTCAGACATCTTCCAGCATGAGAATAACTAAGTTGGAAGTCTAGGTCTAAATAGAGTGTATTTTTGTGCTTCTTATTTTATCCTTCAGTTGAGAGAGTAGTCCTAAAAAAATGTTGATTGTCTCTGCAGAATTTAGCAGTAACAGGCAGAACTAGACTGCGGAATGGCTGCGGAGAGTGCTGTGGGAGAGTCTGGAACAGGCAGACAGACACACATGCCTCTCAGTGTCCCACAGCAAGAGGAGGCTATGGAAATAAACTACATTTCCCAGCAGCAGCCCCTTCAGCACTGGAGCATGCCCAGTAGCTGCAACCCCTGTTGGATAGGGTAGAAAGAATGAGTACTTGTGGCACCTTAAAGACTAACAAATTTATTTGGGCATAAGCTTTTGTAGGCTAAAACCCATTTAATCGGATGCATGCAATGGAAAATACAGTAGGAAAATATATATACACAGAGGACATGAAAAAAATGGGCGTTGCCATGCCAACTATAATGAGACTAATCAATTAAGGTGGGCTATTATCAGCAGGAGAAAAAAAATTTGGAGTGATAATCAGGATGGCCCATTTCAAACAGTTGACAAGAAGGTGTGTGTGTGTATGGGAACTTAGCATGGGGAAATAGTTTTTACTTTGCGTAATGACTCATCCACTCCCAGTCTTTATTCAAGCTTAATTTAATGGTGTCCAGTTTGCAAATTAATTCCAATTCTGCAGTTTCTCATTGGAGTCCGTTTTTGAAGTTTTGCAACTTTGAAGTCTGTAATCGAGTGACCAGGGAGGTTGAAGTGTTCTCCGACTGGTCTTTGAATGTTATAATTCTTGACGTCTGATTTGTGTCCATTTATTCTTTTGCATAGAGACTGTCCGGTTTGGCCAATGTACATGACAGAGGGTCATTGCTGGCACATGATGGCATATATCACATTGGTAGATGTTTTGTGTAATGACCCATCCACTCCCAGTCTTTTCATGTTCTCTGTGTATATATATATCTTCCGACTGTATTATCCACTGCATGCATCCGATGAAGTGGGTTTTAGCCCAAGAAAGCTTATGCCCAAATAAATCTGTTAGTCTCTAAGGTGCCCCAAGTATTCCTCATTCTTTTTGGTGATACAGACTAACACGGCTACCACTCTGGATAGGGTAGGAAATTCCTTTTACTCCCGGCCACTGCTGGGCATGCTCAAATGCTGTGGGAAGTTTGCAAAGGCAGAGCAGGACAGGTTGGTGAGTGGGACCCCAGGGCTGATGGCCAGGTGAGATGTTAGAGTGTAGACACATGCAACTCATGCAGTTGCCCTGAAGCAGCAAGAGGACCCCTGCCCCCTTGCCATGGTGACTGACTAAGTTACTTGTGAGAGTGGGGCCCTAGAATCGAGTGGGAGGGGGCAGATGGCAGAGGAACAGGTGGTGCAGCTGCTCAGGGTCCATGTGGAACGCCAATAGACCCCAGTCGTCAGCGGACAGGATTGAACCTGGGACCTCTGGAGCTTAGTGCATGAACCTCTACACTACAGCATGAGCAGACCCATTTTATCGCTCTCTTTAAGTGGTCTCGGTGCCACTAGAGGGGACAAAACACCACACCCAGAAGATATGTGGGTTACATATGCACTTGGAGGACCCCTGCAGGCTCAGCACTGCTCAGCCACACAACATATACGCTGCTGCCATTGTTTGCAGCCTGCTGGTCCCCACTGCCCACGTTTGAATTTGCCTGGGGAGGGAGGCCTCCAAAATGGTGGCT
This sequence comes from Chrysemys picta bellii, assembly GCF_011386835.1. NCBI lineage: Eukaryota > Metazoa > Chordata > Testudines > Emydidae > Chrysemys > Chrysemys picta. Next base: position 94,989,788 of record NC_088791.1, read on the forward strand.
GTGCCATGAATTCTGATTAGCAGGTACCACCAATGGTCGGAGGTCCCTCCTCCCCTCCAACTGACCAGGCAAATTCAAATGTGGGCAGCAGCAACCAGCAAGGCTGCTCTTCCTAGCAGCTCTGACTCCAACTCTGGTGGCAGCAGTAGTGATTCATGGCTCTGGCTTCTACGACAGCAGTTCTGGCTTTGGTGGGAGCAGTGGTCCTTGCTCTAGGAGGCAGCAGAACTGGTGCACAGTCCAGGCCAGAGAGAGCAGATGGCAAAGCATGGAGCTGGGGAGGAGGGGAACGGGGGAGGAGAGGCAGAGATGACTGCAGGGGTGGGTGAGGTGAGAGTTTATTTTAATTAATGTGGGACATGTGATGGCATGTGGGGGACCACAATCTAAACCTGGACCGGGGCCCATCTTTTTGCTTCTCTGCTACTGGCAAATGGGAAGAGGGAGATGGGGGACCCAGACTGGGGGGAGGCAGTCAGCATTTGCTGACCCTTCTTACTGTTAAATCTGCCACTCTAGCCAAGATTTGGAATAGCAAAGGCTAGCACAGGTCAGGACAGAAAAGCATCGGCAAAATTGTACAAATGTTCCCCAGAAACAGAGCGCCTGAGCAGTGGCCTCACAATCTGCTTTTCCACCGCCAGCTGGGATGCAGTAAAATATTCTTTTAGTACACTGACAATATTTCAGTGGCAGAGTCCATTTGACAAATCAGGAAAGATGGAAGGTGATTTGGACACTTTCTGTGCTCAGGGTATTCTAGCTTGGATACCCAGTCTGTCAACCTAGAAGCCAGGTGGCATTATGCTTGTGAAATGCCCCTCATCACCACTCCCTTTTACTGAAGGAAGCTTTCCCTCCCAATCTCTTTCAATTGTTCCGACCCTGTGTGACACCCCATGCTCTAGGTCTAGGGTTTATCTATAGTTCAGGCACCAGCAAACTTTCCTTATCCCTTCAGCACCTTCTTACATACCAGAGAGCTATCAGTGTTTTTACAAGTTGGAAGAGTAATCACACCTTACCAGCCAACCATGTGTGCACACACGCATAACCCTTTCTCCCCGTGTTCCCCTCTCCAGCTTGTGTATTTTTAAATACTAAAGAATACAAAGAAGACCGTGAATGAGGGAAATTTCAACCTTCCTCTATTTATTTGCTGTTGTTTTAAACTCTAAAATTACAAAGACAGCAAATTATTTCCTGCACAAATTACACTTACAAAATAAAATGAACAAGCGTCAATCCTGAGATTTTCACTTGGTTTTAAACAGCAAACCCACCAAATATACTTTTTTGTTTTTATTGGAAATATCCCCTCCACACTGCCCTCCCAACCACCCCTCCCCAACTCCCCCCCCCTGCCCCCATCTGAAGCAATAATAGTACACAGCTCCAGTTCCATAAAGCAACTTTTGACAGATTCAGTATCGGTTACATTTCTCCCTCCCCCTCCCCAACCAATCAAAAAAAATCTACACCTAAAGAAACTGTCGGTCGTGTGCCCTTTCTATTGTAGATGTATGGCTACATACCAAAGCTATGGATCAGGAAGTGGGTGCTGCAGAGTTGGAAAGCACTCAGAGAACCCAGCATAACAGTAAGTGGTGAAGGGATGGTTTTCTTAACCCCTTTTCTTAATCCACAAGATATTAGACTCTGAAGGGATTAGGACGATGCTTCACATGCAGTTGGAAGCAGAACCTCTTTTTTCTCTCATTTCTTTTGAGGGGATGGGGGAATTAGATCTCCCCCCTCTGTTTCCACTTCAATGCCATCACCCACGATTTTCTGCAAATCCATCCTTTTTAGGAAAAATCCACTTTGCAAATCTCACCAGGAAATCTCCACTGATCCCCATTTAAAGCCTCTCAGTTAAATGGCAACCTCCTCCCAAAAGAACAAAGTAGGTGGACAGATTACCAACTCCAGTCCATTCCTCTCACTGGGTGGGGAAGACACACCACATGCATCATGAGCTGATCTCCCTGTCATTAGTATATATACATATAGGAAATGCTGAACCATCAGACTGAGGTTAAAGAAAATGTAATTTATGCTACAGCAATTTATCCCATGTGGTCATGATCTTCCAGCATAATTATTTTTCTCAGACCCCCTTCATTTAGGCATCTTTGTCCCCATACTCTGGCATGGGCAAGTTCCATGCACAGCCAATTTACCTGTATGATACCCTGGAGCTGTTAGGAGACTGGGGAACTCAATTCCCTTTTATCCAACATGGATTCCCCCCGCTCCCAAAACACAGATAAGTATTTCATACATTAAAAAATATAGAGAGCTCTAATATTACAAAGGAAAAAAACCCAACCAATAACACTTATAAGACAAGTCTCAGCACTGCGTTGTTGTTTTTTTTAGTAATTGAATTATTTTAACTATTTCAGGGAAATAATAGTCCAGTCTTTTATAAAGTTGCAATAGAAAGAGAGAAGAGAATAAAGGAGAAAACTATTTACAGAAGTAGAGGTGAAGAAGAGTGTCCAAGAAAGAAGATCCCAGGCTTGCACTTCACTTCTTCTTGGCTGATTTCTTCGCACTGGACTTTGCTTTGGGTTTCGATGGCTTTGCCTTTTTAGGCTTCGATGCCTTCACTGGCTTGGCCTTGACAGTCTTTGGCTTCTTGGCTTTCTTTGGAGCGGCTGCTGGCTTCTTTTTGGCTTTCTTGGCGGCAGCTTTGGGCTTCTTGGCTGGGGACTTGGTGGCAGCTTTCTTGGGTTTAGCTGCTTTCCTGGGCGTCGTGGCCTTCTTGACTTCCTTCTTGGCCTTCTTAGCTGGGGGTGGCTTCTTCGGTTCATCACCCTTGGCCAGGCGGAAAGAGCCAGATGCACCAACCCCTTTGGTCTGCTTGAGGACACCAGTGGTGACCAGCCTCTTGATGGCCAACTTGATTTGGGAGTCAGCATTCTCTCCCACTTTGTAGTGGCTCTTAATATATTTCTGGATGGACTGGCGAGAAGAGCCGGCCCGGCTCTTTTCAGCTTGAATGGCGGCCACTATCATGTCAGAGTACTTGGGGTGATCTGTTGACTTCTTGGCCGCCTTGGCCCGTTTGGGCTTGGCGGCAGGGGCTGAGGCGGAATTCTCCGTCATCTTTTGCTTTCCCTCTGGGCCAAGGGAATCAGAAGAACCCTGTGCACAGGGTCCTCAAGCCGCCTTGCTGCTCCCCAGATGCTCTCGCCACGTGCGGTGCTTCGTCCCAGTGGCCGTGCGGAAGGCCGGCCTGCGAGATGGGCACCGGGCGGAGGGTTTCTCCTTGCAACGGGCAGACGGGTTCGCCCCCTTGCAACCGGCGTCCCCTCCTGGCGGTGGTGGGCCCAGGTGCCTCTCTGTGGTTCTGTCCCTCGTGGGCCTGGTCTGTGCCTCTGTGTCTGTCAGGCTGTGAGTGGCCGCCCCTCCCGCCGTCTGCGGGTCTCGGTCCCCCCCAGCAGGCTCAGCTCTGCCTCCTCTCCGCCTCCCGCGCTGTGTCTGGCTCTCCAGGCAGCAGCCGGCGCATCCGGGTATTTAGCGCCGCGGCGCGGACCGCGGTGAGGACAGGGCTGCTGGCTGCCTGCTCAGGGCCCCGAATGGCGCCGCGCCGCCGACATCTGTGTTTCTTCCGCCGCCCCAAGCGGCCCTTTTCCCCCTCCCCGGGCGGCCCCGCGCCCCCCCGCCGCCGCCCCCGGCTGCCCCGGTCCCTGGGCTCCCCGCCGCCGGGCCCCGCTCCCGCCGCCGCCGCCCCCCGCCCGCTCAGGCCGCCCCAAACGGCGCCGGGTGCCGCCGGGGCCCCGCCACATTTCCCCTTTGCGCCCCCATAGCCGGGCGGCCGGGGGGGCCCCGGCCCGGGCTGAGCCACCGGGGGCAAGGGCCAGGTCTGGGCCGCCGGGGGACCCCGATCCCGCCCCGCTGCGGGCCCCGGGACCCCCTCGGGGGCCCCGGGAACAGACCCCAACTAACACAGGGAGCCCCGAGCCAGGCGAGGCGCAGCCCGACCTGGCCGGGGAGGGGGGGAGGGGTGGCTCCCCCAAGCCTGGGGGGGTCCCCGGGGGGAACCTCCCGCCCCCAGCCCCGGGACCGCCACTCCTGCCCCCTCCCCAAACTCCTGCTCTGCAAAACTTTCTTTGGTATTAGATGGGAAGTTTGCAGCCATCCCCCTCCCCCAGAGTCCCCCTGGCTGCCCCCTGTCTGGGACTGGGGGCACACGGGCAGGGGACATGCCCCACCCATGCCTGAGCTATATGGGGGGCAGCGGGGGCAGGGAGGGGGGGTTCTCTCAATTGTCCCTCTCCCCAAAAACCACTGCACTGGGCACAGAGATTCCTAAACAATAACAAACCCAGCTGCCATGGAGAAAAAATTGGGGGACACAGACACCCCACACGCCGCATACCTTACCCCAGCCCTCAGCACACACCCAGCCAGATACCCCACGGGCTGCACCTGTCCCCTCCCCATCCCGTTTGCCCCCCACAAACTGCTTTAGGGACTTGCACAGGGGCAATCCTGAGCTGTTTTATTTCCTCCTGCATTTTTTAAGTGAGGAATTGATCTTATCCTTTCAAAACATATTTCCACCCTCTTTGAGGGGACATGGGGAGGGGGAGCCTGGGACTGGGAGAGGGGCAGATTATCGCTAGTGTGACCGTAATTTACATACATATCTTGGGAAAGTGTTTAATTGCTATTAGGGGATTAAATGTACGTGCCATCGCCATTTTGCTGGAAGGATAGCTTGTTTTTTCTTCCCCCTTTTCCTTCTATTTTTTATAACAAATGGGAATAAAATAACATCGTGGCCGCAAAAAGTGAGGTGCGGGACTGAAATCTGAGACCTTATGGTACCGAGTCACTTCAGATGGAGAGAGTTAAAATACATCTGAAACACTTTTTAATAGCCATAAAATAACCTGGAATCCTAACAACACGAAAACCACCACCAAACAAATATATATACATACATGGACCCACAGATCGGGACGCACCCACCCTTCCCAGCTCAATTACAGGGCATGCCATAGGGAACAATCGGACAAATAGTTTGTCAGTTTATAAACAATGCACGGGAAGAATTATTTTATTTAGATACAGGATTTAAATAATCAACCATTTGTCCTTGAAAATTTCCATATCTGTTTCTCTCCAGCCCCCTCTTCGTGTGCTTGTCTACCCCGTCTAATAGCTTTCTCCTTTTTAATTCAGATGGGTGTTTATTTTAATTGGGGGGGAAGAGGAGAGGTGAACACACGATTTAAAAATAAATAAATACACGAAGCAGAGAAAGAGACAACCTAATAGGTGCAGCTCGATAGTTTAAGGGGAGAAAAGCTATTCAGTGAGCTCTAGGCAGAAGTGAGAATATTAGGTGAGAAGGGGGTAGGATCTGACCTCCTAAAATATTTTGATCCAAATTGTGGATCGGTTGCTTTACCAATAGGCACGCAGGGATTAAACGCTGGACGCTGTTGCTTCATTCAGCAGCTACATTTTCATCGAGTGCCTCACGTACTTTAGCAGCAGTTTAACGTGTATGTGACAGTTTATTAAACACGAGGGGATTTTTTTTTCAAAGACGTGGATGCGTAACGAAACCAGCAGGTTTTAAAAAAAAATCTTTTTTTGTTTTAAACCCACCATTCATCTTGGAGTGGCTCATGCAAATGAGTCTATATTAACATGCTGTGCTAGAACGAAAATTTAGATAGAACAGCAGCAGCAAACACAAAAGTATTACAGGGGTGGAAAAGTAATGCATTAAATTATTTGCAAAGTCCTGAACCTCAACAGAAATCATTTGAAAAGGGAAATAAACGGTGGAGAGGGATGGAAAATCCCATTTTTATGTGTAAAAAGTATATCAAATGCATTGCAAACAAAAAACAAAAGAAGGCATTTGCTAAACACTGAGGTGGGAAAACTTCTGGGAGGGGAGACCAATTTATGCAGTATTTCCCCCATGTTTATTTATGTATTTAGTTGTGTTGGCTATGCATACAACAGGAATGATTTCAGTGGAGGGGGGATTTACATAGATTTTCAAGGCTTAAATAAAAAACTTCACCGAAATATACTTTGATATCGTTCTGTGTTATGCACTCAGGGAATAGTACATTGCTCTCTCTCTAATCTTTTAAATTTAAAATCACCCACGCTAACCCATTAACAATCCTGCGTGGAAGGCAGCCATAGCTGCTGTGAAGAATTTCAGTCAGCTGATTAACATTTAAAGAGGCGAATAGATAAAGGATTCCTGAGTTTAACTACAGGCCACCGTAGGACGCCCAAGCAATGCATTGTGGGAAATGTAGTATCCTCGTCAATGCGTTCTCTTGTTAAGCAACAAATCCTATGGCAGTGCTGCTGCTTAGGGTGACCTTTCAAGGATATCGAAGGCTACTGTATGAAAATAGAAGCTAAGCGTTATTTCTGATTAATACTGCGCCACAGTATCAGGTTTAGGATGCAAAGATGCTATATATACACAAACAATACTGTCCTTGTGTGATGTTTTCAGGCAATACTTTTGTGATCAAATGCATGGCCATTGGTTATAACTTATGGAATAGAGTTGTAGTACATAAGGCACCTGTGGTGCAAAGCTGGCATGCCCATTATTTATTAAAAATGCACGAATGCAATAAGTAATCCTACCTCCCTTTGATGGAGACTATGCTCCCATCACATTACCTGTGTTCGCAAAGCGGGGGTTGTATTGGATCCCAAGCTGTTGTCTTGTTGGATGATCACATAGCAGTAGATCTATCTGGAAATTTAAGATGGTACAGAAATTGAGCAACAGCCATCTATAAAAGCAGGGCTTCCTGTTGGCAGCATGTGTCACTAGTGATTTATGATCAGTATTGCTACCTGTTGTTTTTTTAGATTGATTTAAACTGCAGGTTTTGATCTATAAAGCCCTAGATGGGCTGGGATATTGCTGCTAGAGAGACTGTCTCTCGCTGTGTCACCCTGCCACAACTGCAATCAGTGAAGGCATTTGTGTGGGATCCTCCTCGATTTAAAAGAGCAGGGGCTGGTGGTGGTGGTTTCTGTGAACAGCCTCTGTGCTGACACAGGCTTCCTCTCCGGTCTGAAATAGCCCCGGATTATTGAACTTCAGAATATACTGCAAGACATGCCTATTTATGTGGGCTGCTATGGAGGTGGGCCTTTGAGATTCATCAGATGGGTGGGAGAGAGAAGAGTTGGGTGTTTTATACATAATCTAATTCTGTTTATGTAGTTCATGGTAGGGACACCTGGCATCTTGAATAGGATCCCCCCCTTTCTTTTTAAATAAATCTAATAATACTTCTCCCTTCCTACCATTGCACCCTCAACTGTACTGAACTCTCTGTTCAAATCTTCTTTGCCTTAGAATCATGAATATTTCATTCAAGACAAAATTGACAATAGCAGGGAGTTCTCTACCCTGCTGGAAGGGATAGTAGTAGGTGGGGCTCTTACAAATTTCTATTTTCTGTTTGAATGCAGAGTATTTTGATCTTGGAAGAATGCTTATTTTCGAGCCTTGGCTCAATGCAGAGCCTGCTTCACGTATTAACATAGTCCACGTGATGTATTCAGACGATGTACAATCTGAGTTTTTCTACGTTTCTAGCTCTCAGAGTTGCAAAGAAAACCTTTACAAATTGGGAGCTGAGTATAACTGACACACTTGCTTTCCTCAGTCTGCAGCCTGCCTGAAATAACACCCCAGCCCCTTACTAATCTCCATGGAGAGTCAACGCCAAAGGCTAATGAAAACACTTAATGTTGACATTAGCTATATCAATATTGCGCAGAATAGTGGACGGAATGTTGGCAGGGCTGGTACAGGGAAGAACCAGGGAGCTGCACAAAAGGTCAGAGTGAGCCACAAATACAAAAGAGATTAAACAGCAGTGCTCGTCAAAATGCCACTATTTCCCCCACTGAGTGATGATGAATGACAAGAAGGTACCAAATAAATAAAGTTTAGATACTACCTAACATCCATATCTAACCTTTGATCTTTGTGTAAACCTCCCATTGCCAGCAGAGGGAGTTGTGGTACAGCTGCTGAACAGTACGCAGGCTGAAATTCAGACCCCAGACCATAGTTAAGAATGGAATTTTGCCGTCTCCATTGAATGAGTTGAGAGCTTGGGCTTGGCAGAACCTTACTGCAGGTGAAGTGCATCTAGCTGGGGCTTCTGGAGAGCAGCATCCGTTAGGGCTAGCAAGCACACAGCACCTGTATCTTCATGTGCTCGACCCCAGGCTGTATAAAGAACCGCTGGAAGCAGCAAGCAGCCGCTGAAAGGTATCAGGTGCTACCTTCTCAGCCCCTTGCAGGGATATTTAACATAAGTAAGAAAAAATGCTGCTACAAAAGTTTTAGGATAACCAGCATTAGGAATCTGCCAGTGTTTTGGCTGCATGGAGTACTTCTGCCCTCCCCCTCAACCCCTATTATTTTTTTGAGCATCTTCTGCATCGTGTGTCTTTTGACCCACGACTAAGACCAAATCTACTAGCTCCCAACAGTGGCATCAGAAGAGAAGCAAGAGGTCTGTAATAGATGAGCATGTTAATTAGGGGCACATTCCCAACTGGCCTTTCATCAATTGCCTAGATAAAGGCAGTTCTATCACCCCCCCTATTGGAGATACGGGTGAGGGTACTGCTCCCAGTACTGACAATCCAGAGGAACCAGCCTTCCGGTCTAACAAGTCAGGCCCCAGCAGCAGAAGGCCCATGCCTGGGAACTTCATCTCATCATGCCATATGGTAGTAGGCTTAGACGCAGGGTCAAGCACAGCCAGCCCAAAGGAGCTCTTTGACCTCTCAGCTGCAATCGCCACCATGCGGCAGTATGTGATTACAGGGATCAGCTCCGTTGGTGGGATTGTGCTTGTTCCTTGGAGCACAAGGAGGAAGAAGAGAGGGAGGTATGTGTCTCATGCCACAGATGGATCTGGTGTTTTGGTAATTCAATACTTGAAACTTGCTTGATGGCAAGAGCCTGATCATATCAGGTGTTTTAGCATCAAGGAAATTTGCATCTACTGTTTCTGTGTGGGCTGCATTGGACTTTGGTCTCTTGGTGTCAGTGAACTGTCAGATGGTGGTTCCACAGGACCTAAGTGCGCAGTGCCGTCATTTCAGAGATGAGGAAGAATTATGTGATCTAAATGTGCATCCCCACATGAGAGGATTTCAAGGGTTGCTGGTGCTAATCCCCAGTGGTTGAGTAGTCTGACATTCTTCAGCCAAAACCCTCTGCTAGACAGCTCTCTAACTAATCCAAGTGACATGAATTACATTCCTCTCCTTCCCCACACCCATTTTGACTATACTGCCTCAGATTAAGTACTAAGGGTCTTTGCCTTCTTAAATAATTGTCATACACTGCACACTAATCATGCTATATGAAGTCTACTGAAGATGCAGCAGCTAGCAGCTGATGCCTTTTGAGATCAAAAGATACAAAAGGTCACTTGTTAGTGGCTGTGTGGATTAAGGGGAGGAAAGAGCAGGCTCATTATTAATGTCCATGTCTTTGAGGGATGGGCTTTTTTCTTTTGCTAGGATTCTAACTCATTGAAGGAACTATTTTCCCAGAAGTAGTGAGTACCCATCTCCCTCCAACTTGCATCAGGGTGCTAAGTGCTTTTTTCCACATTGTTTTACTTTAAAATTGAGTTTGGACAATGACAACCAGACCTTTTCAATGGAGGAATGCAACTGGCCAATGACATTTGGGATCATGCCACCAACTTGGCATAACTATATAGTTGGTTACTGCTGTGTTAATTTTCATGGAATAAGTGGGTCTAGAGCAGTGGTTTTCAACCAGGGGTCTGTTTACATCTGGGGATGCACAGAGGTCTTCCAGGGGTACATCAACTCATCTGGATAGTTGCCTAGTTTTACAACAGGCTATATAACAAGCACTAGCAAAGTTAGTACAAACAAATTCCATACAGCTAATGATTTGTTTATACTGCTCTATGTACTATACACTGAACTGTAAGTACAAGATTTGTATTCCAATTGATTTTATAATTGTATGGTAAAAATGAGAACAAAATTTTTCAGTAATAGTGGCTGTGACACTTCTATATTTTTGTCTGATTTTGCAAGCAAGTAGCTTTTAAGTGAGGTGAAACCTGTGGGTACACAATCAGACTCCTGGAAGGAGTACAGTAGTCTGGAAAGGCTGAGAACCAGTGGCCTAGAGAATCAATTATGTTAACATGATCTGTCAGTGTCCCACAGGAAGCAGTTCAATATGGTTCAGGATTTTGAGTACAGAGCTCAGGTTGCTTAGGCCCATCCCATACACAATTTTTTATTTTTTTTAAAAAGGAAGTGTTCCTAAATAGGGAACAAGAGCTGCACCTTTAATAGAGAGTAGTGGTAGGATAGAGTAGTTACAACATAATGACACTTTTAGAACTTTTTTTTTTTTTTTTTGGAAGAGGTGCATGCTTCCTTAAATCAGTCAATGTTAACTTTTACAAGAACACCTTGCTAAGAGATCTGGTGGATTCTTCCTCAGCTTGGTTCCAGGGGATGCATTTCTAGAAGATAACTTGTGATTGAACTTCATTATAGCAGGCTCACTGCAGGAATTGTGTAGTTCTAAAGCGTATGTCAGACTAGATCAGGGGTTCCCAAACTGGGGGTTAGGACCCCTCAGGGAGTCACACGGTTATTACGTGGGGGTTGCGAGCTGTCAGCCTCCAACCCAAACCCTGCTTTGTCTCCAGCATTTATAATGGTGTTAAATATATAAACAAGTGATTTTAATTTATAATGGGGGTGTCATACTCAGAAGCTTGCTCTGTGAAAGAGGACACCAGTACAAAAGTCTGAGAACCACTGGAATAGATCAGAATGGCCTCCTCAAGGCTGAATCTAGTGGACTTTGATAAAACTCTTTGCTATCCCAGCCACTGCAGGCCTCCCAGTTTCTCTAAGCACAGCACAGCCGATCATCAATTACACTGAAAATCCACTTAGGATCTCCTTATTTAACATGCCAACATTCTTCAGGAATGACCACATTCCTGCTTAGGATGTCAGCACATGGCCTTGGGATGATATGTTGTTTTCTTGTTGACTTCACTGCAGAGCACGAAGGGTGGGGGCAGGGGGAAGAGGAGTTAAGAGTCCCAACAGGATGGACCTTGGATCAGTCAGTTATTTGTTGTCACTGCACTTTAATAGGGCCAGCCCCCTCCAGCCAGGAAGATAAGTCACAAGCTCAAGGTACAAAAGTTCCCTGGCATCCGCTAGACCTAGCTCGGCCTGAAACAGATCTCCCCTTCTCTGTCCCACGCCTGCTATATCAAACCTAGTGGCAGGAAAAGAGGGCTGGGTGGGAGCAGGGGAAGGAGCAGTTGGAGCGAGATGAGCCAAGGGTGATTTTGGACACTGCTTCTGTGGCTAAATAGCTTTCCTTCTTCTTGAGGAGGCTGCAGACAGCGCTGGCCCAAAACAGAAGATTGCTGCTGTTAGAGAATGACAGCCACAGGAGGCCCTGCTTCAACACCAGAGGAACTTCAGATGGCTGCTCCGAAGACCAGAGACTGGTTTGTAAGAGAGCAGTGCAGGGCTAATATATCAATAACTAGTCCCATAAGCAAAGGCATGAGAACAGGCAGAATCCAGACCTACCTTTAAGCCCCTCAAATGAGGAAGAGGATACAGCTCAGCAGCCTTCCTCTTGCATCACTGGTTTCTATTATATGGATGTCTTTACAGGCAAAAAGGAAGTCTTTAGCTAACCCTGTTGTAGTGGAGCTAGGGCCCACAAAACGCTTATCACAATCTTTAGGCACCAGTTTCCACAGTCCAAGAATCAATTAAGGTGCCACAGACTTTAACCAATTCGAAGTGAACATGTGCACAACTTTCCCTCGCTGCTCCCTGCACACCTGACACCCTTGGGTGAATTCACCTACAATTAAATTAGCAGATGACACTAACATTAGTGGGATAAACACAGACAACCAAGCTGCAAAGTGATCTGGAGAGATTAGGGCAGCCCTGCACCCAGCGGGGGGAAGAAGCCTAGCACAGATACACCCCAAATCATTCTATAACCAAGCAACGCATCCACTGAGTGAGAGCACTAGATTTTAGTCTCATCCTGTCCATGCCACTCCACCCTATCCTTTTAGCAAGCCGAGCACTACAGTTGGCTCAGGGAACTTGTGGCATCAGGTTTGTGCCCTGCTCCAAGATATTTGAGCCCCACTGATTTCAATGGATGTCAGGAATTGAGAGATCTGGGCCTGGATCCCTATTTAGCTGGTTAGGGTCTCAACTCTTTCAGCATGAACTGATGTAACCTCTACCTCCAATTGTTTATGCCTTATGTTCCATTCCTAAGCACAGTTCCAGCATGTGGCACCCTGCCCCTGCAATTGATATCTGGAGTCTTACAAGGGTTGCACCAGGGCAGGCCTGGACACTTTGAGGTGCTACTTTTCCACAGCTCCAGAGACCGTTTTCTGAACAAAAGCTCAAGTGTTCAACTGTTGGTCAACAGCAGAGTGGGCTGAAAGTGTGAGGAGCAGTTACCAGTAGGTTTCACCCATCTCCTCATCAGATCTATCTGTCAGCTTTTTACACCAATAAGTGATCTGTAGCATCCAAAGTGCCTGGGGGGCAGGGAGGAGAGGAATTACATATTTCTGGTTTGCATCCTTCACCCCTCTACCCCTTCCCCATCACCAGTCCTTTGAACTGCCCATTCCCTGCTTTTTGTTATTGTGCCAAATAGATTGTGACATCCCCCCCCCCCCCAAATAAATAAATAAAATATCCAGCACCAGTTTAACAAAACAGGCAAAACGTGGACACTTAATCTAGTCAAAATACTCTTACCTGTACGGACGGGGAGAAAGTGAGCATGGGGTTTTTGAGGAATCAGTGGGGTAGATCTTCCCCCTCGCTACACTTGTGTAGGGAAAGATATTTATCATTGTCTTCTCAGGCTGGACAGAGGGGGGATCCTCTCACTTCCTTGGACAACCAGACTGGGGATTTTTCTGGAGTAGGGGTATGAAATGATCTCCTTCACTCCATCCACAAGCTCAAGGCTAGTGGAGCGGAGCTGCTGGTCAGCATTCCCGCTCTGCATCCAAGCCTGGGCTGTAGGAAAGCCCTGAGCAAGCAGAACCTCCTGCTCACACCAGCAGGGCTCAAGACTCCCAGGCCAGCAGTAAAATATCCTCCCGCTAGGAGACAAATGTAGGTTCAAAGGCAGATCTGACTGTGAATGAGAACCATAAGGGAATGTTGGAGGTGACCGCCACTGAATGGTGGAGAGTTGACAGCCCTGATTTGACTACACAGATGCCTGTCAGAGCATCGCATGGAACAACGGCATTTTAGACAGCTCAGGAAAGGGAGGGAGAACTGCACATTCTGGGACATAAGACCATTTCCACATGTCTCTGTATTCAGGGCCCCCACAGCTGATCTCCAAGTTCAGGTCTTACCTGGTTTTGTTTTTGCAGCCAGCACAGGGGCTGTTATAGCAGGACCCAAGAGAAATGTCTGCAGGAAAGTGAAAACTGGTTCTTCCCATCAGCTGGTGCTAGGAAGCCCAAATCCACCTGGCCCCCTGCCCTCCATACCATCGCTTTCTGGCTGCAGCATTTAAGAAGGCAGGAAGGTAGAGCTGAATGGGTCAAACAGCAAGAAGCGGAACAATAACTCACTCACAAAGGGCTTCCTCCATTGCGGCCTGGCTGCCCCATGGGCCAACTGGGATGCCTGTTCCTGTGTAGCTGTGCTAAGACTTGGCGATGCATGTGGGCACGTGTACAGCACGTTCTAGCTTTGAAGCAGGATTTAGATGATATTACGTAGGTGAGGGGGCCAGCAGCAGAGGAGGGCAGGAAGTCAAGTCAACACACACGCCCCCAGCAGCTAGCTCACAATCTAGTCACCACCTGCCTGCCAGATTCTAGGTATGCTAGAAGAGAGCCCCGCTCCTCAGGCACAAATCTGCAACCCAGCCTCCCACTTCGCCAGGTCTGGTTGGAGGCCCCCCTGCGAAGGTTAAGGCTGCTGTGGAGAGGGACAGTCCTGCTCCATGAGGACACAACCTCCAATCCAATAATTATAATAGATTCCCCTCGGATAGCTGAAGATTTTATTAAGTTAAACTATTAACTGTGCGGAAGGGCAGCCGCCGCCTTCATTGTTTGGCTCCGGCGGATGCAGCAGTGGCGCGTGCAGAGTCCCCCGGCTCCTCCTCAGGAGTGTGTTAGCAAGAGGCAGGCTCTTCCAAAACCTCCAGGGGATTGGCCTTGCCCTGGGACAGAGACATGGCCCACGGGTACCGAAACCTCCCTTCAATACAGTCCACAGAGCGAGAGCACAGTCCCCAACAACTTGAGCACGCTCTGTCCAACATCTCCGCTTTCAGGGATCCAGGGGAATGTGTGCAGGACATTGGTTCTCTCGTATGGCTAGCCACCGTCTGTCTCGGTGCATTGTCCTTCCAGCACATCCAAGCAGGCTGGAGGAGTGGGGAGAAGGCCACTCACGACCCCATAGACGCACCCCACAAGGAGCACTCGAGGCAGGGGCAACAGCTGTGTTTCTTCGGTCTTCAGCTGCTGGTTAAAAGATATTGTAGATTTAAAATATTCCCCACCCACAAAACAAAAAAAAGTGAAGTATCTATAAAATATATTTTTTCACATATAAAATCCTGAAGAAGGTGCACGTAGGAGTCAGTCCAAACGATGTGCTCAGATACGCAGGCGCATGGGATGGGGATTGGTGAAAGACATGGGAGCTGGTTTCCTCGAGGGGTGTCAATGGATGGGATGCAGCCACCACCTCCCCACAAGTGAGGAATCAAGCAAAACAAACCTAAGGAGGAAATAAGAGTCACGGCAAATGGTTTAAAAGACTTCAGAGTTGCTGAGCCCCAGAACTCTGGGGCTTCCCCAAATCCAGGAGAAGGTCATTTGTACCCCAAGATGCCAGCTAGTGACGCTGCTTGTACTGCAGGCGTGTGGGCCCAGGTCAATTCAGATCCCCTTGTTAGGCACGGATAAGTCAGGGACTCCTCCCACATGTGCATTTGGTCCCTCTCTGTGCAGGCAACACTCCCCGACCACAGGAAGGGTGACAACCACTTAGGTGTTACCACTCCCTCTCCTCCCCAAGTTGTTCTCATGCCCCACATCACCCACCAATAAGTGTGAGCAGGGCTCCCCAGTGCTGAGAGGTACCAGCCTCTGCCAGGGAGGCATGAGCAGGAAGAGAAACCACAAAAAGGGAAAAAATTTCCACTGGATTGGATCTAGTAAGCATCAAACAAGCAATAGCATTCGCTCCTGACTCACAGCTGAGCGGACATGACACAGCAAGCAGAACAGCGCCTCCCCCCCACCTCCCCCATGTACTCCCCCTCCTCCCGCCCCACTCTTTACAGTGCCCTTGTCAGGAGAGGCCCAGAGCATCTCAGTGCAGGGCGAGTGTTTGGCTGAGTGGGAACAACTTTGGCCTAAACTTAAAGGGCTCGAGCAACACAGCTATGCCTGGGGTCCCACTACAAGGACAGTCCTTCCTCGCCCTAGAGCGCCCCCTGGTACTGGAGGAACTGCAACTCCCTCCTCCCTCTGTGGTCTGGCCCCGTGAGCTGCACTCATCCCTGCTGCGGGCGGGCTCGTGCCAACCCCACAGTGCAGCTCGTGGCCCTTGGCCGCTCACCTCTACTCGCTGATGCTGTTCCGCAGTGTCTCCTTCTCCTGCAGCGCTGCCATGGCCAGGCGTAGGTGCTCCTTCAGCTGCTCGATCTCCCGCTCCGAGCGCAGCTTGATGTTGTTCAGCTCCACATAGACGTCCTGGTACTTCCCTGAGGCAAATCTCTTATCCTGCAGCGGAAGGTGAGGAGTCACCACCCAGCTCCTGGTATTCATCCCAGGGGAGGGCCGCCCCCACCAGGAGGAAAGCCAGGGAGAACAAGACCTAGGTGTCAATTTGAGCTTCAGCCAGGCAAGCAGTGGGAGCCCAGTAGAGACCCCCACAAGATGGGACAGGCATGGCATCCACAGAGATCAATTCAGACTGGCTGTTCGGAGACAGGTGGAGGGGGACAAGAGGCCGGGCGGCTATAGAGCAACAAGTCATTGCGGACTAGTAGGGCTGGTTTCTGGAAGCTATTCAGCAACAGGTGGATTAAGAGTTGGGGGCTAGAGGAGTAGACAGTTGTCTATAGCCACCAGGAAGAGGGGCCTGTGCAGGGGTGTGTGACTAGGAGCAACAGGAAATTTGCTGGATCTCAGGAAGGTTCCCCTAATGGCAAGATCCAGTCAGTTCTGAAAGTCTCCTAAGGCAGGAAGTGGTGGAAGCCACCTCGTTTGGGCCATTTAGAACAGAAGCCGACACAGTAATGGCAAATATACTTCATGTAGCAAGCCCACCCTGGCCAGGGGAAGGAGCATTAGGACCCTCAGTAGAGGTCGCCCTTCTCTAATGTCAACACTGTGGTGAGGGTGATGGGGAGAATACCGGTGAGAGGCCTGGACATGGGTGGGCTGACAGTCAAGTAGGGGGAAGGAAGGCAGACAAATTGAAGTTCTAGCTGGATTTCACTGTTTTTTCCCCCACCTAGAAGGGCTCCCAATACTGGGTGCATGCACGCCCCCCTTGCTCTGGGGGTTAATGACCAACAGTGGCAGGAAACCAATGTGAATCCAATAAAAATAGGAGACCCAAACCACTCCTGCTCAGCATTCATGCGCTCTAGGATTTCCAAGGTCCTTGCTTTCCCCACATCATTTTCCTGCCTCCAACTTAAGCGAGTCTTTACATCCCTCCCCTCAATAAAAAGAGCCCCCGGGAAGGAGAGAACAGCTCCCAGGAAATGGTACCTTTTGCATCATCTGGAGCTCATCCTTAAGACACTGAACTTCTTTCTTCAGGTACCGGAGTTCATTCTCCTTCACTCGAAGCAGCACCTGTGAAGAAGAGGAGGAGGAGAAGAGACTCCAGGGACCAAGCTGAGAGATTATGGCCTCAGTGCAGGGCAGAAGGGGATGTTGGAGGGGGTGGGGAAGGAAGAGCCAGGAGCACGAGGCCAGGAAGTGCTGCAGCTCTAGAGCTAGACGCAGTGGCACAGCTGAGCGGGGGAAGTTTGCGTAGCAACTTCCTGCACTGCAGCTTGTGCCATGCCTGCTGCAGAAGCGGCTCAGCAGCACTCCGCACCAGCAGGCCTCTTTACCTCGAGCTCACAGGAGCTCCTCTCGCCGTTGTGCAAGGCCCCATCCCCTGTTCCCTGCGAGGTGATGAAGGTCCGTAACCTCTGGATCTCTTCCGACAGGCATGTCTGCAGCTCCTGCAGACCAGAGTGGAGTCATCAGGGGAGTGCACATGCACCCACAAACCAGAGCCCGCAGGCAGATGAGAGCCAGCCAGGCCCATACTGCTCCCTCCTCAGATGCTCTCCCCCTCCCCCAACCCCAGCTTAAAGGACCCCCGTCTCCTACTTCGCTTTGGACAGCACAGCTCATTTGTTAAGGGATTTCTGGCTCCAGAGGGAACGTGCCCCCTGGGATCTTCCAGCCTGCTGTGCAGAAGGCTCAGCCCTCTGGGCAAGCGGGTCTCTTGCCTGGTTCTGCCGGAGCAGCTCCTTCCCCTCCTGTTGGCAGCGCTGCAGCATCTGCTCCCGCTCTTCTGCTTTCTCTGTGAGGTCACCGATTTCCAGGCACTTCTGGGAGTATTGCTCGGAGAGAACCTGCAGCTCCCGCTTCAGAGAGTCCACGTCCAACCTGCCACAGCCACTCAGAATATTACTTCAGAGAAACGGGATGCCCCCAGCCCCTTCCCAGGGCCCACTCTCGCACCCACACCACTCTCTACCCCGGCTATGGACACCACTTGCTGCCCCTGCCCACGCTCACATGGCCGTCACCCACGGCCACCGCTGTTACTCAGAAGGGTCTCCTCCCCTGAGCAGCTGGTAATCAGAGAAGGGGAACCCACTGAAGGTGGGAGAGGAAAGAAGCAAAGAATATAATAGGAGAAAGCAGGGAGCACAATAGCCTGTTCAGGTCTAGTGGAGAGGGGATATCCTGCTCTCACCTGCATGGTTAGCATCTCAGGCCATTGCATCCCCCCCACCCTTCCCTGGAAGCAGCACTAGGAGGCAGGCTAGAAGCTAATCCTGGCTCTCTGGAAGGCAGAGAGGAATGGAATATAAAAATCCATCCTTCAGCCCAATGTTGAAGGGAATGGCACCCCTCCAACTTGCCCCACTGGGCGAGAGCTACCTAAAAGTGACCTAGCAAGCATGGAACCTGGCCTGGGCAGCAGCCACATGGAGGGAACAGGGCAGAAGGGACTGTGCAGAGACTCCTTACTGGTGCTGTCTCCGGAGGGCCTCTGAGCCTGACCCACTCTGCTGGAAACTGCGTGTCCTGCCCAGCTCCCTAGTCAGCTCCTCCTTGTGCACCTTCTTCAGCGCTTCGATTGCTAGGGAGGAGGAGAAAAGGAGACGTGGAGTTAAGTGTCCCGAGAGACCCAGCCGCTCTCCAGCTTGGCAGAGGGGGGCGGTGGGAACTGAACAAGGGAGTTCCTGAGGACTCCCCCCTCCCATCTACTACCAGAAACCCCAGCTCCAGGAACGGCTCAGAATTTTCCCTCTTCCTCCACTCTGTTCTGGGCATCTTCCCGGTGGCTAACCCCTACCGTGCCAAGCCACAACAGGCAGCCCCAAGCACTGCTCATGGGCGGTGCTACAGTCTGAAGCTTCCTGCTGCAGCGTCCATGCAGAGACTCCCCTCTCTTAGCTGTGGTAAGGCCAATTCCCAATGTACACACAGGTGGTGGGGAAGAAAGGGGCTTCCGGGTCAGGTCTTGCTTGTTAAAAATGGAATCCCATCTCAGACCCAGGAGACAGGGATGAAGGGCACAGGGAGAGAATTCCAGTGTGCATGGTGCACTCAGCCACGTGGGCATCTATTTGGCCAACAACAGGGCGGAGGGGAAAGGAGACAGACACAATCTTGCCAGCCTCAGCCAGCGGAGTTGCTTGCTCACCACCTCCCTTATCCAAGGAGGAGGTATGGGGAGGGGTTTTTCCAGTCTTACTTCTGAGCCCATAAAGGGAGGGCAGCTGCCTATGACCTTATCCATACAGGGATAGCTAGCAGCATGGGGCTATATACACAGCACAGGCTCCTTGGAGT
Organism: Chrysemys picta bellii; assembly: GCF_011386835.1. Classification (NCBI taxonomy): domain Eukaryota; kingdom Metazoa; phylum Chordata; order Testudines; family Emydidae; genus Chrysemys; species Chrysemys picta. Next base: position 95,008,996 of record NC_088791.1, read on the forward strand.
TTCAGGGCCAAGGAGGCCGCAGAGAACACGACAGACGAGGGCAGATAGTTGCAGTGTGTTCGACCCACCCGTCTTTTCAAAGAAATCTTGTTAGCTCAGATTTGGATCTCAGTCAGCAACCCTCCCACTGCACAGCCTAAAGGGGAACGACTGCTACAGTGATGCAGAGACCCCAGCCAAGATCAGGGCCCCATTGTGCTAGGTGCTGTACATACACAGAGAGAGCCCCTCCCTCAAAGAGGTTATAAAGGTCAGGGGAGGACCAAAACCTGGGAGGGGAAGTGACTTGCCCAAGGTCACCGGCAGAGCTGGGATTAGAACCCAAGTCTCCTGACTCTCAGAGCAATGTCTTAGCGCCTGGACCACACTGCTTCCCTGCAGCACCACTGCCCAACCTTGTGCTTTACAGACATGGCCTAGCCCAGAGAGGCTGCCACCCACTGAGGCCAGCAGGAGCCGAGGGTGCTGAGCACCTTGGAGGCTCATCGTTCTGGGACGCACCTTAGCTTAGAGAGACCCAAGAGATATTCCAGGGAAGGGAGCACTGGGGGATTCCAGGGGAGGTGGCGAGTGGACTCCCAGGAAAGTTTGAAAGAGGAGAAAGGGGACAAGGGGCAGCAGGCAGCCATCTCCCCAACCTCTAGGTGCTTGGGTTCTTGCTCCTACCTGCAGCTGTGGCCGCAGCTTCCTCAGCCAGGAGCCGCTCCTTCTCCTGCCGGAGCCGCTCCAGCTCCCGCTGATGGTGCCGCTGGAGCTCGGTCATGACCTGCTGGTGAAGAGATTCCATCTCTGCCAAGCTGCGCTCACATGCCTCCTGTCACGCAGAAGAGGGGAGAAAGAAAAACAGGTGAAGGGGAGCGGGACCGAGACACAGAGAGATGCTGTAAGATCCCGTACGACTGGACTGGCATTTGCTGTGCACTACAGGACACCCAGGCCCACCACCAACATTGAATCAGAGAGGGGAGGTGAATACCCTCAAGAGGGAGGAAAGTGACTTATTAAGAAGATAAAGATGTTAAATAAGGCGTTCCATCCTTAGATCTCAAAGTGCTTGACTAAAGTATCATCCCCCATATCTCATATGGGGAAACTGAGGCGCCTACTGGGAAGTGACTTGCCCAAGGTCACCCAGCACATCAGTGGCAGAGAAGGGAATAGAGCCTAGGTCTCCCGAGTTTCAGTCCAGTGCTCTATGCACTAAGCCACACTGCCTGATGCAGCAAAGTGCCTGGCTTTATGACAGGGATAAAGAAACATTCCCCTAAGTATTGAAAGCTGAGCTGCCTCTTAAGGAAAATGAAACCAATCGCAACCTCCCTTCAATGCAGCCATGTGCTGTTACAGGCCCTCTCCAAAGAGGGTGGATTCTCTAAGCAGATTAGCAGACATTCATAATATGATCTTCTGTCTTTTACAAGTCTGATGTGCAGGGGGACTTAACACCACAGACTTTAAAATACCCTCACTGGCGCTGGCACTCACTGAAATTAAGTTCATGCCTCTGAGCTACTGTTCCAGGCTCTCTACAAATTCAAGCAGAGTCACTGCACCAGTGAAGCATGGTCATTTTTTAAGGTCTCCTTTTAAACCATAACTAGAGAATCTAATTTAGAAGAACAACAAGGAGTCTGGTGGCACCTTAAAGACTAACAGATTTATTTGTGCATAAGCTTTTGTGGGTAAAAACCTCACTTCTTCGGATGCAACACGGCTACCCCCTGATAATTTAGAAGAGTCCTTCAGAGTCTCAGCTGATAGTCAAGAGGCCAGCCGGCTTCTCCTCCATAGTCCTTCGCCTGCCGCCCCCTCCACTCCCTAAACCCAAAGGAGCACACCCCACACTTTGGGAAATGCTGCTCACACTAAGATAGAGTGCTGCACCCTGGGACCTGTAGTCTGCAGCTGGTACTAGAGCAAGGGCAGCTGCTCTTTGATCCACTTTGAGTTAATGCAACATGATCCTCAGTGGGGCAAAACATGGGTGCCCTGTGATTTGCCCAGAAATTGGCTATCAAACATTGACAGGTTAATGGGAGGGAGACAGAAAGCCATCCTTTAGGGGAGGGGCAGTTTGGACTTCGAAGTTACAAAATCTCATATCAAGGACTGATGAAGGAAGTTGATTAGATGCTATTTTTACCATGTGAACGGTGGCTTGTAATATTTATCAAGCTCACAGGGCTGCTTCTAACCTGCTGTATTAGTTGCCCCACACTGTGGCAGGTATAACAGATCAGTTGCAATAATCCAGCAACATGGAGATCTTGTCTTTTTGGCTGCTAATAGAGAAGGTACGTGACTGGGTCACTTCAATGGGATTTCCCCTTTTACTTTACATGAGTAACTGGCATTACATTAGCATGGTAAAATTAGGGTCAGATTCTGAGCAGCACTCCATGAGTTCTGGCTCCAGTTCTGTTCAATATCTTCATTAATGAATTAGATAATGGCAGGGACAGTAAACTTATAAAGATTGCGGGTGATACCAAACTAGGAGGGGTTGCAAGTGTTTTGGAGGATAGGATTAAATTCCAAAATGGTCTGAAGCAAATAGGATGAAATTCAAGAAGGACAAATGCAAAGTACTCCACTTAGGAAGGAACAGTCAGTTCCCCACACAGAAAATGGGAAAGGACTGCCTAGGAAGGAGTACTGCGGAAATGGATCTGGGGGTCATAGTGGAACACAAGGAAAATATGAGTCAAGAGTGTAATGCTGTTGCAAAAAAAAAAAAAAAAAAAAAAAAAGCAAACATTCTCGGAAGTATTAGTGTCATAAGCAAGACACGAGAAGTAATTCTTCCACTCTGCACTGATTAGGCCTCAGCTGGAGTATCGTGTTCAGTTCTGGGCACCACATTTCAGGAGAGATTTGGACAAATTGGAGAGAGTCCAGAGAAGAGCAACAAAAAGGATTAAAGGTCTAGAAAACATGAGGGAAGATTGAAAAAAAATGGGTTTGTTTAGTCTGGAAAAGAGAAGACAGAGGGGACAGGATAACAGTTTTCAAGTACATAAAGGGTTGTTACAAGGAGGAGGAAGAAAAATTGTTCTCGTTAACCTCTAAGCCCATTGCTGCTTGTCCTATCCTTAAGTTGCAGCAAGGGCAGTTTAGGTTGGACACCAGGAAAAACTTCCTAATTGTCGGGGTAGTTAAGCACTGGAATAAATTGCCTAGGGAGGTTGTGGAATCTCCATCTTGGGAGATTAAGAGCAGGTTAGACAAACACCTGTCAGGGATGGGCTAGATCAGGGGTAGGCAACCTATGGCACGTGTGCCGAAGGCAGCACGCGAGCGGATTTTCAGTGGCACTCACACTGCCCGGGTCCTGGCCAGCGGTCTGGGGGCTCTGCATTTTAACTTAATTTAAAATGAAGCTTCTTAAACTATTGACTTTACATACAACAATAGTTTAATTATATATTACAGACTTATAGAAAGAGACCTTCTAAAAACGTTAATGTATTAGTGGCACATGAAACCTTAAATTAGAGTGAATAAATGAAGACTTGGCACACCACTTCTGAAAGGTTGCTGACCCCTGGGCTAGATAATACTTAGTTCTGATAGGAGTGCGGGGGACTGGACTAGACCTCTTGAGGTCCCTTGCAGTCCTATGATTCTATGCCCCTTAATGCCCACTGACATCAATAAGAGGTTCAGCGCCTTGCAGGATTAGGCCATTATTGCCTTTTCTTCCACTGACTTGATCTCTGTGGCTATGAGCAGAGCCCAAAGGTGGAGTGCAATCAACTCAGTGTGTCATGATTTTTTTGTGATTTGAGGCAACTCAATTGGTTGCACCACCAGGATTATCTCCAAGGACCCGTTAACTCATGTCGGGAAGTGTGTTGCATAAGACTTGACTGCTTTACATAAACAATCCCTGTTCCTGAGCTGGCTGACCTCGATTCCAAGAGCCTGCTGATGGGCTCCTGGTGGCACGTGGCTGATGAGTGGCCCACCGGGTTTTAGTCTTGGCTATAACCTGACATTTGGTTCGTGTCCAAATAAAACCAAAGACAGTTACAGCTCAGAATGGAGAGACATTCATGTGTTTGAACCAAACCACCCTCTATTTAAAGAGAGACTGAAGATCTGTCTACACTACTGTGAAGCAGGACCCTGCTACAACATGGTGCCTCCTGGCCCAGGTGAAATGCAGGGCAGTCTCCTAACTTAAAATGGGACCAAGCTAGATTTGACAGAGTCCTAAACCTGTGTTCTCCATGGCTTTCATGGTGTAACCATGCCCCAAACTACACACAAGAACAGCCATCCTGGGTCAGACCAAAGGTCCATCTTGCCCGGTATCCTGTCTTCTGACAGTGGTCAATGACAGGTGCCCCAAAAGGAATGAACAGACAGGTTATCATCAAGTGATCCATCCCCTGCTGCCCATTCCCAGCTTCTGGCAAACAGAGGCTAGGGACACCGTCCCTGCCCATCCTGACTAATGGCCATTGATGGACCTATCCTCCATGAACTTATCTGTAATGTGCCATCATCAGCTTGTTTCCTCCTATGGAAATCCTAATACACATTAACTTCCCTTCTCCCAGCAAAGAGGCTCAGGACCGAGGAGGCAGGTGGATGACAGAGCCAAGCCCATCTCCCCAGCGTTAATGGGCGTTCTGGTGGGCAAGTCCCAACCCTCCAAGCAACAGAACCCTGCTTCAATGGTAAGGGACAGCTCCATCAGATCCCACCCCATCCTTTGCATGCATACTTGGGCACCTGCCCCTTTAAGGACTGGCAGTGCCCATCAGCCACTATATAGTTAACACTGATTGCAGCTGGGCTCACTTTGGATTGCCACGGCAATGCTAATCAATGAAATGCATACTCTGGCAGCGCAGCCAGAGTAGGTGTGAATCTCCCACCTTCCCTCCGACCCTTGTCGGGATTGGAGCGGACTCAAAGGCAAAGTGGGATTTCTGGCCCACTGCCAACTGACCCTCACCTGGGAGATGAATCCCTGGGGCATGTGGCCATCTCCATGGGATTTTCCTGTGTCACGAAGGCTCTCTCCCCGGGCACGCCAGGACTCCAGCTGTGCCCTCAGGGACTGGACCTGCGCCAGGAAACCAGAACAACATTGACTCAGCCATGAGGAACAGCTCCGATTTGGAATGAGCAAGCTCCATCTCTGCCAGACGAACCTCAGCCAGGGGTTTGGGAGTGAGGGACGATCAAAGGAGACACTGGGCGCCACAGCCAGTGTCCTTTATCCAGGGAAAGGGGTGGTCACCCAATGGGACAAACCCAGTGAAAAAGGCCCCAGCACATGAGCAGTGGAAAGAGGTGAGGAAGAGACCCCTCCCCACCTCAAGATATACTAGGTGTAAGTCATGCTCTCCTCTGAAGGCAGAAAGGCTGGCAGTGTCTGGCGTAAGGGGTTCATGGCTATCCCCATCCCCACGGAACTAGTGACACGCTCACTGCTGCCAGGGCTAAGTTCGTCAGGTTAAACCCCAGTTATGAAGGGCAGGACAAGAGGTTTGGGTGTCCCCAGTGAAAATAGGCTCAACTCCAGTTAAGTCAATGGCATTTCACCAGTTTGTATTAAGGCTGAATTTGGCCTGGGATCTCTGATATACGGACAAGCTGCTTCTCAAAGCACGGGTCAATGAACCTGCTATGCAAGTGAGAGTTCTCCTGACCCAGAGGTGGCAAATGGTGCTGCTTTCCGTGCCCATGGAAGGCCGGCAGTGGGAGTAGACGGTGTAACAAGGGCTTCCTGTGTCCCCAGCACTTATTCCTAGGGGCTCAGCAGGAGGTTAGGCCAAAGGGGAGTCCCTCTCCCAACCTGGGAAGGAGGAAATGGGGCCCCAAAGACAGATGGCTCCTACCTCTTTCTCCAGCGCCTCCCTCGTGTCTCCATGGCCCCCCTTGCTCTGGTTCAGCAGCGCAGTCAGAGGAAGGCGCTTAGACTCCTTCAGAGGCAGCCGTTCCAGCTCCAGCCATTTCTTCTCAATCTCTTCACTCAGCCGACTGCGCTGGTCCTCTGACAGGGCGGGCCCCAGCAGCTCCTGCTCACATGCTTTCCAGCAGAGGGCCCCTGCTGGGCCGTCGCCCTGCAGGACCCCTGTGTCAGGAGCCTCAAACCACTTCCGCCTCTCCTCAGAGCGGAGGGCTAGGTCCCGTTCCAGGTCCTCGTGCTTGGTGACTCGGTCAGAGATCCCCCTCAAACTGCCTCTCGTCCGCTGCGGGGACCCCTGATTCAAGGGGGACAGCTCCACGTAGTCAAAGGTGTGGCGCGGCCCGTCCACCTTCCGGTTACTGCCCTTGGAAATAACCTCTGACCCCAAGCCCGGCCACTGCTCCTCTGACCTTAGGGAGCCTTTCTGGGGGACGCAGCTGCGGAAGGAGTTTTCCTTATTGCAATCAGATAGCCTGAAAATCAGAGCATGAAGGCATGAGAGAGAGACGCGGCCGCTGGGAGTCACGCAGGCAGGCATTGTGCAAACAGCCCACGCATACTCCTGCCAATGCAACACAAGCCTAGCCTGCAACCACACCCCTTGCTATTCCAGTCCTAGGAACCTCCAGAGCACAGCCAGCCTGTCACACCAAACATCCCAGTGGCTTTGCAATGGGAACAGACTTCCTGTAGGGTGGGGAGAACCAGGCCCAGCTCCAGGGATACACATTTTGATCTGAGCTTGAGCTCTCATCTCTAGAACAGAGCCCACCAGCCGTGCGCTCTAGTGCCACTCCTTGCCCTAGTGGGACTCTGTCCTGCTCCCCTTCTGCATGCAAAGAGAAAGGCAAATCCAGTCTTGGTGTTGTCGGTTTCTTTCAGACTCTCTTGTGCGGACATGCACTTGGTCTGGCAACTGGTGGTGAGATGATTGGAGGAAAAGGGTGGGACACTGCAAAGCAGCCAGCTGTCACCCCTGGACTCTTCAAAGGATCCTGGGAGACGTTCTCTGCCCTTGGGTCACCCAGCAGGACCCTGAGTACAAAGCCCCAGAGAGCTTCCTCCCACACTCACCCACTGACACGGTAAGACTAGATACCCCCGTGATACCCTCACGAGTATCACTGCTGCAAGCAAGCATGACTGGCAAAGCATCTTCTCCCATGCGAAGGTGGGAGGGGAGGATGAGGAGACTTCTCCCGTCCCAGAAAGGATTGCCTGCTTGTGGCCAAGGTGCTGACACAAAGTGATCCGAGCCATGGGTGGGATGGGGGGGGGGGGGACAACACACATTCCCAGACATACGTACTTTGTGACATCCGGTGCGCTGACCGGGCGCACGTTCTTCCTCAGCGCCTCAATCCAGTTTCGCCGGATCCCCGAGGTCATTGCTGACAGGGTGAAGGTGGCGTCCTTCGTCTGAAAGGGAGACGCCAAAGGGAGCTCAGCCCACAATGTGCAGTGATACCCTCCCCGCTGCCACAGCGCAGGATAGCAGGCTACAGCCTGGGATTGAGGCAACACCCCACTCGCTCTCCAGACTGCAGGGCACACCTTCGATAGAGCAGAGTCGGAGGACAGCCACCAGCAGGGTCTTAACAGTCCCTCTCTGTTCTCCTGTCACATCAACAAGAGACAGGCCCTCAAAAGGCATAAGCGGAGGTTAATTCAATCACTTGGGCACTGCTAGACAGGTGCCAGTTAACAGGTCAGCTTCCAAGACATCCTCCTCCCCTATGAAAGAACCCTCGACTCCTCTGTCTCTGTTCAAGTCGTGTGTGTCCATCTGCGCTCCTGGGGCGCTGGGGAGATGGGTCCCCTGGGTGGAGTACAACGTAAGAACAGCCATACTGGGTCAGACCCAAGGTCCATCTAGCCCAGTATCCTGTCTACCGACTGTGACCAATGCCAGGTGCCCCAGAGGGAATGAACAGAACAGGTAATCATTGAGTGATCCATCCTATTGCCCATTCCCAGCTTCTGGCAAACAGAGGCTAGGGACATAATCTGCCCATCCTGGGGAATAGCCATTGATGGACCTATCCTCCATGAACTTATCTAGTTCTTTTTTGAACCCTGTTATAGTCTTGGCCTTCACAACATCCTCTGGCACAGGTTGACTGTGCGTTGTGTGAAGAAATACTGCCTTTTGTTTTGTTTGTTCTCGCTATTGGGGTTTGCTCTCTCTTGTCTAAGACAGATTTTACATGCAAGGTGAAAAAACCTTTGGGTTCGCCTGTCAGCACAACAGTGAGCCTATGCCTAGACTCCCTCCCCCTCCTCGCCCATGAGATCCCATTCTATCTGCTCCTGGCCATCCCTACAGAACACTGGGCCGAGTCAGCTGTTAGGCTAAGTTCCCTTGTAGTCATTTCATCACCAGGGAAGGTCAGCTGGACCTCCCAGCATGGCTACATCCACCTCCACCCTGCAATATATCCCCCTCCTTCACCGATGTAGTGCCTTCTAATCCCAAGCATCCTACATCACTTCAGAACCAAGCCCCCTCACCTCCCGCCACAGCTCAATTCCTCTGCACAGAAATGAATGACTAGTATTGCAGCATCTCCTAGAGGCCCTAGCCCCATTGTGCCTGGTGCTGTACAGAGAACAAGATAGATTGTAAGATCTTCAGGGCAGGGACTAAGTACATTATGAGACACAACAGGGGGATCAAACAGATAGATACAGGGATGGGGGAGAATACAAGGTAACAGAGGATTACAATCAGTGGAATAAGCAGCTGGTGTGCTGTGACATCCATCACAATAGAGGCAAGCTGATACTATTGGTAGCAGGTGTACAGCACACGCCAACAATACCCAGCAGTTCTTCAGGACAGAAAGGGAATGAATAAGAATCTCCATACAGTTTCAGTGGGATAGCTGAAGGAGGCAAAAATCTAGTCATCCAAGTTGGAATTAGCCTAGGTCTCTTGGATTAACACTCTGCTCTTGCCAGAATTGCCACGGGATCAGGGCCCATGAGCACTCAGGGTCCTGGCTGGCCAGCTCACCTGAAAAGTAGCACTGCAGCTCCTTGCATCCTCCTGGAGGACGGCGTTCGTTAGAGAGGGGTGAGCATTAGCCGCTTCCTGCGGACCCGGGTATCCTTGGAGGTCTCCCATACAAGAATTGACCAGCCCTGACTCTGCTTAGCTCGCAAGCCCCAACAGGAGCCCAGCACAAGTTTGCATGGCTGCAGGTACTCACGTGTATCTGGAAGCCATAGTTGCGTTGCACGGCATATTCCGTCACTTCTGTGCAGGAGCGCAGGTCAATCTCACCATCCAGCTCATCAGCCTAAAACAAACCCCAGACCACCAGTGAGTCCCCGAGCAAACTTCATGCCATCTCCCCAACGCCGCCTGTATCCCAGTTGGAAGCATGAGATTCTCTGCACTTCACATTCAGTCTATGCCCACTCAGAGCATCGGTCCCATCCTTGCTGGAGCTGAGGTCCCACATTCTAGTCATTCATTTTCTTGATGCCTTTTCAGACCCAGGCACTGGAGTGGTTGCAGCTAAGCTATATAATAAGCCCTGCCACCTTTGCAGTCCCCTTCCTGGAGGGGAGCGTGCTTTGCTCCTGGTGGAAGGACACAAGGCAGCTCCAGGATCCCACCACCACCCCACCCCAAGCAAAGAACAGAGGTCAAAGTGCACTCCCCATGCTTACCTCCTCAGCGTTGGAGTCCCTGTAATATCTCAGGCTCGAGTCCGTCAGCACAAACCAGTGTTTCTTCCACTGCGGACAGAACAGTGAAGGGGAGGGGAAGGGAAGGGAACAGGAGAGACAGGGGGAAATGAACAGACTAGATTACCGAGGAAACGTGTTGGAACAGGGAAGGGTATTCTGCTTACTGACCCTCTTGCCCAGAGGGCAGCTTCCAAGTCCGACTGTCTCCTTCCTCCTCCGAAGATATCTCCCTCCACCCTCTTTCTATCAATCGGCTGGGACTGGGGCAGTGAGAGGAGTCTGATGGAAGTGTGTGATGACGACTGGACCGCACACAGCAAATTAGGCACCTGAGCCAGGGAACCTCCTTGGCAGAGTTCAGCCGCAATGGGGACAGTCTAAATCAGCAGCTCACCTCCACCTTCCCAAGCAAGGGACACAGCCACAATGTAGAAGGCAAGCCTCTGTGTACACAGGATTGGGGAGGAGAGAGACCTCTGGGTGTCATGCACCCACCATCCATCTTACCTCTCCCGGCTCATCCAGTATGGACATCCATCCCTTCTTGAAATTGAGGAGATCCGGCTGGAGAGAGACGGACAGAGCAGGGGGTTAACAACTGGACTGGGACTGAGACTCGGCAGAGTTTGGTGGTCAGGAACGACATGGATTCCACAACTCCAGGTCTAGCAGTGACTGGAAATGGAGCCCCATGGTACAATGTGAGCAAGCAAGGACAGTCCAGCATCCCGGCCTCCAAACCCACATGGATTTAGGACCAAGTAGCAGAAGGGATGGGTCCTCACAAAGGGACAGGAAGAAGCCTGGGAAGGAGGGGTTGAAGAAGTAAAGGTAGGTACGCACCAGGGAAGTTTCCACACGTTGCTTTGCGGACATTTATTCAGAGATTTGGGGGGGAGGGGGAGGGGAGGCGGGGGAGAATAAAAAAAGTTTGCACGACCCCTGAATCGGCTCAATTTCGAAAGGAGTTTGGTCACAAAACTAGTGAAACCCATTCCAAATCCAGCACTCCCCCAGAGCCTGGGGCCATGCTTTGACACCAACACCGATCACTTAATTAAGACAGGAACAGCTCGACATTATCAACCCTCATCCTGGCTGTGCAGGAGGTAAATATCACTTCAGAGCAGACGGGGAAAACACGCAATGTTACACGACTTGTCCAAGGCCTGCCCAAGGCCACAGGGCAAGTCAGAGCCAGTACTAGAATCCAGGAACAAACTTCTCTCTCTTAAATTCAGGAGTTTGTTTCTGTGCCACAGAACACCCCCTGACTGCTCCCCCAGCCTCCCCACCGCATGCAGCCATGTGTGGATACTATTCCAGATCACCGACAGTCATGGGGGAGGTGCCGCCACCCCCTCCAAACCTCACCCTGCTGCTGCAGCACAACCAGTTCTTCCTCCCATTTCAGGGCTGGAACTGGGAACAGCTGATGCAGGGCAACTACTCTTCCTTGCTTTACCAAGCCAGGTGGGCCAAACCCATCCCTCCTTGAACACCATGGACTTCAGGAGAGCTACATCAGGGATGAATTTGGCTCAGCAGCTGTGTTCTCAAGGCCAGTATCTCTTACCGCCTCCCCCCCACCACACACACGCTCCCCCTGCCCCATTCAAGTGCCAGCAACTAAACTTGGTCAGTCAGCAGTGGCGAGAGGGCAAAGAGGAAATATTAGAGTTGTACCTGAGAGTCATCTGTACCAGGTCTGCCAGCCTGGGGTAGGCTGCTGAGTGTCCCTAACTGCCACATCCTCCACCCAGGAAGGGGCTGGTGGGGGGAGCAGCTCCACCACTGCGTGGGTACTTAGTACTCCAAGAGCTTCCGATTAATTCAGGAAACATCCACCTGGTGCCAGCTGGCCGCATAAGCCCAGATCTCTTGCGGCCCAACTGGGTGAAGCTTTCTCCTGTTTCATCTCGCAGGGCTGAGCTCTTGGGTTACACCCAAGGTTACAGCAGACAGCAGCAAAGTGTCGGCCTGCCCCAAACCCAACCAGCCTATTGGTAGGGGGCAGGGGGGCGGGCCACCTGCGATTACAGCTGCAGGCCCATCCTATCCCTATCGCTGTCTCCCTGGGCTGGGAGTGTCCAATTGCAGAGACAGACTATGCCACACGGAAGCAGAGACACATGGAAACTGAAGCCAGGTGACCCAGGCTTCCACTCTTCACCTCCAGCACCAAGGCTGCATGGTGGGCAGAGGCTGCTCAAGACAACATGCCAGCATAGGGAGTAGGTGAGTATGCTGCCCGCTCCCCTCCTACCACCAGCATGCACCCTGCGCACATTAACAACTCCTTAACATGGGCACCAGGTTTGTACAATGTGGGTGAAGCCCCCAGCAGGTAAGGGGCAGAGCCCTTATACTTGGGGATCTGTGGGATGAAGCTCCCCCCTGTAAAGGAAACATTTGAAAATAAGGATACAAGGGAAAATCTGGTCCATATGGACTGGATCAAACTATGATGCTAAACCTGGCTACAGACAGCTCTGGCTTGGGCGGGCAGGCACGTGACCTCCCCCTGTCATCATCTGGTATAAAGGTGCATGGGACCTAAGCGACTCCTTTTCAACAGCACCCACATTTCAAAGGGGATGCCCCATGCAGACAGGAGTGACTCTGACATCCCCCTCAGGTCAGTTCCCCTTTCATTGTGACAGAGTGGCAAATACAGCAGCTTGTTCCTCCATAAACAGGCTTCCCAGGAAGAACCCCCCTCCCCCCAAGATCCCCCACCCCAAGGAGCCAGCAGCCCTGCCTAGGCCCACATTAGGGATCTGTCCCCCCAAGAGCGCTATTTGCTGGGACTCACAGCATAGGACTGCATCTGCCCCCCCCCCACCCAGATGGACCCTAGACCCCCCCCATCCTGAGCAAACCCCTCGGTGTGAGATAAGGGCACCCAAGGGTACACGGGGAGCTGCAACAGGCCAGAAAGGGATCCCTGACATGAGGCTGGAGAGGGGGCCCCACACAATAGATGGGTGGAACAATGGAGGGGATAATACAGGGGAACTGGAGTCAGGACCTGGGGTGGGGATGGGGGCTAGGACCAGGGGGAGACCAGGACACAATGGTGGACAAATGGGATGGGGGGCTACAGGGAGCAGGGAGAAGTTCATGGGACAGGTGGGGTGGGAAGACAAGACACAGGGGCAGGATGCTTGAAGAGGGAGCCAACAGAATGGGGGGAAAAGGACTCCAGGCACAGTTAGGTTTGGGGGAGTGGAGCAGGATGACTGGGGAAGGAGACAGATCCTGGGGGTTAGGGGCACAGGCACCAAAAGGAGTGCAAATGTATATGTATTGCTCCCCCCACCCTCTCAAAGCCCCTGCCTCCCCTCACTCCTGACCTCACCCTCCCTAGTGGTGAGCCAGAGACCCTCAGGGGACAGACCCATTGATCCCTGTAGCAGCCAGCAGGTTGAGGGCTCAGCTGGCAGAACGCTATAGAGCAGGACCTTGGAGCCGGTCAGTCGGGCCATGGCATGCTCTCTCCCAGCCAGGTTTTTGAGAGAGATGGGGTAGGTGCAGGTAGACAATGGTCCTTTTGCCCTCTCCCCCCCACCCCTCCCCATCTCTGGTTGGGGGCAAATGATGTGGGAGATAGAGGGGGGCAAGACCCCAGATGGCAGATGGGCTAAGACACAGGGGGAAGTGGGGGGGATGGAGAGGAGTGGGCATAGGACTCGGGAGGCAGAGAGGAGCAGGAAGACTAGGGCATGGGGCAGATGGGAGGGCATGCCACTTACCTGGTTGCAACCCACCCAGACAGCCCCTCATCCTTAGGCTCATCCAGAGAAAGCCCACTAGGGGCCCGACCAGGTGGCAGACTCCCGCCAGGCAGCAGCTGCCCCCACCTAGACAGGCCCTCCAGCTACATAGCTCATGCTGACGTCTGGGTGAGTGTTAATGCACACAGGGAGCACAGTTCGTTAATTCCCTTTGATCTAGGGCCCTGAAATGGCCCTAGATCAAAGGGCATTAAGAAACTGTTAAGGTGCAGAGGGGTCCACCCGGACAGTTAGCCAGCACCGGGGCAGGTTATTGTGGGAGAGGTCATACCCTAGGTTGCCAGGAATCTGCCCTGCTAGGCAGCTGCTGGCTTGCCTTCGCCTAGAGCAGCCTCTGAGGGTGGGGGACAAGGAGGGAGACACGCACCCTTCCCCTAATCTTACTATCCTGTTGATGTTATCCACCACCACAGTCACGCCAGGCTTCCCCCAACACTCTTCACATTATGTGGTTGCATCTATGCAGCAGCTGCTCCCCCTTCCAATCCAGCGCCCCCACAGCTAGCTGTGAACTGGGGGCGGGGCAGGGAGGGAAATGGAACATAAAACCAACATGCTGCCAAACACATGTGCATCGCAAACAATACACTCCCACATACTAAACCAAGGTACCCTAAGGTCACCGAGCAAAGCCAGCCCAGTTGCTAGCCAATCCCACTCCTTGTCCCCAGATGCAGTATGGCATCATTCTCTATTCCACCAGATGTCCACACTACAGCTTCCCAGAACTTCATGGTGAGTAATAGATATCCCAATAAGCAGCACGGACTTAGAAATAACAACTGGCCAGTCAAGCCTAATTTTTGTAATGCGTAAAAAAAAAAAAAAAAAATCTAAACGAACACAGGGACACAGTACGTGTCAAACTTGGATTTTAGTAATGCATTTGATTCAGTCTCTTTACAAAATCTTAACCGATGAACCAGTTCCAATGGCCTTGGATAAATATCATGGTCAGGTAGATTAAAACCCCAAGTATGATCCTAAAAAAAGGGGAAGGATAAAACAGCAGTATACTGAGCAAGAAGGCAGATGTCTAGTGAGGTGGCCACAAGGATCAGTGCAAAGTCTCATCTTATTTGTGATTTACACTACCAGAGCATTAATCATCAAGTTAACTGATATTAGCAGAGGACATTACATTGGGAGGAGCTGCAAACCCCAGAAGGGACACAGCAATGCCAGAGGACTTCAACAACATATTAGCACCATTGGACCAGATTCTGACACCTACTCCAGCCCCCATGTCCGGTATAGGGACCATAAAGGAGGCTTCAGGAAGAATTCCCCCAACACAGGAACAACGTAAGGGCAGCATATGTGGCCTCGTATTGCTTCCCTTGCAGCCGCATGTGTGGGGGTGCACCCGGGTTAGGAGGGGTCTTCCTGACTGTGGCACTTTCTTTATAGCTATTCGGGGTTGCAGAGCAGCCTATAGGAAGCTGTGGGGAAGTTGCCATAAGTTTTAGGACAGTCCTGGGGCTGTTGTAGCTTACACTGGGGCTGGTATTTCAAGAGGTGCAAGAGATGGCTTAAAGCCACCTTTGCCCCCTCTCCCCCACAAGCTGCACCTTCTGTCCCAGGAAGCACAGCATGGAATCTAGCCAATGGGCAACATACTAAAAAGGAGATTCCATTTGGAACAGCATGGGATAATGTGTCTGGGGAAAAATATTCTGAAACACAAATTCAGCAGGAGGGAGAAGGGAGAAAGCAGAGATGTTGAGGGGCCTTGGAGTGACAGCAGACAACGAACTAGAGACTTTGCAATCGGATATGGCAGCAAAACAGAAAAAACAGCCATCCTTAAATGCTGCTTTAGGCTGCATGTCCAGAGGCCTTGGGCAAGGACTACTTAGCTTTGGTGTGGCCCCACCCAGAGCGTTTCATTCACTTCTGCACACCACACCTCTAGAAAGAGATTGACAAGTTGGAAGGGCTCTAGAGAAGAAGTGCTCAAGGGGCTGGAGTGACTGGTTTACAATAAGAGCAGAATATGCTTAGCCTGGCTAAGTGATGACTGTGGGGGACATGATAACAGTCTGCAAATATTTGAAGAATGTAAACACCAAAGAAGGAAAGGAATTAGGGTGGTACCAGAGGGTATAGCTAGAAATAAGGAATTAAGCAAAAGGGAACATTCAGAAGACACTTCCATACAGTTAGGTCTATTAGGCTATGAAGTAGCCTATTCTATTAGGCTATGAAGTAGCCTATCGGGGGGGGGGGGAGGGAATGGAGGAGGCCCCATCCCTTTTAAACTTTTAAAACCAGACTGGCTAGAACCCTATGGAACTGTCCCCCAGGGGACAATCCTACCCTGGCTGCAGGGAGAGAGACTGTGTGATCTGATGGGTCTTTTCCAGTTCTACCTTCTGGGGACCAGCACCACCTCCTGCATTTTCCCAGATGTTCCCCAGGGCCACTGGTCAGAACCAGCTCCATTTTCTCTACCATGCACAGTGACTTTTGAAACATTTCAGTTCCAGGGAGACACCCTTCCCCCTCATCTTGTTAATACAGGTCTGTCTCATCTTACGCTGGGGTTCCCGTTCCGCGGTTAGCGCTAAAGCGAAAACCGCGTATAGCCAAAACCCCATTGAGTTCAATGGCGGGCGAAATCGCCCGCACTACAGGAATAGTATTAAAATTGTTGTTTTTCTCTTTTTTGTTTTTGCCGACTGAGTAAAGTTGAAATCCCGCATGTTAAATGCGCGTAAGATGCGACAGACCTATATAATGGTATTCACGTGACAGAGGACTCAGGAAAGCTGCCCCATGATCTGTTTGGTGAAAGCAGAGTTACTCCCTCCGCTGGATCAAGGGCTCACACAGCTCCCAATTTCATTCATGCTATGAAAACAAGTGGATGTTGTGCTTTGCCTATCCCTGTGAGAACTGCCTCCAGGAGCAAGGATGCACAGCCCAGCCGGTCACCTCCATTATTCTGCTGTGTGCAGCAACCTTCCCTCCAGGGCCTAGGAATGCTGGTCCCCTTCCTGTGCCACCCTCAGCAGATAGAGCCAACCACTGCCTCTTCCCCTAAACCACATCCTCTTTTACAGTGTGTGCTGGAGGCAGCAGCACAGCAGGGTTCAGTGCAAGGGCCTCTCGCTTCTAAATAAAGGCCAAGTTCAAATCCTGAACAAGGTCATTAGCGATGTAAGATTGGTATCCTAGTTTCTGTTTGTGTGTTTCACACATCTACCCTCCCGGCCGAGGACTGAAATATCCGAGGTGGGGATCAACACGCAGAGGTGCTGCAGCTGAGGACTGAGATGAAGTGGGTGGGGAGAGCTGCCTGGGTTGAATTAGCAGGGGGTGCTTGGATCAGCAAATCTGGACAGAACCGGGGGGCGTGGGGAGGGGGGGGGCGGAATGGAGCTTTAGGCAGTGCATTTGTTAAGTCTTGGGTATCTAATTGGCGGGAACCCAGCTCTGCTAGAGATAACAGCCATTCCACCACAGTCACAGGCACTGCTTGGCTGTTTCCCAAGACGGACCTGCTCTCCCCAAATCAGGGAAAACACAGACAAGTGAGGAGAAGGAGGGAGGGGTTAGTGATGGGGGGGGAAGATTCACTCTATTACTTGGGGGGAGGGGGGAGAGATACAACACGACATCTCACCAGGGAGCTCCACTCCTACACCCAGGCTGCGCAAAGTTCCCATTCCATGAGCCCGCCTCTGCCTGACCCCATGTGGGGGAGGAGGAAAAGGACGGGGTGTCACCAGGAAGGACAGGAAAAGCTGCAGGATGTTGTGATGCTGTAAGGAAGCGTAGGCTGATAGCTCATGACGGTGCCCAGGGTCATCTCATCCCAGCCTCCCTTGGTGCCTCCCCATCCAGTTCCAGCAGGACTCCATCCAGCCTGGCCACCAGCCCACTCTCTCGCACACCATGGGTCCCCCACCAGGCTGCAGCCCACGACCCAGACTGACAATCTCTACTCCCCGCTCTCAGAGACCAGGCTGTCTCTCCCTTCTCAAGCTGGGGTGGAGGAGAAAAAAAGAAAAAGAAAAAACCTCACTCCCCTGTTCACTCACTCACACCTTCTCCCCTCCCTGCCCTGTGTGCGCACAGCCAATGCCCTCAGGCACTTGCCTCGGAGCAGACCCTCCTCTGTTACCAGTCTGAGAGCTCTGCCCCTTCCACATTCTACTGTCCTACCACTGACATGCCATCGCCTGCTGGCACTTGCTGCCCCAGAGATAGCATCATGCCTACAACTCCCTCTGCACATACCTCCTCTATCCCCCACCCCAAAGCTGACCTGCCCCTCACAGATGCAGTCATGCCACCCCAAGAGCCCAACCCGCCCCGGGGCCCTAGCAAACAGCTGCTGCTTGACTTAACTTCCTGTAAATAATAAAAGGCAACAAACCACAAGACCTGTGCAGTGCAAGTGGTGGTGGGGAGACCAGCCTAGGGGGAGGGTCCATGCAAGGGGACCAGCAGCCCAGAGGCCAGTGACTGCAGCAATGGGCGCCTTCCAAACGCGTAAGCCAGGACCCAGAACAGCCAGAGCCCGGATCTGGCTCCCCCGAGCAGGAGAGCGCTCGGCTCGGGCGAGCCGCACACCCAGCGCGGCAGACGGCGGCCCGCAGCTGCACGGCACCGGCTCACACATGCACCGAGCAGCCCCCCCGCGCCAGGAGAGAGGCCCCAGGGCG
The DNA here is from genome assembly GCF_011386835.1 of Chrysemys picta bellii. NCBI lineage: Eukaryota > Metazoa > Chordata > Testudines > Emydidae > Chrysemys > Chrysemys picta. The sequence continues at coordinate 95,027,091 of NC_088791.1, forward strand.
GCTCGGCCCCAGCGCCCCGGCCGGGTTCAGCTCCCGACTAACTTCCCCCGCGCGCCGGGCCGGAGCGGAGACTCACTGTCATGGTGCCGGGTGCGGGGGGAGCCCAGCCCGTGCAGGGGCCCGGCCTCAGCGCTCCCGCGGCGCCAGCCCCGCCATCGGCTCCTTCCCTCCGCTCGCTCCCAGCCGCCCAGAAACTTTTCCGCCCCCTCCCCCTTTGCTTTTTTTTTTTTTTTTTTTTTTTTAAACTTCCTGGGAGGGTCCCCCCGGCCAATGGGAGGCCGCGGAGCCGGGACATGCACGCGGCCGGAGGGGCCGGTAGCCAATGGGGGAGCCAGGCGGAGCTGGCCAGCCAATCAGGAAGGGCGCAGGGTTAAGGGGGGCGAGGGAGAGCCCCTAAAGGATCAGCAGCACAGATGCAAGAGAAGTGTTAAACCAGGTGACCCCTGCCAGGAAGAGCTGCAAGGGAAAGGGGGTGCCTGCTGCAGGCAGGCAAGCCAGGACTTCTGCCCCCACCCCACGTTCACACTCAGCTCCTAGCTGAGGGCACTGCCCATGGCGGAGCTCCTCTCTCAAAAGTTGCGCACCCACAGAGGGCATCATCCACTTGGTAGCACCTGGGATCTTCTTACTGTTGCTTCCTGTCCTTCAGCAGGACTGTCAGACAGGAAAGAGCAGGAGAAAGAAAATGCCCTCTTGCCTTTAGCCTCACAGAAATGTGAGCAGAAGAGCAGCCTTACAACTCTCTACAGAGATTTCATGAGATCTCTGTAGCCCCTGACTGAATAAACTGTAATTCCCAGAAGACCAGATTTGCCTCTTACCTTCTTTGCTTCTGAAATATGCACCTGAACCATTTAATATCATTCATTTAGAAACATCTTCCCTGTAACTGACTGCAGTACAAGGGGAATAAAGTCAGAGAATGTGCTCCTCTGTAACCACAGCATGGCTGAAGCTGGCAAGCTGAATACAACCCTGGATGAGCCTTCCCCACCTCTGCCCACCCTTCAGTGTCCCCCATCCTCTCCTAGGGCAGAGCTGCCTTTACACACACTATCCCCTCTCCCTCTGCGCCATCCCCATCATCTACCATTACACTGGCTGACCTTTGCCATCTGCACCTGGTTCCATGAACCTCAGATACTGGGAAATTGGCACATGGTTATAGATATCTGAGAAAGGGTCATATGCCAGCAGAGCCTCTGACTAGGCCACAGCTCTGGATATTGCCTATAGACAGACAAGGTGGGTGAGGTAATATCTTTTATTGGACCAACTTCTGTTGGTGAGAGAGGCAAACTTTCGAGCCACATCTGAAGAAGAGCTCTCTCGAAAGCTTGTCTCTCTCACCAGCAGAAGTTGGTCCAATAAAAAATATTACCTCATCCACCTGGTCTCTCTCTTATCCTGGGATAGACATGGCTACAACTACACAATATTGCCGACGACCATTTGCAACCAGACTGTGGGTTTTTTAAGGACTGGTCATAAGACATAAGAACGGCCATACTGGATCAGACCAAAGGTCCATCCAGCCCAGTACCCTGTCTGCCAACAGTGGCCAATGCCAGGAGCCCCAGAGGGAGTGAACCTAACAGGTAATGATCAAGTGATCTCTCTCCTGCCATCCATCTCCACTCTCTGACAAACAGAGGCTAGGGACACCATTCCTTACCCATCCTGGCTAATAGCCATTAATGGACTTAACTCCATGAATTTATTTAGTTCTCTTTTAAACGCTGTTATAGTCCTAGCCTTCACAACCTCCTCAGGCAAGGAGTTCCACAGGTTGACTGTGCGCTGTGTGAAGAAGAACTTCCTTTTATTTGTTTTAAACCTGCTTCCCATTAATTTCATTGGGTGGCCCCTAGTTCTTATATTATGGGAACAAGTAAATAACTTTTCCTTATTCACTTTCTCCACAACACTCATGATTTTATATACCTCTACTATATCCCCCCTTAGTCTCCTCTTTTCCAAGCTGAAAAGTCCTAGCCTCTTTAATCTCTTCTCATATGGGACCCATTCCAAACCCCTAATCATTTTAGTTGCCCTTTTCTGAACTTTTTCTAATGCCAGTATATTTTTTTTGAGATGGGGAGACCATATATGTACACAGTATTCAAGATGTGGGCGTACCATGGATTTATATAAGGGCAATAAGATATTCTCTGTCTTATTCTCTTATCCCTTTTTTAATGATTCCTAACATCCTGTTTGCTTTTTTGACTGCCGCTGCACACTGCGTGGATGTCTTCAGAGAATTATCCACGATGACTCCAAGAGCTCTTTCCTGATTAGTTGTAGCTAAATTAACCCCCATCATATTTTATGTATAGTTGGGGTTATTTTTTCCAATGTGCATTACTTTACATTTATCCACATTAAATTTCATTTGCCATTTTGGTGCCCAATTACTTAGTTTTGTGAGAATTGAAGAGGTATATGTTGGGGCCAGGGGGGATTGTAAGAAGGAAGGGTGGTCCTGTGGTTAAAGCAAGCATTGGACTGAGCCTCAGGAGGTCTGAATCAAATTCCTATCTCTATCACAGGCTTCCTACTGGACTTTCTGCAGGTCATTCAATCTCTCTTTACCACAACTGCCCCATCTGTAAAATGGAGCTAATAACCTTTCCCCAGCTCACAGAGGTGTTGTGAGGCTAAATGCATTAATGTGGGTGCAGCACCCAGATACTATGGTGACAGGGGTCCATCGAAATGGATAGAGATAGGTTAAACCCTGTATTTAAGTACTTCAATACACCTCTACCCCAATATAACGCAACCCGATATAACACGAATTCGGATATAACGCGGTAAAGCAGCGCTCTGGGGAGGGGGGGGCAGGGGGGCTGTGCACTCCAGCGGATCAAAGCAAGTTCAATATAATGTGGTTTCACCTATAACGCGGTAAGATTTTTTGGCTCCCGAGGACAGCGTTATATCGGGGTAGAGGTGTACTGTGGTGACAGGTACTATAGAAAACACTTAGAGATGTAAAAAGAACAGGAGTACTTGTGGCACCTTAGAGACTAACAAATTTATTTGAGCATAAGCTTTCATGGGCTACAGCCCACTTCATCGGATGCATGCAGCAGAAAATACAGTAGGAAGGGGTGTGTGTGTGTGTGTCCCATTTCCATTACCACTACAAACAGTTCTTTTTCTCTCCTGCTAATAATAGCTCACCTTAACTGATCACTCTCCTTATAGTGTGTATGGTAACACTCATTGTTTCATGTTCTCTGTGTGTGTATATATATATATATATATATATATTTTCCTACTGTATTTTCCACTGCATGCATCCGATGAAGTGGGCTGTAGCCCACGAAAGCTTATGCTCAAATAAATTTGTTAGTCTCTAAATAGGGTACGTCTTCACTACCCGCAGGATCGGCGGGTAGTAATCGATCCCCGAACGCGCTCCCTGTCGACTTCGGAACTCCACCTGAGCAAGAGGCGGTAGCGGAGTCGACGGGGGAGCCGCGGCCATCGATCCCACACTGTGAGGACGCGAGGTAAATCGATCTAAGATACGTCAACTTCAGCTACGCTATTCTCGTAGCTGAAGTTGCATATCTTAGATCGATCCCACCCCTAGTGTAGACCAGCCCTAAGGTGCCACAAGTACTCCTGTTCTTTCTGTGGATACAGACTAACACGTCTGCTACTCTGAAACTTAGATATGTGTGACCCTTGTGGCCCTCCACTTCCTTCTTTCTGTGTTCACCAGCCTGGCCAAGAGAGGAGGGCACTAAGAAAGAACAAATGCCAAGGAAGAAAGGGCACCTTCCCTCAGGGCCCAGTCTGCTTTCAGCTGCACAAGTGAGGAAAGTAAGCAATAGGAGCTCCAGGAAGGGGAGGAGAGAGTGCTGGGCCTCCCATCAAGTGACAGCCTGGTACTCAAGAGTATTAGCATTTTAATAGCCCCTGTGGGGGAGGTGAAGGGCAGGATGGGGGTAGGGAGGAGGAAAGAGCTGAACCCTTGCTGCTGTTTAGCTAGAGCCAGTTCTCCCATATGGCCAGGGCCCCAGGACACCGCAGCATTGAGAAGATGCCATCTACAAAGGAGGGAAAAACAAGCCAGAAGCAAATTCAGTGTTGTTAGCAGAAATAATATAAACTTCAGAAGAGGGACACACACAACCCCCCTGTACAGGGTGGCTGGTTCAGAGATGGGGGGTGGGATACAGAGCCTTTCAACTCTAGGTCAAGAGTTTCATGGCTCAGGGGACTGGGAATGGCACGTGGGTCTAGGGTGACCAGACAGCAAGTGGGAAAAATCGGGACAGGGAGTGGGGGGTAATAGGAGCCAATATAAGAAAAAGACCCAAAAATCAGGACTGTCCCTCTAAAATCAGGACATCTGGTCACCCTACGTGGGTCACCCATTCAAATGGGTGGACATGGAGTGCAAGGCATTCCTGTCTGATGCTTCATGGGAAATGAGTTGATAAGTCACACTCCAGAGCGAATGGATGCCCACATCCCCCAACAAATGTACCCTCATGATCCTCCTCCATTGGCCCCCTCCTTGACATTCTCAGCGGAAGTGCGAATGGGCCATGGAGACAACTCCCCTCTCTTGGGAGGAGATCTTTCCAGGGGAGGGCTCAGGCACACTGAGGGGGAGGGAGGCAGGGAAGAGAGCACTACTGGTGTCTACACAGCACATGACCTGGGTTCAATACAAGATTCAGGCTCCAGAATGATCAGATAGGCTGTTACCTTTCATCAGCCTCAAATTGACTTGAGAGATCATCTAAATCACAAGAGCACCGCTACAATCACTCGCTTTTGATTCTATTTGTAAAATAAGCCTTTCCCCTTATCCATATGCAATAGTCAACTACACCTATCATAGGATATGAGAGAGAGAGAGAGGTTGGGCTGAGCTCAGCACTGGGAGCCAGAAACTCTTGCATTTTAAACCCAGTTATGCCACCGACTATCTCTGTGACCTTGGGCACATCACTTTGCCCCCCCTGGGCCTCAGTTTCCCCACCTGTGAAATAGTGGAAGTAATGTTTTCCTGCCTAATGGAGGTGTTGGAAGGATTAATTAGTGTGTATAATGTTCTAACGAGCATGGAAAATGTACTGGGAGAGGGGAGGTGCAATTGCAGATACATTTACCCACCTCTCACAAAAAAACAGCAATTCAGTACCTCACAGCTGCCTTTCAAGCAGAGACTCGCTCAGACACGGTGTCAGAGAGAGAGAGAGAGAGAGAGAGGTGCTGCATGCTGAGACAGCACCTGCGTGAGAGGCCAGCTAGCCTTTGTCACAGAGAATGGCCCAGCCAATTTCCTGTCATCCTGCTCATTCTGGGAGCTTCTGAGAGGTTCCCTCATGCACACGCACATACACCCCGCTCTCCCCCCTCCTCCTGTCCCCACTTCTTCCCCAGTTTCTGGAGTACCTTGTGGCGTTGCCCGTTAGCGTTCAAATAAAGATCTTGGCTTCCCATGGAGCAGGCACTGTTGAGGGGTCGGATTGTGCCTCGATCTAGCTGGGACTACAGGGAGAGAAATCAGGAGCTAAACCCTAGGATTCTGCCCTCTCCAATGTTTTCCATAAGCATGTGCCCATCTCCCAACACACTCCTGGGGAAATTCATCCCCACAGTGCTGAGGACAAAGCACTCTTCATTCAAGCCAGTAGGGGACACCAGGGGAAAGGGAAACATGCAGGGGCAGAGCTCTATTTCTGTCCTGGACAGCAGGAGGCATCACAAGGAATGGGACAGAGCTAAACACCAGAGGGGAAGCCAACCTCTGTGCTATTCACTGGGTGGGGCTGCAAGGAATGGGATTCTCTGTGGAAACTGAGGATTGACTGCCAAGGTTTGGATCTGCTGGGGGAGGGGTTCCCATCAGACACTGGTTCCCTCAGGACTCTCACTCCTCCATAGTTCTACTCACTTGATGCAAGAGGGTCTCCTCTTTGCCCCTGTCATTCTCCAATTGCTTCTCTGAGCTTAGGTCTAGGGACTGCTCATGGCTCTTCCAGTCACTCTCTAACCATTGACTTGGACTCACGGGGCTTTTCCAAGTGGTCTCTGGCTGGTGCCCTGAGCTCACTGAGTACAGACATTCTCCTTGGCTTCTCCAGTCCCTTTCCAGCTGTTGCATTGGATTCATGTGGCACAAGCACTCCTCTTGGGTTTTCCAGTTGTCTTCTGATCTTTGAGTTTGACTCCTGGAGCGCAGGGTCTCTGCCTGGCTCCTCCAGTCTCTCTCCAGCTGCCTGGTTGGACTCCTGGAGCGCAGGGTCTCTGCCTGGCTCCTCCAGTCCCTCTCTGGCTTCCCAGATGAACTCCTGGGGCGCAGGGTCTCTGCCTGGCTCCTCCAGTCCCTCTCTGGCTTCCCGGATGGACTCCTAGAGCGCAGGGTCTCTGCCTGGCTCCTCCAGTCCCTCTCTGGCTGCCTAGTTGGACTCCTGGAGCGCAGGGTCTCTGCCTGGTTCCTCCAGTCCCTCTCCAGCTTCCCAGATGAACTCCTGGGGCGCAGGGTCTCTGCCTGGCTCCTCCAGTCCCTCTCTGGCTTCCCGGTTGGACTACTGGAGCGCAGGGTCTCTGCCTGGCTCCTCCAGTCCCTCTCTGGCTGCCTAGTTGGACTCCTGGAGCGCAGGGTCTCTGCCTGGTTCCTCCAGTCCCTCTCCAGCTTCCCGGATGAACTCCTGGGGCGCAGGGTCTCTGCCTGGCTCCTCCAGTCCCTCTCTGGCTTCCCGGTTGGACTCCTGGAGCGCAGGGTCTCTGCCTGGCTCCTCCAGTCCCTCTCTGGCTGCCTGGTTGGACTCACGGGGTGCAGTGATTTGCCCCGGCCCTTCTGATCACGCTCTGTGCATTTTCCCAGACTCACAAGGTGGGGTTTCTCCTCTAGGCTCTGTCGCTCACTCGTGCGTTTTCCAGCACTCATAGGGTGCAGGGGCTCTTTTGCATCCTTCCACTTTCTCTCAGTGCTCGTCACTGGACTCACAGGGTGGGTCTCCTTTGGGCTTTTCCAGTTGCTCTCTGTGCGCTTCCCAGGACTCAAGGAGCGCAGGTGCCCCCCTCGGCCAGTCCAACTGTTATCTGAGCTCTTCCTGGGGTTTGTGGGGTGCAGGGAATCCCTCTGGCTTTTCCAGTTACTATCTGTGTGTTTTCCAGGATTCGAGGGCTGAGGAGGCACCCTTTCTCTGTCCACGCACTTGTCTGTACTCACGTGGCACATGGAGTCCACTCGACTCCTCCAGTCTCTCTCCGATCTCCGAGCTGGGCTCACTGAGCGCAGGGCCTCTCCTCGGCGTTTGCCGGGCTGCTCCAGCTGCTGTGGGAGCCTCTTGTTCCCCTAGGGATGAGATCAGAGGAAGGATAAAGGAGTGAGTTCTCTAACGAGCTTGTCCACATCCCTCATGCACATTCAGGGAAAGGAGGCAATTAGCACATGGAGACCATTCAGTTCATAGGTTTACCGATTCCAAGGCTAGAAGGAACCACTATAGAATAACCTAGTCTGACCTCCTGTATAACACGGGCCATAGAACTCTCCCAAAGGATTCCTGTATGAACTAGAGAAGATCTTGTAGAAAAACATCCAATCTTGATTTAAAAATTGACATTGATGGAGAATCCACCATGGCCCATGGTAAATTGTCCCAGTGGTTAATTACCCTCACTGTTAAAAAATTACATGTTATTTCCAGTCTGAATTTGTCTACCTTCAACTTCCAGCTGGATCTTGTTACTGATAGCCTACAAAGGAAGGGGCACTACTGTATGCCAACAGGGCCATTGTATTACAATAGGGGGCAGTAATGCACAGACCTACCTGCAGCACTTAGCTCAGTCCACAGAGGGAATTTTCAAACATCAACATGTCTTATGCTCCAGTAGGGGGCAGTGGCGCACACATGCATCTACCCACACGCAGAGCTGCCTATCCCATGCCTAAAGAAGTGGCCCCTCTCACCCAACCAGTGAAGGAGCAGTGGTCTAATTTTGCAATAGGGACAGAAGTGGGGCACACACAGAGAAAGGGAGTGGGGAGAGAGAAGGATCTGGGAATTAAGTGGAAAGGGAGGAGTGGAGGTGATGATAAGAGAAGACAGAGTTGTGTGGCACAGAGAGAGAATGGGAAAGGCGATGGGGACAAGACGCAGCTTGGGAAGGTGTTTGCTGAAAGGAAGCCAGGGCTGGGCCGTGCCTACTGCTATCTGGCTAAGGAAGGGGCTGGTGATGAGTCCAGCAGCTCACCTCTCTGTACAGGGTGGGGCTGGACTGCCTCCTGCCTAATCGCCCTTCTTTGGTCAGCAGTGGGGTCTTGCCATCCAGCCGGTCCAAGAGGCCGTCCTCCAGGGCCTGGAACGCCTCCAGCGTCTCGGACTTCCTAACAACCACACACAAAGACAATCACAGGTGCTCTTCTGTCTGGGCTTCAAGAGGCCCCCAGCCCAGAGTCCTCACCAGTCCTAGCCTTCACAGGTCACAGTAGGACAGAGATCGTGATACCATATTTCTGAATTTGAGTTCCCAGCTCCATCAGAGTCTAACATGAACTGCTCTGTCTGTGCTCATGCCCACCTCCCATCCTGAGCTCTTTTCTACATCAACCATCCCCCCCATGCTCTGCACTCCTCAACAACCTGCCTCTCCTCAAACCCAATATATTCCCTATCTCCCCAATGATCCCTAGTCATGCTCTCCACTCCCCATCATGGCTCCTTTCCCCCTCATGTTCTGTACCCCAATAATGCTTTCCACATCCCATCTACCCCTTCTATTTCCCACCCCATCCACCATACTGCCCACTCTGTTTTTACTTCCACTCATGCTTTTTATCCACCATCATCTCTTCTCCCCATCTATACTCTAACACCTTAGACTTGCTCTTCCCTCCATTTCCTCACCCCGCCAGCTATGGGCACTATAACTTTAACACTTTGATCTGGAAGTTCCCAGGAGGCCCCTCACAGAGGGATGGAAGCCCTGCCTCAAGCCCTGTCTACGCTAATCTTTAAACTGAGTTTAAACACGGCTCTCTAACTCAGTGTGAGCACCAATGGGAGGGGCTGACTTGCAGGCACTCAGCAGAGCAGTGGGTGCACACGTACCTCCAAAAACCAGGCTTTCAATGATACCAACCCTGGGGCACCCAAACCCACCCACACCCGGCTCCATGTCTCACCTGCGCTCGTATCCAAAGATCCGCTCCACCTCTGCCCGGCCCGGGCTCCGAGTGCGGGAGCTGCTGCGTTCCTGTTCAAATGCCTCCCTGTGACTGATCCGCTTGGGCTTGGGCAGATCAGCCAACACCGTGTATTCCTGCCGCACCAAGGAGTGTCGCCCCTCGCCGCCGCGCCTCGTGCACCCTGGTAAGTCAGAGTCTAGTGAACTGATAGAGGAAATGAGATGCCTGCCAGTCCTTACTGGGTCACTGTGTGTTGGCAAGGTGCTGGGGCTGGCTCGTGGAGGGGAGGAGACCCAGGTGGGGTCAGATTTCCGGCGTTCCAGAGAGAAATAACTGCTCTCCATCTGATGCTTTGCCCAGCCATCCCCAGCGCTCTGGCTCACAGGACTGGATTCTGGGAGGGAAACAGAAGATTGCAGTTAGGGCAGCTCCAAGAGGCAGATACATCCCCTCCCTCACACAGGAACAGCGTGGCCAGAACCAGCACTGGTCAGATCCGATACAAAGTGGATATTGGGATGAGAGCCAGAGACAATCCAGAATGACATGGACAAGACCTAGTATCCTGCAGACACTGCGTTCAGAACTGCAGGTGCCAGGCGGGGCTGAGGAGCACCAGGAACCACAAAGACTCCAAAACCAGAACTGCACGGACATTAGGTTGAGAACTGCAGGCGAGGCTGAGAAGCACAAGGACACTGGAGCAAAACTGCACAGACCCTGGGCTCTATTATTACTCTTTATCACGTTTATTACAGTAGTGCCTAAGGAGCAGCCGAGACTGGACCCCATTCTGCCAGGCATTGTACAGAGTAAGAGACAATCCCTGCCCCAAAGAGGTTACAATCTAAATAAAGCCTTGAACCAGAGACTCCAAGACCAACCCCACATGGAGAACGAGCCACCTATATCCAGAACTATGATCTACGGTGGGAGAAAACCAAACCTGCTTTCCGAGGGGAGATTTCTTTCATGAAGCTCTGGGACTCTGTTCTGCCCCAGGACATGGCCTGACCCCACCTGGGTCTGTCTGACTGCAGGGCTCCAATCTGCACCTCCTTCCTCTGGCCCATGTAGTTCATCGTGTCTTGTTTGTCCGATCCCAAAATGCTGTCCAGCAGCCTGGTCATTTCCCAGTCCTGAGGAATGAAACAGACCACGTCAGTAAAAAGGGTGCAGAAAGCTACTGTCCCAGCCTCTTCTGGCAGGAGGTGCTATGGGGAATGATGCAGATACACGTGATGTGTGGAGCTCACAGCCACTTCAATCCCAGGCTCTTCCAGTAGGAGGCACTGCAGGGAGCAGTACAGACCTGCTAGCTATAGAGAGTGCATCATTACTCCATGGCCAACCTCTATCTTCAGCAAGCATGATAGGGAATGGTGTAGGAATACTAGCTTGGGCGAGCAATGAGTTATTCTTGTCCCAGCCTCAGCCAATAGGGGGTGCTGTGGGGAATGGTCTGAGCACGGGGAATAAATGTGGACTCCCAGCATTAGCTGATGTGCTCTTTAGGGGAAGTTTACTTTGTGGGTGTTAAAGGTCCCTTGGGACTGTCCCTATGACATCAACATCTATCCCTCCCCACACCCAATTACCCAGCACTCTGCAGTTCCCCAGAATATCTCAAAACGGGCCTATTTACCCTTTATCTTTGGGTTTCAGCTTGTCTCAGCAGGAGCCCAGGGAAAGTGGTGCTGAGGGGTTAAGGCACAAGGGGAATTAAACAGCCCAATTCAAAAGACAAGATGACCCCATCTCACCCCCGAGAGTGTGAAGCTGATTCCGGTACCGGTGCTGGTGTCGGTGCTGATATCAGTACGGGTGCTGGTTTCTTCATGCTTGCCCTGGGCTCGGCTGCTGAGTTGGGTGTACGCCAAGCTCTCCTGCCAGCTGTGAGGCAGGGAAACACAAACAGCTGGTGGTGACTGTACAGCTGAATGTGTTACCGCGGGCAGGCATGGAGAGCTGTGCGAGTGCAGCTCTGCTCAATCGGCCCAGCAGAGATCCAACTCCTCAATCCCCAGAGCAGGGCCAGGCTGGGCAGTGCCAGCGAGGGATCCCCACACGTCGCACGCCGCCAGTGGGCCTCAGCCTGGCTCTGGAGAGGCTGAGGAAGAGGGGAGTCCAGTCGCCATGGCCCATTCAGCCCTTGGCCTTTACTGAGTCTGCCAGTGAGGAGCCTGGCTAGTGCCACCGGTGATGGTGGATTTTCAGAGTTTGTTCCATCTGCCCCTTGCACAATGTGCAGGGATCAATGGTAAGACACCTACCTCTCTTCTCCTATCATGGGATGACAGCTACCCCTCCCCTCCCCTTATTTACCTAGCAGGGATCAGTGTCAGGGAAATGCTGATCCTCCAACGGTGCAATACTCACTTCTCAATCCTGTCCTTGAAGCCCGCACACACATACAGCTCACACTGGGGAGCTAAGATGCACAGGGGGTCCCAAAGTCCACCTGGGTCTGGCCCACTGGTGGCATCACCATGTGGGGCCTCCACAGCATGTTCCTCTGGCACCTGCAGGGAGCAAGGGGAAGTACTGGTGACTCCACCGTTCAAAAGGGCTAGTGGGGAAGTTGCCTTTCTTATCAGTCTCATCCTCCTTCCAGAGGACCTTTCATTCCTAGCCGGGCTCTCAGGGCATCTCCCTAACACCAGCCTGCCTCCGGGAGTGCTGGAGCCCCTCACTGTTCCATGATCTCTCACGTTCAAGCTGTTCTTCTCCTTCCTCAGCAGTCCAGTCAGAGGCCTAGCAAGGCCCTGTTGGATGCTGGAGCCGTTACCTTCCATCTCCTGGGGCTGCAGTCTCCCCAAGACAGAGATCAAGTGAGGGAGAAGAGGGATGGGGCACTGAACCCAAGCGAACACTTGAAGGGCATGGCAGAGGAGAAGGATATCTGGGGTGTCAGGCCAGGGGGAGGAAGGCGGAACCATCCCAGGGGAGCCCCAAGGCTTAGCTTGATCAGATAAGTGCCCTCTGATACAGGTGTCTCCTGCCAGGCTCACCAGACAAGTAGGAAATGCCAGAGTCTGGCTTTGCTCATGAGATCAGACACGGCCCATCACAGGAGAACCGATGCCCCGACTGGCAGGAGCTGCTCATCACCTGCATTCCCCTGCCTCTGGAGGATTTTTGCCAAGGCTCCATGTGCCATAGGGCAGGGCAAATGCTTTCCTGGCAAAGGAGGGTGTAGTCCGAAGGGAGGACTGGAGCCAAAGCCCCTCCCTCCCTGGCTCTATAATTGCTCTGGCATTTCCCCAGGGTGCTGGCCTCCCACTTCTCCCCAGCCCAGTTACCTTCCTGGCATAGAAGCAGCGAGGGGGAAGGTTCCTAGCAGCCTGGCTGTCAGCACCGCTTTCCCTCCATTGTGTTGCCCTCGCTGGGATTCGCTCAGAGGAGACTGCTCTGAGCAGATCGCAGGCAAGGCGGCGGTAACGCTAGAAGCCCAGGCCCAGAGAGAGTGGGAGCCTCATTACTATTTCATAATCCTGGGCTGATCACTCCCAGAGAACAATGAACAACACGAAGCCCTCTGTGAACATGAAACCAGCTGGCACCCCATGCTGGGATGCAGCGTCACACTCCCCCACTAGCAGCAGAGTAAGGAGCCGGCAGGTGACACACCTGGCCCACAGTGCATTGCTAAAGTGAGTTTGGCACTGATGAAATGTGTCTGATCAACAGCCCGGGAGACCAAAGTTTTCTATACCTCAGACATGTATTGCAGGGACAGCTGCAGCGTGAGCCTCACTGGCACCAGTTCTCACTAATGCACCTCGCCCTGACTGGGGACGAGAGGAGAGTTTGGTCTCCATGGTCTGTTCTGACCTTGGCTTCTCTACTGAGACTATCAGCAAGGGGACCAATCAGGGTCAGTTGTGATGTGGGTGCCAGAGGCCATCAGACCTTCAGTCCCTACTAACTTGGGCTGATTCAAGCAGTGACAAGGTGAAAGGCTCAGTATCCTTTCCCCAACCTGCACCAATGGCTTTCCTCAAAAGGAAGATTTTAAACATACGGCAGCACCCCCCACTATTACACACGCATCGCTTTAAGCCTACGACTCCATCCTGATGTGTATCGGCTCTGCTATTCCAATCCCACCTTTCCCCCATACACATTATTCACCGATGCCTCTCAGTCCTGACCTGCCACACCCCTCTGCTACTCCAGCCCTGAGACTCCCCACGCAGCACTGCCAATGCATCTCAACTAGGGTGACCAGATGTCCTGATTTTATAGGGACAGTCCCGATATTTGGGGATGTTTCTTATATAGGTGCCTATTACCCCCCATACTCTGTCCCGATTTTTCATACTTGCTGTCTGGTCACCCTAATCTCAACCCTCACTTCCAGCCCTCTCCAGGTAGTACAGCACTAGTCCCCTCTTTGATCAGGGCACAGAATTCATCAGAGCACTAGGGAGTAATTAAATGATGGATTCTGTGCACAGAGGAAATTTCAGTCCCCTCTCCCTCCCCCCCCAGTGAAATCCAAAAAGCCTCATAGAGCGGCAGTGTTGAGAATTTGCATCTACTCAGCTCAGACAGTCACAGCCCAAAACAATGGAGCCTCTCATGAAATATTCATAGCCCTCCAGGTCACATGAAAAGCTCACCTGGTTGCTGGGCTGGTGGTGAGCAGCAACTGCCCGAAAACAATTCTGGCATCGGCTCTTGGCAAACACATTGGCCTCAAAGTTCTCACAGGGGGCATGCTCTACAAAATCTGACATAGCCCATGCCAGGGGAAAGACGTTTCCTCAGGTGTGCTGCCTTAGGGAGGTAACTGCAAAGAAAAGAAGCAATAAAGGATCAAGAGACAAGACACTTCAATACCTAGGTATTCGGCTCATTTAGAAGGAGGAACTTTATTAACAGCCTGGTGTTCACTGCCCCCAGTAGGGAATGTTTTAATCTTGGGTTCCTTAGAAGGAGAAATACCATCAATATGCCAGTGTTGGCAGCCAGGGAATGTTCTTATCTAGAGCTCTTTTAGGAGGGGAAACTACATCACCATCTCAGCGATTGCTGGCAGAATGGCCTGATTTGAGTCTTCTTTAAAAGGGATGGAATATATTAATACCTTCCAGCAGATGTCCTGATCTGGGGCTCCATTTGCAAGTGCTTTAGAAGCTTTAGAAACCTGCTTAGCCTTTTCCTGAGCTAATCTATTCAGATCGGGTGGGATATTTACTAGCTATAATGCACCAAAAGTGCAATTCCAAAGCTGGTCCTAGGAGCCATGCTTTACTTCCAAAGACTGCCTGGCTCACCATGGGCTGGGATATTCGAGCTGCCATATATCATCCCCTTCAGGGGCACTTTTCCTGTGGAGCATCTTACCCAGTTGCTACTCCGCAAAAACTGTCTGTCAAAGCCAGCCAGCTGAGCAAGATCCCTCGCGCTATCCTGCAGCTTCTCCTCTCATCCTCAGAACTTAGAGCAGTGCTGCTGACCAGAGGTTTAATTTTCTCTCCAAAGCACCCAAACTAAAATAAGATTCGGTTTTCTTAGGGTAACTGTTGCACTAATTCACTGCGGGTGCCAGGTAAATCACACACAATATCCACTTCTTAGCCCCACAGGTTCACTCCCCAAACTAGCGCTACATGTTTTTTCAGCTTGTTTAATCACCATGCCGTGTGTTTAGAATTGCCATGCACAGAGATTTGTTTGGAAGGGCAGGAAGAGAAAAAACACTCCCAATTCCAGGTCATGGATAAAACCATTTTTTTCCCCTGGGATTTTGCAGATTGCGACGAATCATCTCTCTGGGCCTGAGGCAGCCCATCTGTAAATGGGGGATGCTACCCACCCTTTGTGAAGCACTTGGAGATCACTAGCAAAAATAGCTCAACATAAAGGGCTGTGATTATTAATACAGAAAATAAAAACAATCACTTCAGAATAGCGTAACACACTCACCCTCTAGTAGAGGGATATATTCTAAACCAACCTTCCCCTGCCCCTGTCCACACCCCTCTGCACTTCTGTTACCTTGCACCAGCTCAGGCCCGGCTCCAGCTCATCTGCCGCTGCCTTTTTTTAAAAAACGATGAATGTAAACTTTCCCTGGGAAGTGGAGGAAGGCCACGCCCAGGAGACTCTTTTTGGTTGGCTGTTGGGAGGCAGCTCATTTGGATACGGCTCCCGTAGTGGCTCCGCTTTGCCGCTGTTATAACTTTGAGTGGGAAGGATTTGACTTCTGTTCTGTGCCTGGGTTTTGTAACCCACGTTGCAGTGACACTGGGCATCGTCTGATTATTGGTGGGGTTTTTTGCTGCCCCCCGCTCCCTTTGCAATATTAATCCGGTTGGCAGCTCGGCTAACGATCGGGGGAAGGATGGCCTTGATGGGAAGGTGACGAAGCAAGGCAGAGGTCCATTTTCCTTCTTATTTAAAACTGCCTCCCTTTTCAATTCATCAAGTCTCCTCTCTCCAGATTCAGGGGGCCCTTGTCTCCTTTATTCCATTGGTTCAGCTGCCCCCCACTCACCCTGTGACAGTATACCCCATAAGGCTTTATGGGGAGGGGGTGCTTATAAATGTATGTATGACATAACTGGAATATGTTTTATGCTGCCTGTGCCATGTAACATATCTCCGTAAGGGTTGTGATCTACTATATCGATTCATCCTATTTGTACGTATATATCATTTTCTACTCGAGCTTAAGAATATGGGCTGTATGCTTGCCTGATTTCTAAGTAAGCTTTGTGAGGCATTTGGTCAGCTTCTTTAGGAAGGAATTTGCCAGGTTAAGTACCTGATCAGGAGACACTTAGGGAACAATGCATCTTGGAATGCTCCAATCCACATGAGAAGTCTTCCTGGAGACATGCAAGATGCCATGTGGACAATGCAAAGACTGAGTCATGCAGGGGCATGTGACTTGCCCAGGTGACTCCAAAACTCCATCTTGGAGCTGGGCTTTGCATAGGAGGGAGGTCTCCACCCACAAGAGAGAGTCTACTTAAACCTGTGGGAGACCCCTCCATTTTGGTCTTCAGCTGGCTAAAGAAGGAGCCTCTCCACCCCCCCCAGGATACTTGAAGGAGACTGAAACAAAGGACAGTAACTGCAGGGGGTGTGAGTGATTGCTGGACCCAGGCTAAAAGGAGATTAGCCTGTAAAAGGGAGCACTCTGGAACTGGTGAGGAAATTATCTGTATTCAGTTTGATTAGGCATAGATCTGCGCATTTTATTTTATTTTGCTTGGTGACTTACTTTGTTCTGTCGGTTACTACTTTGAACCACTTAAATCCTACTGTCTGTATTTAATAAAATCACTTTCTATTTAGTAATTCACTCAGAGTATGTATTAATACCTGGGGGAGCAAACAACTGTGCATATCTCTCTATCAGTGTTATAGAGGGCGAACAATTTATGAGTTTGCCCTGCATAAGCTTTATACAGGGTAAAACAGATTTATTTGGGTTTAGACCCCATTGGGAGTTGAGCATCTGAGTGCTAAAGACAAGCGCACTACTGCGAGCTGTTTTCAGGTAAACTTGCAGCTTTGGGACAGGTGATTCAGACCCTGGGTCTGTGTCTGGAGCCAGACAAGAGTGTCTGGCTCAGCAAGACAGGGTGCTGGAGTCCTGAGCTGGCAGGGAAAACAGAAGCAGGGGTAGTCTTGGCACATCGGGTGGCAGCTCCCAAGGGGGTTTCTGTGATCCAACCCGTCACAGTGGCGTAGTCGAGCAGGATCTGTGCACAGTTGATTGCTTTGAGATACTGGTAGTGATTTTAAGTGAGTTTTAAGTGTGGTGGCTGGAGAACAGACAAAGTGGTTACTGGTTTGTTATTTTCTGTTTGCTTATTTCGGGCAAGGGAAGTAGGGACAGAAAAGGAAGCTCTCTGTTAACTAAGAATCCCCTGAGCTGAGTGCATCTCAGTTTCAGTGAACTGCAGAGGGGTTGTGGCCCAGCACAAGAAAGCAGGACAATGAGTACTAGTGATCTCAGTTCCTGTGAACTGCAGAGTGGTTGTAGCCCAGCACGAGAAAGCAGGACAATGAGTACCAGTGACGCTGCTATTAAACTAAAGCTGGCCAGGTTGGAAGCAAAAGAGAGAGAAAGTGAACATAAGAGACGGCTGGAACTAAGACAATTAGAAATTAGTGCCATGGAGGCAGAGGCAGCGAGAGAGGCAGCGAGGGAGGCAGCGAGGGCGCGAGCGGCGGCGGAGGCAGAGGCAGCTGCCCATGAGAGGGCTATGGAGGCCCAGAGGGAGGCCCGGAAGCATGAACTGGCTGTTATGGAGTCAAAGAGACGAAACCCTCCCCCTGCTAGCTCCACTTCCCCAAAAATCCACAAATGGGAGCGGCTATGTCCACAGTATGATGAGTCCAGCGATATCGCCGAATATTTCATCACCTTTGAGAGACTGTGCACCCTCCATGCCATCCCTGAAGATCAGAAGATGACCACATTGATAGCAAAACTGACTGGCAGAGCTCTGGACATATTCAATAAGATGCCTATTGATGATGCTTCAAACTATGGTAAATTTAAGGATCTGGTTTTGAAACAGTTTCAGGTTACACCTGAAACCTACAGGGTTAAATTCAGGAGCCTTAAGAGGGGATCTGGATTAAGTAATGTGGCTTATGCCAATGAAATGAGAGATTTGGTAGATAAATGGGTGCGGGGGAGAGGCATTACCAGTTTTGAAGGGATGTGTGATCTAGTTACTCAGGAACATTTCCTGAATATGTGCAGTGATGAGGTAAAACAGTATTTGTGGGACAAAAAGGTAAATGCAGTGGGTGAATTAGCTGAGTATGCTGACTCTTATGAACAAGCCCAAGCTGCAATCAAACACAAACCACTGGCAGAAGGGTATAAGGTTGGGGGAAAGCAGAATCACCGTTTTACCCCTGGGTCTGGGAAAAAAGAGGCTGGGCGGTCACCTCCCCATTCCCCTGGTACTCGACCCAAATTTCCTGTGCAAGCAGAGGAGCCCAAGAGGTGCTATCATTGTAAGTCCACTGCGCACCTGAGGAATAAGTGTCCCTTACTGAGTGAAGCTGCGGCTTCTCAGAGCCAGGCTGTGGCCTCTTTCCACACAGGATTTGTAAAGCTTGCTTCCACACAACCCAGCAATGAGCATATGCATGCTGTTAAATTGAATGGTCAAATGCTTCTTGGATTAAGGGACACGGGTGCTGAGATTTCTGTGGTCAGGAGGGACCTAATCCAGGAGAAGGATCTGTTGCCAGGTAAAATGGCAGAATTAGAGCTGGTAGGGGGTTACAAAGTCCTTGCACCTTTAGCTAAAGTACACATGCAAACTCGGGATTTGCAGGCTGAGCTGACTGTTGCAACGGTGGCAAACAATTTTGCACCGTTTCTACTGGGGAATGATTTCTTTAGTGTGGCAGAATCTGTCCCAGGGTTGGTTAGCAGTGAGAAGGAATCTTGTGCTAAAAGCCCCAGAGAGGGGGGTGAAGTCACACGGACTGCTGGGGGAATAGGAGAGTGTCTCTTAGGTTCCTCTGCAGCAGTAAAGGATGCAGCTTCGGGGGCAGGGCTGGTTGTGGCCAGTTCCTGTAGCCCTGGGGCTCAAGGGAAGTTCCAGAGGGAGGAGCTGGATGAAGCCAGCTCCTGTCCCCTAATCATCTCCCCTGGGGAGGGGGATGTACCACCTTGTAGCAAGGAGGCCACCACAGCTGCTGACTGCCAGGAAGTTGCAGGTCAGCAGGGGGCTGGGCCTGCCCTGGGGTGCACAGAGGCGTGTGTCCCAAAGGTGGAAGTTGGGGTCCTGGGGACCGCTGTGGTGGGAACAGGCCCCAAGGACTCTATAGCTGAGTGCCAGCCCAACCCGAGTGGAAGGGGAGGGATTTTGCTGGCCAGCGAGAGGTCTGTCGTAGCTGGTAGCTGTGAGTCCACAGCTGGGGCAGGATCACCTTCCCTTTCAGGGGACACAAGAGTGTCGGACCCAGAGGGGAGATCAAAGAGGGAAGCCCAGATGGAAGGTCAGGGGGGGCCAGAGAGTCCACCCACCTTTTGTGGGGAGGGGCTTTCCCAGGAGGAGGGTGAAAAGTCTGCATTCGAAATGCCAGCCCCCTCTCCTGTGGATCAGGTTTTAAGGGAAACCTGGGGGTCAGGCCTCCAGGATGAGGGGGTCTATCCAGCTGACCCATTGGAAACAGAAAGTGGGGTGCCCAAAGGGGTTCAGAGCACCCCAGGGAAACCTGCTGTTCTTGCTACACTTGCAAGAGATAAAACTCTCTCTCCAAGACAGGGGAGGGGAAATCTCTTCATGGGAGGAACTTCACAAGGGAGTGGGGCCCAGCCCAGAGAAACTCCAGAGGGAGGGGCCGAGGACAAGTATGGTTGTAGTACACCCTTTCCTGGCCAAAGACCCAAGCACATGCCCGAACTAGAAGTCTTCCCCAAAGAGGCAGAGGAATCTGCATCAGAGGGTCTACCAGAGGGCACAGAGAACTGGGAAAATGCAATGGGTGCTAAACAAGTCAAATTGAGTGAACGAAGCCTGTCCACTGTAGATTTGCTGTTAACCTTGTGTCTTTTGCTAATTCACCTATGGGATAAAACAAAAGAATTCACACTAGTGGTAAACCCTTTAAAGATGTGGAACATATTTGATTTGTGGAATAAGCTGTTATACATGCTGGGGATGGTGACAGGACAGCCCCACCAGCGTGTTACTTTACAGCCCATACCTGTAAAAAGCAGCAAAAGCATAACAGGCCTATGCTGCTGTGTAGAAGGGGAAACTGAGGCACACCGCCTCATGGCATTGGTGGCTAAATGCCAAGATACCTCCACGTTAATGAGTATTGCTGCCTGCATTCTGTTAGCAATACTACATCCCTACCTGTTTGCAAGCACCTGGGGACCAGGGACCCCAAAACGGGCTAGAACCCCCAGGAGTGACACCATATGGTTTCAAGGTACTGAAAGGAAGTGTGACCAGAAACAAACAGAAATTTTACAGGTACTGCCTCCGCCATGGACAGTGTCCAAGTCTCTGGCAGTAAGTTCAGGGGGAGGGTGTGACAGTATACCCCATAAGGCTTTATGGGGAGGGGGTGCTTATAAATGTATGTATGACATAACTGGAATATGTTTTATGCTGCCTGTGCCATGTAACATATCTCCGTAAGGGTTGTGATCTACTATATCGATTCATCCTATTTGTACGTATATATCATTTTCTACTCGAGCTTAAGAATATGGGCTGTATGCTTGCCTGATTTCTAAGTAAGCTTTGTGAGGCATTTGGTCAGCTTCTTTAGGAAGGAATTTGCCAGGTTAAGTACCTGATCAGGAGACACTTAGGGAACAATGCATCTTGGAATGCTCCAATCCACATGAGAAGTCTTCCTGGAGACATGCAAGATGCCATGTGGACAATGCAAAGACTGAGTCATGCAGGGGCATGTGACTTGCCCAGGTGACTCCAAAACTCCATCTTGGAGCTGGGCTTTGCATAGGAGGGAGGTCTCCACCCACAAGAGAGAGTCTACTTAAACCTGTGGGAGACCCCTCCATTTTGGTCTTCAGCTGGCTAAAGAAGGAGCCTCTCCACCCCCCCCAGGATACTTGAAGGAGACTGAAACAAAGGACAGTAACTGCAGGGGGTGTGAGTGATTGCTGGACCCAGGCTAAAAGGAGATTAGCCTGTAAAAGGGAGCACTCTGGAACTGGTGAGGAAATTATCTGTATTCAGTTTGATTAGGCATAGATCTGCGCATTTTATTTTATTTTGCTTGGTGACTTACTTTGTTCTGTCGGTTACTACTTTGAACCACTTAAATCCTACTGTCTGTATTTAATAAAATCACTTTCTATTTAGTAATTCACTCAGAGTATGTATTAATACCTGGGGGAGCAAACAACTGTGCATATCTCTCTATCAGTGTTATAGAGGGCGAACAATTTATGAGTTTGCCCTGCATAAGCTTTATACAGGGTAAAACAGATTTATTTGGGTTTAGACCCCATTGGGAGTTGAGCATCTGAGTGCTAAAGACAAGCGCACTACTGCGAGCTGTTTTCAGGTAAACTTGCAGCTTTGGGACAGGTGATTCAGACCCTGGGTCTGTGTCTGGAGCCAGACAAGAGTGTCTGGCTCAGCAAGACAGGGTGCTGGAGTCCTGAGCTGGCAGGGAAAACAGAAGCAGGGGTAGTCTTGGCACATCGGGTGGCAGCTCCCAAGGGGGTTTCTGTGATCCAACCCGTCACACACCCCTTTCCCCTCCTCAGGCTGGATTTAATCTAAGCCCAGAGTAGGACATAAAACAATGTGATGTGCTTGAGGTAAAGTCACTCCAGAGCAGTGGCAATGCAAGTTGCTGCATATCCTCTCAACAGAATTCTCCCTCCGCAACAGCTTGTTCATGCAAGTGTGAAAATCTTGCTGGCACATCTGCAAACCTGTGCATACGCGTGGACGTAAATAAA
The DNA here is from genome assembly GCF_011386835.1 of Chrysemys picta bellii. Classification (NCBI taxonomy): domain Eukaryota; kingdom Metazoa; phylum Chordata; order Testudines; family Emydidae; genus Chrysemys; species Chrysemys picta. The sequence continues at coordinate 95,048,708 of NC_088791.1, forward strand.
CCCAAGCATAGCTGAAGAGATGCAAAAGTCCATTGCATGTGTGCCCACATGTATAAGCCTGTGTGCACAAGAGTGCATAACCTGGGTGCATGCTTGCACTCAGCATGTAAAGCTACATGCATGCATATATAACCATGTATGCACATGCACACATGAACATCAGTTTGCAAGCATGTGAATAAGGGGGAGAATTATCACATTTCCTCTTTAGATGAGGAGCTAGACTGGCATGTTAATTTCTACAGGTGGTGTTAGATTTTGAAGACATTTTCTCCTTAAGGGCTGAAATGCATTTCTAAATGACTGAAAGAAAACCAATACTCCTACACTTGAGAGAGGCTCTGACTAACCTCTGGAAAATTTTAGTTACAGACAAATGATGCCTGCATGATACATAGGGCCAGTACTTGGCACTTGGCCGTCCTTAACCACTCACACCCAAGACCTGACCTATTTACTCTAGGGCAGTCTGATTCCAAACCCTGCACCAAGGTTCCTGGATTTTGCATGACTTGCAACAGACTGGGGATTATAGTAGACCTGTGCTAGTGATTTTAATAGTAAACTCTATAAATAAATTGAATCCCCACATTTTCATTGTTTCCACATGCCATGGATTTGTGTGTGGACAATACAAAATGGTAGCAAAGAAATTGTCAGTAGCAAGAGCAGAAGTTTTGGCCAACTTTTGGGAAGGCATCAGAGGTATTTTAGAGATATTAAATAAGCACAGGAGTGGGGTGTTACTGCTAAAATGATTGGCCGTGAAATAGTTAACTGACATTTAAATGGCCATTGTTGGGTTCAGTGTTAACATCCTATTGAGACAAGTGGGGTAGTTCACAGCTCTCAGACCTATTGTTTCAGGCTTGCTGCAGACTCAGGAAGACAACACTGAGCCAAGGTTGCACTTCATTGATGCTTTTAAGACAGGAATCAGCAACCTTTGGCAAGTGGCCCATCAGGGAAATCCACTGGTGGGCGGGACGGTTTGTTTACCTGCAGCGTCCGCAGGTTTGGCCGATCGCAGCTTCCACTGGCCGCGGTTCGCAGTTACAGGCCAATGGGGGCTGGGGGAAGCGGCGCGGGCTGAGGGATGTGCTGGCCGCTGCTTCCCGCAACCCCCATTGGCCTGTAACGGCGAACCGCGGCCAGTGGGAGCTGCAGTCGGCCAAACCTGCGGACGCTGCAGGAAAACAAACCGTCCCAGCCCACCAGCAGATTTCCCTGACGGGCCGTGTGCCAAAGGTAGCTGATCCCTGTTTTAAGTTTTTCTTCACAACTTTAGGGCCTACAAATTCAGTCGTGTTAAAATGAAAGCTCGCTTTATGAAGTCTTAGTGGCTAACACGCCCACCTACATAGATTCCAAGGCCAAAAGGGACCATTGTGATCATCTAATCTGACCTCTTGTATAATGAAGGCCAGAGAACTTCCCCAAAATAATTCCTAGAGCAGATCTTGTAGAACAACATCCAATCTTGATTTTAAAATGGTCATTGATGGAGAATCCACATACCCCCTTGGTAATAATTTACACCTTAATTCCAGTCTGAATGTTTGTAGTTTCAACTTCCAACCACTGGCTTGTGCTATACCTTCTTCCACTAGATTACGCAGCCCGTTATTAAATATTTGTTCCCCCTGTAGGTACTTACAGACTGTAATCAAGTCACCCCTTAACTTTCTCTTTGTTAAGCAAAGTAGATTGAGCTGCTTGAGTATAATTATAAGGTATGTTTTCTAATCCTTTAATCATTCTCATGGCTCTTCTTTGAGCCCTCTCCAATTTATAAGTGTCCTTCTGGACTAGCAGACACCAGAACTCATTAACAATATTCCAAGCAGCAGTCGTGCCAGTGCCAAACACAGAGGTAAAATAACCTCACTACTCCTACCCGAGATTCCCCTCTTCATGCATCCAATGATCGCATTAGCCCTTTTGGCAAGAGTGCCACAGAGGGAGCTCCTGCTCAGCTAATTATCCACCACAAACCCCAAATCTTTTCCAGTCACTGCTTCCCAAGCTAGAGTCCCTTCATCCGCAGGTATGGCCTACACTTTGTTCCTAGATGTATACATTTAGCCACATAAAAACGCATATTGTTTGCTTGGGCCCAGTTTACTACGTGATCCCGATTGCTGTCTCTCGGTGACCTGTCCTCTTCATTATTTACCACTCCTCCAATTTTTGCATCATCTGCAAGCTTTATCAGTGGCAATTTTATGTTTCCTTCCAGGTCACTGATAAAAATGTTAAATAGTGTAGGGCCAAGAACTGATCCTTACAGGACCCCACTAGAAACACATCTGCTCGATGAGGATTCCTCATTTACAATTCCATTTTGAGACCTATCAGTTAGCCAGCTTTTAATCCATTTAATGTGTGCCCTGTTTATCTTGTTCTAGTTTTTACAGAAGTGCCATTATCTTCCAAAGGCCCCCCACATCCACCCAATCACCCACAGTGCGATAGGTTTATCACCTAGGGTTTTACATCCACACTGCTATCTCTAGACCGCCTCTGGGACTGGCAGCTCCTCATTATTTATTTGTACTAGAGTGGCATCTAGAAGCCCTTATTGAGATCAGGGCTGCAATGTGGCAGACACCGTACAAACCCAACGCAAACAATCCTCACTCCAAAGCCTTTACAATGTAAACAGACAAGCCAGACAACTGGTGAGAGAAAGGAAGGATTATCACCCCCTTTTTACCCATGGGGAAGTGAGACAGAGGTTAAGTGTCTTGCCAGTCACCCAGGGAGTCTGTGACTGAGCTAGAATTAAGCTCATTCCACATGATCCCTAAACCAGTCCTTTAACCATAAAGCCACACTTCCGCTCTCCCACTCCTGTGTGTTCCATACAGCACACGAATGGAACACAGCTGCTCCTTTATTTAACTTACCTTGTCTCAATAAGACTACAATTCTGTTGCGAAGAGGAGAAAACAAACAACTCAAGTGATTCTTCCCCACCCAGGCTTTTTATGCAGATCAGAACTCTTCCAGCACAGGATCACCTAATGAGGTTTCATAGATCCTGCCATAGACAGGTTAATTTTCTAGCATGGCAGCTAGAAAACAAATGGTGACATTACCCCCACATTTGGCCCTTTTCTCCTTCACTCTGGCAGAATTTTTGAGGGGTGGAATGGGGAAGAAGTGATTTGATATATTAAAGTCACCATAAAGAGCTCACCGTAAGGGTGATAGTCATTTCATTGCCCAGAGGCCTTGCAGAGTTTGAGCCATGGCGCTGCTCTCCTGGAGGGACGGATAAGAACGTTGGGTGAAGAGCTGACCAGGAGCAGAGAGAATATTTTTCCAGGTCAAAATAATCTTGCTGGGCAGCTCCCTCCCCTTTTAATCTTCTTTTAGAGGGTTTTCTCCAAATTCCATAATCAGGGGTCACCAACTCCTATAGACACAGGCCAGGCCTATGCTACAAAAAGTTTGCCAGCTTAACTATGTTGGTTCGGGGTGTGAAAAAATATCACATCCCTGACCAACAGAGATATGCCAGCAACACCCCCCATGTAGACACATGTTATACCTGCAAGAGAGTCCTTTAGCTACAGGGTGAACAGTTATACAATTGCAGCTATGCGCGGAGTCTCCACTGGGGGCTTTGTTGACACAGCTATACAGCAAAGCCCTTGTAGCGTAGACTAGCCGAAAATCTTCCAGTCAAGCCACAGGAGAACAAACAGTTCCCTTCTGGCACAAACATTCAAGAGGTCTGAAGACGATCACTGCAAAGGCCTCTGGAGATCTCCGCCATCACCATGGGCACAACAACACAGCTGGGCCAGTGCACTAGGGGATTTCTTACTTTTCTAAACTGTCACACTGTCAGATGTAAGATAGCAGCCTTCAGTGACCAATGGAGCAATTCACTCCTGCCATGCCTATCTCAGTACTGCCACTAAAACATCTCCACATGCGTTCTTCTCCCTGAGGACCTATGTGCTGGAGAATTCAAGGCCCTCCTCACCCCTCAACAACAGGACCCATCCCTTTCCTCCCAGCTGGAACTGGGCTTAGTCTACTATCTATCCCACCTGCAATAAGGCACACACATTTGCACTCTTACAAAGTGATATTTATAAAGATTTACACCAGGAAGTTACCAATCTCACCCTGGTTATCTGTATACAGGCATGTGGCTTTGTGCAAAGAGCACGAGACATTCAAAGTGGGGCCAGCTTTCTTGAGCAAGGAGGGATGCAAAGTCAATGCAATAGAGCATAGGTGGAAGTTGAGCCCTCCCCTCCTCTTGTAAACCATCTAGATGTCATTCGCTCCACACCCAACTCTTCCATTTCTGTAAGGTAAGACACTAGCTTTCCTCTGCTCCCATGGGAAGAGGAAATTCCAGGGAACAGAGGGACCTATGCAGAAAAGGCAGGTCCAGGCTCGATTCACAGCCCCCCCAACAGAGACTGTAACAGACCTTCCACTGCATGCAATTACAGTGAAAAATGATGGGCCCAGCGTTTACTGGCCCCAACCAGGAGAAGAGATAGATGGGCTCGGCTGTACAGCTTGTCGAACAAGAATCCAAACACGGTCCCATCCACAACAAACTGGGCATTCACATCAGGCAGAGACTGTTGCCAAATGGAGAGTCTTGCCTTGCAGATAATCTCCACTTCAGTTTGACTGTTAGTCTTGGTTGCGCCCTCTTTTGCCAGTCAGTTTCCGGCGCTGGGACTTGCTGGTTCGTCCAGCACTAGGTTTCTGGGTTTTCTTGTGTGGGTCTTGGCCACGCCGGAGCTGCTTTCCCTTGGGCTTCTTCCGGCTGCGTGCGTGCAGTGAGGCAGTGAGCGAAGAGATCCTGTAGAGGAAAGAGAGAGAAAGTCTGAGGCTTGATCTACACTACAGACTTATGCTGATATAACTATGTCGCTCAGGGGTGCGGAAAATCCACATCCCTGAGCGATGCAGTTACACTGACATAACTCCCTGTGTAGACAGTGCTATGTCGATGGGAGAGCTTCTCCCGCTGATATAGCTACCGCCTCTCAAGGAGGTGGATTAAGCTCTCCCATTGGCATAGGTGGTGTCTTCACTAAGCACTACAGTGTAGACAAGCCCTGAGACCTATCTGGGATGGAGGGGTGCCTAATCACAAAGGGATTACAGCTTCCACCACAAAGGCAGTTTGCCTGCTTGTGGTGATGCAGGGCACCATGCTATTTATATTTGTGTTGCACTAGCACCTAGGAGCCCCAATCGTGGATCAGGACCCCATTAATTATACTCTGCCTGTACAAACAGAACAGACCTCTGTGTCAAAGAACTTGCAGTCTAAGTATGCTGCATAAAGTTTTAATCCCTTTGAAAATGGAGCATAGCCCAGTCACTTTAGCATTAAATACCACCCTGCAATGCCCGCAAAGCAGCTTTGAATCCCGGACACTAGAAAATGTTGAGAACGCCACAGGTCTAAGCTTTAAAGTCACCTGACTGGCAAACCGTCTCCTTTTGCAAATCTGTTGAGGAGGGGGCGGGACTTCACCCAAACTGCACCAATATCCTTCTGCTGCCACTAGCAGGGATTAACATTACTGAGCACTCATTACCCATCAGCGCAAAACACCCCTCAAACCCAGCTTTGGAGCACCATGGCCCATCGTTATGCTTGTGTTCTGCCGGTGCCCTCTGCTGGTAGCCGATGAGCACAGCATCAGCTTAACAAAACACCACAGCAAGCCCAGGATGGACATCAAAACCCTATGTTGTCTCCCCACATGCATACTCCAGATATCCAAGTTAGAGGTGGTAGAATGCTACAGGATTGTTTGGGCAGGAGGAGAGAGGTGAGTAGTTTTATACCCACCTCTGGGACAGGAAGGGATCTCCAGACTTCTTGGGCAATGTACTTGTGAATCCGCTTGACGTTTCCTTTTCTTCTGATCCACTACCTCCTCCCTAACAAAACACAACAGGTCAGTCTGAGCAGCGTTAGGTGGTTCCACAGCTCTCTCATTCGGACAACAACTTTGTGAAAGAAAGATCCTCTCATAAATGACTTCCTTCTCAAACTCTTCAAATCCTCCACTACTTGGTTCCCGATGTCTCAGTAAACCATAAGGAAGGACTCCACAGACCAATAGGGGACCACTATGCTGTTCCATTCCAAGACCCAATCTGTAATTAAGGTCTAAAGGGACACAGAATTGAGTTTCATTATGAATCAGAGGGTTTCATTTTTGAAAAGACACCAGGATGGGTTTCTGGATGGGCAGATGTCCTCAGGGATCTGCAGGATTCCCTCTACCACACAGGGAGCCTTTTGTTTCTACGTTACTGGTTCAACTCCATAGGCTCATAGTGATCACAAGGCGTTTCCAACCAATTACTGCCTGGAGACCCTTGGGAAATGAGCTTGAGATCTCAGTTCAATTCTGGGGTTTCCATATGCCAAAAAGCCACCACAGCTGGAACTAACTGGATTCCTCATTTGCAGTCTCAGCAGAGAGACCAAGGACTAAGTGGGTCACGGAGACAAATTCCCTCTCACCATAGAGATGATCTCTTCAAGACAGGACTCAGGCCAAGTGGACAGGCCATGTAGGGAAGTCTGTACACTAGCTAGTCGTGTCATACCTGCTCTGGGGATACGGCAGCCACCAGAGCTATCAACTCACCACCTTTCACCAACACTAAGTTTCTATGGAATATCAGAGAACTTAATTTTGGGCGTGAAGCAGCCTTTCGGGAAAGTTTACCCCCCCCCCCCATGAACCAACAATGGCAATTGAGGAAGAGTGTAAAAGTTGCTAGTCTCCTTTCCCATTCTTGCTCCTACTGAGGGCCCCAGTAGACTCAAACTACTGTCATATTTAGGGAATGTTGGTCCCATCCAACCAGCTTTGGAGATTTTTGAGGCTAACACGATGAGGACTGGACAGAGACACAGCAGAGAGTCGTACCCCAGAGGAGCTGAGTCCTAGCTGGCGTGCTCCTGAGAGGTCCAGGTCACTGACGGTAGTCACAGTTACAGTGTGGTTTGGGTGATCAATGCTCACAGACTCTGTTCGGGATGTCACCAAATGTTCCAACTCATCAGCCTCATCTGCAGAGTCAACAAAACACACCACTGACCATGCAGGAAAGGTGTGAACAACACAAACACACAGCAAATGGGCTCCCCAGGCCAAATTCACCCTGACCAGTTCCTGCTCTATATGGGTAGGTGCCCCAATTGCTGCACCCAGCATTACAGGGCTGAGAAGGCTCTGAAGCCACAGAGGCAGAGAGTGAAGTCAATAAGAACAAACATCCTCTCCCCGCATATAGGGGATCTCACACCTTGACAAAGCCTTACAGATCACCTCCCAGTTGCTGCTTTCTATACCTCCCACCCCCACCAGATACAGCCTCTGCCTGGAAAGATGGTGGCAGAGGGATTCCTCTCCATAGCCTATCAACACTGCTTCTCAGTCAGGCACAGGGGGCAATAAAATAATCGCTGGGCTAATTGGGCTGCCTCTGCATCATTCCCAACTCACATCACACCAATGAAGGAGAGATTGAACACATGTCTCCTAACAGCAGGACATAAAACCTTAAGGCATCAGGTTGGCCCTCAGTTAAAAACTCCTCCTTGTAGCTTCAGCACCCAGCCATTTGTTCCCCCCTCGCCCCCATCAACTGAGTTGTTGGTCATCATGGGGTACAAATCCATCACAGGAGACAACACTCACCTAGGGCCTCTTCTCTCTCTGTCAGCAGTTTCAGGTACTCCTTGTGCCGCTAGAAAGGGAAACAAGTCAAGTCACTGCAGTACTTCCAGTCTTACCAGCCGTCACCCATGGCACAATCTCTAAACCCTTGCCCAAAGCATGCCCCCACCCTTCCTCAACTGGGCTGCAAAATAAATGTCAAGCGTCAAGCTGTCCTGCATATACAGCATTGGCTAGAGCCAGTGTGAGGACGGGCGGTGTAATCTTCCTCCATACACAGCTGTGCCAGCGCACCTCAATTCTACCCTACTAATGCATCCCATTATTATAGTCCTGGAGTTACCACGCAGCTCTGCTGATACATCCAAATGCTGCAGAACCTCCAGCTATTCGAGTCCTGTCTTGTTCCCCTCTCAGCACCCTGTCTTGCCAATACACCTTACCCTTGGCCTGAAACACCCCAGCTATTCCCCAACTACTGTATAGCCCCTTGCCACAACATACTGCCACGAACTAAACACCTCTAACCAACTAACCACATAGATCGCCTAGGGGAAAGTACCTCCTCTTTCATCTTCCTTTGCTCCTCTTTCAATTTTCGCTTGATCTCCTCCACCGCCACTTTCCGCCTCTCCACTTTCCGCTTGTGGAACCCAGTCAGGTACTCCCTGCAGTTCACACGGGGCAGGTTACAGCCATCCTGAACAGAAGAGAAGCCCTGACCCTTGCAGAAGCTCCTCCCACCCCGAGAGAGAGGAGTGGGGAATGGGAGGAAGAAAACCAAGTCTGGCATGGCCTGCAACTCTCCACAGAGTACAGAGGAGGAGGGCCAGCATAAAGCATTTCCAAAACTGAGGCCCACAGCTAATCTTGTTTCCTACCAGTTCAAGAGGCCCGCCTCACTCAGCATACCAAGAAAGGGGCAGGGAGAGAAGAAACGTCCCTATTGGGTATGTGTGGGTGTCTGCTTCCCACGTGGGAAGGCACCTCTGCCAGGGGTGCAGTCCAGCTACTCTCTCCACACACACACACACACACGTGGGGAGGCACCCTGGAGGAAGTGGGGGTCCGGCTGCCTTTCCCCCTGACACGCACACATGGGGAGGTGACTCTGAAGGGGGGGAGCTGCCCCTCACACACACGTGGGGACGATCGGCGGCGTCTCTGCCGTCGGACCCTCGTGACACCCATGGAGCCCGGCTCGGGCCCCCGCTCACTCACCGCCGACTGTCCTCATCGAAAATCACCGCCCGCCGGAGCCCCGCGCCGCTACCCCCCTTATTCTTGCGGCCCATCCTGGCGCCGGCCCAGCAGCGCTGCTCCTTCCAGGGAACAGCCGCCCGCCAGGCCCCGCCCGGCTCTTCCGCCTCCTTCCGCTCGGCGGCTCACACGCGGCCTCCCAGCACCGCCCCCAGCAGATCGGCTCCGCTCTCCGGGCTGGCCGGGGAGGGGAGCGATACAGACAGAGCTGGCAGGCCGGGGTGAAGGGATGTCCCTTCCCCACGCCCCATCCGGGAAGGATTCGGCCTGGGGCGCGGGAGAGACCAGGGCCAGGTGGCCCTCAGCAAGTGTGACCGACAGTATGCACAATGAAAGGTTTCAGAGTAGCAGCCGTGTTAGTCTGTATCCGCAAAAAGAAGAACAGGAAGACTTGTGGCACCTTAGAGACTTTGTTAGTCTCTAAGGTGCCACAAGTATGCACAATGCAAGCCCTAGCTCGCCGACCCACCCTTTACCCGCTGGCTCAGCTCTGGGCAAGGATGAGCTCCTCAGTGAGCTTCATACCCACCTAAGCTGTGTCTCTGCTCTCCCGGGGCTCTCCTCTCCCACCCCCCAATGCGCGAGGCCATTCCCAGAACAGTCTCTGGATGTTAATAACAATAGCTGGAAGTTCCCAATCTTGGGATCCTAGCTTGGCGGGGAGTGGCAATGGAGAGAGAGACTGACTTGTGATTTTTGAATGCTTAGGTTGGCTAGTCTGTGCGGGTCCTTCTCTGAGGTACTGACACCTTACCTACTAACAACCAAGGGAATAAAATCTGGATCAATTCACAGCCTTGCTGCCTTTCCTCTAGTTTCCTGATCTGAACTTCATTCTTCTTCAGTTTGCAGCTTTTCTGTAGCTACCTCTTGTCAATTACCTGTTCTCCTCTTAGTAGGTCAGATTCTGCCCTCGGTTACAACCATATAACCCCACGGAATAACGTGGCACTGCATGTAAATGAGGGATGAAAGTGGCCCTTTATCTCTGTTCCTTTAACTCATCGTAGATGTTGCCACTGGGGACTCTTTACTAGCCTGGAGATGTTCCCCTCAATGTAGTGGCTGGACGAATGCACTGCAGGGCACCAAGAGTGTGAATACATTTCTCCAGCAACTGCACTTAAGGGAGCAATCTGGACTAGCTCCATTATCTTCCCCTCTCTATCGTATTTATTTAGGCCTGGTCTACAAGACACGGTTACTAAGCTGTCTTGCCTTGACCTGCCTGTGGAATGGCTCCACTTATTTGGCTCCCACTTACATTTAGTGCCTCTCTACCGTAATTTAGTAACACCACCTTCCCGAGCAGCGTAGAGTCACAGTCCATGTAATTAGGTTGACTCAGTGTCAGTGTAGACACTGCATTGCTTACATTGACCATTACTGGCTTTCAGGAGCCATCCCACAATGCCCCACACTGACAATACAATCGATACAAGCGCTCCTGGTGAGGACACACACCACTGACACAAGGAGCCAAGTGTGCACACACACAAGCGATTTAATAATGGTGGGGGCTGTATACCAACATAAGTTAGGTTGACATAATTTTGTAGTGTAGACATGGCCTTATCTAGCTTCTTATACAGTGCTCATCACCATACTATCGGAGCTCCTGGAGGTAGCACATCCACTCTTCCCTCTCATAATTCGGAAATGGTGTGCCCACTCTTTACAGAAGGGTACAACAATTTACAGTATGGTTACTTACCATAACGGTTATTGTTTGAGATGATTTGCCTGCATGGATCCCACTTGTAGGTGATATGCATGCCTTGCATGCACAAGCTCATGACTTTCTGGAGGGCCCAAACTGGCATTCCCTACTACTATTTCAAGAATCTATCACAAAACTGAAATAGTAGAGAAGAATGTGGATCACTACAGTTACTGTAAAATATACTGTGAAATAACTTTTGCTTCTAGCATTGCCTATGTGGATCCTCTTGTAGGCAACTGGTAGAAGGCATTAGGAAATGGTAGGTGTTACTAAGTTAATACCTGCACAGTGCTTTAAACATTTACATTGCTTATTTTTGTTATTTTATTTCCACTGTACTGCTGAGTAGAGCTGGTGTGAAAAGTTCCAAATTTGCCAATTCAAAATATTTTGCGGAGATGGTGCAATTTCACTGAAGTTCCCATGAAACACTGTCTGTCAGCTGTTTTCCTCCCCCCTTGCCTGTCTGGCACCTAAGTAGCCTACTTGGTGGGCTGCTGGGAACCCCAGGCTTCTAGGGTCCTTGGCTCTGGGTAGCACTTAAAGGGCACTGCTCCAGAGATGGGGCTCCATTCCCTTTCATGGAGAATTTTGAAATTTGGAATTAAACCCCATTTTGAAATATTAACATCCTCCGTGAAATGGAATGACCTTTCTCCACCCAGCTATAGTGCTGAGTGAACCTCTCTACAGTACCCAAGTGGAGAAGGGATAACATTTCTTCCTTTGGCACTATCTCATGCTAGGGATCCCTGAAAGGGATGTGGAAGAGGGGTATAGGCAGCATGGAGTGAAATTGGATAAAGTTTCCCTTTGAAATGATTTTTAAGAACAATTGGTCTGAGGCAATTCTACTCCATGCAACAAGGAAATAAGAAAGGCAGTTGCCAAAGGAGCAGGAGGAGGGGAACAGGTCCACAGAGAAGGCTGGTCCAAGATTCTTGACTGGACTGTCAGATATGAGACCTTGCAACAGATGACACGGTCATCCAGTTAACAGTTGCAGATGCTGATCTCTGTGAAAATATGTCTATCTCATAAGTAACTCTCTGGACTTGTGTAAAGGCCTTTGGTTAGTGTGTTACCTATATAACCCTGGAGACTGACATCTAAATGAAGGAGTTAACTTCTTTGCAGATGGAGGATAACAGTTCTAGAGACCTCAGCATTGCTCTTGAATCTTTAATAGAGAATGCAGGGAATCATTAGTTTTGTTGCTAAACAGATTAGGCCTGTTGGAATTATTAATAATATTTTAAATTATTAATATTGATATGGGAAATCACCAAACACTAATTTAACCATTAATTCTTTTATTAAATCAAAAGGCCAAATGGTACTTATACAATTGCTCTAAACATGCCTAAAAAGCCTAACTAATACGCAATTTACTACATCCAAACAGTAACAAAACATTTAGAAGCATTTGATCAAGATACTTACAACTGAGCTAAACCCAGGGGTACTCAGACTCATATCAGCCAGCTCCAACGTGGTCAGGCAGGTATTAGCAATGAACCCTTTAAGAGTTTACTTTTTATACCTTTTAACAAACAAGTGGTGTCACTGCCAATTACTGACTTCAGCTAAAAACCAATTGGAGACAGTCCACCCTTCTTTCCACTCTTAATCCACATAAGAGTTACAGTCTCCTTTCCTCCCCTCCTTCTTGGTGTGGAACAGTTTTCCCATTGCACCTGGGTTCACATAGGCTTTAACACTGGTGTGTGGGTTGGGGAAGGGCTGTGTCGGCTCATTGTAAGACAGATTCTCTATGTGATTTAAAGCCATCTGCAGTCACCCTTATTGATCAGAGGCCTTCTTTTTAGAAAATTTCCCTTATCTTATTAGTTATTCTTTGAACCAGACATCCTCCCTACTTTATTATTTTTGGCCTTATAACTCATTATTTTCAAAGCCTTCCTTCTACTTGCTAATCACAGCCTTTTTTTTACAACACATATGTATTTTCTTAACCTAAGCTAACTTTAGTTCTTTAATTTTATACTTATCCTACAGAGCCCCTCAAAAGAGAGGTACTCAATGGTTCTTTGGACCTCTCAGGCAAACCTAAAGACTGGACCAAGGAATATGAATGCATCACAGGTATGGCCACTGCTCTAGCTGCTATAATCTGCATCGAAAGCTGCTTAGAAGGCATGTTTTGTCACTTGATGACCCTCTGCTATCCCTGACTTAGTTTCCTTCTTAACAGCCTTGGGAAGCTGATCCTGGTGAGACAGTTTATCCCAGCAGTGGCACTGGAACACTTTTAATAGTGGGGCTGCTGAAAGCCAGTTCCCTTACCCTTGTCTGCGCCCCCGCCCCCTGAGCTGGGGCCGGGAGCAGGGCCGTGTCTCCGGGAGGGGGGGAACCGGAAAGGGATAAGGGGGCTGAGGCTGGGGCCACAGCTGGGGGCAGGTGCGCGGCTAGCAGCCAGGACTCTGGGTGCGGGGCCGGGACCCCAGGCGCAGGGCCGGCAATGGAGCCCAGACCCGGGGCTGGCAGCTGGGACTCTGGGCGTGGGGCTGGGAGCCTGCGTGTGGGGCCAGGAGCAGAGCTCTGTGCAAAACCCGGGGGTGCTGCAGCACCCTCCGCACTCCTAGTTCCCGTGCCTATGCAGGTGAGGAAGCAGTATATAACTAACACTTCCTGGTAGCTGACTATACTCATCTGGAGGGAGGCTGAGGAGTATGCCTTTTTCCACAGAAGATCTAACCTCTTTGAATTTCTCTCCCTAGGTGAGAACAAGGAGAATCAGATGATTGGTTTCTTTCTTGCAGGTTGGGTGGTTGCAAAAGCATTCAAACCTCAGGGAACTTGGTATCTTCAGTCAGGTCTTTTGCAGGAAGGGAAGTTGATGTGAGCCACAGATCCTTTCAGGGCTCCAGGATGCCTTCATTTGTGGGAATAGCTACCCTACTAGGGCCTGTAATATGTGGCACAAACTGAAACTTTCTCTGCTCAGCTGCCAGCTCCAGGTCTAGAGTCTCAGCAGTTCTCCCCATAGGTATTTTTGTAGTCATTAGGAGAAGTTGCTGGAGGAGCCACAGTGTCATCTGGGGATGAATAGAAGGGATGAGGAGGTCCTGTGGCAGGATACACATCAGTCTCTTCATCCTCCCATTCTTCGGATCAGAATTTCTGAGGGAGATGCTTTGGAGCTCTCACAGGAGAAGAAAGTGTAACCATCCTGGCCTCTTTTCTGCCTTCTTGGATGTTCAACCCCTTTCAGGTACAGGCAATGGAACCCACATGGGCCCGTGAGGCTACAATATCACTGAGCCATAAGGCTATGGAGGTGATACGCCAGGAGGAAACCAGGAAGCAGGAGGCATCCAAGAGGTAAAAGGAGCCTCACCAAAATGAATATGCTGGAAGTGAGAGATCCAAGGATGAACCTTGGTCCTGTTCCTGACAACAACAAGCTTAACTCTGGGGTGCTCTGGCTCCAAAACCTGCTGCACATAGATAGCATGCCAGGGACAATAGAAAGGGGCAAGTGGGGGCTTCTTTATTTTGTGCTGAGGAAGTAGTAGTAAGGGCCAAGCTGAAGGGAGATGTGGACCTCCTCGGTGCTGAAAGGTCCCAGGAAGACACAGATGCAACAGTCGATGCAGAGGGTCCTGATGCTGAAGTAGCCAAGGTAGAAGAAGCTGCAGCACTTGGCACTGAGGGAATGGGATGGGCTGCTCTGCTGTCAAGGACATGGCTGACGTATGGCTAGAGTAATATTGAAAGAGTAATATGCCTGGGGCTTCTTTACATTTTTGTCTTCACCAGTGAGGGAGAACCCTGACACTGTAATGGGAAGCAGTTTTTGGGCCTGCTTCAAGAGCTGGACACAGAGGTAGAGGTAGCGCTTGTAGAAGGAGCTGATTCCTTATTGCCCATGACACTTGGCTTTGGAGAAGAGGACAGTCAGGTTGCTTGGCTCTGAAAGGATGATTTCACAATATCCTTGGCATGGATTCCAGGGGTTTGGGGATTGGGGGTCTGTGTCTCTGTCCATTGGGGAACCAGTGGTCCTGCATCCTGATTCAACCATGTGAGACGGAGATCTCAGTGTGGCTTTCTCTGGTATTTCTGCCCTTGAGGATATTGCCTTTATGATTCTCTGTAAAAGATGTAATTGAGGCAGGTATCCAGGGTTTGACAGTCTGAGAACTAAAGGATTTACAAATTGGGCCCTGGCCTGGAACATGCCCTTTTCCTTAATGGAAGAGGGATTTCATGTGGTCATCTGTGATGGACGTTAAACTACCAAACAAAAGACAAGGTTGAAGTCAGTTGTCTCGGCTTTGACCATTGAAAGGGTGTGCACGTCAGCACTGGAAACACTTGATGGAGGCTAAGGAGGCTGTTAAGTGCCCAGTGGATCAGGAATCTAACACAGACTCTGTCTCTAACTCTATTTAAAACAAGCAGCTGCATACAGAAAAAGAGCAAAATCTCCTGAGGGGGAAAAGCAAGGATCAAAAGGGAAGTGGCATGTCCTGTCAGTGCCGACTCGCTGCCTACAGTGGTTTGAAGGAACGGAGTGGTTGTTGGATCAGCACCTCCTTTTATGCTCTCAGGGGCGTGGGGGACGGGGCATGAGGAACGGGCGGGGTGCACACGCAGCCCCAACGGACATGGCCCTCCAAAACGTGCTGCGCTCATGTGCCCCAGCAGGGGCGCTGGAACAATTTGCATAGTGGGGGTGCTGAGAGCCACTGAACCACACTGTAAACCCTGGATATGATGGGAATCACTTCAAACCAGGGGGTGCGGTAGCACCCCCCACACCTCTAGTTCCAGGACCTAAACCCAAGGCATCTCTACAGTGAGGACCCACAGGGCAAACATCCCAGGAGCTCCATTCCTCTCAACACTTGCTTTCCTGCCTCAAAGCCCCATTGGCTGAAATCTTTTGTCACTCTCGCCTCTACTCCAGTCAGCTTCCTCAGGCTGGGGGTGGGGCTAAAAGCCCACTGCCAAACCTCAACTGCCACAGAATTTTGTGGAACCTTTCGACTCCAAGATTAAAGGTTCTTGATTGGAGCCTCTCCCTCCCAATCAGGTTCAGGCAGGGGTGGGACTTTCTCAGCTCAGGCTGAAGTTCACTTTCTATTGTGGTGTTTAAAAGCGGCTGCTGGTGTGCAAGGCCCTAGATGTGTATAACATGATATCTTATGACCCCCTCTGGCAGTCAGGTCCCACATCCCCCTCTTCTGTCCCTACAGAGATCGGGTCGCATGAACTAGCTGTGTCCCCCCTCACTCACAGCTACAGATCAAGTCACACGTTCTGACCGCTTCTCTTCCATCAGTCCATACAACACATTTCCAGACTTCCTTTAAAGGAGCTGCAGTTTAGTCCATGTTGTTGGGAGCAGGACACAAGCTGTTCTGTTAGTTACAGGGTGGGTGCCGTGGTTGTTTTCAGTCTTGTAAGTGTGCCTCAAGACACAAGCTGCAGGACTCCCTGAAATATCCAATCACTATGTAGACAGTGTGGTCTGGTGGTAACAGCAGGGGAGTGGGCATTAGGACTCCCAACTTTGCCACTGACTTGTTGTATGACCTAAGGCAAGCCACTTAACCTCTCTCTGCCTCACTGTCCCCATCTGTAAAATGGGGATAATATCTACTTTTCAGGGAGCTTGTGAGGCTTCAGTAATGCTTATAAAGTGCTTTGAGATACTCTGATGAACCCTGGCACATTATTAATTATGAGGCGGCCTGGTGGCCATTACTCCTGACACTGGGTGTCGCCTCTGAACCTGTGTTGCTTTTAGCAACTTGCCTGCGGCTTGTGTTCTTTTCCTGGAGCTTGTCCTTTTACCAGCAGAAATGCGGAAAAACCGGTTCTGTGGTTAATTGCTGCACTTCCCTTCACGCCCACACAGTCGGCCTTCTCCTCCTCCTCAGCCTGCACACACCTCTGTCTCTTTCCCTCTGCTGCACTCTGTCAATCCAATAGGGTTTGCTCTCCGATTTTATTAACCCTACTGATCCCCTGCCCCAAGCCCCTTCTCCCTTGGGCGAGCCAGTGGGCTTGATCACAGGTAGCTGCCTTCCTGCCCCTGCCCTGCCCAAGGGCAGCTATTGGAGGCAATGGCTGAAAAGGATGACAAGAATTTGAAAGCCCTAAAAGAGGTGTGGAGGAGAGCTGAGAATGCCTTGTGCGCAGACTGTGGGAAGCCAGGTGAGTCTCTGGGGTCTCAGGGGGTCCCCAGGTTGGGGAAGAGGCTGAGGCGGAGAGAAGGGGACACTTAGCAGAGATGGATCCAAATTGGGGCTTGGTGTTGGGGAGACAGTTCCATGGGAGGGGCAGCTGGAGTAGCCAGTTTTGGGGATGAAGTGGAGGAGTAGGTGTCAGAAACTGTCTAGCCTTGGGGGAGCAGTGTGTCAGGTTGTGGTTTGATATGGGCTGTCTGGAGGAGTTTTTCCTCCATGGAGGGGGAAGGTATGGTGGGAGAGTCATTGGCCTAGCTGGACACTAGGTTCAGGGATTTGTTTTCTGTGTGTGGAGATGGTACCTGGGTAGAAGAGACCCTACTGTGCGCAGTGGAGGAAGAACAGGGACATCCCACCCCTTGAAGTGCAGAAAGATGGGGAGATTTTGCAACCACACCACCTTGGGCTGATGTCATGTAACAGCTGAGTAATTACTTGGGGTCAGGCCTGGTCAGGACTTGACAGAAAAGCTTCTAAAGAAATTGCAGATGCTGCAAAAAGTGGTGTGAGTGATTCAGAAAGCCATCCTCTCCTTAGAGCCAGCACTGAAACAATGTCCTGCCATGGAGATATTGTTCTACTAGAAGTGCCATCTTTTGAAAGGAATAGAAATCCAAGATCATAATCCTGGAGGAAGGTTAAAAGACCCCATGGCACTTTCAGCAAAATTAAGGCGTTAGCCCCAAATTCAATTTTTGGTAATTAATCACATTTAACCTTCCTAAATTCCTACTCATTTCAATTGAATTCAGTGTTGTTCTTCACTTCCTTGAACAGTGATTTGTGTTGCTGTGCATTGTTAAATAGCTGCCATATTCCACCCCAGAGGTGGCTGCATTTCTGTATTGGGTGAATGATTCTGAGAGAGAGAGAGAGAAAGAGAGAGTCTGTAAATTTTTTGGGGATCCTTCAAAAATAAAAGGCACAATCTAGATATAAGATCATTATCCTACTGCTTGGAACAGCAGGAAGGATAGAACGATAGTGATGTATTTTATTAGCTGGTGTCTATTCCCAGCAGGTGACTAACTCAGCTCACATGAAATTGAGGTTATACAGCCCTCCTCAACTATTTCCCTGGGGGCCTTGACAGCACATTTCTCAGTCATGGCATATCTCCCTTGAATACCTGCCACTAATCCCCTTTTTATTTACCCTCAGATCCTGACTGGGCATCTCATACTTTGGGTGTCTTTATCTGCCTGAGCTGCTCAGGTATCCACCGCAATATCCCTAACATTAGCAAAGTTAAATCCTTGAGGATGGACCACTGGGATGAGGCCCAGGTGCAGGTGAGAGTCTTCTTACCTGCATCCCTGCTGCAGTGCAACTCAAGTCGGGGTTCTTTGTCCAGAACACTCAATTTCTTGGGTCCTGGGAAAGTGAAACCGTATGATCAGGCCTTTTGAGCCATTCATTTCATAACTAGCCTCTTTGCTAGTAGAAGGGTTTTAATACCCCAGTGGAGAGGATTCCCTCCAACCCATCCCTCCCCCAACTTGATGGACGATGATGCACTTACCCTTTGGTGGGCAGAGTGAAGGCAATGGCTCTGCATTATTCCTACGTCATGTTATTTTATGACTAGGGTGGAAGTCTGCTTGAAACATACCCCGCCAAGACCCGGGGTCCCCTTGGCTGCACACAACTGATTCCCCACCAGCCAACACCATGGAGACCAGGCCCTAGGTCTTATGCAGGACTCAATAGTCCAAGCATGGCACCCCTTCCACCTCCACCTTGGAAGACTCCACGGCGCTCTGGAAAAAGCCTCCAAATAGTGCTGGATCCAATAGGATCTATGGGAACTTGACTTCTCCGCCCACTGTCCCCCTGGGCACTCACCATGTCTCCCAGACGGCCATGCAGAATCACCCGTATAGCACCATTCTTTGGAGACGAGCTGAGAACTCTGGGATATGTTCCCAAAAGGCTTTGCTGCTGCCACAATACACGGGATGGAACAGCAAGAGCACTAAACAAATGTACACACGCCAAGTGCGTGTGCACTGCCCCCACGTTAACCACTTTTGCGATAATTACATTGGGTTCAGTACAATCGATGTAAGTCTCTAAGTCAGACCAGGCCTTTGAGACTTGATAGATACCAACCCTTGTGTAGTCTCTCATCCAGGGACATTTCAGTGGATGGGAAAGGGGATCTGCTTAGATGGCTACACCCTGCGTGTAGGTGGGTGGGAAAGGCCCACAGTGCAATTTGCATCAAAGGGAAAGCACTGACTCTCCTGTCTTATTTTGCAGTTCCTGCAGCAGCATGGGAACGCAGTGGCTAAAGCCACGTACGAGGCTCACATCCCCATTTACTATTACCAGCCAACCCACGCCGACTGCCAGTAAGAATGATTACTTAAGAGAGGGTGGTCACTTCTGGGATCCTTCAGTCTGTCACTAAGCCCCACATTGTGTCACTCCACAGAGTCCTGAGGGAGCAGTGGATACGGGCCAAGTATGAGCGCAAGGAATTCACTGAGCCAGGGAGACAGCTGCCGTATTCCAACGGTAAGAGCACGGCATGGATTTATCCCTCACATTTATACTGCCCCAGCCCTGGCTGGGTGTTGACAGGGCACTTGCATGAGAAAGCTCGCAGCACTGACATCTCCACTGGCCCTGTCAGCACTATTGTGAAGGAGCTCACATGCTGGCTTGTACTTACAGGGCATTATTTTGAGGAAGCTCATGGTGCTGGCATCTTGGCTGGGCACTGCCACAAGGAAGCTCACAGCACTAGTGT
Organism: Chrysemys picta bellii; assembly: GCF_011386835.1. Lineage (NCBI taxonomy): Eukaryota > Metazoa > Chordata > Testudines > Emydidae > Chrysemys > Chrysemys picta. The sequence goes on from NC_088791.1 coordinate 95,068,361, forward strand.
CCCAGCTGGCACTGACGTGATGGAGTTCACAGTGCTGGTTTGGCCAGTGCCCCAGGCTAAGGAATCACGGTCTTCCTCCATCCCACTCCCAACGACGACAGTGGTCATATTTGAAGTTCTCCTGTCAGTGCAGCAAAGCAAACTCCTGCACCCGAGGGCATGCAGAACGAAGCAGGCAGAGCTCTGGGTCACTGCCAAGTGCCTACGTGTGGCGGGCTGGGAGGCTGAGGCGTACGTGCAGAGAGCGAGCTCTCTCACACAGACTGGCCTCTCTGTTCCTAGGGCTGAAGGAAGGGATCCTATGGAAACGGGGCCGGGATAACGGGCAGTTCTTACCCCGCAAGTTTCTCTTGTCTGAGCGAGATGGGTGTCTCAAGTATTTTGCCAAACCGGACGTGAGTATGGTCTACTTGGAGGGCAGCTCCTGCCTCGCAGTGCACCCCAACCTGGGGAGAGTGCCCCCTGCTGGTGCCAGGGAGACATTTCTATTCTCCCCACACAGTCCTGAGGACTCCCTTGCACCCTCAGAGTCCCCCATGCTGGGATACAGCGTCCCTTACTGGTAAAAAGGAGATCCTTTCCATTCGCTACATTCCCAGAGGGATTTTCCCTTAGTGCTGCCAGCACAGCCCAACCTGGGGAGAGAGCCCCTACCTCGTGCCACGGAGACATTACTCTTCTCCTCTTTACAGTCAATGCATCCAAACCTCTGACACACTCCCTCTGCTGGTGCTAGGAAAGCCTTTCCACTCTCTCTGCCCAGAGGACTCCTCTCCGCTTGCCTTGTCAGTGCCTCTCAGTCTCTAGCCACTGGTTTCTATCCCATCTGTATCTTTAGGGCCAGATCTCACCGATTCCATTTCCTTTCTCAGGCAAAAGAGCCCAAAATAAATATTAAAATTGACACCATCAATGCCACATTCCAGCCAGTAAAGATCAGGAACCCCAATGGCCTGCAGATCTGCTACCTCAAGGATAACAAGACCCGCAATATCTTCCTCTACCACGAGGATGGAAAGGTACAGGGGCCTGTCCTAGCCCGAGACAGAAATCCCAGCCTTTAGCAGTAGCAGGTGCTGGAGGGAATGGTGTAGGAAAATGCTGGCAGAATCATTGTACTACATGTTGTGGGAGTGCTGCATGTGTGTGTGGGGGGGTGTCACTGGAGGGAAAGGGGCAGGAGGATTGGCTGGGGGATGAGTTGCTGTATAATTTAGGAGCCACTGTAGAGACTGGTATATAGGCTTTTGGGTTGAAACTGAGGAATGCTGTGAGAGTGTGGGCCACAAGAGGAGCTCATACATATTCCCAAGGAGCTGTTCGGAGGGGTGGGTCAGCACCGGTCACTCTGAAGCTCTCTCTCCTGTGCTGCTTCCCTCCCCAGGAGATAGTGGACTGGTTCAATGCGATACGCGCAGTGCAGGTTCATTACCTGAAGGTGGCATTTCCCATGGCCAGTGACAATGAGGTAAGAGATCACCTGAGAGTAATAACCAGCCCCCCTGCTGGTATCGGTATCTAATACCACCCAGATAGAGGAATTTATCTGTTCTCTCAGAGTCCTCCGGGGAAGAACTCACTATTGTGGCTTGGCTAATGTTCCCTCTAATTTTTTACATCCATGTGTGGAATGAATTTTGCTATGAGCACCAATATGGAAGTGATGTGTGGCAGGGGTGGAGCCGAGTTCAGAGTGTGGGAGGGGGCTCAGAGCTGGGGCAGGGGGTTCAGGTGTGTGTGGGGATGAGGGCTCTGGCTGGGGGTGCGGGCTCTAGTGTGGGGCTGGGAGGATGGGTTTGGGGTGCGGGAGGGGACTCAGGGTTAGGGCAGAGGGTTGGAGTGTGGGGGGGCGGTGATGGCTCTGGCTGGGGATGCAGGCTCTGGGGTGGGGATGAGGGGTTTGGGGTGTGGGAGGAGGCTCAGGGCTAGGGCAGAGGGTTGGGGTGCAGGGGGGGTGAGGGATCTGGCTGGGGTAGCGGGCTCTGGGGTGGGGACAGGGATGAGGGGTTTGGGGTGCAGGTTGCCCCAGGGCTGTGGTGGGGAAAGAGGACTCCCCCCAGCCCTCTCTCACTACAGCAACCCAGGGCTGGGGGAGAGTGCCTCTTTCCGGCCATGGCAGCTCTGGGGCCGGCGGAGAGACACCTCTCCCTGCTGTGTGCCTGCGTGGCCCTTGATAGCCTGCTGCGCGGCTGCACAGCTTAGAGGGAACTTAGGATGCCAAGCTAACAGTGGTGCGGTTACAGGAGCCTGAGATGGGCAGAGAAGGGCTGCTCTCTGACGTATCCCCTGGAGACAGCCCTCTCCCCTGACAAAGCAGGGAAAGTGACATTAGTAGATGGAACTTAGAAGGGGATTAAGATCATGAGGAGGGAGAAGAGAGGAGTTGGAGCGCTGAGGGCAGGCTGAGAGGGAGGGAGTGAACAAGAAGAACCAGCTAAAGTGAAAGATGTACTGGGATATACCATTCTCCTTTTATGCAGATCAAAAGCCGACTAATGCAGAAATTCCTGAAGGAGGGGTACATGGAGAAGACTGGTCCCAGGGTAAGATGGAATGGCACAAGGAATCTAACTGAGACACTAGGGTTCCTGACCTGCCCGGGTTCATTTCAGGATCCTCATGTTTGTCATCATATCCCCAGACTTCTCAAAGAGCCGCGGCAATGCTGCTCTGTGCCTCAGCTAGGGCACAGCTGGGGTCTCATTGGGGAGCAGTGAGGGTGGCAATGAGGAGATGCAAAATTAGATGAAGATGGAGGCTGAATTCCTCACTCATCCCACAAGAGTGGGTTTATTAAGTGTATGTATGTGCGTGCATATGGACCTTGGAGACTGACCTTCCCTGTCACCTGAGCTCAGGGGCCCTTTGGGTGAGAAGTCTGTATGTTGGTGGAGACACTCAGGATTGAAAGAACATGGGTGCTGAATCCCCTTCTCACCTCAGCAGAAGTGGGTTCCCTCCAGGGCAGGGATTTTGAGACCAGTTTGTGTGTCTAGATCAGAGGTAGGCAAACTGCGGCCCACGGGCCACATCCGGCCCTCGGGACTGTCCTGTCCAGCCCCCGAGCTCCTGGCCCGGGAGGCTAGCCCCGGCCCCTCCCCTGCTGTCCCCCCTCCCCCACAGCCTCAGCTCGCTCGCTCCGCTGCCAGCGCAGTGCTCTGGGCAGTGGGGCTGTGAGCTCTTGGGGCAGCGCAGCTGCAGAGCCCGTCCTGACCTGGTCTCTGTGCTGCGCGGTGGCGGCGGCCTGACCCGGCTCCAGCCGGGCAGTGCGGCTGTAGCGCCGCCAGCCACCGGTGCTCCAGGCAGCGCGGTAAGGGGGCACGGAGCAGGGGGGGTTGGATAGAGGGCAGGGGAGTTTGGGGTGGTGGTCAGGGGGCGAGGGTATGGATAGGGGTTGGGGCGGGGAACAGGGGGTTGAATGGGGGCAGGGGTGCCGGGGGGGGCAGTCAGGAAGGAGGGGGGGTTGGGTGGGGCAGCAGGGGGCAGTCAGGGGCAGGGGTTCCGGGGTCAGTCGGGACAGGGAGAAGGGATGGTTGGATGGGGCAAGGGTCCCGGGGGGGGAGAGGGGGGGCGTCAGGAATGAGAGGAGGGGTTGGATGGGGCAGCGGGGGTCCAGGGGTGGTCAGGGGATAGGGAGCGGGGGTGTGTGAATGGGGCAGGGGTCCCAGGGGGGCTGTCATGGAATGGGGGGGTTGGATGGGACAGGAGTCCCGGGGGGGAGCAGATAGGAGGTGGGGGCCAGGCCAAGACCCCCTCCCCTAACCGGCCTTCCATACAATTTACAAAACCCGATGCGGCCCTCAGGCCAAAAAGTTTGCCCACCCCTGGTCTAGATCAGGGGTAGGCAACCTATGGCACGCGTGCCGAAGGCGGCACGTGAGCTGATTTTCAGTGGCACTCACATTGCCTGGGTTCTGGCCACCGGTCCGGGGGGCTCTGCATTTTAATTTAATTTTAAATGAAGCTTCTTAAACATTTTAAAAACCTTATTTTCTTTACATACAACAATAGTTTAGTTATATATTATAGACTTATAGAAAGAGACCTTCTAAAAATGTTAAAATGTATCACTGGCACGTGAAACCTTAAATTAGAGTGAATAAATGAAGACTTGGCACACCACTTCTGAAAGGTTGCCAACCCCTGGTCTAGATGAAGCCCGGATTTAAATGAAATGTGGTAGCAATTCCCCTCTCTCCCCCGCAGAGGGCACTCTCCTCCTATAAATGTCCCCTCTTCACCTCCACAGCAGAGAGAGGCCTTCAAGAAGCGCTGGTTCACACTGGATCACCGCAGACTCATGTACTTCAAGGATCCATTGGTAAGTAGGGTGACCAGACAGCAAGTGTTGAAAAATCGGGACGGGGGTGGGCGGTAATAGGAGCCAATATAAGAAAAAGACCCAAAAATCGGGACTGTCCCTATAAAATCAGGACATCTGGTCACCCTATTGGTAAGTCAGAACTTGGATTGCATCCAGCTTTATTGTGCTGTGCTCTGGGGCGAGGAACAGCTGAAGGGTCCCTTTCCCTAGTGGTGTGGAGGCGAGACACAACTCCCCAAATGTCCATCAACAGATGCTTGGCCTCCCCATTCCACACACATCTCTCCCCCACCACCTAGTCATTCCAAGCCCTGTGCTTGCATCAGTCCTGCAAGCAATGGGAACTGGGTTATAATAACGATATGGTGGAAGTGATGCTATCTCAAGATAGCAGGAAGGGGACAGGAGACCCTTCTTATCCAGCCACCCTCTGCGTAATCCCCCTTAATGCCCTTCTAGAGCCTCCAGTTCCTCCCACCATATTCTTTGGTCTCTTGTTCCAAAGATCATTGCTCATCCCTCCCACCCCCCTTCCCAAATCCCATCCCCTCTTAGTTGCTTCCTCTGAGTATAACTCCCCTGGTGTTCTGAACCACCAGTTCCCTTTATCCCGTTTGTTGTCACCCCTCCTTAGACCTTTTGCACTCATCTGCTCTGCCCCGTCTCCCAAACTCCCCTAGCTCAGGCGCTTCTGGGCCATGTCTATTTGGATGCCAGCGAATCCCTCCCCATGACACATCTGCCTTTCCCTCCTGCTGTGCAGGATGCGTTTGCTAAAGGCGAGGTGTTCGTGGGCAGTAGGGAGCATGGATACAGCGTCAAGCAAGGGCTGCCAGCGGGGCCTCAGGGCAGCTTCTCCTGGCAGTACGGCCTCACCATCGTTACCCCCGACCGGGAGTATCTCTTCACCTGCGAGACAGAGAGCGACCAGCAGGACTGGATCACGGCCTTCAGTCGGGTCATTGAACAGCCCATGACCCCCCAGGAGTATGCAAGTAAGTGCGAGGATGGTGTTCACTTCTCTCCTCCTGCACCCGCCCACCAGCCTCATAACAGAGAGAACTGAGGCTGGCCTGTCTCCCTGCTCTGATATACCCTCTATTTGCCTTCCCTACAGTTGAAGCCTACTTCAAGCTCAGCTCCTAGGAACCCCCCGGAGAACTGGACTGCAGCTCTACTCTGCCTTAGCCCTTTGGGAGAGTGCTATGAGAGAGAAGAGGAGCTGTGCACCAGAGAATCAAGACTCTCCCAGTACCTCATGGTTTGGAGCACTTTTTCTTAAACAGATCAACCAACCTCCCTTTGTTGCAGGGGAGCAAATTAGGCTGTACCCCTTTAAATGGAAGACACATTTCAAGACTGAACATTCAAAGCAACCAGTCACTGAGACCACTCCTAAGCAATGTTGTGATCGAACTGGAGACTGGAAGGGTCTGTCATCCAATCGGGCTTTAAAGGTTTGAGTACCAGGAGTGGTGAAGGGTGGGGGAGGGGGTGTTGTCTTTTAAACTTCCGTTATCGCACCTTACTGGAAAAGGGGAAGCTACCATAAAAGTGGAAACAGTAAGCACTCATTCAACATGGGTGGTTTGCAGGGTGGAGTGCAGCTCTGGCAGGGAGTGTAGTCTAGAAGCAATTATAACATTACAAGGAAATGGCTTCTCAGTTGCTTAGGAAGAATTGAATTTTTCTGGAAATATAATGACGTTTGACATTTTACCATCATAAATCCAGGAAGGACGTTTAGAAAATTAGTTCTACAGCCAGGGCTGGCACCTTCTTTTTCATTGACCATGCCAGCTGCACACAATAACCTAGTTCAACAACTATCAAGTCACATATTCACAGGCGACCTTCTTCCAAAATTTTGCTGCAAAGATTAAAGGACTGGTGTGTATGTGCATATATAAATTAGGGAATCACTGATACGAGTATGGGGAAGACACTATATGACTATCGACAGTATGGCAGAGACTGTTTTCATTCTGAGCTGTACATTTTAACAGTTGTGTGCATTCCATGATAATAATACCTAGCTCTTATCTAGCACTTTTTAGCAATAGACCTCAAAGCACTTTACAAAGGAACAAGTATAATTCTCTCCAGTTTTACAGATGGAGAAACTGAGGCACAGGGAGGTGAAGTAACTTGCTCAAGGTCACCCAGAAGACCATGACAGCGCTGAAAACAGAACCCAGGTCTCCTGATTGCTAGTTCAATGTTCTATCCACTAGGCAACACTGCCTCCATAGAAGTGTAATACACTGGATTGGCATGTGGGTTCATGTTCTCCTATTAGTGCCTGGCCCCAACAAGTATAACAGCCTGCTACTTATACATAATTAAAAGAGTTCTTCATTAGCTCAAGCAGTAGAGACCTGTGTTTTGGATCCTGGAAGTTGCAGGTTCAACCCCTTCTGATGTCTCCATGGTTTATTATACAAGCAGCATGTGTATGTACATAGTGTCTATTAACAGGGGCTAACTGGAGTTAACGGTGCACTCTGTAATGTAATAAGCTCAGAAAGAAATGAATAAAAAATCTCATTGTAGTTTATTGTTGGTTAGGTGAACTCCTGTTCTGTTAAAAGTTAACCCAAAGGACTTGTTCTTGGAGGAAACATGAATAACATGATAGCAGAATAAAGGGGGCAGAGTCTGTATTTTTCTACGGTGAGCAGAGAGGGCCATGACTATTTCCATCAGAATCAAGTTACACCCTACAAAAAATGAATGTAGTCAGCTTCACTTTCCTTCTCTGCCCCTGTTGGGGGGGATCCCTTTCTGCCTTTTGGCCTGGAACCACCATGATCGGAGGGACTTTCCATCTTCTGACGGGAGATCACCTCACATTCAGGGATGAAGACGGTGGTCAACCGCCTTGCTCCCCTGGCACAATGGCACTTTCTTCCATGAGGGTAAAGCTCATCTGTGCAGGAGCCAGAGCTCTCTCAGGGGCTGGTCTGAGGCTACATCTACACTACAGGGGGGAGTTGATTTAAGATACGCAAATTCAGCTACGTGAATAGCGTAGCTGAATTCGACGTATCGCAGCCAACTTACCCCGCTGTGAGGACGGCGGCAAAATCGACCTCTGCGGCTTCCTGTCGACGGCGCTTACTCCCACCTCCGCTGGTGGAGTAAGAGCGTCGATTCGGGGATCGATTGTCGCGTCCCATAAATCGATCCCCGAGAGGTCGATTTCTACCCGCCGATTCAGGCGGGTAGTGTAGACCTAGCCTGAGATTGTGGCATGAACTCCCCCAGGAACTAAGGATCAACACAAACCCCACCCCTTCCTCTGTAAGTACAAGGTGCATTTCTTTGCCCTGCCTTCTCCACTAAAAACAGAGCAGTGTATACATTAAAAAGAACACCCCCCCCCCCCCGAAACAAAACCTTACCAAAACAAAACACTCCACTGCACACTTAATTCTCCCCCTGGGGAGAGGATGAGCGTGAGAGAATGCACCAAATGGGACACATATTGGTCATAGCGCTTAGTGAATCCTGGGACGGCATTCAGATACTACAGTGTTGAGGGCGTTATAGACCCTGTACAGACTGCTTCCCCCGCCTGCTGTTGTACACTCTAATCCCTGCGATACTGCCAATAACTAGATACAATCAGGGATTTGGCTCCAGCGCAGACAAGCAACAATACTGAGGATGGAATCCAGTGGATCAGGAGGCTCCCAAGAAGCCTCCCCAATATACACACAATGGTACATTTGATAACTCTGGGTTACATGTAGGTCTATACTATGCAAACATAGGCTTTGCTTATGTAACCCCAGCCTCACAGCAGGGCTGTCCCCAACTGGATAGCAAACATGGCATATGTCTGGGCAAAGGGGATGGATGTGGGAAGGGCAGTAAGACGTAGTAGAGTGTGTGGACAAGCACAATCCAGTTCATCCCATATCTAAGGAAGGAGCAGCTCCAGTAGCTCATCTAGCAAAGGGAAGCTACCCTCTAGAAAGGCAGGTCCCTCATATTCCACTAGGGGGCAGTGATGCAAACATAGACACCCCATTGTAGGTACACTGGGTTGAGGGGTAGGGGACAGGGTATCACACTTTGGGGGTCTAAAGATACCAGCCCTTTGGGTGTCTAGGAGTGGTGCTCACACCCCATGAAGTGTTATTGAAAATGGGACAAGTGGTGGACTGCAGCCCCATCAGCAGCAGTGGGAAATCTTGCACCAGTGTATGACTATCGATGGGGCATATGTGGGGCTTTACAACGCAAAGCACCTACTTCATTGATTCAACCCCAAATGCCACTCCACAGTGTGTCCAGTCCACCCAGGACCCACATATGCCTCTTTTCCCATCCCCTTCCAGGTCAGGGGCAGAAAAACAGTGTGTTGGCTGCCCTGACAACTTGTTCCCTATTAACACATTTCCAACACTGACCCTGGCATTTCTAGTCTGACTCTGGGATGCAATGACTTTCCCTGACGCTCTCAGCCAGCCAAGGGAGTTGGAGTGTCATCCTACACCTAAAGCCTCCTTAAAAGGAGTGAAAGAAGAAGTAGCAGCTGCAGAGGGGAAAATTAGAGGCAGGACCAAAAGAGTGAAAAGAAAAAGGAAAGAAAAGGAGAAAGATCTGAAAGTGGGTGGAGGAGGGGGAGAAATCTAATGCAATTCCTCACCTAGTGGCTAAGAGCTCAGTACAAACTCTGAGAGCATTGACACTTGGGTGTTAAAAGCTGTGAGTTAGACAAGTTCCTCCACCCGGAGGGGATGATGGGATAGTTTTGGGGGGAATCACAATTTTCCTGTGGTTTTCTCTAAGCTGAGAGGAAGGAGAGATCCGGAAGAAAGACAAATTACTTGCCCACTGAGGAGGAATTTCTGTTGGTCTCCACGGGCCAGTGAACACTAGGGAGGGGAGAAGAAGATGAAGAGAGCCGATGGCACCTCACCATACATGGAAGGGTATTTGGCTACCCTGGATCTGAAGGCATATGCCTCTTCTCAACTCCATGGGGCTGACAACTGGTAAGGAATCCTGCTGAGCCGGGCTTGTAAAGGATTGGGACAACCTAATGAGCTGTATTGTTTGGTGTGAGAAATAGACTCTCCCTGAATGTTTTGGTGTCAGGTCAGCCAAGGTTTCTTCTCACTCCTTCCTTCCCCAGCTGTCCCCACATTGAGTCTACAAGAGTACCACACACCAAGGGGAAATGCATCTCTGGCAGTGCATGCTGTAGTTTCTCTCATTACCAGAACGTGTGTTGTGACCCTGGGCCAGTGATGGCAGAGGGGGGAGAGGAAGCTCAGTGTGGTAATTTCTCAGATGATGGTACTAACCTAGAAGAGGATAGCCCACTTACTGGGCTCTTGGGCACCATCCTGACAATCATGTGCCTTTTTGGGATGACAGGGAATGTCTACACACTAGTGGTGACATCCAGAGGCGTGTCTGGCCGCTCAGCTGGTTCCCTGTGTGTCTATGTGGTCAACCTTGCTCTGGCTGACCTACTCTACCTCTCCACCATCCCCTTCGTGGTATGCACATACTTTGCCCAGGATTGGTTCTTTGGGGACGTGGGCTGCAGACTCTTGTTCAGCCTGGACCTCCTCACCATGCATGCCAGCATCTTCCTGCTGACAGCCATGAGCCTGGAGAGGTACTGGGCAGTGACCAGGCCACTGAGGGCCAGGCAAGCCGGGAACAGCTGCCGCAAACTCACCAGCCTGGCCCTCTGGATCCTCTCGCTGCTGCTGACTGTGCCCATGATGGTCATGATCCAACTGCGGGACAGTGGCAGCCACAACAAGCGGATCTGCTTCCCCACCTGGACGCCTGAGGCCTTCCGCATTTACCTCACGGTGCTCTTCACCACCAGCATTCTAGCTCCTGGCCTGATCCTAGGCTTCCTGTACTGCCGCCTTGCCAGAGCCTACTGGACCTCAGTGGCGGCCATGCAGCCGTGGGTGACAGGCCCGACCTTGAAGCAGAAGCTGTTCTCCAGGATTTTCAGCATCATCGCAGCCTACTGGGCCTGCTTTGTACCCTTCTGGGCCTGGCAGCTTGCTAAGCTGTACTGGAGTGAGGGCCTGGGGATCAGCCCTACCACCCAGGCATACCTCAACTTTGGAGTGACCTGCCTGACCTACGGCAACAGCTGCATCAACCCGTTCCTCTACACCCTGCTCACCCGGAACTACCGCGAGCACCTGGCCCATAGCGGGGAGAGGCCGGCAGGGGAGCAGGTCCTCTTCCTGACAGGGAAGCAGGGTAGGGTCCAAGCAGAAGGCATGCCCATGGCCTCCAAGGGACTGCCAGGCGGGGGGCTTGGGAAAGGAAGGCAGGGGGGAACCTCGGGCAATTAAACTCCAAGGACTGCAGCCAGGACTTAATGCAGCTCTCTGCTGATGCTTAGTAGTCTCCCAAGGAATATTAAATACATCTCCAGCTCTGCCTTCTGTACTTACCTGCAGTGTCTCCTGTTTTCTTACCGAGCAGCAGTGATGGTCTCTGCCCTGGCACCTTCTCCTTCCCAAATGTCTCAGAGCCCCTCCTCATTCACTGTCCATTGTAGCCCCCAACTCTCCCACCCACTTAACCTACCACCAGCCCTTAGGGCTCTCCAAGAAAGAGACGCTCCTCTGAATGCTAATCCTCTTGGATCCTTACTGGGCCCTCTGCTGGTGGGAGAAAGGGAATTCAACCCCCTTCTAGACACACCATCGGAGCCCTCTCACCAAAGAGTGAGCAGGTGGAGGGAGCAGGAGGCCCAGCAGCTGATTCCAAACAGGAGCACAGACACATGTGCTATTAGTGCCTCTAGCAGGGAAGGCTGTTCTCTCCACGCTGGCAACAGGCTGAGCCCTAGCGAGCTCTGGCTAGCAATGACTCACAGCAGGCTCTGGGGAGATTAGACTGCAGAGTCATTTCAGGCAGTACCCAATTTAGCATCAAGGCTGGACTAAGGGGCCTGGCTCCTGGAATCTCAGCTTTCAGGAAAATGAATGGCGCTCCAGGTGTGACCAACGTGCTGATGTTTGCGTGAGATGGCCTGAAACAAGGGCTAGGGGAAGTATGAACAGCTCCCATTCATTTTAATGGGGGAGGGACTGAATTCCCCACTGCAGGGATCGGCAACCTTGAAATAAATTAGTCTGAATGAGTGTGAAGCTAGATCATGATATTAAAAAGGGGAGGATAGCTCAGTGGTTTGAGCATTTGCCTGCTAAACCCAGGGTTGTGAGTTCAATCCTTGTGGGGGCCACTTAGGGATCTGGGGCAAAATCAGTACTTGGTCCTGCTAGTGAAGGCAGGGGGCTGGACTTGATGACCTTTCAAGGTCCCATCCAGTTCTAGGAGATATACCTATCTCCATTAATTATTATTAACCTTTGGCACACAGTCCACCAGGGTAAGCCCCCTGGTGGGCCGGGCCGGTTTGTTTACCTGCCATATCCGCAGGTTCAGCCAGTCGCAGCTCCCACAGGCCACGGTTCGCCATCTGAGGCCAATGGGGGCCACAGGAAGCGGCAGCCAGCACATCCCTTGGCTCGCACCGTTTCCCGCGGCCCCCATTGGCCTTGAACGGTGAACCGTGGCCTGTGGGAGCTGCAATCGGCCGAACCTGCGGACGCGGCGGGTAAACAAACCGGCCCGGCCCACCAGGGGGCTTTACCCCGGCAGGCCACAGGCCAAAGGTTGCTGACCCCTGCCCCATGGCTTGGGGTGGGGGAAGAGAGCTGTGAACAATCCTCAGCAGAGACATCTGAAGGTAGAGCCTCACTAACAACTGGGGCCGGCTCCAGCCTTTTTTGCCCCCCCCAAGCGGCGAAGAGAAAGAAAAAAGAAAAGAAAAGCTGCAATCAGTTGCACTTCGGCAGCTTCATCCTTCGGCGGCAATTCGGCGTCCGGTCCTTCCCTCCGAGAGGGACTGAGGGACCCACCACCGAATTGCCACCGAAGACCCGGACGTGCTGCCCCCCTTCCATGGGCCGCCCCAAGCACCAGCTTGCTGCGCTCGTGCCTGGAGCCAGCCCTGCTAACAACACCCCTTCACAGGCAGGGTCAGAGAGAGTCCTGCTCAGACAGGTGGAGAGACTGTCCTACCTCCTCCTGGAGATACCTGTCTGCCTAAAGACAGGGAGTGATGGTCTAGGGAGCAGGGTGAAGCCTCCCTGGCCGAAAGAGCAGGCCCCTGGCCAGCCCAGTAGACAGTTTTCTTGTGGGTGGTCCCTGCTGCTAAAACCCCCAAGAGGGGCATGGCTATGGCACAGGGGCAGGCTGGGAATTGCCTTAGTTTGGCCCTGTTTAGAAATTAGCATGAATATGGGAACAGAGGCCCTGGCTTTCCCCTCAGATATTTTAATAGAGAAACTTATCCATGTTCCCCACCCATGGCCAGCCCTTGCTTCTGAGGCAGCACAGCTCCAGCAGGACGGGGGTAGCACCCGGTGGAGGGCAGGGCCAGGCTCAGTCCAGCAGACCGACTTACCCACAGCAGGGGGAGGAATGTATCATGTGTTTGTAACATGCCTCATCATCACATGCCCAAGATGGAAGGAGCGGGGAGTGGTGAGAGTCACACCACCCAGGACTAGCCTGAAAGAGGCGCACAGTCACTGGCTCGTTAACAGGGATAACAAAAGTACAGCTTACATGCCTTGCCATAGGCAGCAGCTCCTGGCTTTAAGCTGCTGGGAGTAGGAGTGCAGCTCACACTCAGTGCTGACAGTGCAGTATAATTTTGCTGTGGGAATGGGAAGATGTGGGCAGGGGTAGAAGTATCATGCTGTAGCCCAGCCAGCACACTGCATTACCTTATCTGCACACAGGAAAGCAGCACAGAGATTGGCTCTTATGGGTGCCACAAAACAATCGGAGCCCACTGTTGTGGCCCCTATTTTCCCCCTACAATCTCTGATGGGTCTGTGCAGGAGCAAGCATGCTAGCCTCTGCTTCCACCTCCGGAGTGATTATTCTGCAAGCACTAGTCTACACTCGAAGCGCTACAGCAGCACTACTGCAGTGCACCTCATGAAGACTCTCCAGCCACCAGGCGAGAGCTCTCCCATCAGCATAATAAAACCACCTCCATGAGAGGCAGCAGCTGTCAGTGGGAGCAGCTCTCCTGATGATATAGTGCTGTCCACACTGACACGGAGGTCAGTAACTAACGTCGCTCAGGTGGCTTATTCACACCCCTGAACAACATAGCTATATTGGCATAAGTGGTAGTGTGTACAAGCCTTAAGTGCCACATAGATTTCATGCTTGGAATTCAAAGTAAACTAGTAGAGGGAGACCGTAGTGTAGTCTGTAACATGGGCACGGTGCACATGCAGCAGTGATAATAGGTCAATTATCTTTGAGAATATGACTGGCAAAGAAGTACTGTACTGCTCCTAGTGTAACCCACGCACCTCTGGGTGTGGTGTTCTATCCCATCTAGTGGCAGTGAGACCACTTAGAGATATAAAATGAGTCTGCTCTACAGCCTTAGCTAATACACTAAGCTCCAGAAGTCCCCAGTTCAATCCTGCCCACCGCCGACCGGGGTCTGTTGGTGTTACACTACTGCTACTTCAGGATGGCTAGCAACCCTGGGAGACAGTACAGTCAGTGTTGTGGGAGTGAGATGGGCCTTCACAAACAAATGTAGGTAGAAGTGAGACAACCTAGTACACCCCACTCCTGTGCCTCCATACAACTCTGTACACATTCAGTGTTGACATGGGAGCAACCACTGTTATTCTAGTCAAGGTCTTAGACCTCTTGAGCTGTTCTGCAGTGTTTAGTGATGTGTAGAGTCAGGACTAGACACATTTACCAGACTCCTTTCAGTCCGAATGAGTGTGAAGCTAGATCCTGATATTAAATTTTTTTTTAGTGCAATAAGCTAAGTAGAGCAAAGACCTGCTCTTGCATTCATTAGTGCCAAGCACAGCCACCCTGCTATAGAAGTACTTTCCATTATTGATATTTTGGTCACATTATCCTGGTCCTTCAGGAAGTCCACCCTCCAGTGTCCCATAGCCTCTCTGGGGACAACAAGCCAAAGCTGACCCAATCCCACTCAGCTACACAAGGTGCCATCAGATCTGACAGAAGGAAGTGACAGACCCAGAATGGATGTGGAGTGCTGTGGGAAATGCAGAAGACACAAGAAAGAGCTAGTTGGTTTAGTAGACCAAATTCAGTGGTGTTTATTGTGTTTCCTTTTAAATATCTCTTTGGTGTGTGAGGAGTGGGGAGTTATTCCAACTGGATGGATTTGATTATGAAGTCACCTTCTGCATTCAGGAAGTCGATGACCTGGAGACCCAACCGGTTAGGGAACTTGAACTGATGGTTGTTTGGCAAAGTAATTGTTAGATTACTTGGGTCATGAGTGATGAAGATCTGCAAGGGAGGAACACAGAGAACACGTCTGCCAGATGCCCATCTTCTCCTCCTGCCCAAGTAGCAGGATCTTTAAGCTAGAGCATGGGGCTGGAGCAGCTGCTTACTGGTTGTCAGGACTCTGCCTCACCAGCATGGATATGTGAGAGGTGGATGTGGCCTCCTGCCCAGACAGGGTCCTGCCCAACTTTAGACTGAGCCCCCTCTGTGTAATACTTCAGCCCTCCCTTTCAGGGACACAGCTGAGTGTGTCTCATGCACAGGGACACCACCCAGATCCAGGTCATTCCAGGCCTCACCTCCACATTGGTGCCCTCCTGGAAAGGGAAGGCGGATTCTCTCTGCTCAGCACCCCACTCCCCTTTGTCCATGGAGTTGCACACGATGGTCCTGACATCCCCATGAATATCAAAACGTGCATTGAAGTGCAGCACTATGTTGGCTTGGTCTTTCCCTAGATTCAGCACAAAGCTGCAAGACAGAAGAAACTAGTGAGAAAATGGCAGCCTCATGCATGGCACCCTGGACTGCAGCAGCACCATATGCTCTTACCTCTGTGGCCTTGGGGGTCACCTCAATCTGACCAGCACCAGGTCAGAATTTGTATAGGAGCCCTTCAAGAAAGCCCTAGGGTTCTGCAGGAGGAATTGAGGAGTGAGTAGGGGGTGCTCTTTCCTGAGGCACTGCCCCAGCAGGGTGCAGTCTTTTGGCTAGAGACAGAGGCCCTGGATACTTGGGTCCACAGCAATTTTCAGAAGAGGAAGGGTGGGGTGTTAGCCCTGACCAGCTTGGAGAATTGCATTTCAGAATTGGGTTTCAGTTGGGTGCTACATTCTTCCCTTCCTGTCCTAAATGAGTAATTGTTGCTGTTCCCTGTTAATCAGCTGCCACCTTCCACCACAGAGGCAGTTGAAGCAATTACTGATTAATAAGCACATCTCATCCCACAGGATCTTGCAGGGGGAACAGCCATTCTTCCCTATGGGGCTCCTCCCTCCCTTGGGGCTCTCAGTCATACAGACAAGAGTGTACTGTTTAGGGAGAGGCAGTACAGAAGGCTGTGCAAGATGCTATCACACTTCAAAGGGAGTGGGAAGAGTTGGGGCATGTTGCTCCTTGGAATGCCGGTCTGTTCCCAGGGTGGGAGCCAAACTCCACTCCCACAAGGCAGGAAAGCCCTGCCAACCACACACAAAGGGGACGCAGACTCGCTGGGCTTTGGTGGCCAGAGATGCTGGAGAGAGTAGAGACCCTCAGAGAGCAAGTCTACACAGCAAAAAAACCCAGAACAAATCAGAGCAGTGAATCTCAAGGCCCGGGTCTAGAGTAGGGTGACCAGATGTCCCAATTTTATAGGGACAGTCCTGATTTTTGGGTCTCTTATATAGGTTCCTATTACCCCCCTGTCCCGTTCTGATATTTCACACTTGCTAGAGACTTGGGGTCATGCTATGGTGCTGAAAGATTGCCATTTGTGGGTTTTTTTATTTTGCTGAGTAGACCCCGCACAGGTATGTCTAGGCACCAACTCTATCAAGGCTGCCTCTGCCTGGCAGAGCTGTACCACAGGTCTGCAGCTGGAGGAGCTCCTTCAGATCCAGTTGCCCTCCTCCAACCAAAAGCCCCACCTGTCTGCTCACCACACCCCGAGGGAGGCCATCTCCTTTCTTCACACTGAGCTACTCCATTTCCCCTCTCTGCACTACAGGGGATGTGGTTGCTACTAGGGGAGGGGACTGGTGGACTTACATCTGGTTCTACTTATCCTCTTGGCAGAAGGGGTGTGGGGGGAGAGATTGCCTCCATGTATGTTAGGTAGTGACTCACTGGAAAGTGCTGCTTTAGGCATTAACCCTTTCAAAGCCACTCCCCTCTCCCACAGCAAGGGGGAATCCTTCCCTCCACCCCATAGTCAAAAAGGTCCTGCCATGTTCCCTAGACCCCTCTGTACATTCCCCCTCTCCCCCAGCATGACTTACCTCTTGGCACCTGCAGAGATTTCGCCCTTCACACCAATGCGCTTTCCAGCCTTGAGACCCATGTTGGAACAAACTAGTCCCTGAGGAATCCAGAGAGGGACATGTTAGTCCCGTGGGTTCTGGCTCTGTTAGCTGCTCCCCTCCTGCACCCCACCCAGCCTGCAGTAGGAAATGGGGCATAGGTATGGAAGTGAGAGACTCTGAGCTTTTTGGGGACAAGTGCTGGGGACAGGAGAAGGTGTTGGCACATCACTTCAGGCAGTGAGAGACAGGCTCTGCCACCCACACACCCAAGGAGGAGTGCCAAAGACTACACCCACTAGAGGAGTGACCTATAACGGTTGGGGCATTCACTGCTTCCCCAACATAGTAGCTGCTCCCCTATGGAAACTAACATTCTACAAGGGGGAAATCTTACCCCACCTGGCTTCCCGCCACAAACATGAGTCCTAAATGGCTCCTGAAATCTAAGTCAACTACACACCCCATACGCAAGACAGCTCCGGCCACACACTCCCACCCCCCCTCACTTAGCAGCTCCCAAGTCTTCACACACCAGCCCAGCTGCATTGAAGCAGAAGCTCCTTTGGTTAGGTATGAGCACAGACTCCTACCACTGGTTGCAGCCCTGTTGTGGGTTGGTAGCAGCTGAAGCTTTTGTCCCAGGATAGCTACTGTGAAGCGTGTGTTTGTATGGTGGGGTGGTCTGAATGGTGTTGTCTGCATCCCCCGGGTGACCCAAATGGTATTAACTGAGCTCCTTGTCACAGCCTCAGAGCTAGGATTGAGGTGGGCATGTGCAACTGAACTCACTCCTGCAGAACTGCTCCCCCAAGCCAGGTCTGAACACGAGGTAACCACTGACTGTGCTGGCCCTACTCTGTTGCCAGAGCCCCTCTGCCCCACCCAGTTTCCCAGCACTCACAGATCAGCAACTTTTTACCAGCCTAGAGTTTCTAGGAACTGCTCTTCCTCCTCTGCACCAATAGGGAAGCAGGAGAAAGAGGGCTACCTGCCAATGACCAGAGCCTCAGCAGGAGAGAGTCATCCCCACACCCATTCTAGAACCACATGGTGCCACAGGGTTCAGATTAGGACTGCAAGGCACTTTCACCGTGGCCCAGGCTCCTAGCGGTGGACTCATTTTGCAGCTTCCAACATACCCAGGGTCCCAGCCCCACACCCCTCTCTGCCCCCAGCAGCCAATGAGCAAACAATACCAACTAGCTGGAACAGAGTCCCTGGGCACAATCTATGCATCTGGGCTGCACTGGCTAAAGTCATTCCTCCTCCCACCACTCTAGGGAAGAGAAAGGAGAGAGAGTGGGTATTTCCTAGTCATTCCCGCTAAGGTAGAAGGGGGAAGACCAGTAGGTACAACAACCCCTCTGGTATTAGCACCTTCAAGCAATTCCCTTGCAGCCACTCCCCGTTGGAACTCCACCCTGCTGGTCCCTTCAATCCCCAACAGCTGCCTTTGAAAGCAGTTTAAAAAAAAAAAACCAAGAACTTTCTGACAGCTTCATGCCACAAGCAAGGTATTCTGGGCATAGGATGTTCAGAAAGAGCCAGCTGCTGTTACAACAGTATCCCATCTGTGGGTAGGAAAGGGGGAAGTCACTAGAGGAAGAGTCATCTAGGCATTGAAGCAACTGCAAACTATTCCCCACCCAAAAAACCCCACCCCAAAAACCCAACTTCCCCCATGAAAGGAGCAGAGAAGAGCCTTCCTAGGGAGCAGAGACAGACCCCACTGCTCTCATCAGAGATCAGTTTTTGTAAAACCTCACTGCCCCACTCTTCTCATGGATTACAGGACATTAGGACAGCACAGCCCACTTCAGATCACACCACCCTTTCATCCCTTCTAGGCAGCACAGACAACCCTCAGCAAAGCCCACCCCAACTCCCTCCAGCTTGCAAGCAGCAGTCACCCTTTCCAACACAACACTGATTTCACCCCTCTATTCCTGCAGCCAACTCCCCAAGCACAAGCCTCCCCATTCACTCACAGAAGACATGATGGTGCTGCTTTTTTTTAGCTCTCCCTCCAGCTGCTGAGATCTATCAGACAGATGTGGGCAAGGGCTGTGCTGCTCCCATGCCCATAAATAGTTGGGCAGCTGATGAGTCACCCCCTGAGTCACCCCTCCCTTCAGCCAATCAGAAATAGCAATTGGGGTGGGGGGGATTTTGAAGATAGGTCACACCCTCCCAAAAGCTATCAAGGCAGAGCTTTCTCCCCAGCCCCTGGATGCTAAACCCCACCTTCCCCAAGCAGCCAGCCAGTCATTGGAGTCAGATCCTGCTCCAGTGGCCACAGAGCCAATGGAAAATAGTTTTAGGATGAGAGTGTTTTAAACAAAAACCCAAGATTTTCAAAGAACAAAATCCCAAACCGTTAAACTGAATGAGAATTGGCAGGGTGGGGTGGGGCAGGGCTAGACCCTTCATTCCAGACAGCCTAAGGTGGCTAGAAGGACCAGAGCCAAAGTGGTGCATGGGGAACTGGAAGGGGTCCATGCAAAATGAAATGGGAGCTTCTCTGCCTATCCAGAGAGGATTAGGACAGGATTCTTGGGATCTGAGCTCCATTCTCAGCTCCTGATATTGTAGATGCCAGTGCACACCCAACTGCTGGCCAGCCCACCACCTGATACATCCCAGATCCATAGAGCCCCCTGTCAAGTCACTCAGGGCTGAGAGGCTTAACAGCTGGGAGGCAAGTGACTCCAACTCAGCTGTCCTGCATGGTGCATGCCCACAACCATTCTGGGGCGAGGTGGGTGAAGGTTTCTGGGGCACCCAGTGCTTGTACAGATCTGTCCTGAATTTCAAATCCACTCCTGAGTAGACAGTGGGGGGAGCATTGTGCCCAGTCACAATGGACCGTTCCCATAGGTTCTGCATGTTATTTACCACATCGGGTTCGGTCCATGTGAGGGTGATTCATTGTGGAGTGAAAGGGCTGCTCTGGAAAAAGTTACTTCATTGCAAAACGGCTCAACTATAATTAAATCTAAAGAACAGAGTGAATCCAGGCAGTGGGCCAAGCCTCTGCCTCTTGTGGCTTACAGCTTTGCTTGTCTTTTTTTTTGTGTCTCTAAATCACAAGGCAGGCTGAGAGGCTCCCAAATGCACATGCGCTCGTTCTCTGAGAGGCCCTTCATGCCCCCATTTACTGTGCGGGGCTCCCATCCCCCCACAAGGGTAAAACTAACTCTAGAGTCCATTTAGTTCCTTGATAGTACGATTCAGGACAGAGGATCATCAGCAGAGCTGGGAGGGAGAACTCAGGACTGGGATAGCAGGAGGGGCTGCAGGTCAGGAATCGGGCGCATGGGCAGAGCTGTGGTGTGGTGCAGGGCAGGATTGGTACAGCAGGAGGTATTGTAGTGCAGGAGAGAGGCACCTTGGCAAAGATGGGGGGGTGCTGCAGGTCAGGGCTGTGGTGCATTGGCAGAGATCTGCACACGTGTAGGTGCTTGGGAGGGCAGGGGGACCTCGGACATGCTGCAGGGCAATAGACACTCCCAGCCGCGAAAGAATCAGCTACTCCTGGGCCAAAAGGGTGGAAATGCTGTTGCCTTTTATATTCAGTCGCAGGCTCCTCTTTGCTGGCCCCCCCCAAACTCACCGAGTCAAATGGCAGAGCTTTCAGCAGATGCCTGTGATCAAAATCAGTCCCTGGCTGCATCTCCCTGGGGTGACTCATCCGAATATGACTGCCCATAGAAATTGAATTAGCAGCTGCAGGAGAGCCTGGTTGACTCTATGCCATGGACACAATCAGCCAGACTCAATAATAGAAACAGAGTGACCAGAGAATGAAAGAGAGAGGCATGAGTTCCCCAGTGTGGCTGGGGAAAGAATGGGCCCAATTCAGTGAGGCTGTACGAGCCTGCCAAGCTACACACGCGTTGCCATAGTGTAAGGGTACATCTACACTACAGCGGGGAGTCGATTTAAGATACGCAAATTCAGCTACGTGAATAGCGTAGCTGAATTCGACGTATTGCAGCCGACTTACCCCGTTGTGAGGACGGCGGCAAAATCGACCTCTGCGGCTTTTTGTTGGCGGCGCTTACTACCACCTCCGCTGGTGGAGTTAGAGCGTCGATTCGGGGATCCCCGAGAGGTCGATTTCTACCCGCTGATTCAGGCGGGTAGTATAGACCAGACCTAAGAAAAAGACAGGCCTCCTCAGTGATCGCCTTGACTCCAGGGTGTCCCCCCAGGACTGGCCTGGGACCAGTGTGTTTAGGAGAGCAGAGGGTGTGCCATTGCCCTTCCCAGCCAGCACTGGGCAGAGCTCCCTTCCCAGCCAGCACTGGGCAGAGCTCCCTTCCCACCCCCAAGGCAGAGCGGATGACAACATGCTCTTGAAAATGCACCTCTTCTGGGAGACGGCACTTCCCGTGGGCAGGGGACTGATTTGTGTCTCATTTTCTCCACAGCTCTAAAACCTGTGTTTACAGATGTAAATGTCAGGGCCCAGCTGCTCAACAGCTGGATTTTGCCCTGCTCTTTCCTGGAAGGCGCCTGGCAGGGCTGATTTGCACGGTTCTTTCCTGGAAGGGGCTCGGCAAGGCTGATGGAGGGGAGGCTGTGGCTGTGCAAGAAATAGCTGCATTCAGGTTCCTGGACATTAGATACATTGCATGTGCCTCCTGCCCCTCCCTACAATCATCTAGTCAAACCCCATCTAGTTCCCCAATGTTTCAGCCATGCCCATTTGCTTGTTCTTGAGAGGGTTCCTTGGATTTACCCCTCTCACCCACCCCCATGGAGGACTCTCCGTCTGGCAAGGAGGGCTGCATGTCACCCTTCCTTTCATCAGCCAGAGGGAGGGTGTTCCTGGGACGTGTTGCTAAGTCTTGCCACTCCCGATCTGCCTGCACAGCACCCCCAATCCAGAAGATCAGCATGGGGCCCGTCACTCCCTTTGGATGTCGTTTGCAGATTGAAAGATGCTGAAAAACCATCTGCCCAGATGTTGTCACAACCACCACTGTTGTGGTGTGAAGTGTTCCGCCTCTTCTTCAGTGAGGGCTTGTCCTCAGTGCCAATGGCCAGGCTGCCCTGGTTACCAAAGTGTGGGAGACCACTCGACACCTGGGAGAGACCAGTGGGTGAGGCCGCCTACTCCTCGGGAGGCCGTATTCTCGAATCGCTTGGCAAACCCACCCCAGCCCTGCATTCTCAGGGGTCTAAATTGAGCTCAGCACTTGTAAAAGGTGCTGCCCTAGTGCCTGGGCTGCTGTATACACACACAACAAATAGGGCCAGTGCAAGCTTCCCCTGCACACCACCCTGCCCATGTGCCTCAGCCCTGTTGCGAAGGAACGGCCTTTGGGATGAGCCGGGAGTTCCCCCTCTGGGCTCCATTCTGCCCTGGGCTTTGGAGGTAGGAATGTAGACAAGGGGGCCGACCACTGAACACAAATCTCCCTTGGACATGAACATTGCAGCTCATTGCCGTCCTGATAGCTGAAGTTCTCCATTCCTAGCAGCTGAACCAGTGGAGCCAAAGAAGGCCAATGCCAGCTCAGGGTTGCACTTTAATATGTACAGACCGCTGGAGAATGGCAGCGGCACCTCACGGGAGTAAAGGGATGAACACAACCGTACGATCCCCCGTAGACAGAGCTGTTCTAAGCCGATAAAAGCTGAATGCAGCCCTGCATCTGCCTCAGTTAAGTCAAGGGTGAGCGTGCGAGTGCATCATTGGAAAGAGCTGGGTAAATGCACCAACATAGAACAGCAAACTGGGGCCTTATCTCATGTCATCTAATTTCCGTGCAGACTCTAGCAGCTGCAGGATGCTTTTAAGATCAACAATAGCTGATAAGTCACGTGACCACTGGGTGGCAAAGCAGCTACATTTGCAGGGTGAAGAAGCCTCCTTCAGCAATGGAAAGTCCCCAGCACCTGTGGGCAGGGTGACCCTGTTGCCAGGCAGCGGGAGGAGATGGCAAGAGGCCCAGCTGGATGCAGTGACTGCCCTGTCCCCACCAGCTGTATTCTCAGATCCCCAACTTGCTTTTGGCAGGTCTGCCCCATCCCCACACTGGGCTCCATAGTGAGCTCGGTCTTGGCAAGAAGCGCCAGTTCAGTGGTCCGGGGGACTTGAGAGTCCTCTCTATGCACAGGACAAACAGCAGAACTGCTGGCTTCCCACATATATCACTCCTTGGCAACCCCACTGTAGGGGACACGTACAGGCTAGAATGGGGAATTCACTTGAGCTCCGGCCACCTTTAGCGTTTCTGCTCAGACTGTTGCCAAGGGAGGCAAGTGGGCCAAGATTTCCAGAAGTGACTAGTGATTTTGCTTGCCTTGGTTAAGAGGAACCCAACTTGAGACAACTTTAGGGGACGTGATTTTCAGAAAGTGCTGAGCACTCAGCCTCTGCAAATCAGGCCCTGCTAAGGTGCCACAGGTCCCTAATTAGGTACCCAGAATCACAAACAACTTTGGCAGATCTTGGCCTTAGCCGGTGAATGGGGTTTACGTGGCATAGCCACCCTTTGGAGGTGGACTGAGACCACCGACAGCCTTGACAACAGAGGTTGTGCATCAGGTCCCACAACTAGTCCAGTGCAAACAACAAAAGAGGCAAATGTGAGGCAGCAAGAGAGGGAAAGCTGCACTTCCTAATTCATTCTCCATATAGGACACCGCCCCAAGGGGTGAGGGCAGCCACAGGACCCCTTCTTTACCCCATTGCCACATGCTCCTGCAACCACACAGACAAGCTTGACACAGCTCCCTCAGGAGGGCTTGTCGCTGGGAAGCGAGGCAAGGTTTCTCCCTGCCATACCCCTCACCCCAGCGCCTTCTCACTGAGCAAGAACAGAGAGATGGGTCTTGTCCAACAGAGCCTGTCTTGAGGATGCTTTGCAATTTGAAAACAGCTTAAGCATCTTTTAGGCAGCAGCAGTTGTCATAACCACTACATTTGGCTTTCCTTTAGCAGTGGAAAGTCCTCCATGCTTGGGGCCAGGGTGTCCCGGGTACTCCAGAATGAGAGGAGACAGCACAACCCCCAGCGGAAGGAGGTGGCCCCACCCTCTTGCTGGATTGCACTCTCCTAGCCACCCTTGCGCATAGCTTGGCAAATGCACATCAACCCTGGATTCTCAGCCTCCTACATTGATCTCAGCGCTTACGAAACTTGCCAGACTGTCAGCACGACTGCCTGGACGGCTCTGTTAACACACAGAACAGGTAGTGGCAGTGCAAGCTTCCCACACACACCGTCCTCCGCCAGCCAAGGTGCCTCACTCCTGTTCTGGAGGAACCATCCATCTGGACTAGCAGGGAGTTCACCCTTCATGGCCCATGCTGCTGTTGGCTTTGTGGCGGATGCTGCCAATGAGGGGGCCTGTTAGGCCCAGACCCTTAAAGGTATTTAGGTGCCTAACACACTGATTTCACATGGAATTTCCTACCTTTGAGGATCTGGACCTTAGTACCTACTAAAGGGCACAAGTCTCACTAAAATGGCCACAGCTCATTACAGTCTCAGTGACTGAGATCCTTCATGTATACCCTCCGCCCCATGGGAACTAACCAGATGGCCCAGTAAAGAATGCTAATTTCTGCCTAAGATCCCATTTTACTCTGTATAGACAGAGGAGTGTCACCTCATGGGCTTCTAGGGGCGAGTATTGGATTAGAATCCCCCAGCTCATTCTCCTGTACATGCCCATGGCTTAAAGCAACACAGGCTGGATTTTGCTCCCCAGATGCTTCAGTTGAGTGCAGGTATGTGTGTGCGCCGTCTGCATGCATTACTGCAAACGATGCTGCATGACCCTCTGCATGTATAGACCCCACCAGCACCGTAGAGACAATTGAGACCCCTACCTCATAGCCCAGAGGTGGGCAAACGACAGCCCGTGGGACCATCGGCCACATCCAGCCTGCAGCACCGTCCTGCCCGGCCCCCGAGTTCCTGGCCTGGGAGGCTAGCCCCCCCCCGGGTCCCACCCCTGCTGTTCCCCCTCCCCCGCAGCCTCAGCTCGCTCTGCCAATGGCACAATGCTCTGGGCAGCGGGGCTGTGAGCTCCTGAGGCAGTGCAGCTGCAGAGCCCGGCCTGACCCGGTCTCTGTGCTGTGCGGTGGCGGTGGCGTGGCCCGGCTCCAGCCGGGCGGTGCAGCTGTAGCGCCGCCAACCACCGGTGCTCCAGGCAGCGCGGTAAGGGGGCAGGGAAGCTGAATAGAGAGCAGGGGAGTTCGGGGTGGTGGTCAGGGGGCGGGGGTGTGGATAGGGGTCAGGGCAGTTGGGGGGGAACAGGGGGTTGAATGGGGGCAGGGGTTCTGGGGGGGCAGTCAGGAAGCAGGGGGGTTGGATGGGGCGGCAGGGGGAAGTCAAGGGCAGGGGTTTCGGGGGCAGAGGACAGGGAGAAGAGGTGGCTGGATGGGGGGGCAGGGGTCCGGGGGAGGTCAGGGGACAGGGGTGTGTGGATGGTGCAGGGGTCCCAGGGGGTCCATCAGGGAACAGGGGGGGTTGGATGGGGCAGGAGTCCTGGGGGGTGGGCAGATAGGAGGTGGGGGCCGGGCCACAATCCCCTCCCCTAACTGGCCCTCCATACAATTTACAAAACCCAGTGCGGCCCTCAGGCCAAAAAGTTTGTCCGCCCCGATGTAGTTGCTAGTAGGACTGGTACTCCTTGGTGCTAAGCAGTCCTCTTCTTGGTGGACTTAGTACCGAAGCTACCACCAGTGCCCTAGAGAGAAGGGTCTCTCTGCTCTTCCTGAAGGTGGTTCCAGACCCGAGGGGGTGGTGTGTGTAGGATGCTTGCCTTGTTCCAGTGCAGGGGAAGACTAGCGGGCTGGGAACACGATGCCTCATGCTGCCCTCTGCTGGTCTGCAGTAATGGGGATGGTGTGGCCAGGGCCATTGCAGCTTTTCCACTGTTGAAGGAGGGAGGAGATTCTTGAAACACAAATCTGGTGGTTGCGACCACTGTTGTTGAGATGAGGTGTCTGATGTTTGCAATCTGCAAAGCATCCTCTTGCTGTGGCCCCACAGGGGCTCGGTGTGAAAGAACCCAGTTTGCTCCCCTGGCTCAGTGGGAGCTGTGCGTGCAGAGTGGGGAGCCTCCTGTGGCTTTCCACTGACACACCCTCCTTTGGCCACCTGAAGGAGCAGGGTGGATGAGGCCCTGAGGGAGTTGCATCAAGTCTCCAAGGGCTGGGGCATGGGAAGATGGATAAGAGATTGGGTCCTTTGGTCACATGTACCCTGTACTTTGGCTCTCCATGCAGAGGATACGTCAGGCAGTATCCTCCTGCTACCTCCTGTGTTCACACGGGGATAGTTGTGGAGAGAGGAGGGGGGAGTGGTGTTAGCAAGGCTAATGCGTTCAGCACAAGCCTCTGCACTTTCCCCTCCAAGCAGAAAGTGCATTGCTGCTTTAACCCTGCCTTTCATCACCCTCACGCACAGCTCAGACTAATAGAATGGGTTATTTTAAATCCACCCGCAACTTCCCCCTGGGGAAAGGAAGAGAGGCGGAGGGAAATCAGCCTGCATGACAGCTGGCAGTAACATCATCAAGCGCATTGCTGCAAGGCGTGCAGCTGCTATGGGTAGCAGTGTGGTACCAGTTACTGGACTAGGGTAATGAGATGGGGATCTTAGGCCAGTTCATAAGGAGACACACAAACCCCGCTCACACTAGTGTTCCCCTGGAGGTCAGGCTCAACAGACAGGAAACAGAGGGAGAGGAAATTTCTTTCCCTCACTTTTATTCTTGTAGCACAAGGGTAGGCAAACCTTTTGGCTTGAGGGCCACATCGGGTTTCATAAATTGTATGGAGGGCCGGTTAGGGGAGGGGGTCGTGGCCCAGCCCCCACCTTTGCCCCCAGGACTCCTGCCCCATCCAACCCACCCTGTTCCCTGACAGCCCCCCGGGACCCCTGCCCCATCCACACACGGCTGGTCCCTGTCCCCTGACCGCCCCCAGACCCCCACCGCCCTATCCAACCACCCCTTCTCCCTGTCCCGACTGCCCCCGAAACCCCTGCCGCCCCATCCAACCCCCCGCCGCCCCATCCAACCCCCCCTCTTTCCTGACTGCCCCCCCAGGACTCCTGCCCCCATTCAACCCTGTTCCCCCCACAACCCCTATCCACACCCCCGCCCCCTGACCACCACCCCAAACTCCCCTGCCCTCTGTCTAACCCCCCCGCTCCGTGCCCCCTTACCGCGCTGCCTGGAGCACCGGTGGCTGGTGGCACTACAGCCGTCCCGCACGGCTGGAGCCAGCCACGCCGACGTCACCACGCAGCACAGAGACTGGGTCAAGCACTGCCCCAGGAGCTCACAGCCCCGCCGCCCAGAGCATTGTGCCAGCGGCAGAGCGAGCAAGCTGAGGCTGCGGGGAGGGGCTGGGGCTAGCCTCCGGGGCCAGGGGCTCGGCCGGACGGTCCCGCGGGCAGGATGTGGCCTGGGGGCCATAGTTTGCCTACCTCTGAACTACACCAAAGCTGTCAGCTCATGTCACTTCTGAAATGTAAATCCTCCATGTGCCCACATAACTGTCCCTGTGGAAACCCCTGCGATGGCAGAATAGGAGATCAAGGTCTGACACAGTCACCCTTATTGTGTACAGAAAGATGGTGTCAGAGAAACAAGCACCAAAACTGAGGGTTGAATGCAGCTGGGAGAACCTTTACTTCATTCCTCATCTCCTCCTTCCCCACCATACATGTCCCTGCCCTGAAGCTGAATGCAGGTCCCTAAAGACATCAACAAGGCTGCTGCCAATGCCTGGAGATGGGTAAGTGGAAAGTCCTCCTACTGTAGCTGACTGTGCAGGAGATGTGATGAGCCCTGGGAGAGTGGTGCAAGGCATCACCAGCCTGCCCGGCTCTAGCCCATCACCTCAGCAGCCCAAGCGCTGACCCAGAATCCTTAGAGTAAAAGCTGCACAGCAAGAGGCTGCTTAATGAATCAAAAGTAGCTGTAAAGCCCTGGGATAGGCTGGTGGCCCAGCAACCACAGGCAATGGCCATAGTCACAGCTGGGAGCAAGGCACCCCCGTCACTGCAGGGGAGGGAGACAGCAGTAGCTCCAGGGGGTTTCAGCCACTCCCTTTACACTCCTTGTGTTTCCTCCTTCCCTTTGCTGCTAACAGCAACCTTGCCCCTCTCATTTACAAGAGCAGAGTGCAGGCTAAATGCCGGACACCTGTTTATCCACTGAAGAGGTGCAGCACACAGGGCATCCTATGACAATGCTGAAGAGGCCACCTCCCCTCAAGGGGAGAGATGGAGGTTCACACTTCATGTCCTCTCCAGTGTTTGAGATTTAGAGTGGGTGAGAAGCATAAAATGTTAAAAGCTTTATTCAAAAGGTGCTTTAAGTCTTTCCTTGAGAGAGATCAGTGCTTCAGAGCAGTGGTTCTCAAGCTGCAGGCAGCCCAATCAGCACACAACTGCAGCCCACGTGACATTCTCAGGGCCATCCAGGTAGTATATATAGTGTGGATGCAGCCCACGTAACAGAGAGAGCTGCACATGTGGCCCACAATGGTAAATAGGCTGAGAAGCACTGCTTCAGAGTCATGCTCCATTCATCTTAGCGCTCAGCGCACAAGAGCCGGGAGCAATTTGGGAGACCGTGATGAGTTGCTACAGATGCCTGAAAGGTACAAAACCCTTTGACTAGCAGCTGGCACAGCATCCATGCATGTGAGGCAGAGTCATGCTTCCTCAGCCAGAGCCCTGAAGAGCTGTGGCCAAGACATCGCTCTTTCTCCAGAAAGGGGAAGGAAAGAGGCAGTGGAATCACATGGCCAATCCACTGAGCTTGGGCTGTATTCTTGTAGCCACCCTCAGATGCAAGCCAACCAAGCCTAATTCAGACACCTAGGATGCGTGGGTGCAGTGCTATTAAAGGTTCCAGATAGCCCCACCAACCAGAGGCCTTCATCATGCCAGGCAGCAGTAGCGTAAGCTTCCAAAATGCCCCCCCCCGCCCATGTCTTAGAGTGAGAAAGGGGTTCCCGCTGCATAATCCACTCAGTCCTTAAAGGGGGAAGGACCAACAACTCCTGCCCCCTAGAAACTTGACTAAGACCTCCTAATTTCAGTCCTACATTTGTCGTGTTTCTTTCCCTCCCACCAGAGATGGGGGAATGAAGGAGGCCAATTCCAGCTCACGCTCGCACTTTATTATATACTGAAAAATGGCGAGTGTCAAAGAACCACAACAATATGGGACATAAGCAGTGAGTGGGGCCCAAAGGCACCGTCCCCACCCCCGGCACAGCCAATCAGCAATAATTTATACAAACACTTCCATAAATAAGTTAATTCATAAATAAAATTGTAAAAAGACAAAGCAGCAAGGAATGATTTCCGGGGCTGTGGCACGTTCACAGCACTGACAATACCAACGCTATCTCGTGCACAGCCACACAATAGCAGTGAGGTATGGACACAGATCCCTTTCCCACTGTAGTAGTGGGATCACAACCCATCAGACACAGGCAAAAGCTACACAGTTCGTTACTGATACACTTCACTGGTCTGGCCAGAAGAGCCTTTTCCCTACACTTTCTTCCACAGAGAGTGGAGGGCATAGCAGTAAAGGCCGCCACTGGTTATGTACAAAAGAAAAATAAGACAGCCTGCCCTCACCCCACTGGGGAGCAAACAGACACTGGTTTGGCTTGCACATGCCCCCGCCCTGCTTTTAACACAAGGCTTCCAGTTCTCCTTTAGAGTCAGTGGTAGCAGGTTTAACTGAAGGGGAAGGATTCTATCAGGCAAGTTTTGTTCTTGACAGGATAAAGGAGGAAAGACAACTACTCACACCCTGCCCCCCTGCAAAATAAATGCATAAATAATGGACTGGGTAGAGCCAGGAATTGAGACAGAAGGGAGAGAAGAATGGGAATGGGTGGAAATCTGGACTGGGATTGGGAACCCCCCCACACTCCACCCCACCCCCTACTCATCCAGGCCTGCTATCAAGTCTGCAATGCTGTCCACATAGTAGTTGGGCACCAGGTCCTTTGCAGCAGGGCTCTCGCTGGCCATGTAGGCCTGTGCCTCCTCCAGGCGGGACACACCAGTCAGGGTCAGGACCGTGGCAAGCCCACAGTTCTTGCCGAACAGGATATCTGTCTCCAGCCGATCGCCCACCATGAGGGTGCTGGAAGGGTCCACACCAAAGCGCTCTACAATGCAGTCGAACATATACGTGTTCGGCTTCCCCACCACCACCGCCTTGCGCCCTGAGGCTGTTTCCACTGCAGCCATGAGACTCCCTGTCCCTGGGAAGGAGAGAAACAGGCATTCACAAATCAATATGAGATTTTAGCTACTAGGGGGCTCAGCCAGGAGGGAGAAACTCAGAACAAACGCTTGTTATCCCAGGACAGACAGGGAGTTAGCATCCCTGCCAGTCAGTGGAATTCAAAGGTCTCCTGCCTGCCTCTGAGGTTCAGTGCACGTTATACCCAGAGTTTGAGAGGTAGCACTGTCCCTCTTATTTGAGATAGGCTCTTATTGTCAGGGGCAGGCACCATCTTTTTATTGTGGGTTTGTGCACCACCGCGCACCATGGAGTCTTGGTTCATGAATGGCACTTCTAGGCACTGCCCCCATAACAAATAACAACCATTGGTGGTTCAGTGAAGTTTAAGGATTAGATGCATCTTTTCTAGATAAAGAGAGAGAACCACAGTCAGTCATCACCCTCTGAAGGGGCTACTAGGGATGGGGCATGGCACCTCTCACATATAGGTCCCTGGCCCAGTCCAGCTATGGGAAATGAATTAAAGCTCTTGGTGCAGTTTCTAGTGGGATAGGTGTTTTTTTGTAACATGGCCCCATCACCATAGATACCAAGCCTCCTCGGCTGTCACTCTCAGGAAGGGACTGAGCCATCTGACTCCCTTCTGGCCCAGAGTGATCAGGGCAACTGCCAGAGCTGCATGTGCCCAGTGAACACCCTGGGTCTCAGCCCAGCAGCTTCAGTGTGACAAGAGAAACAGCAGCACCCAGGCAGGGGGGTCCCCAGACCCAGCAAGGGGCAGGCCTGAGTCTCTAGGCGCCTGGAGGCCGCAGCGGTGGGACCCACAGACCCCCCAACTGGAGATCGCAGCTCCCGGGCCTCTCACCCGGGGTGCACTGCCCGTCGCTGAGCAGGTGCCAGGGGTCGGGGTCGGTGGCCACCAGTAGGCACTGTGGGTCGCGCAGGTAGCCGCAGGCCTCGGACAGCTTAGCGAAGGTGAATTGATCATCGTAGCCGACCAGCACGGCGCGCACCGGCGGCTCGTCCTTCCCGCCGGCCGGGTCGCCCTCCCCGGCCAGGCGCAGCCCGGCCTCCCGCAGCTCCCCGCGCAGCCCCTCCCCGCCCAGCACGAAGACCCGGCCGGGCCCGGGGCAGGCGTCGTCGCCGGCCCCCAGCAGCCGCTGGCGCAGGTAGAGCGCGGAGCAGAGCGCGGAGCTGAAGACCTGCTCGGCCCGCACGCCGCGGAAGCCCAGGCGGCTGAAGCGCTGCTCCAGCTCGGAGACCGAGCGCCGGCTGTTGTTGCTGACGAAGAACGTGGCCTTCCCGCTGCGGCTCAGCCGCTCCAGCAGCTCGGGCGCGCCGGGCACCGCCCGCTCGCCGGTCCACAGCACCCCGTCGCAATCGAACAGCAGCCCCTGCACCGGGCCCAGCACCTCCCGCGCGCTCGCCCCGCTCAGCCGCCTGCAGGCCGCCATGCTGCTTTCTCCCGCGGGAATGACGTCACCGCCAAGCGAAGCGCCGCCACCTATCAACGCGCGCACTCGGCCTGATGGGCAGGCCCTCGGCCCGCCCACCTGGAAGGGGCTGGACAGTGCCGTCCAATCACCGCGGGAGGTGGGGGAAGCGTGACGGCTAAATGCGATAGCCCTACCGCAATCGGGGGCGAGGCCTCAGCGTCCAATCACTAGTGCGGACAGGTTTGATGGGCAGGGAGAATTAACCGCGCCCATGCGAGGGGAAAAGCGACTCGGTGACAGCAAGGAGGGCTTGTGTTTGAGTTTCCTCGAGAACCAATGAGAGGGAAGATAGGGAAGAATTGATAGGTGTTCAGAGCCAATCAGCGTCCGTTCACACGCCGCTCTGAACGAGAAGCCGGGAAACCCCCAGCCACCATAGCCTATTACAGGAGGAGAAAACTGTAGGAAGGCGGGGAACATAAAAATGGCGGCTACATTAGCCTCTCAAATAGCAGGAAATAAACGAGGAGGCGTGGGCAGTAAAGATTGACAGACTCATTAGCCTATCAAATATTGTAAAATGCTCAGCAGGTGGCGAATGGGTGAAACGACAGCTACCGGTGGGGCTTTCAGTGACCGAGCGGCCAATGAGATGCTCGTAAAATTGAATGGGGTGGGGCTAAGAGAATGACAGACCCACGGGCCTGTTTAATTTAATAATACCCGAGAAAATAGAGAGGCGGGGCAAAAGAAGATGATTGGCAGGCGGACAGCGGGGGCCGAAGCGGGAGTCGAGGCTAGAGGCCCGCCGCAGCCAATAGGGCTGGGCTCGGTGCGCGGGGCCGCGTGCTGTGCGGGGAGCGCGAGGCTTCCTTGAGCTCAGCGGCCCCGCCGCGGCTCGTCTGCAACCTGCCGCCTGGGCACCGGCTCGCAGCAGCCGCCTAAAGCAGCAGGGCGGCCGGGAGAGGGGACCCCTGTGCCAGGCGCTGTACAAACAGCGTGGAGGCAGC
Organism: Chrysemys picta bellii; assembly: GCF_011386835.1. Taxonomy (NCBI): domain Eukaryota; kingdom Metazoa; phylum Chordata; order Testudines; family Emydidae; genus Chrysemys; species Chrysemys picta. The sequence continues at coordinate 95,100,767 of NC_088791.1, forward strand.
CCCGCCGGCTTGCACCTGGAATAGCCTAGGGTTACCATTCGTCCCGATTCCCCCGGACATGTCCGGATTTTTGAACTAAAAATAGCGTCAGGGGGAATTTGTAAATGTCCGGACCCCCCCCCCCCCATGCAGAGCACTAGCGGCTAACAGGGCAGCCGGATGGTGCCATTTACATGGGGCTCGGACAGCGAGACAGAGTCCCTCCTCCCCCTGCAGCAGAGCTCACTCACTCCCTCCCTCCCTGCATTCGCCTCTGGCAGTCTGGAGCTCCTCCACCACTGCTACTTAGCGTGCCGTGCCGGGAGAACAGCTCAGCCAGTTCCTGAGCAAGCTCACAGAGAGACTTTAGCCAAACCGAAGGCCAACGACAAGGGAGCCAGGGGGCAGGAGAAGGGGCAGGGAGGTTCTGGAGGGGGCAGTCAAGAGACGGGGGGGGGGTCGGGAGTTCGGGGGGGGCTTTCTGGGGAGGGTGTGGAGAAGGTTTTGGGCAGTCAGGGTACGGGTAGGGGGTAGGGTCCTGGGGGGCAGTTAAGGGAGGGTCTCAGGAGGGGGCAGTCAGGGGACAAGAGGCAGGGAGGCTTAGGTAGGGGGTGGGGTTCTGGAGGGCAGTTAGGAGCAGGGGTCACAGGAGGGGCCAGTCAGGGGACAAGGAGCAGGGGGGGGGTTGGGAGTTCGGGGGGGGCTGTCAGGGGGCAGGAGTGGAGAGAGGGATCGGAGCAGTCAGGGGACAGGGAGCAGAGGCGTTTAGATGGGTCGGGAGTTCTGGGGGGGGGGCTGTCAGGGGGTGGGGAGTGGTTGGATGGGGCATGGGAGTCCCAGGGGTCTGTCTGGGGGTGGGGGTGTGGATAAGGGTTGGGGCAGTTAGGGTACAGGTAGGGGGTAGGGTCCTAGGTGGCCAGTTAGGATTGGGGGGAGGGTCTCAGGAGGGGGCAGTCAGGGGACAAGGAGCGGGGGGGGGAGGTTTGGGGGTTCTGAGGGGGGCAGGAAGTGGGTGGGGCGGGGCTAGGGCGGTGCTCCTCCCGTCCTCTTTTTTGCTTGCTGAAATATGGTAACCCTAGAATAGCCAAGTCAGCAGAGCAAGGGGGTGGGTGTCCTACACGCTAGCAGCTGTGACCTCCGTCCCACCCCAGCTCATTACAGCCCCCAGTGGGCCGCAGGGTGCTCAGAGCTACTACAAGGAAGGCCCTGGAAGTAGCTAGATGTGGAGGTGGACAGATATGCTCCTGCAGGGGCGGCTGCTTGGCCACGATGGGGCGACCACAAGTGGCAAAATCCATAGACTAAATTGGCCAGTTCCCTTGGCCGGGCACATAGCAAAAGCAGCCGGAAGGAAACAAGTGCTGTTTGGGGGCTGAGTGTTGCCAGAGAGCTCAAACCAGGGAGTCCGGGTAGCCCCGCAAAAGGGATGCAGTTAACCACTCTTATGGACCCACTAAGCAGTCACCTCTCACCTTTTTGTTCCCCTCCCTCCATGGACCAAGCACCCACACATACTGTGATTTTCCACCCCCTAGAACCATAGGCCCTCTCAGAGGTGATGGCCGCTGGCCCATACACATAAAAGCAGGAAGAAACGTTAGGAGTGGGGAATGGGAGGTCACAGGAGGCTGGGACTTGCCCCCATTAGTCATCTAACAGTTCTAACCCATGGTGACTGTAATATTACCCAAAAGCTGCCCAGCTGGTACCTTCCAGGACCATATTTAGGTGCACTGCCCATCCCAATTCTTATGGGTCAGTCCTGTATCCTGCACTTTAAATACGATTTTCCACCACCACCCCGCCTATCCCAAGAGTTGTAAAATTTCTGGCTTGCCTAGGAGGAGAGAAAACCCAGAGCTTATGTGATTTTCATGCACTATAGAGAACTAAATGCTGTTGTATTCCCAGAGGCTAGGGGAAAACTGCAGGTGGGGATGGGGGAACCCATTGTTAACTCAGTACTGGGATGGTCTCCCACCTCCTAGTATTCTCCGAGAAGAGAGGTGGAGAAGCAAAGGGAAGGAAGGGATCAGCCCTGCAAGAATTAAGTGTGACAAAGTTGAGACTTTTTCTTTAAAATATATGTACATATATATTTGTAAAAGTACATTACCATAGGAAACTGTGAGATACCGCAAAACACAATAGACAGAAAGCAGCATTTATTTTACTGGGTTTTCTCACGTACAATCCCAGGATCAAATTCAGACTTGATGAATGCAGACTTGATCAACCCACTGAAGTTAGTTAAGTCGTGCTTGCTTACACCAACTATAAATTTGGCCCCAAGTCTTTAAATAACTTATCAGCAACATGTTAAAAAAATAGTCCTACCCCAAACCTCACTATGTCAATGTCAGAGATTCTTAGTGGGAGGAGTTTATCAGAACTCATTTGAAGGCAAAGTTGGTCCCAAAGGTAGAGAATTATTGCATTACATACGTAGAAAACGTCAGAACAACCCTGTGTATCCAAACCTCATTCATTGGAAACTCATCTCAGTCATGGCGTCTGCTGTGTGAATCAGTTGCAATTCAGTGCATACACTCCATTTCTCTGGCTATGCTTTGAATGGCTCCAAACCATTCTGGATACAGACGAGATTCCTGTAACTGAAATCCAGTCTTTAAAAAGAAGGAAGAGTCGTGAACTCCTTGCTCTCTAGAGTCTGCAGGGTCCTTTGAAAGTGCAAGAGGGGATTTATGAAACCTGAGATTAGTTGAATGAAGCAGAATCATTTGGGAAGGCTAGAAGGGGAATGCTAGATAAGCATCTAATGATCCCCTATCTCCTTAGATTGTGGCAGGATCCTAGAACTCCAGGAGCTGGAGTTTGTGTCTTCCTATGGAAAGTTTCTGGTAGTTGGAGAGGAAAGAGCAAGTTCACTGGTACTTTTGGGAAGGCATAGGCAATGAGGTGCCAATAAGGAGACGAGGGAAGCAGTGGGAAGAGTGGGATTCCCTATTTCAAGGGAGAGATTGGAAAGCACAGAGACGCACATGCAGGGAGTGTTGGGAAGAGAGATAAGGGAAGCACATAGAGGAGAGGGGAACACTTTCAAGGCTGGAGATGTGTGAACTACCTTCCCAGGAAACATAGTCTCATGGATCATCCTGGTCCATCTTCACAAGGTCCCACCTGAGCTGCTAGATAGATTTTTGATGGATGTGGTGTGCAGGACTCTGGAGGAGCACCAGTCCCATTTCCCTCCTCCTCCCTGGATCCTTGGCAGGCAGGCAGAACTGATGCCTTCAAAGCTTCCAGTGCGTCTCAGTCATTTTCTGGGGACTGGACTGTTGGCTGGGGTGTGGCTGAAGAGCCTGGCCCTCCTGTATATGATGGCTCCTCCGGCTCTTCTACCTCTGGGGTGCAGTTTGCAGTGGTTTCTGTACTGTCGCTATGTGCAGAAGGTTGGCCAGCTGCAGAGCCCTCATCCCTCATGGTGTCTGGAGGCAACTTGGGGGTCAATGGGGGTTTTGGGGACAGCGGAGCACCTCGACTCTGGCGTCTGGCAGGCTGGGGTGGAAGTGGAGGTGGGACAGCGGGAGCTCGCATAGACCCACTCACCGTTCGGCGAGGAAAGACTTTGGGGATGGCAGTGCTCTCAGGCACAGGTGGGTTTTGAGGTGTGGAAGTTTGGGTTCGAGGCTGCACCTGTGGTGGGGGCACCATGGGTCGGACTGGGGCAGCTCGCTTCACTGCAAAGCAAATAGGGAAACAAAACTCCTTTTACCAGCTTGTTTTCCATCCATACGGTCCCTACATGGCAGGCCTGCAGCCTGACTCCTGGCTCTCCCATCCTGTGCTCCCATGCCCAAGTCCGATGGCACAGTTCCTCCCCTTCCAGCCAGTCTGAACTGGACAAGGCAGGATTCAGTTCTCCATGATGTATTCATACAATGCCCAGCCCAATGGGGTCCTAATCCCTGACAGGGACCCCACAAATAATTAGGGGACTGCCCATAGTAGCTTTGGCCAGAGGTACCAGTGCAGAATGCCAAGACCTTCTCCATGGCCAGGGGAGGAGCTTGCTGCCTCCACAGAAGGGGCAGGATGGGTAAATTGAGAGGCTTATAGTCATTAATGCCCCACAATGGTGTTCTGTTTGCACTAGTTGGGCCACAAGTCAAACTGCATTAGGGACGTCTGTGGCATGACAGAGGCTAGTCCTATGGCAGGGGAGAAGCCCAACAGCCAGAGCTCACCTGCCCCAGCTCGATAAATGCTCCCAGTTCCATATTGCGTGTTATATCCCAATATGCCCAGCCAGGACCAGCTCAAGTCCCCAGGCCAGTGCCCCTTTCCCCACATCTCTGCGTCATAGCCTTGCTTAGAGACAGTCCCCGACATTATCACCTGCAGGGCCGGCTCCAGCTTTTTTGCCCCCACAGGTGGTGAAAAAAAGAAAAACCCGATTGAGCTGCTGTCGAATTGCTGCCGAAGACCAGGACGTGCCGCCCCAATAACGGACGGAGTGCCGCCCCTTTCTATTGGCCGCCCCAGGCACCTGCTTCCTTCGCTGGTGCCTGGAGCCAGCCCCGATCACCTGCCAGCATCCCTTTCACTCCCAGAACAAGCAGGGCTGGTGAGGGGAAGCCAACCTTGGAACAGGATGAGATGGGGACCAGCACTGGTGGTGCCACTCAGGCAGGACCCTGATACCAACGTACCCCAGTGTGGGCCTCCTCCAGCTGAGGCATACCCCTCAGCAGACTGGTGAGCCCACTGAGCTGCAGCTCCATCGGCAGCATGTTGGTGCCTGCGCCATGCACCGGAAGCGAGACAGACCGTACGCATTGAGGTGTGTCAACCTGCCAGGCTTACTTTTGCGTGTGGTATCATCAGCCGAGGGGCCCACAGTCACAGGAGAAGTTCTGGTCGTCTTTGGGGAGACTGGTCCAGAGGACATCTCGGGGTCTCTTCTGCTGTGGGGAAAGGGCAAGTCAGGTCTCTGTAATCACATCTGCCGGAGACCTGAACTATGGGCCTCAAATCCGTGTGTCTGCCAGAGAGACATCGTGTGAATGCGGCCGGCACATGGGGTGACACACCGAGCATCTGACCATGCTGTTAGCTGCATGGGGTTGTAAATGTGCATGTGCAGAGTTTCAGGATGAGTCGTACAGAGCGGGAGGTGGGATGGGGTGAGCAGTTACTGGTGCAGGGTGACTGTGCTAAAGACACGCGTCACTGGGGAAGCAGATGGAGCTCTCCTCTTGTGACACTGGTGGCAAGGGGTTCCCCTCTCAGACACCCGGGTAGAATATAGCTAGGAGACAAAGGTGTGGGATGCAGAGGCAGCTATACAACTAACATAGGTCAGCAGTGCAGCTTATCCAGGACACTGAGGGAGGGGGACAGAGAGAAAAGGAGAAGATAGTGATGTTCAGTATCATAGGACCTATTTATATGGCCTCCTTTACCATAGCATTTGAGTGCCTTTATAATCATCAATGTACTGAGCCTCACTGCACCCCTATGAGATAGGGCACTACCATTATCCCCATTTTGCAGACAGATTAAGTAAGGTGCCCACGGTCACACAGGGAGTCTATGACAGAACCAAGAATTGAACCCACATTTCCTGAATCCCAGGCTAGAACAGTAATGCTGGACCATCCTTCCTCTTGCCCTGCCTCAAGAGGAAGCACATATCGGGGCACTGTGAAGCCATTCTCTCTTCTGGTGGGGGGCTGTGCGTGCCAAACCTCCAAGTAAGGGAGGAAGATTCAGTTAGTATCTAGAGTCGCCTACAGAAGATGCCACTGGCTATGATGTGGGGACCCCATCTCTCTGCAGCAGGCAGGGGACAGACAGAACAGCACAGCCTCACTCACTGCCAGACACTCAGGGCCGGCTCTGGCTTTTTTGCCGCCCAATGCAAAAAAGCCTCTCACCGCCCCCCCTCACAGCGCGGCAGGGGAGGGCGCCAAGCCCTGCCTCAGGCTACTCTCCCTGACCGGCCGGAGTGCCGGGGGGGAGGGTGGCGAGCCCGCCGCGGCTCTGCTGGCGGCCGGAGCCCTGGGAGGAGGGCGGAGAGCCCGGCCGGGGCTCCGCTCTCCCCGGCGGCCAGAGCGCCGGGAGGAGGGTGGCGAGCCCGGCTGCGGCTCCGCTCTCCCCGGCGGCGAGCCCGGCCAGGGCCGGAGCGCCGCGCCGCCCCCCTCCAGGTGCCGCCCCAAGCACAAGCTTGGTGGGCTGGTGCCTGGAGCCGGCCCTGCAGACACTTACGCTTCTCCAGGTGTTAGAGAGGAAGCGCTGGCAGGAAGGGGCTGAGACGAGGGCTCTTCCACTGAAGGGGCTTCGATGGGTTTGATCTCCGGGGGGGGAGTGAACATGCCCGAAACATTGAAGTCTATCTCTTTAAAAAATAAAGAAATAAAGTGAATTAATGCGGCACAGAAGCACCCTCCTTGCTGTCTGCACAGACACTCCCCACACCCAAAGCAAAGCCATCCCATGCAGAGTCCTAGGGGCCTGATCCAAAGGCCACTGGGAGAATCCTATTGACTCCAATGGGCTTTGGATTGTGTCCTGGGAGAGCGCAGCCAACACAGACCATCCTGCAGAACCCACTCACCTACCCACAGGGACCCCTCACTCTCTTCTTCTCGAGTTACTTATGGGAGAATTCTGCGACACTGTGCACATGCAGAATTCATGTCCCCCGCAGAAAATACATTTTGCCAGGGAGGCACTGCAATTACACCTTTTGCCCACCAGTGGCTGCTGTGACACCAGAAGAGAGGGCAGCTGGCTCAGAACTGGAGCAGCCAGCTATGGAGAGGGAGTGGGCAGTGGCTGCCTTCCTCACAGTGCCCTGCCTGTGGGGCCAGGTGAGGAAGCACAGGATATGTGGGGGGGAGGCATGGGAGGATGGACAGTGAGGGTCACACAGGGCTGCTGGGAGGGTCATATAGATTGGGGTTCAGAAGGGCTAGTGTGGGGACAGAGTGGGACTGGGGCACAGGAGCTAGTAGGGTGACAGCATTGAGCTGGAATGAGATTGGGGTGCTGGGACAGATTGGGACAGCTGGTAAAGGGGTGCAGGGCCACATGGGGATGGGGAAGGTGGGGTGGCTGACAGGTGTTTTGAAACAAATTACAAAAATAATTGAAACGTGTGATTACATTGTGTTATTTTGACAAATAAGATATGCAGAATTTTAAAATATTGTGTGCAGAATTTTTAATTTTTTGGCGCAGAATTCCCCCAGGAGTATCGAGTGTATTGGCCTCAAGTCTGGGAGCGGGCAGTGCCCCCATCACAATACACTGAGCTTCCAGAGAACAGCTACCCCCTTATCCTCCCGCAGCCTGGAGACAGACAGTGCCCATCAGTATAGACTCTCCAGATCCTGCACAACATCATTCCCCAAGAGCCCCCCAGCCTCCCAAGAGCATGCACAGCAGGTCCTGGGGGCTGGTGCCTTGAGTGCAGTGTGGGTGAGAGAAGGACGCCACCCTCCAGAAGACAGGTCACTACGTTAGCTTGGCTTGGAGCCCCTGGGCAGCCTTTTGTCACTATATGAGGCTACCAAGGGTTTCTCCTGGTTCTCACCTGTCCAATTCTGAAACCAGGACCCCAAATTTCCCAGTGAGCCTAAAGGGAGGGCTGGGTGGGGAGCCCAGCTGTACCGCCTCAGAGATCTCCCACTTGCCCGGCTTTAAACCATTCTTCATGTTCGGCACTGCAGCCGCCAGCCTACCAGCAAGGGCAGGGGAGGAGAAGGGAACTGCCCTGGACAGGACACCCCTTCATGTCAGCATAGCTCACTCCTTTGTCTTTGTACCCTTCTCATCTCGGACTCTGAGCACACAGGGCCTGATTCTGAACAGCACTCACTCCCACCTGTTCGACACTGTCATCACAGCACTGGCCCCACTGGACTTGCCCTAAGAGAAGCCAGGATCTAGACCAGCATTGCCTTACCTCCAGGGAAGAGAGCGTCGGCATTCTGTATCAGGGCCTCCACGATGCCCACCACCTGGATGGAGGACACAGAGGCCATGTCTAGTTGCAATGGGTCTCTGAGGGACAGAGAGAGAGGAGCCGTTAGGATGGAGCTAGAAATGGACAATTAATGAGCTGTTGCTTCTCCTCTGGCAACAGCACTTGCGACTGTCTGTCTGCTGAACACGGGGCCTGTTTGGAGGGGAATCATGGAAGGCAGCAGGATGAACCCATTTTATTGCTAGTCAAAAACTCGTGGGGTGCTATTAGCACCAGGGGTTCGCAGCAGAAAGCACAGCTGAGGGTTGCAGCTCTGAGGTGGGGGCTACGTGGCGCTGTGTGCAATGAGTACACTGCCCCTTTCACCTTGAAAAACCTGGATTCAAGCCCTGTCATAGGTCACATGTGCCACAAGCATGCTGGGTCTCAGCCACTGCCCAATAGACATTTGCCCCCCTTGCATAAACCTCCTGTGGATTGGCAGAGCTATGTGCTGGGGGACGAGGCTTGGCAGAGGGGCGCAGGTCGGCAGGGAGTTGAATCGGTAGAGCTGAGGGAGAGAGGGCCAATCCTCGCACAGGAACAGCGCGGAGTGTTTGCAGGTCAGGACAGGTGAAGAGGCTGAGGTGTGAGATGGGGGCAGGACAATGAAAGGCCAGGAGTGAGGTACATTAGTACAGCTGGCTAGTGGGGCAGGACTGGAACAGAAAGAGGTGCATCCAGTGAGAATTGGGGTGCATTTGCAGAGCTGGGGCAGGGGCCTAGGACTGGAACAGCGGGGTGTGGGCGAGATCAGGAGTGTGGTACATTAGTGGAGTGTAGGATGGGAATAGCAGCAGGTGCTGCCAGTCAGTACTGAGCTCTATGGACCATTGGTATTAAAAAAAATCCCTTTCTTTAAAAGTTCTCAAACTGCCCTTGATGGTAAATAAATCCCAGCCAGGGCTGGTGCTGCTTCCCGGCCACAGCACTTGTTTTGTGGGGAGGCTGGTAGAGGAAACATTCAGAGGTGGTGGTGGAGAGGTTCGTGCCCTGGATCACTCCCTGGGGAGTCCCATGTATTACCCTGTGCTCTGCTGTGACCAGAGCAGGTTGGGGCCCAGGACGATGGCGATGTTGCTAGGGGTCATTTTATTCACTTCCTGATGTTCAGCCAGCTTAGCTAAAAACCGGATCAAATACCTGTTGCAAAAGGCAGGAGGTTAGTAAATAGCAGGGGAATGCCGCCCCTCTTGGCCGTAGGAGTCAGTGCTCTGCATTGCCACACGGGGAGACTGGGATTCCCAACTGGGTCTCTCTCTCTCTCTCTCCCTCAGAACAAGTGGGGCTGGCAAAAGCGTGGAGACCAGGCCCTGGTCTCTGTGTGAGTGCCGTGCAGGAGAGCAGGGTTCCACTCCCAGAGTTGGCAGGGGGCACGGCAAAGGCTGCGCCCATTGTCTGAGGGGCTGGCATTGTGCACTGTAACACACCCAACTTCAGCTTAGGATTCCCCCACCCCCCATCCTGGTCTCTGGCTGCCTGGGAGCCATGCAGAAGCTGAGGCCAGGGTGCTTTGGGGACTCTAGCCCCTGGTCTCAGAAGACAGGGGATCACTCACCAGCTGAGGCACTGCGATACCACGGAGATGGGCAGAGTGCAAAGCCTAGAGACTGACGGATCCCTGCCCCCTACCTCAGGTTGTTGTAGTTGTCCTGGGGGAGCTGGCTGCAGGTGTCTTGGAGGCTCTGTAGACGGCCCTCTGGCTCCTTGAAACTGAGGAGAGGGAAAAGAAGAGATTTAATGTGGCCTGAGAAAAGGAAGGACGGAGCAGTGTCAGAGGGAGAGGCGAGAGCCCCCTTTCTCTCTCCATTCCAGTACAGGCTGAAGAACAGCGGATTAGACTCATCTGGGGAGAGGGCTGAACTTATTCCTATGTGAATGTGCTCCCCACAAAGCCCACTGGTGTCAGCAGGGGCTTGCAAAGGGATCAAGGGGAGAATCCAGCTGTTTATTATTTATTCAATGCCTTCTTGTTGCATTCACTATGGAGAAAATCTGCTTCTATTTAGATCACCGCTATTCCCGCCCTTTGTCTCTCTTCCTTCCCCATCGCCTTTCTCTCTCTCTCTCTCCCTTCCCTGTCTTCGTGAATCTCCTCTGTTCCTTCCTCTGCATTTCCTTCCCTGCAGCAATTCCCAAATGCCAACCCAACTGGCTTCACTCCCACCACTCCTACCCCCATTCCATCCCCTAAAATGACCAGCCATTAAATAGCTAATGTTGACAAAGCATCATCATCACTGGACTTTAAAATTGATACTCCAATCAGATGAATAGAGTCCAGCAGATTTCACCCCCCTGAGTCCTTGTTTCAGGCTCTCTGCACACTCAGGCAGACAGCACTGCATGCCTTCAACTCAGTTCACATGTGGAACATTCTCTCCACAATCAAGGGAGCTAGAAACATATTTTTCTTTCTTAAAAGGAAAGCTTAGATTTTTGGCAGTGGAAATATAGTGCTGCCCCCTTTCAACCTGAGCAGCTAGTCAAGTTTGGGGCCCTGGGGACGTTCCAGCTGAGAGCAGAAACTGGTGTTTGCAGTGATGTTGCAGCCCTGTCAGTCCCAGGGTATTAGAGGGATGAGGTGGATGAGGCGCTGAAGTGCTTCTGGTGAAGACACCTCACGGAGGTGGAATTATTAAGCCAATGGCAGAGCTGTGCTAGTGCAAGTCTGTAGTGTGGACCTGTCCTGTCAGTAAGTTTCCCAGCCCTGAAGAAGCGCTCTGTGTAAGCTGGAGAGCTGGTCTCTCTCACCAACAGAAGTTGGTCCAATAAAAGCTATTACCTCTCCCACCTTGTCTCTCTAATATCCTGGGACTGACATGGCTACAACATAACTGCACCCCTCTGAGTCACAGAGAGGAAAAGAAGGTGGGGTGGGGGGAGAAAAAAGAAGCTGGGGGGGGGGGTGTTGTTAGTGGGTTCCAGATTGTTGCAATAATCCAGTGTCTCTGTTCAGTCCATGATTTTTTGTGTCTAGCAGAGTAATGAATGTAAGCTCCCAGGCTTGTCCTTTATACCTATCTCATAGAACTTGAAAGGTCATCAAGTCCAGCCCCCTGCCTTCACTAGCAGGGCCAAGTACTGATTTTGCCCCAGATCCCTAAGTGGCCCCCTCAAGGATTGAACTCACAACCTGGGTTTAGCAGGCCAATGCTCAAACCACTGAGCTATCCTTCCCCCCTTTTGAAGGTGTTGGGCAGGTTTCCTTTGAGAGCGAGGACTGATAAGGTCAGATATTGAGTGACTGCTCTGAGAAAAGTGTTCACTCACTGGTGATGTGGTGTTTTTATCCTTTATCCTTTTCCTGTGTGAGTTCATTACAGAGCGTAGTGATTGTCTGGTATCACCCAGATAATTGTTATTGGGACAGTTAGTGCACTGGATGAGGTACACCACATGTTGTGATAGGCATGTGTAGGACCCATGGATCTTGATAGGTGTGTTATGAGGGGTGTTGATCATTGTAGCAATGGAGATATGTCTGCAGGTTTTGCATCTATTGTTCTGGCAGGGTCTAATACCACTTTGAGTTGGTGCGTCCTGGTCTGAGGGGCGCTTGCTTCTGATGATGAGCTTGGAGAGGTTGGGGGGATTGTTTGAAGGCCAGAAGACGGGGTTCAGGAAAGATTTCTTTCAGGATGGGGTCTCCATCGAGTATGGTTATCAGGGCCGGCTCCAGGCACCAGCCGAGCAAGCTGGTGCTTGGGGCGGCAGCTTGTAGGAGGCGGCATTCTGCCCAATCCTAGGGCGGCACGGCTGCTTTTTTGTTGTTGTTGTTGTTGTTGTTGTTCCGCTCTGGCCGCCCTGTAGGGGGCAGTGGCGTGGAGGACGGGAGCGCCCTGCAGCAAGCCCAGCAGGGCAGCCCGCGTCCTTCCCTCCCAGCTGACTGGAGCGGTGTGGAGCCCTCCCGGCAGGGGGCACGGTGGGAGGGGCCACGTGGCAGCGCACCGCTGAAGCCCTGGCCGCCCCCCTTCTCTCTCTCCCCCCGCTCCCTCCCCCCGCTAGCCGGGGCACATCTGCAGGGCAGGGAGTCCCCCTGCACCCTGGCTCTGGCCGTGCCGCAGGTTTTTTTTTTTTTTTGCTTTGCTGTTCTGGCCGCCGCGTTTTTTTGTGGGTTTTTTTTTTGCTTGGGGCGGCCAGAAAGCCAGAGCCGGCCCTGATGGTTATAGTTGTTTGATAATACCCTGTATGGTTTCCTCCAGTGTGGGGTGACAGGTGACAGTTAGGGGTGTGTGGTGGAAGGGGATTTTATTTCTGTATTGAAGCAGGTTCTCTCAAGGTATTTAGGTGGCTTGTTCCATGATGGGATCTACTTCTCTGGTGGAGTGTCCTTGTTTGATGAAGGCGGTTTTGAGTGTATTAAGGTGCGTATCCCGGAGCACATTCTGCGGTATGTGAGTGCCTGGCTGTAGATAACTTTCTTGGTATGTTTGGGGTGGTTACTGGATCTATGAAGGTAGGTGTGGCGATCCGTGCATTTCTTGTATATAGCTGTCTGTACGGTTCCATTGTTGAAGCCGATCATGGTGTCTAGCATGTTGATGCTAGTGTGGGAGAGTCCCAGAGAGAGTTTAATGGATGGGTGGTGGTAGTTGTAGTTGTGGTTGAAATCTGCGAGAGAGTTTAAATTGTCTGTCCAGAGGATGAAAATATCATCCATGTAGAAATTGGTGACAGTCAGGGATTTCTTTGGTGCAGTTTTGCTTATTTATAAAGAATGTACAAAGTTCTGTGTCTCTGAAGGCAGAAGGAATCAGATAGCAGGACACAGCTTCTTTTGCTCACAGCACAAAGAACATTCTTTTCAGCCTGCCCCTCCTCCCCCAAAAGTCCTCCACCCACTAGTCCAAACTCCCGGGTGGGTTCACAAACCCCTTTTTGTGTTAGGTGGGGGAGCTTCTGATTAACTCATCCTGACAGTTATGTTAACTGAAGGGCGTATTCACACTCAAAGAGGTTTGTGAGGGAAGCCACCAGTACCTCTCAGCATAACACTCCCCCCATTTTAGCTCTGCCCATCATCCTGATGATGCCCCCAAATGGTGACGCCCTGTGTGACCCATCCCAAACAGAAAGCAAATAAACAGTTTAGCAAATTAAAAGTGATACAAGGTTAATGATTTATATAGGTACAGTGGCCTTCTGTCTAGATGTTTTCACATCACCAGTCCAAATTGCTTTTTATTCCCATCCAGTATCCCACTCAGATTCCCCCCCCCACCCCCACTATGGTCTTTCTTTAAACAACCAGGGAGAGGACCCCTTTCAGTCAGCCCCGTAAGGGATGCCTGTTGTTTCTGTGGAATTTTCTGGCTGAACCAGCCCCTGCTTATTCTGTTTGAATGGGGGATTCACCTCTGTAACAACTTTTCCAGCCTCAACTTCCACAGCTATATTCTCAGATCTGGGAGGGGAGAGGGGTGGGTGGGAAGAGCCAAACTGAAGCTCTGTCCCCCATACCATAAGCACTAGCATCTGTGTCCAGCATGAAAGGGGTTTTGAAACATGGATAGGCCAAGACAGGAGCAGTCATCACCAGCGCCTTTCTCAGCTCTGAAAATGCTAAATCACACCCTGAGGGCCAATTAAACAGTTTCCCTTCTTCACTATTTGCTGCTTGTCAGAAACATTCAGCAAATGAACAGAAATCACTTCCTGGCTGTTGAGTCACAAGAGCTTGAGCAGCTAAGAATTCCCTGAGACTCAGAACAGGTTTCAACCACTCCCTTGCTGGAAAGCTACTACAGCCTGTACCTGTTATAATGGTTTCTGCCCCTGGGGGCAGGACAGTTCACTCACTGCAACTCAAACTGCCTACACACCATTTGTCTCACCTGCCTGGCCCGTATCTTTAAAGGGCAATTTCCACAGACTGACTTTGTAAGTCACCTTTCCTGGCACGGATTCCACAGGCATTAGCCATAATGAATCCAAGCCAATTATGAGCTCATGCCCTATGTCAGCCACCCAGACTTCTTGCTCGAATTCCAGAGGTCCATTCTTCAAACCCAGTTTGGGACAGGTGCCCTTGCCCCAGTCACCGTCTCCACTTGAAACCAGTTAGGTGGTTCGGTTTTGGAACCCTGATTCCCAAGACGTTTTAGTGTATCTGGTTTAATACACGGCTGTGTCTGAGCCAGTGTCAATCACCGCTGTGCATTTTGCAGATCCTACTGTAGTCAAACTCCCATGTTGTTCAAATGCCCACATCTAAACAAAAATGGTGGGGCTGATCCTGGTACCTCCACCAAGCTTTGCCCTTTCAGCTTGGGGTACCCCCATTCCCCAAACTGGGAGCGAGAGAGAGACTTTCACTAGCCACTTGTGGCAGTCTGAGTTGGTCTGCCTGACATTTATAACAATCCTTTTTGTGGCCAGTTTTGTCACAGTACCAGCGTTTAACTGAACCGTTTCCTTTAATTTTTGCATACATGTCAATTTCTCTTCTTTTACAAACCAAATGTATCAGTTTTTGTCATCATTCGATACGGTCACAAACCAGATTAAAATCCCCTCTTTCTTCAGACATATCAGATGCAGAGCTGTACTTACAGGGCACATGGCAAGCAGTTTCCCTCTTCCTCACTAGCAGATGCTTCCTTCCTTGTCTGGTGAAGTGCTGCAAGAAAATATTCAAATTCTGCGGCCAATTCCCCCAACCTCTCGGTGTGTCTTTGGCCTCCTTTTGCTGATCTTGATCTGCAAGTCCAAGTCCCGCCGAAGATCTATAAATTGGTCCATTGCCAGCCCATCCTAAAAGGCCTTGGTGTTATCTGGATATGCCATGAACACAAGTCTCTGCAGGCCCTCTGCCAGTTCAGATGGGGTTTCTTCTTTCCCTCTCTTTCTAGCTCTTAGTTGTCCCCTGGCCAGCTCAGGTGGATGGCTAGCTCCAAATCACATTTCAAGGGCTTGTACCAGGTCTGGATTACACAGTCTTCCCCTCAGCACATTTTCCAAAAGCAGCGCCTTAGTTAGGTGTTACCATGGCACCAGCGGGTGGGGCCCACGCTCTGCTCTGAAGCTTGGTCTGCCAGGCGGCGCTGGGCTCCTGCAGGCAAGGGAGGGCAGCCCACCTGGAGGAGCCATGTGGAGGGGGCGGCACGGCCGGAGGAGCGGGGGGGGGGCACAGCATGGCGGTCCGCAACTCCCCCCGCCCCGCTGCAGACAACTTTGATGCAGACGGTTTGGCAGCCGGGCCCCTTGGAGCGCTCCGCGGTGCAGAGGCAGCTGTCAACGATCAGGTCCGGGCAGTTCCTGCTGGCCCAGGAGAGCCCCGCCAGCGCGGCCGCAAAGCAGAGGCAGCGGCAGAGCCCGTGCATGGTGGAGAGTGGACGCCGCGGCTCTGCGCTGCTCGTGGCAAGCTCCGCGCACAGCCCGCTGTGAGGGCGGCTCGGTGCCCGCCCCGCCTCCTGCACTGACCGGATCCCGGAGCGCCCCCGGGGCAGGGAGGGTCTCCCCCGCCTCCTCGCGGCAGCCACATGGGCAGACCCGTTGCCGGTCACTCCCAGCAGGAGCCTCGGCGCCGCCCTCGGCTCACCGGAATAAAACTCCCCCGAGGAGGGGAGAGTGCTTCCACCCCCCCCGCTGCGGCCTGTTAGCACGACCCGCCCACAGCCAGGCTCCGCCAGCAGCCCCAGGCAGGGCAGCGCCCCTGGGCTGAGCGGGCGAGCCGGGCTGCAGCTCACTCGAACCGCTCCTGGCAGGGCTCGCTGCCTTCTGCCCCCACCCCCCAAGGGTAGGGTCAGCGCTGAGCCTGGGCTGGTGCTGCATGCGGCGAGCCCCTCCGAGGCAGTGACAGCGTGAGGGGCACCGTGGGAACCCAATTTGCAGCCAGCTTACCCCCCCACCAAATGTGGGTTTGGAGACTGGAACTGAGTGGGGAGATGCCCCGGTGTCCCGCTACGCAAGAGCCGCTTGCACAAGCGGGTGGGATGACACAAAAAGCGGCTCCCCCCTCACCCGCACGAACACCACGATGGCTCTGTGCTCCCGGAACAGGGCCCCGAACGGGATCCTCTGCCCGTCTCCGTCCACCACCAGGCGGCATCTCGCAGCTCCCCCGGCTCCTGGCCGCTGAGCCACGCGCGATCTTGGCTACCGATTTGCCGTGTGCTCAGGGCTGCCGGGAGATTCGCCATGGTGGGGTTTGCTCTCTGCTGCTGGCTGGGCGGGGCCTAGCGGCCAGGCCCCGGAAAAAAGCAGTGGAAGGGCAGGCAGCAGACTCCCAGGCTCTCCTGGTCCCATGGGCAGCTCCAGCCCCCTCTGCACAGAGAGCCCCGGGGACCCCAGCCCACTCCCATCCCCGGTAACCCCTCCCCAAGCTCCATACCCCGTGTACCCCTCCCATGTACCCCATGCCCCTGCCTTTCCCTCCCCTTCACCTCCCCTCGTACCCTTGTCCTCTGCCACCCTCCCTACATCCTCCCCTCCACCTCCCCTCAAGTCAAACCCCCTGTCCCCCTCCCTCCACATCCTCCTCTTCACCTCCCCTCGTACCCCCGTCCTCTGCCTCCCTCCCTCCCTCCACATCCTCCCCTTCACCTCCCCTCAAACCCCCTGTCTCCTGCCACCCTCCCTCTACATCCCTCAAACTCCCTGTCCTCTGCCAGCCTCCCTCTCCAGCCAAGGGGGGGGGGGCATGGCGTGGCTGGAGGAGCTGGGGGGGCGTGGCCAGAGGAGAAGCCAAGGGGGGGGCGCCTTTTTTATGTTTGCTACCCCTGCTCTTAGAACCTGGCTATGCCACTGCGCACAGCACAATCAGAGCTGGACCACCCATGTTGTGAGTAATGCCCCTTCCTCCCAGCCATTCATTGGCGCTATAATGTTGAGTTGAACCACATAAGCTTCCCAGGGAGTTTTTCCCTCAACGATAGGGGGGTTTGCCTCATTTGAGTTGGAGAGACCAACCTCTTCCCTCTGGGCCGCTGTGGATTACAAATCGGGTAGAAAACTTGTAAATGTCCGACCTTCCCCACATCCTCTGGCTGGCTCAATTCCTCATTCAGGCGGCGGACTTCCTCTGTGGTCAGCAACCTTTTGAATTCCTCTGGACCTGAATTTTCAGCTCCTTAAGTCCTTGCTGCAGCTCATCTCAGCTAGCCCATTCCCATTTGGCTAAAGCTTGCTTGGTTCCGCTGTTTTATGGGAAAACTTCTGGCCTATGGCAGTCCAATTGTTGGTCACCTCATCAATCTGTTTCATTCCAGCCTGGGTGTGTTGCAGCTGGTTTTGCCAACCTGCCCGGGAATTTCATCGTTGGTGCTCCAACAGGGATCTCATCTCGGCCTCCAAGTCATCTCTGAGCCCTTTCTGGGAAACCTTCAGCTCTTGGGACGTCTCCAGTTCCTGTTTGAGGGCTTGTTTTAAATCCTGCTGGCCATTTTTGATTTCTGCAAGCCCTTCCGGGATTTGTTCCATCATGGTTCCAAGCTCACCAGCTCTCTCCTTGGAAACCATATCCCACTCCTGACATGAGTGTTGCCTCTTTTCAACCCAAAATGTGAGGCCCTGGGCATGGTTCAGTTGAGAGCAGAAGTTGGTGGTAGTCAAGTATTTCTCTGAGGTAGTTTTGTTTAGTTACAACAAAGAATGTACAAAATCCTGTGCCTCTGAAAGCAGAAGGAATCAAATAGCAGGAAACAGCACCTTTTTCTCACCGTACTAAGAATACCCTTTTCAGCCTGCCGCCTGACCCAAAAAACCTCTCCCCAGGCTTCTTCCAGGGTCAGACTGTCTAGACACTGTGCTTTCAATTGCTCCTTTCCTCACAGACACGCACAAAACACAACAATACTCAGCAAAAGCCCTCTGCCCACTCAGTCCAAACTCCTGAGGCTGATTCACAATGCCCATTTGTGTTGGTGGGGGGCTTCGGATTAACTCCTCCTGGAAGTCATGTTAATGGAAGAGTGTGTTCCGTCCAGTCTCAGAGAGGTTTCTGACTGATGCAGTCACCAGTACCTCTCGGCAGAACGCTATCAATACATCATGCGGGCCAGATCTAGCCTGGGGACCCCTATGTTTGACACCACTGCTGAAGAGTCCATAATCAGAGGGGTCCTTTTGATAATTTAGCCTGCCTAAGAATGTCCATCTCTCTGGTTATTTCTTACCAGGCTACTTTAAACCAGTCATCGTAGAGTTCAAAGGTCATCAAGGGTTGGGGCAGCTCTCGCAGGTAGGATTTCAGTGCACCTGAGATGGAGGCAAAGGGTCATGTTTTAGAGAAGGGGTTCTCAAACTTTTTTTTTGCTCTGAACCCCTTTGAAATTATTTCAGGGTTTGATGACCCCACCATACCATGCCGCCCTTACTTCTGCACTGCTGCTGGGGGCTGTGCTGTCTTCAGAGCTGGGCACCCGGCCAGCAGCTGCTGCTGTCTGTCCGCCCAGCTCTGAAGAGCTCTGGCTGTCAGCCCTGTCCATGCGTGGGGGCTGACAGCTTGCCACCTCCCCATAATAACCTCATGACCCCACCCCCCAGTTTGAGAACTGCTGCTTTAAAGATAACACCATGCTTCTGGGGCTGCCACTTGTCCAGTCATGTCTCCGGGGCCCTTACCTTGGGCCTCCAGCACGTACCTGCAACAGCGTGTGGGTCAGAGTAGAATTCCTCTAGCGCGTTGGACCCGCTGGCCAAGCTGCACTTCAGCTTCCTCAGCACCGAGGCCCCTGCTGCCAACCTGAAGAGTCCCTAGAGGAGGGAGGTGAGAGACAGCATGACAGCAGGACAGACTGGCTGTGGTGGGGGGAAGGAGTTGGGCAGCAAGCGGCACCTACCTCCTCCCTCATGCCCGACGCCAGCAGCATCATGACACAGGCTTCAATGGGGAGGGCAATCTCCCGACCCAAAGTCCTCAGGTGTGTCTCCAAAGGCACTCCATAATACCCCGACACCGGGGTATCTATGGGGAAAGGGGGCTCTGGAAAAGAGGAGAGAGATCAGGAGGGGGTGGAGGACAAACCCCAAGTGGAGAGGGCGGTTGGAGTCTCTCGCCTAGTCCTCTGGTTCTAGGCCAGGCTCAGGCTGGAGAAGGATCAGTGCTCATCACCATCCAACAACTAGCTCTGTGGTAAATGAGCTGAGAGGTGTCAGCCCATTTCCTAGCAGGACAGAGGCTCCATATCACCAAACCGCCATCACTACGCCTGTCTGTAAATTGCCCTCTGATTGGCAGTCCCAGCAGGGAGGCTGAGGACCAAATGAGCCGTGGGAGACTAACTCTCCTCTCACTCCTAGCTTTGGTCTCTCCAGTGAGGGCTGAGGTACGTCGGCAGGGGTCAGTTTGGTGTGCAAAGCTCGCCCTGCTGCGTTCGTACAATCCCAGCATAACGGGGTAAGGAAGAGAGCTGCCCAGCGAGCAGGCTCAGTGGGAGCTTGGAGAGACCCTGAGGAAGCAGTAGAGAGAATCGACCTCTTCTGCCTATATTCCGTGTGTAGCTACTCGCACTGCCATCCACAAAACCCTGCCCCGGCCCGGCTTGTCCTACCCACCTGTCTGGCTGTGGGTCTCCTTCAGCTCCGCCAAGACTGTGTCTAGAGATTCCAGAGACTTCCGGTGGTACTGAGCTTGGATTTCCATCAGCTGCCAGACAGATCACAGGCAAACACAGCTTTACTCTGCACGCGTCTCTCAGAGACACCGGGTCCCGGGGCATTTGACAGGGATGTGTGCTTTCAGATGGGACGTGCGATGCAAAGGAAAGTGGCAAAGACGGAGCGGGAGCAGCAGGGGAGAAGCCTCTTTTGCCAGCAGCGGCGGGGCGGTGGGATGGGACCAAGACGAGGCCAGAGCAACATGGAGATCCTAGGGGACTTGCACACAATGGGAACGAGCTGGGGGCGAGGGAATAGCACGGAGGGGCGGGACTTACTTTGATGAAATAGTTAGCATAGCTGTCCTCTTTGGTGGAGAAGTGATAGAGGTCAGCCATGTACTCATCCTGGAGAGGAGATAGAGCGAACATTAACCTTCTCCTCAGCACCACCACAATGAAGGGGCCCCCCATCAGTCCTCATCATTAACCCCCTCAGTCCTCCAGACAGTGCTCCCATAGCCAGATCTGGGCCATGAACACACGGCAGGCTACATCAAGAGATGCAGGGGGGTCTTACTGGTGTTTGGAGCGGAGGCAAATGAAGATAGCACCCCAGAGGAGCTGGTTTGTTAGATTTGGGGTTACACTGGTCAGTGTTCACATTCTCCCTTCAGCCCCCCAGGAAATAAGTCTCTATGCGTCCTCTTTGTTATTATGATTGAGGTTGAGGCCCCAGCGAATATCAGGGTCCCGTTGTGCTGGGTGCTGCATGAGAGACGGTCCTTGCATGGAGGAGCTCACCGTCTGGGTCGACAAGGCAGACACAGGCAGGGAGGAAGGCAGGGTTATCACCCGCAGGGACCAGAGGCACAGAGAACTGAAGCGACTTACCTAAGGTCCCACAAGGAGTCTGTGGCAGAACTGGGAGCTGAATTCTGATCTGTGGAGTGCCAGGCCTGTGCCTGAGCCACAAGGTGGACCTTCTGTTCTACAATATGTTCCTCTTTGCTGCAGGTTTCTCTGTTCTGTGGTGAGCACCCCACCAAGCTCTCCTGTAGCGGTTTTACTCTCTGACCACCACACTGCTGCTCTAAACCCTTTACTACTCTATTACACTGGGGCGTGGGGTTGGCATTGGAGTCCGCGGGCTGTCTACCCCCTCTGGAGTCTGGGACACAGCCATCTTACCAAGGCCAACATACCACTGGTGCTGGCTGCGTCTGGACCAACCCTCTCACTCTAGACAGAGCTCTAGCCTGTAACTAGCGACTGGCTCCTGGGGCCTCCCGGGACAGAACCGCTGGAGATGAGTGGATCGGTGCCCAGCTCTCAGAATGAACCCAGACCTGGGTTCCTTTCCCCCACTTGGTGTCATCAGCTTCCCCTCCCCAAAGAGGGCAGACTTGTTTTCCACTCGCCTTACACTGCTCCACCCTTCGCTTCACCTCCTCTTCCTCTTCCTTCAGGTTCTCCAGTTTGATGGCAGCGGACGACCCCCCGGGGCCGGGGCCAGCACCAGTGCTGTTACTGGAGTTCTTGACAGCTTGGTTCAGCCTTTGGGTTGCAAAAGAAGAATCAGGCCCACACCCTGGAAGCCTGATGGCATTTAACACCAGGGATGCTGACACTTTAAATGGAGAGGCACAGGCCCTCCAGCCCACTCCTCCATCCACATCAGAACTCTGACCGATATGTAAATACGTCTAGAAGCAGCAGGGTTGCCCCCTCTTTCCCCTTGGCAGAGCATTTACTTGTGGGTTAAACCCTCCATTTCTGCCCCTGGCACAGGATTTGCTCATTCAGAACGTGTGAACATAGAGAACACCCCCACCACCACTCCTGGAACCAGGACCTGTCCTAGGGAGTTGGGCATGCAGGCACCAACTTGGAGTCACCCATACAAAGAAGGGCTGAGCATTTTGCTGCCCCAGGTGACTGCCTGTTCTGCTTGTATAGCAGAATCCACAGTGTCTTTAACAGGAAGGGACTTCACAAGTGCACACTGCACCTGGACTCATCCTTGCGTGTCAGGGACTTAGACCCTCTCTGATCTGAGGGTGCAGCTGTCAGCTTCACCCCCTCAATCCCCACTCTCAGGGGGCAATCATCTGGATCACAGCTGCAACCCACCATGCTCCCCCTCGCTCAGTACCTGCTCTTGATGGAGTTCCAGTCCAAGATCAGCTTCTGAAGATTCTTCTTGTGTTTCAGGATGACAGGCAGCTCCTCCTAGCCAAGATTGGATGAGGGAGTTAGTTACAGATCCTACCCCTGGGATCTGCTGCCAGGAATGGCTGCATTTATGCTGCATTTTGTGCAATCACAAAGAGAGAGAGGCGAGAAGGTGGGGGAGAGAGCAGAGGTGGGCCAGAGAGCACAAGCAGGCAGGAGAGATGGAGGGAGAGTGAGCAAAGAAGGGATGGGGAAAGCAAAGATAAGAGAGAGATCAGGGCTACCTCACTCAGTTTATTCAGAGGCTGTAGGACGTCTCTCTCTAAGGTGATTTCAAACTCAGACAGGACTTTGGCCAGCATGCTTTGTATGAAGCAGCTCATCTCTAGAGCTCTCCTGCAGGAATGGAAGGGGAGAATCACAGCAGGCCCAATACACCCTACCACTCTCCCCCCGCACCCGGGAGGCAGGCAGTGCCAGTCCCAGCACTAGGTCCCAGATCCTGCTGCACTCGGCGGTCGACAGCACAAATCCCCCAATGCGCGTGCTCAGAGGCGGGGTGCCGCCTTGTGGCTGGCAGGGTTAACCTTGACGCAAGTGCTCAGAGGCTCCGTCTGGGAGCATGAACCCCTGAACCAGTGCCCTGGGGAGTGTGCGCCGATGGTACCGTATGCACTGATGCTTTTCAGGGCTCTTCCCTGTGGGCACTTACCCGAGGCTGGAATCGGTGTCCAGTTCTTTGAAGCTCTCAGCCATAGTGATGGAAAGAGCCATCAAGGGCAGCTTTTTCTGCACAGAGCCAAGGAGAGAGGGGGCAGCGGGGGGGGGGGGGGGGAGGGGAGGGGGAAGGGAGGAAACAATGAGAAGACAGGTCAGATCCTCCCTCCCCCTCCAGTGTGGGAGTGACACCTTTAGCACCACAACCTGCTGATGGCAGGGCCAGCCAAGGAAGTGCCACCTCACACAGGACACATTTCACATCTGTCCCCACCTCACAGTCCCTCCTCAGAATCCTCCTCACCAGCATGAGAATCAAAGCAGAAACCAAGGAGATACACGGGAGGGGTTATGATGCAAATGGCTACTCTGGTCTTTAAGGCTCCATAACCCTGCCTCACTCTCTCCAACTAATAATAATATATGGAGATATACCCATCTCCTAGAACTGGAAGGGACCCTGAAAGGTCATCAAGTCCAGCACCCTGCCTTCACTAGCAGGACCAAGTACTGATTTTTGCCCCAGATCCCTAAGTGGCCCCCTCAAGGATTGAACTCACAACCCTGGGTTTAGCAGGCCAATGCTCACACCACTGAGTCATCTCTCCCCCTAATCCCTACTTGCTCTGTGGTGGTCCCCCTAGTGCAGAGTCCTCCAACAGCTAGTCCAGATCTGTGAGCCCCACTCCAGAATGCTGGAGTCTAGGGAGCTGGACCATGGAGGAGGAGATTACCCTGAGCGGAGTGTGATTATTCAGGGTCAGGACCCCTTTGCTCTAGGACAGGCATACTAGATGGGAGGTCAAAATACCATCACATCTGAGGTGAAAGGTTCTGCACCTTATTCCTCTGTGCATACAGTCTCCCAAACCAGCTCAGAACCCATGGCAACTTGGAGGAGAAAGGTCCTTTATCCTATTCTCCAGCCCCCTAAGCGCTGTAGTTCCAATCTGGGAGCAGATCAGTACCAGTGACTTAGAGGAGAAATATTCTCCATTCCCTTCCCAGCCCCCAGTAACAGCCTGCCTCACCCCAAGGCTCTAGCAGAAGCACTGACCTAGCTGTGAAAGTTTGGTGTTCCACTTCCCCATTGCCACCACCTCCTGATCTCTCCAGAGCACAGACCAGACCCTCCACGGTGGAGGGGAATAAATGTGACGCTATAACACTCAGGTCTCAAGCACTTTGCACCCTTGAAGCATCTTCCACCCAGCAGAGTCTCGCATGGAGCAGCTGGGCAGGGCTGCTGGGGGAGGGGCTGACATCCTCTTCATGCGTAGGCTGAAGAGGCAGCTTGCCAGGGAGTGGAGCGTGGGGCAGAGGCACTTACCACTCGTTTGTCCATGTCTGCACCGCACTGCCCCTGCAGGCATGCCTGGAGCCTCTTGGACACATTGTGCGCTGCCCGTTTGGCTGGCTCAATTCTCTGCTCAATCTAGAAAGAGGTAAGAGACTGGGAAGCAGGTGGGGCTGGGCTGGGGGATTCCCTTCCCCAGCCACCCCTCAATGTATCAGGTTCCAGGGTCGCCTTGGGATCTCTCTGCTAGGGTTTCCTAGCTGAGAAGGTAGCTGTGCATTGAGGGAAGAGAACTTCCCTTCTTCCGGAGGGCACGAGGTGACCCTCCTCTGCCAATTGATATCCATCCATGTCCCTCTGGTGCCTCCCCTGTGTGCGGGATCTGGTGAGGCGTTGTGTCCCCATCCCACACCACGGCCAGAGAGGGCTGGAGGGCTGGACGCTGAAGCCTTGCCTACACAACAGGTACAAAGCCCGTTTGCATGGTGAGCCTGTTCTACCACCGCTTCATTTTGGTGGATGTCACATAGTTTCCTTAATGTGGTTATAACACGGTTTTGGCTGATCTACACAGGAAAAAACAACCCATGTTCGAGCGCGGCTAGGCTGTGTTGTAACTGGGGTCCCGAACATGGCTAGAGACATAGTGCAGTCAAGGCCTCAGCAGCAGAGCTAGCATGAGAGGCAGGGCTCGGGCTTGAGGTTAGCTCTGTTCCCCATTGATGTAATCAGGGAGGCTTGTCAAGGCCTATCACCCACTGCTGCACCTAGGTACCGTTCCAGGATGCAGAAAAATCCAGGCTGAGGCTGCCCTGTAACTTTGATATAAACACAGAGAGAGAGAGAGAGTAACTCACACGCAGACACACCAGATGTTTGCCCGACATGCAGGCGCAGGCCCACACATGCCCACGGACCGAACCCATGCCTTACCTGCAGCAAGTCTTCACTCAGGAACTCGGCTATTTCTTGGGCTCTGGGGAAGAGGGCGTGGGAGGGAGAGAGAGACTTATTACACTTGGTGACCTCCAGCCAGCCTCCTCAGGAGGGAGGGCACTGAACCACAGCTGCTCTGGGTTGGTCCAGAGGGATGGGAGATGGTGGGTCCTGGGTCATCCCGTCTAAGGCTGGACTTGACTAGGAGGAGCTTTCAGGTGGGCCCACGGGAAGCGGATGTGAGGCATGGGAATGGCTCCCAACCTGAGAACAGAGGGGGCTGAGGGGCTCCAGTGCTATGACTCAGGCACGGGGCAGAGTCATAGCACTGGAGGTCCACGCTGGCTCCTTCTCAGCTGAATAAAGGATCTAGGCCAAGATTTTCAGAAGTGTCTAGTGATTTGGGGCACCCCACCAGAGACACTTGATTGTCAGGAGGCGCTGAGCTCCTGCTCTCTAGTGATCAGGGCCCTACAAGACATGTTGGGGTTGGGGACCCAAAATCACTGGGCACTTAGGCAGCTCTTGGCCCCAGTTCTGGTTCTTCTCCTCCTCCTCCTCCTACCAGGGGCTGCCCCCAAAGTCCATCCAATCCAGGGTCTTTTTCTTTCAGGGACTGTGCCCAGAGTGAAAGGCAGGTGAAGAGGAGAAGCAGCAGCGGGAGGGTGGGGTGGCCGTGATTAAAGAGGGCTGAGTCAGTGGGATCCCACGGCAGGTTGAGGAAGGGAGGCGCTGAGGTGAATCTGTAGCCTGTGAGGGGGCCTTGTAGCTGGATTGAACAAGCTGATGCTCTGTCAGGGGGCCTAATGAAATCTCCTGGCTGGGCACAGCTGGGAGACCCCTTTAATGCAGAGGATGTGGGGAGAAGAGAAGCACTGCAAGTGCCCTAGTCCTTACACAGGGGGAGGGGGAATTGAGGGAGGGGACTGCTTTGGGGTAAGGGGAAGGGGAGGAGGGAAGAGCCCGCAGCAGCATAACCTACTGCTCCCAGTGAAAGACCCACTCGCCTGGCCTGGGGGCTCAGGCAAACAGTGAGATGAGTTTAAGCCATTCTTAGTCTCTCAACATTAAAATAAACAACGTGTGTGTGTGTGTGTGTGTGTGTGGGTGAGAACCGAGACGAGAGAGCCCAGCCCTGCCAGGGCTTTTCAAGATTTTGCAAGAGGAACAATTAGACAGAGAGAAAAACAATCAAGCAGAGGTGGCACTGGGCTGGGGAACGGCAGGAATGGAAATACAGTTAGAGACCCAGAGAGGAAAGGAGAGCAGAGCATACGCCCAGAGCCCCCTCCCTTCTCATCAGCCTACCGAGACGCTCCCCGTTCCCCTCTCCACCTCAGGCAGGCTTTTCCGAGGCACTGGGGGATACAAGAAGAAGCTCCCATGACACCATGTGGAGGATTCAGCTCCAAAGGGGTCCTCCAGCCCAGGAGGGAGAGAAGCCCTGGTAGGGAATGTTCCTTTCGTCTTGTTACTCCTTTCCCTGCATCCCTGTTCCTCTTTGCCCCAATGGGGCCTGGGGGATTCCCTCTGCTGCTGACTTCTGCACTTCCCTGGCCCCACCCCCTGGCTGCCATCCTGTCGCACAGAGGGGTGCAATGCGACAGGGTCTCCCTGCCTAGCCTGTCAGGCTTAGGGTCGCCACTTGGCCTGATTTTCATGGGGCTGAACCACACCATCGAACCTGAGCTTACAGGGCAATTCGGTGCCTGACTGGATGGAGGAGCCCTGCTGCTTGGTCCAGCAGGACAAGTGGAGCCAGCCAGCAGCACTTTGTTAACCTGGCTTTATAAATGACCAGAGGGAGTCGCTACTGAGCAACACTGCTGTGTCCCTCCGGCTCTCCCAGCCAAGGGGGCCGAGTTAACCAAGTCTCTCTGGGGGTTAGCTAAAGCTTCCCCACAACTGGGGCTGCTCTGAGCAGCCCTGGTCCCCTTCCACGGTCACTCAACCGCAGCGCCTCGGTGGTCGTCACAGCTTCTTCCCCGGCTCCGGGCCAGGCGCGCGTCCAGCCTTCAACCTGCTGGAAGGCTGGGTGGTGGTGGTGGTGCAACGCTCTCTGGTGCAGCTTCCTGCCCTCCCCGGCAGCTCTGCCAGCGGAGAGCTGAAGGGCTTGGGGCTGGGTCCTTACCGTCCTGTGATGCTGGGATGGGAGAGCTGCTGCCGCATCCGATTAAACTGCCTCTTCATCATCTTGGGAGTGGAGAAGAAGCGCAGCACCGACCTCCCCCACGAGTGGCTTCCCCCACTCAACACCAGCCAACTGCACTTGTCATCGGAGGAGACAGAGCCTGCTGCCTCTTCCTCCCTGCTGCGCTTCTCGTTACTTCCCTCTCTCCTCTCCTCCCTCCCCACTCGGTGTTTTCTCTCCCCCTTTCTCTCCGCTCCGACTTCGCTTCAGACTCCCGCCCTTTTCTCTCCTCCCTCCTCCGGTTCTCTCACTCCTTCTTGCTCATGGGTGTCCTGCCCCCCTTTTCTCCTCTAGCTCCTTCTCTCACTTCTCCTGCCTTCTCATTCTCTCCTCGGTTTCCTCTCTGGTCTGGTTCCCACCCTCACCCTCACCCTGTCATTGCTGAGCAGGTAAGAACAGTCAGTGCTCCTGTTGCTGCTCTCTGTTCCTGTCACCACCCCGCAAGTATAAATAACTTCAGCCAAGCCTTAAAGGGGAAATATTTTTACAGCAAACACGTAACAAGGCAGAACAAGCATCCGCCACCGCCTAACCAGAGCGCAGGGCCCACACGCTCTCCCTCTCGTTTCCCACACGCTCTCTCCACCGGCGCTTACTCTGCCTTCCTTACGCCTTGTCAAACTCACTCGGGGACACAGGCGATTGATCCCACTAGCTAGAGGCAGGGATGGAGTGGGCAGGAGGCACACTAGCTTCCCAACAGCTCTGCCAACGCACCTCAGTCATGACCCGCAGTCTTCCTGCTGTACCTGCTGTGGAATCCCTGGCCAGCTCTGCCAATGCTCTTCATTCCTGGCTTTTGGTCAGATGAAGAGTTTATTTGCCAAAAAATGCAGTTTTGGTTGACCCAAAACCATTTGTGAATTTGACACAAATTCACCAAATCGTTTTGGCCATTTTTTTTTTTTTGAGACTGAGGTGCTATTCATAAAATGGGGAAACCCCAGCCTCTTCTAGCCCTGTGGTCAAGGTGCTCCCCTGGGATGTGGGAGGTTCAACCCCCCTTCAGCCTGAGGTGAAGAAAGGATTCAAATTTAGCGCACCGAGCCTGTAAGTGAACATCCTAGCTGCAGGGCTATGGGATAATCTGGGGTAGTCTCTTCTCCAGCTCTCCTATTGAAGCTGTTCCGCTTTGTATAAATAATTAGCTTTCGGAGCAGGGACTTGAACTTGGTTCTCGCATTACCTAGGTGAGCGCCCTAACCCCCACACTGTTCCCTCCCCCATGATGGCTATCCATTGTTATTCCTATGGCAACTCATGGTCATTCATAATGACAATGACTAGCCATACCAAGCGAGGATGACTCTGTAATCTGATGGTTAGGGTCTTCCCACAGGATATGGGGGACGCAAATTCAAATCCGTTCTCCACATTAGGGAGAGGGGGGAATTGAACCTGGCTTTCTCACCTCCCAGGTAAATGCCCTCACCCCTGAACGTTATAAATGGGTGAAAGTTATAAGGAGTGCACTTTCTTCTCCTGTTTTGTGAAGCTTTCTAAAGGCCTGAACCAAAACGTGTTGGGTCCAACACCATGCGTCGTTCACCCCAAATGGATTTGTTTTCAATTTGCTGACTTTTTCCTCTGATTGTAATTTTCAGATTTGATTCAAGCCAAACCATCGTTTCCCCTGAAACTATCAGCAAACCAGCACATCAGTTATGCACCCAGCTCCACTCCTGACCTGCTGCACTTCCTGCTATTCCAGTCCAGCCCCACACCGCGCCCACAGGTCTTTCGGTGCGTCGCCCTCCTGCCCTGAACTAGCTGCTATTCCTGTCCTGCCCTTGCAGCAGCCCCGCTCTGCCAACACCGCCCCCGCCCTGGCCAGCAGCAGTCCCTTCTGTTGCAGCCATGATCTCCTCCCCGCCTCACTCCTGTTGTACGGCTCCTTTAACAAGGCAAGGATGGTCATTTTCTATGTACAGCACCTTGCACAATGAGGCACCAGCTAGGTGTGGCTGTAGTAATAAATGATAGCCCATTGCAGTCCTGGGAGATCTACCAACAGCTGTCAGTGTACCTCATGCCTGATCTGCAGCTCCTGCTAGGGTGACCAGACAGCAAGTGTGAAAAATCAGGACAGGGGGTGGGGGATAATAGGCACCTATATAAGAAAAAGACCCAAAAATCGGGACTGTCCCTATAAAATCGGGACATCTGGTCACCCTAGCTCCTGCTGCTATTCCTGTCCTGAGACCCCCACCCTAGTCCTGATCTGCAAGCCCCTTGCCATTGCAGCAAGGGGACTCTATTCTGCACCCCCAGGGTGGTAAGAGTGGTGCTGCAGGCTTAGGCTGGGTCCCTAGGTGTTGCATGTGCACCCTGTAGAGAGGCTGTGGCACTGGGCTCACCACCGCTTTATCTGTAAGGTGCACTGCAGCACCTCCCACTCACACGTCTGCAGCAAACCAATGCCAGGGGACCGCAGTGTTGCAAACGCCCTGCTCCAAGCGCAGTGGGCAGCTCAGCACTTAAGCTGTCAACTCTGCAAAGTCCCTTGGTGCCTTCCTCTGCAGAACCCAGCCTCCCTAGCCGCAGCTGCAGGGCTTTAGGACATGCGGCAACCGGGCCCAGCTCTTACCCTCCCATTGACTTCATTCGCATGCTAGAGGGAGACAGTCTGTTAGATCGGAGATTTCTTTCCCTGCTGTGAGATCGTCCCCAAGCCCCCCACAGCCAGGAGCGGCCTGGCCAGAAAGAGAACTAGGGAAGAGCTGTGGCCAGCCTGCACGGTCAGTGAGAGAGCACAAAAGCTGGGACAGGAAGTGGTCAGAGTATGTGTGTGTGTGTGTGGGTATATATATAGGTGTGTATATATATATATAAAAATAAAGAAATACACTGTATAATTGTCAAGGAGGGAGAGAGGCAGGAAGAAGTGGCCCATCTGACACCATCCCCATTCATGGCCCAGGGCTAAAATAAACAGCACCCCTGAGCCCTTATATGGTACTCTGCACCCAGAGATCTCATTGAAGTAGTGTCGTCATCCCCATTTCCCAGATGAGAAAACTGAGGGGTGGTCACCTAGTATCCCAGAGCGGAGCTAGGAGTAGAACCCAGGGTTCCTCGCTTGCAATCCAGTGCCCTAGAGCCCAGACCATACTTGAGCCACAGGGATTAGAATATAGGCAAACAAGAGTGAGGTTTCCGGGCAACAGTGGCCAAAGACACCAAGGCAAGGCAACCCCAAGAGGTGGCTGTGTGGTACCATCGTGACTGCCCCTTCCCTCCCCTGACTCCTTAGCCAGACTCCACAGGGATCAAACCCAAAGCCCAAGAAGCTGCTTGCTGAGCTTCTGCACTCAGAGGCCCTGGGTGTAGGGGCAGTAGGGGAAGCCGTTGCACAGAGGGTGGAAACGCCCAGCAGGGGGCACTCCTGCCTGCTATGGGATCCATTTAACGAGGCCTCCCTGCCACTCCTGGCCTGGGAATGAGGATCCAAACCACCTGTGCCCCATGGACTTTGCTAGCCACCCTAGCTGGCATTTAATGGTGGGAGTTGGCAGGAGGGACACAGCCCTCGGGCCAGCCCCACTATCTCAGAGACCCAGGGCTACAGCAGGGATGGGGATGGGAAAACCCCACCCTCAAGTTGCACCCGACCGTTACTGCTACTTCCCAAAACCAACCATCTTTCCCAGCCCCCTGGGAGGCCAGCGGGGCCTCACAGCACACCGTGTGACAAGACGCGTTGCGGCAGCTGCTGCAGAGGCTCCCACAGAAAACCCCAGGGGAAGAGGAAGTGGGGACAGTTACTAGCAGCCAGCCGAGCCGCTTGGCTGCAAACAGCACTTGAACCTGGCCCAAGACTGTTCAGTCAGGGGGCTCGACAGTCAGGGTTAACCCCGGCGCCAGGAGTTCCTAGCAATCCCCTCCAGGGTGGGAATGCTCAGCCCTGCAGAGCAGTCCCCTCCCTCCATCCTCCTCCAACCTGGGGAGCAGCAGGGGGGAGAGGGAGCTCTTCCTGACATCAGCCTTGCACAGAAAAAGGAATTGAGAAACCGGGGAGGGGCATTCCAGCTCCAAAAGGAGCAGGTGCTGCTCCCAGTCCAGTGAGCCAAGACCATGAAATCCAGAACAGCTCCAACTAGCCAGCAAGCGGATTCGCTGCTCTCGTTTGCACTGGCACTTGGTTCCCGCAGGGCAGGGCAGTGAACGAAGTCCAGGGAGGCTCCTGAGTTTCATGGCGAGGCTAACAGAGCTAGGGTGAGCGTCAAGGCCAGGTTTGGCTGTCGTAGACAGAGCTCAAAGCGGGTGGAGGGCACCATCCAGCCCCTGCCTCCCCGTTACTGGGGATCCATGCTGTATTTGTCTAGGCTGCAGGGTGCTGACATGGGCAGAAGGAATGGGGACACTTCCAGCACAGCATTCTCCCCAGGTCCGGCTGCACTGAGCAGAATCCCCACATCAGGGATGGAAAAGTCTCCCTGGCACCAACAGGGGCCACTCACCTTAGCTGAGAGGGTGTAGGGACACTGACAGTGCAGGGGGCGGAGTTCCCATGGCTTATAGGTGTAGGGCTCTCTGGTGACAGCAGGGGGCGCTCTGCCCAAGTCTGACTCAGGAAACACAGACATCAGGAAAGAACACTCTTTATTTCCCATAAATACAGCAGATTTCGCGCCGGGCGGTTTTTTAAATCCTTTTCCATGTACAGAATTTGCACTGAAAATATATACAAGTCTGTTCGAGAACCAACAAGATCTGCAAAGAAAATCCATACAAAAACCCTGAAAGAGACCAGAAAAGAAAATAAGACACAGCAGAGCCCCACCTCACAGAGGCCTTCCCTCCAACCCATCCTCCCACTCCATGCTCTACCCTCCACCCCCAGAGCAATTCTGATTCCCCCAAGACAGGAGCACAGCCCCACCGGTTGGCCTCCGACACTTGGATCGAGCCCTCACTCATGGGCAAGGTCCCTATGCTGGAACTCTCTCTCCAAGGCATCTCCAAGGAGCGGTTTTGCCCATGACATGCAGGTCAGTTGCAAATAGACAGAGCTCTCTCAGCACAGAGCCTGAAACCTGCCTGGGGATGGGCAGGGGAAGAGGGGTTAGTGAAGCCTGCAAGCTGATCAGCAAGGTGAGGGTGTAGTGGGGAAGGACGTAGCTTGCAGCTCAACTATTAATCCATCCGTTTCCCTCTGTACCAGCATCATGGTCCAGCAGATACCAGTTTTGCGTCACAGTGATTGAACTGCTGGAATCCCAGATGTACGGAGAAAGACCTGCCCCTTATGTCAGTCAGGCGGAGCATCAGGGGTTTCCCATCTCCCTCCAAAGAGCCCTCTGGAATCTGGGCTCTGTCATCGCTAACCTGCACTGAGTCAGCTCCTCCCGGAACAGTGCTGAGAAATGCCCCCTTCCTTTCCCCCGTACCAACATGTGGGGCTCTACCAGCAGGGTCCCCCTTTGAAGTCCACAGGCAGCTGCCTGCACTCTCCCGGGTGGTGAGCGGGGTGGGTGGGGGGGACTCCCCTGCTGGCCCATCCTCACAAGAGGAAGGAAATAAACCCCCCAAACCAAGGAGTTCAAACGGCGCGATGGAAGAAGGGCTTTTAGCTGCTTCTCACCCCAGGCTCCTGCAACAGGTGGGGAGGGGAGGGGAGCCTACGGGTCAGAACAGCCTCATTCAAGTCCAGGGGTGGAGACATGCTTAATACCTGCTCCTCTTCCTCACCGCTGCCCAAGAAGGCCACGCTGCTTTCTTGCTTGTCCTTCTCGCATACAGCATGTTGCCCCCGCCCCCACCATGACCCTGACCGCTTGCTGCAATGGGACATGGTCTGACGGGGCATGGCCAGTTCCAGAACCCCCTCCCCCTGCTTGAGTCAGCGGCTGGGAGCCAGGATGCAGCCTGGGTGCCATGGGACTGAAGAGCTCCCTGCTGGCATTACACAGCCTCCGTGTCATAGAGCAGCCAGCCTCCCCGGCACTGCTCTGCCCCTGGGAGAGAGCCAAGGACTCTGGGAAACCTGCCCCCAGCAGGGACGGATGCCTGCTCTGCGGTGAAGGGAGGTCAGAGCCCCTTGCCCAGCCCATTCAGCCTTGCTCCACACGGTATCTCGGGGTGATCCCACCGTGGGTAGGGAATCATGACGGGGTGAGAAGAGACGATTTGGGGCCTGGCTGCAAAGGGGGAGCCCCCAAAGAGTTACCCCCAGAGGTCCCAGAGCAGAGTTTGCTAGGAGTAGGGACTGGATGGGGAGTCTGAAGCAGACTGGGGGGTCAGGAGCAGCAAAGGCCCTACATCAGAAGAGGAAGGAGGATCCCCGGATTCTGCCCCCAGGCCAGGGTTTGTTAGTGTTGCTCTCAGCTGATCACTATACCTACTGCTGAAGGGGAAGCGGGGTTAGAAGAGGAGCAGGAGGGGAGGCTGGATTACAAGAGCAGGGAAGACGGTCAGAGCAGCCTCTTGCTCCATCCCGGTCCCCCACCCTGTACTGAGCCGACACCCTCCTTCTCTTGGCTCTGCTCTCATCCGCAGGCCTTCACACACACTGCCGCTGCCCCCTGGCCCCCAGTGGCTAGTTCCAGAGTCCACGCGCCGGCCCCAGGGGACTCCAGTCCTGCAGGCATGCAGAGTCCTTGGGATTCAGGAAAAGCACCCTAGCCGTGGCCCTAGAGGCTGCCCCAGGACTCTGGAGGGGGGAACTGGTCCACGTCCCCCATTTCATTGTAGGTTTGCTCCCCCATGGTGAAGGTCAGCTTGTATCGTAGTCTCACTTTCTCCTGGGAAGAAAAGGGAAACGTGGTCAGGAGGTGGGGCTGGGGGATGTGGTCTGAGAGACCCACACACAGGAAGGCAGAAGGGGCTCGGGAGAGCTGGCATGAGCATGGGAATGAGAGAGGGAGCTGCAGGTCAGGGAGAGAGGTGCCAGCCCCGTCCCGGAGCAGCGCTACCCGGCACAGGGAGATGCTCGCCCCAGGGGGCTCTGTGCAGCAGGCGAGGTGCCCTTACCTTCTGCGGGTTGGCGAGCAGCAGGACTTGGGTGATGGCAGTCGGGTGGACGATGGGGTTAAACGCCGGGAGCTCTGTCCCCGAGGGTGGCTGTAGCTTGACCTTCATCACCTGTGGTGAGAGGCCAGGGGCATCACCATCCAATACCCCCAGAGGAGGGTGATAGGGCCCGGCTGTCTAAACCCGAGCGTAGACTCTGCCCCATGAGGGCAGGCACCCCCATGCCAGCCACCCCAGTTAGAAACTCCCCAGAGGGCGCTCAGTCACTCCCAGCCCTTGCTCTCCCACAGCCCTCCCTGCCCGCTGATCTCCAAGCGCTTCCCAGGGGACAGTGACACATCGTCACCCTGCTTTACGGAGAGATGCTGAAGGGAAGTGACTTGCCAAGGTCACCCAGCAGGTCAGTGGCAGAGCTGGGACTAGAGCCTGGATCTCCTGGCCCTCTTCACGGGATCATGCTCGGCCCCTGGACCAGAGATTTCCATCCACTGGGTGCGGAGGAACACAGCTATTAGCAGTGGGGTGGGGAGAAGAGAAGGAATGAACTCAGCCCCCAGCTTGGAGCCCTCCCCACCCCAAATCTGCCTTCACTGCAGCGTGCATAAATAGATGGGAGGATCAGGGGTTTGTGCCCACCCACCCCGGAGCAGCCAAGCCCTGAGATCACTTGGTTGGTGACCTGTCCAGCCTCCTTTCTGAGAGATACAGGCTGGTTTACTGACCACAAGCAGCATGTGGACCATTCCCATTGCTGTGGGAGGGGTGGGCCTTCGCAAGCTCCCGAGATTGGGTCAGGAGCAGTAAGAACCTCCCCCATCCCACCCCCCAAGAGGATCCAGCCTTCGCTACCTTGGGGACGGCAGACTGAAAGACAATGTTGCGGATGGGCAGTGGGGCTGTGCTGAGCATGGAGATCACCACCACCAGCATGTCAGGCCGCTCGGGCAGAGAGTCTCGGGCGAAGTGGAAGAGGACCCGGAAGCCGTGCTGGTCGTAGACCGTCACCGGCAGGATGCTGCCTGCAGGGAGGGGAGGCCAGGGAACAGCGTCAGTAGGAGCAGAGAGATGGGCACTGGCTGGAGCCTATCATGCTACACAGACATGGGATTGATGGAAACCCCCAGACGGGACAACCAACCCCCTGGGCCCTCTCCTACACCCAGTCAGGTGAGGATTCCTTATAACTGGCTGCCCCCAGCCAGCGGTCTCTTCCCCCTCACTCACTCGGTTTGATGGACTCCAGAGGCACTGTGATGTTGGCCAGCGAGATCTCCTGGGGGGACGTGGGAGTGGGGAGCCCCAGCGGGGGTGGCATAGCTCCGGCTGGCGTAGGAGTGGTTCTTGGAAGCGTGGCAGCGGCAGGCTGCTCCAAAGGAGGCGGTAGGGGGGCCGCAGGGCTCGAGGAGATGTTCCGGAGCAGGGTGGGGGTGCTGCTGGTGGCAGTCACTGAGGTGCCAGAGCTTGTCTTGTTCTGGAGGTCCCGTAATGTGAGCCGGGGGGCTGGCTGCTTCTCCCTGGGGGAGAAAGAGATAATGGAGCAGGCCATCGGAACAAGCGCATGATGCTTGGAAGAGGGCAAAGGAAAGGCCGGCTGATCCCGTCCGTTCCTCACCCCTGATCCTGGCCCTGGCTCTTACCATCGGACTTGCTGCGACTCTGGAGGCAGGGACTGTTGTAACAGAGTCTTCCCCAGCAGATCCAGGTCATCCAGGCCACTGGTGACAGGGGAAGGGCCCAGGGCGGGTGTTCCTGCCTCTGCTTTAAGTGCTGGAGCAGCTGGGATGGAGGGCAGGCTGGGCTCACTGCTATCCTGCAATGACAGCCAGAGGGCACTACAGCAAGGGACACGCCTGGCTCAACAGCCAGCCTGTGCCTGGGGTTTGTACAACACTGCTCCCCAGCACTCTGTGGGCCTCTGCTCCCTGCACATGTCCTCTGCCCCACACACCACCGTCCCCGACACACACGCCACCATCCCCCTTTTGCCCCACACACCGCCGTCCCCGCCACACGCCACCATCCCCCTTTTGCTCCACACACTGCCGTCCCCAACACACGCCACCATCCCCCTTTTGCCCAACACACCGCTGTCCCCGCCACACGCCGCCATCCCACTTTTGCCCCACACACCGCCGTCCCCGACACACGCCGCCATCCCCTCTTTGCCCCCCACACCGCTGTCCCCGTCACACGCCGCCATCCCCCTTTTGCCCCACACAATGCCGTCCCTGTCACACATGCCACCATCCCCCTTTTGCCCCACACACCGCCGTCCCCGTCACACACGCTGCCATCCCCCTTTTGCCCCACACACCGCCATCCCCAACACACACGCCGCCATCCCTTTTGCCCCACACACCGCCATCCCCAACACACACGCCGCCATCCCTTTTGCCCCACACACCGCCGTCCCCGACACACACACACTCCTGCTGTCCCCATCACATATGCAGCACTACCCTCTATCCCACGCGCTGCCCCACCATTCCCAGTGCGTATACACCACCGCCCCATGTAACCATGATGCCTCATCTTCACAGTCTCTTCCTCCCTCTCACAAACTACTACCCCTCTGCTCGAAGGCCGTTACCTGGAAACTGTTCCAGCCGCTACTGTCCCCAGCCTGGGGGGCCAGGTCATTCAGTCCTGTGAGAAGAAAAGAGCCGACATGAGCAAAGAGCCCTGCGGGTAACTGAAGCGGGGGCTGACGACCTGAGAGTTGGGCAGCTGCCAAGCAGAGCTGGGTGGGTTGGTGAAGGGATGGCAGGCCTGGAAGAAAGCAAAGTGCCCCTAGTTTCCACCCCATCAGGTCTGGTCACTCCCCACTCTCCCATCAGCTTCTTTCTCTGGTTCCAAGCTACTCAGTTGCCATTCAGCACAGAGGGGACAGGTAGCGACCCAAGAGAGTCAATGGCACAAGGTGGCCCCTCAGAAGGAGAGCACTAACGTCACTTAGCGATCCTACCCCCGAGGCAGACAGAGGACAATCACTAAAGGGAACATCTTCCAAAGCCCCTAAGTGATTTAGGAGCCTATGTCCCACAGCAGCCTCCTTGGGAGCTGCATTCCCTGGGATCTACTCTGCATCGGCAGCCCGCAGCGTCTGTTGGCAACCTATCTGTACAAGGCAGCTCCCCGGGGCAATGTCAGCAGCCCCAGTGATGGAGTGGGGGGCCCCAGGGTGGAGATCCCCACCCCTCTGGGCTCATAACCATTAGCTCCTGTGCTATGTTGTGTCTGCGCACTAGAGGTTTATTGCACTCTAGGAAACGAGAGCGGCTTGCGAAGGGCCCAGGTGCTCGCAAGGCATGAAGGCTCAGAGGCGAACGGGGGTTTCCCACGGGGCAGCGCGGAGCAGTAACCTCTTGGCCTGCCAGGACGTGTCTACACTCCCAGCCTGGGTAGACAGACTGGCGCTAGCAGGGCCGAGTTCGGGCGCTAACAGTAGCGGTGTGGATGTTGCCGCTCAGGCTCTCACGCCCAAGTGACTCCTGGGTCTGAGCTCGGGGCACCAGCCTGAGTCTCCGCCGGAGCCGCAACGTCCCCACTGCTATTTTCAGCACAATAGCTTGAGCCCTGCTAGCGCGAGTCTGACTGTCCTACCCGGTGGGGCGGCTCGCTGCCAGCTGCAGTGCAGACATACCCCGTCAAGACACCATCAGCCTCTCCCACCAGCAGCTATCCCCCCAAGCCGCCGCTCGCCTGCAAACCACGCAGTAAGAGCTGAGTGTTTTCTCCCTCCTCACCGAGAGACATGAGTTCATCATCCAGCAGGGAGACGGCGCTGGCTGGGTCAGGCACAGGGAGCATGGAGCCACCCAACAGAGTGGGTAAGGCTGGGTAGGAGGGGCCCGGCGCTGGCATGTCCAGTCCCGACAGGTCCAGGAGTGCTGAGGTGCTGCCTGTAGGGAAGACACAGAGGCTTTGATCACTGAGCAGCTGTAAAGAGAGAATCCCTCCCCTATTCTTCTCACTCTGCTGGGAGCTGGCTCGGTCACCAATCCGCCTTCTTACCCCTATGCCCCTCTCTTCTCCCCCTTCTGGCTTCAGCCTCACCCACAGTCTCTGATCTCCCCCTCCCAAAGCACCTCCGGCATGTCGTCTGGCTTATTAAGTGTCTTCCTCATCTCAGCCTCCCAGTTACCCTGCTCCAGGCCCCAACTGCACCATTCTACCTCCCCTGGCTGGATCTCCCCCTTAACTCCCCTCCTCCCTTGAGGGATCCTCACCTCGGAGGGGGCCAGCCACAGTCTCTCCATTGATCTCCTCTCCTCTCACGAGCTGCTTGTACAGGTTGATCACCTGGGTCAGGTTGTCATTGGCCTGCAGGATTTCCGCTGCAATAGAAGGGGCATGCGATTCGAAGGCAGAAGAGGAGGTGGGGTGTCAAGTGGCAGCCCGGCCATGTGCCCTGTGCAGGCCCTGGCGTTCCCTGTCCCTCTATAGATTGGGGCAGAGGAGAGCCAGGAAACTGACTCTTTGCTTTGGCAAAGACATCTTTGTTATCGCAGCCCCGTGCCCCAGAGCAATCGCCCATTGCCCGGGTTCTCCTCCAATCTGCCACACCCCCCTCCACCATTGCACTTTCAATGGCATGTTCCTAAGGGGTGAACATAGGTTCCCCCGATTCACTGTCTAGCAACGCACGACGCACAGCTGGGCTTCCCCCAGCACCCGCTTGCAGCTCAGCGCCCCTCATCCCAGGGGGATGGCACAGCAGGCAGGGTGGGGACGGGGTGCATAGCAATGCAATGTTGGACACAGCTGAAGGGGAGGCGGAGGGGTTAGCGAGGGGGGTTGTGCTGCACTGGCGGGCGGCTCAGCTTACCTAGCGCCTCGTCGTTGTCCTCAGTGTCGCTGGCGAGCCGGAAGAGCATAGGCCTCATGCGCTCGCAGCGCTGGTACAGCTCCTGGGGGAGAGAAAGGGGGCGGAGGTGGGCGGCGGGGAAGTGCTCAGGAGGGGACGGGGAAAGGGAGATGGCAGGAGCTGCAGAGTAAAAACCCACTTCACCCTAGGGCCCCTCTACCTCACCCTGGTGTGTGAGACAGAGGGAAGTGACTCTGGGGCAGTCCCCGCCCTCACCTTCATGAGGTCCTCGCTGCTCTCCGTCGTCTCCCCTTTGCTGTAGTTGGTTACCATCTCCGTCAGCAGCTTCACGTTGTTGTTCACCTCCTCGATGGCGTTCGTACGCTTGGAGATCTTCTCCATTCGCTTCTGGTCCTGGAGCGGGAGGAGCAGATGGGTGAGGGGGGTCTGATGTCCTCCCTCCCCACAAGTTGGGACTGGGACGGCTATGACAGCGGGCACAGAGCGGCTTCCCCCTTCGAATGACATCTGGAGAGAGCAGGGCAGGGAGGGGCTTCTCCTGGAATGGTTTCAGCTTGGTGGAGAGATTCAGTTTACACTGGTGACCATCCAGCACCCACTGCATGGCACAGGGGCTGGGATTGCACCAGCAGAGGGCGCCACAGCAGGGTATGTGCTCCAAGAACGCCCTCTGTGCCCATGTCCCATGTCCCCCTCCACCTCCACCTGACTGGGGAGAGCAGAATTTACTTCCAAATCCCAGGGATCTCTCTCCTCACCCCCCTATTGGCCCCTCCCGTGATGTCATGGGAAGTGGGCTCCGTTGCTTGCCAGGTCAATACGGGGATGCAAGCACACTGGCCATATGCTCCACCCCATCCCAGGACCTCTCTGTATCATGTGCCAGGCTTCTCCTCCCCAGGGGGTGGCGGCGGATAAATCCTCAGCGCCCCTTCCCTGGTGACAGCCTGTATGAGGAAATTCACCTCCTGAACCATTTCCTTGATGAGCTTGTTGGCAGCCCGGAGGTCCTCAGAATGGGAGCTTTTCAGCAGGCGAGCCAGCATCTGCAAGAGAGACAGGGGGGCACATGGACTGGGGCAGAGGAGGCAATTCCAAGCCTGGGTTGCTGGCAGCAGGGGTCACTCTAAAGCAAATGGTTCCCAGACAGACTGTTCTGTTAACACAGAACTAAGGCTGGGGCATCGCTGATAAACGGAACACTCTCGCCCTCAGCACAGGGAAGATCCTGAACATTTGAGAGGCCAGTTAAAGGGCCACAAATGACCTCAAAGGCGAGCGGGAAAGGGAAACATAACTGGGCGTGTGCCTTTGTTTGTGTGCTTCGTTCTGATACATACTAAAGAACCTCAAAGGTCCCCCAACACTCCACACAAACATGTTTTTTCCTGGCTTGTTTTATTACATTAGAAATTCCGGCCTTGTCTGACGGTATGGGGAGCTGGAGAATGACTTCCCTGGCACAGAGGAAGTGAAACCTGATTGAGAGGAGGGCTAGCTCAGTGGTTTGAGCATTGGCCTGCTAAACCCAGGGTTGTGAGTTCAATCCTTGAGGGGGCCACTTAGGGCTCTGGGGCAAAATCAGTACTTGGTCCTGCTAGTGAAGGCAGGGGCTGGACTCGATGACCTTTCAAGGTCCCTTCCAGATCTAGGAGATAGGATATCTCCATAAATTTAAACAGAGAAAAGCGACACCTGACAGAAGGGATTTTCCCTGAGGCCCAGTCTACACAGTTTTTGGTCCTAGTACAGCTGTGTTGGCTGGGGGAGTGACTTTTCCCTAGTACCAGGAATGGCAGCACAATCCCCTAGAGTGGTTGCATTTATACCATGATAAAGGCGCTTACACCGGCCTACCTTATTCCCCATTCCCTACGAGAATAGCTATACAGGTCAGCACACATCACAGTTATGCTGGCAGAACTAGGTCCACGCTGGAGGGTGGGGTTCAGCTTTAATTCTACCAGTATCGTCAAAGTGCCACAACTCGTGTGTTTAGCCATGCCCCAGACTCGTTAAAGTGTTGCCTTCGTTAATGCCAATGAATAACCCCTTGGGAGTAAAGCTCTCTCTGTTAGCTTCAGACCCAGTGCCCTTCCTGGCTCTGAAAGCTCCTCGCACACCCATCCACTCACCCTCACAGCCACACCCACCCTTTGGAGTCATCACCAAAGAGTTGTTCCAAAAAGGGGTGACTGTCAGGAAAAGGGGAAGGCCACTTTTCCAGACGCTTCCCTACAAATACTTTGTCCGATCAACACTGGACCCTCCTGCCAAGTCTCGTGTGCAGGGCGCTGCACAGTGAAGAGCTGGGATCCCGACCTGGCTGCCACTGGAAACAGCTGGACAGCCTTGACTATGGAGTTACTGCCAGAGGAGCCCCATTCCAGCTTTCCCCATTTTAAGAGCATCAGCACTGCCAGAGCGGTGGCTTATCCGTCTGGTATCCCAGCTGTGAGGGAGGCCGATGCTGGATGGTTCAAGGAAGGGTTAAACAATTGGGCCATACGTGTCCTGGGGGGAGGAGAGGAAGAGTGTCTGCGCTCTGAGCTGCAATCAGTTTATGCCACGTGGCAAGAGGAGCCATCGCCTCGGTGATATTATGGCAGCTGCTATTCAGTCATACGAGCGTCAATGCTAGGTCATACTAGTCCCCATGCTATCGCCCTAATCAGTACCCAGCAGCATCTAGTTCAATAGGTCAAACAGCAAGTCTCTCTCTTTCTAAGGGCCTGATTCAGAGCCCACTGAAATCAGTGGGAATCTCTCTAGTGGTTTGCTTTGGAGCATGCCCTAAGCACGTCCCCTTCCTGAGCACAGCACACAGCAGGCGAACGAGCTCCTGGTCTTGTTGCTGCGCCAGCCAGCCCCACGGACGGAGATGAGTGAGCACAGACGCAGGAAGGCCTGGCCTTCTGCTCCTCCTCCCACAGAGCCCTCACCTTGGACTTCTCCTCGTCATCAAAGATGATGTTCTTGGGCCGGGGGGGAGGCAGGGGCAAGGGAGCCTCGTCCGGCAGCTTCGGGTCACACTTCACGATTCCTGCGGGGGAGAGGAGCAGAGACATCACCGGGCCCAGCCCTCACCTCACTGGGGCGGTGCTGGGGTTACCAGATGGCTCTTCTGCTAACCCCGCTCCAGGAAGCCCTGATCTAGGCCTCACACAATGGACATCTTCTTTCCCTCTGGCCGGTCCAATTCAGCTCTGTGTCAGGGTTGGGGGGCATGCTCCAACCACCCCCTGCTCCAGCCGTGCATCGTCTGCAGCATCTCCAAGTCCCCACTAGCAGGAAATCATCCCAGTCATTCCATGCATCACATGTCCTGGTCAGCCATAACCGTATTATTCCTATGGCACCACCTCTTATGAAGCCACATCTTGGGGCTGGTGAGGAAGACAGATGTCACATCCCCCTTCACCCCACACAGAGGTCAGACCACCAGTGACTCTCCCCATCTTTCTTGGATTGCTAAAGTTCCCATTTGCTCCCTCCGGCCTCTGAACTGCGCAGCCCATACAGTTGCTAGACCAGGCCCGAGCACAGAGAAGGCCAGAATCCAGCCTGGACCCAGCTTCTGCCACAGCAGAGGAAGGCCCTTCCCCAAAGGAGATACCTGGCTCTCACCTTGTTTCTTCAGCATCTGATAGGCCTCTGTGATCTTCACTTCCTGAGGCAGCCCCAGCGTCCAGCTGTACATCAGCTCCAGGATTTTCAACTTCACCTTCTCAGGAGTCCGGCTGCCTAGATACTGAGGGGAGAGATGGGCAGAGCTGATCCACACACGGCCAACTTCTCAGGGAGAAGTGAGATGGCTCCCAACGGACAATGGAAGGGAAGGAGGAAGTGAGTAACAGCCCTTGCAACATGCCCCATACTGTGGTTGGCCTCCAGCATAGGGGGGCTGGGAGGGTGGGTGAGGCCCTGAGGGCCAGAGTTTATGAGAGATCCCAGGCAGTACCAGCCAGTGTGGGGCAGCCCTCAGACACCATGAGATGAAGGGCCAGTTTATGTCCCATTTGCCAGGCAGGGGAAGGTGCATATGGGGAGATTCCTCTGTAGAGAGGAGTTTATAGTGGCCAACAAGAAGCTGCCTTGCTATGTCCCAATGGAACACAGAGGGAGGCAAACCGAGTCCTCCTCCCCCAATACATTCACTCCCAGCAATGGCCTCCTTTGGGAGCACACAGAGAGCAGGTAACGTAGATCTTCACAGGCTGGGGAGGGGGGTGGGGAAATCCCTACCCCAGCTCCACCTCTCTCTATGTCCCTCACTGGCTCCTCCCAGCCTGATGCCCCGCCCTGCCAACGGGGCGCTGGCACCCACCTTGGGCGACACCACCTTGATGAGCTCGTTGAGGAAGCGGAACTTGCCCACCTCGTCGTGGAAGCGCTTGCCGCAGTTCTTCATGCAGGTCTCTAGCACCTGAGAGAGCAGAGGCTGAGTCAGGGTCAGCAGGCGGAGGAGCTGGCTCCCCTTGGCAGGACTGACCCCGCAGCACGAGGGAAAGGGAGAGCAGGCCCCACATCCTGGCTCGTGGGGTCAGGGCCACTGGGGAGGAACCCCTGGGTGCCTCTGTTGCAGCCAGGCTGGTTCCCCCCTTCCATTCCATATCACAGGTGCCAGCCTTCTGACTAAGGGGAATAACCTGTCCCCACAAAGGGTGGGTGCAGAGGCAGAAGTGGTTGCCTGAAACACACAGCAGACCACGGGGGCGGGGGGGGGGAAGTGGTTGCCTAAAACACACAGCAGACCACGGGGGCGGGGGGGGGTGGGGGTGGGGAGAAACAGCTGGTGGGAATGTCCTCTGGGCTCCCTCCCCCACCCCAGAGACAGGCAGTGAACCCCCGTGCTCACGTTAGTGTGTGTTGTGGTAGTGGTGGGGT
This sequence comes from Chrysemys picta bellii, assembly GCF_011386835.1. Taxonomy (NCBI): domain Eukaryota; kingdom Metazoa; phylum Chordata; order Testudines; family Emydidae; genus Chrysemys; species Chrysemys picta. Next base: position 95,144,282 of record NC_088791.1, read on the forward strand.
AAATCCATCAGAGACACAGAAAACACGGGAGCTCACAGCAGAGGCATTCACAGCACTAGCTCGGACTAGATTATGAGGGGCCTGATCCAAGGCCCATTCAAGCCACTCCCACTGATTCCCTCTGGGGTATGATCCCCCACTTCACTCAGATGGAACAACCTTCAGCCCATGGGCAGCGCTCTACCAGCCCTTCCCGACAGCCTGAGTGCACCAGGGCTTTAGCTGAGCAATATGGGAGAGTCCCTACAGCCCAAAGAGCAAAACAGGGCACTCCCTGCCTTGGCCTTTAATCTGTCTAACCCGTCTGGAGAACCTCTCCCTTACCGTTAAGGCCTGGATGGCTTCCCATTCCTGCGGAGACTGGATCTTGTGAGCTAAAAGTCGGGTGGCAAGCGGGGGACTGGAAGGGGAAAAAGCACAGTGGTTGTAGGGAGACAGTGTGACCTAAAGGATACAGCACTGGACCGGGACTCAGGAGATTGGGTTAATTTCCTGGTTGTGCCACTGGCCTGCTAGGTGACCTTGGGGGAAGTCACTTCCCCAGTCTGTGCCTCAGTTTCCCCATCTGTAAAATTGGGACAATAATACTGATTTCCATTGTAAAGCACTTTGAGATCTATTGATGAAATACCTCTATACAAGGGCTAGGTATTATTGAGAAATGGACCGGCATCTCTCCAGGGGACACAGCTCTTGCTCATACCACTAGGTATGCACAAAGTCTTTAAGGGGCCCCTCAATGTGCTTGGGGCAAAGGGGCTAGTTTCAATAGCACACGGCAACTTCATTAATTAACAGATGGGGCCTTAGAGCATCCCCAATCCCAAAGGATCTCAAAGTCCTGTACAAATCTCTGTAGGAATCCTTCACTGCCCCACTAATGCAGCTGCCTCTGAGGTGGAATGCACAAGCAAAGCTACACAGCAAAGTCATAAGGGGTGGGGTAGAGAAGAGTGATCTCCCAATGTGAAACTTTAAAGGCACTTTCAGGTTGGCAGAATGTAACTATCCTTGTAGGAATTTGCCCAGGACTCCTGTTCTCGCAAAAAGAGCCATGGGTCAGAAGCAACCAGGACCTCAGTTTTACATCTCCTCGAGTAGCAACATCCTCCCTCTCCTCCCCCAAACACCATGTAAGGGCAGCGGAAGCACTTGAAAGACATACTGAAAGTACATCTTAAAAAGGGAGGCATCAACCCAACAAACTGGGAGGACTCGGCGCAGAAAAGAACACAGCGGCGCCACACCATACTCCAAGCCACAGCTCACTTTGAGGAGAACAGACGTGCTCATGAGACGGAGAAGCGACAAAGGAGGAAAGAACAACTATGTCTCCTCCAAAATTACACCTGTCACTTCTGTGGGAAAATCTGCAGGGCACCACTTGGGCTCCACAGCCACCTAAAAACCCACCAATGAACCCCCTTGGCATTGAGGGATCGCCGAAGAGGAGCAGGGCACAGTACTGCATCAGAGAGAAGAAAGAATGCCACCTACTGGGCTTTTATGCCATTTCCTGACGCAGAAGGACTTTTCCCTGAGAGGTTCTCCTCGATCCAAGCACAGACTCAGAATGACCCTGCTTAGCTTACAAAATTGTGTATTTGGAATCCAGGTGTGTAACCTGGAGCTGTTAGAGCAGTGCTTCTCAACCAGGGGTACGTAGAAATCTTTCAGGGATACATCAACTCATCTAGATATTTGTCTAGTTTTACAACAGGCTACATAGAGAGCTAGGGCCTTTCCTAGGGTGGTACGGGGCCTGGGGCGGAAATGACGAATCTGTAGAGAGCACTAGCAAAGTCAGTACAAACTAAAATTTCATACAGACAACGACTTGTTTATACTGCTCTATCTACTATACACTGAAATGTAAGTACAACATTTATATTCCAATTGATTTATTTTATAATTACATGGTAAACATGAGAAAGTGAGCAATTTTTCAGTAATAGTGGCTGTGACACTTGTATTTTTATGTCTGATTTTGTAAGCAAGTAGTTTTTAAGTGAGGTGTAACTTGTGGGTACCCAAGACAAATCAGACTCCTGAAAGGGGTACAGTGGTCTGGAAAGTTTGAGAGCCACTGTATTAGAGGGAGGAAGGAGAAGGGGAGTGTACTCACCCTTCTAGCTCCTTATTCAGCTGTTCACAGAAAGCATTGATGCTGTCCCAGTCCAGATCCTTGTTGAGAGGATTCGTAGCCCTGTCTGGATGTGAGAGAGAAGAAAAGAGAGTATCCTGTCAGAAAGAGAATCTCCCACCCAGCGAGGATCAGCTACACAGATTGTAAGGATGGGGTATAATACCAACACCACCCACTAACTCAGGAGTCTGGCCTTTCACAAGCTGCATTAACAGAGGTTCACACTGAGGGGAGAGCAGACCCTCCACATGCCTCCTGCAAAGGAGTCAAAACTGGAATTGAGATGGAAGTTAGTGAAATACCATGGCAGGAAGTTTGCAAACATTACCTGCAGGTGAAGTCAGGCAGGGGATCAGAGCCACCCCACAGAGAATCACTGAAATGTAGGGCTAGAAGGAATCTTGAGAAGTCATCAACTTCAGCCCCCTGCACTGAAACAGGCCCAAGTAAACCTAGACCATCCCTGACAGGTGTTTGTGCAGCCTGTGCTTAAACCTCCAATAGTGGGGATTTCACAACCACCCTTGGAGGCCTGTTCCAGAGCTTAACTACCTTTCCAGTTAGAAAGTTTTTCCTAATATCTAACCTAAATCTTCCTGGCTGCAGATTAAGCCCCATTACTTCATGTCCTACCTTCAGTGGACATGGAGAACAATTGGTCACCATCCGCTTTATAACAGCCCTTAATATATTGGAAGACTATTATCAGGTCCTCCCTCAGTCTTCTTTTCTCAAGTATAAACATGCCCAGTTTTTTTAACCTTTCCTCACAGGTCAGGTTTTCAAAACCTTTTATAATTTTTGTTGCTGTCCTCCGGGGGCTATCCAATTGGTCTACATCCTTCCTAAAGTATGGCACCCAAAATTGGACACAGTACTCCAGCTGAGGCCTCACCTGTGCAGAGTACAGCAGTACAATTACTTCCTGTGTCTAAGGGCTTGTCTACACTTACTGATGCATGGCGATCGATGCATCAGCGGTCAATTTAGTGGGTCTAGTGAACAAGAAGCGCAAGGGGAGTCGACGGGAGAGTGTCTCCCATCAACATCGTGTAGCGTGCACCCCGCGGTAAGTAGATCTAAATAAGTCAACTTCAGCTACGTTATTCATGTAACTTAGATCGATCTCCCCCCGGTAGCGTAGACAAGGCCTTACATACGACACTCCTATTCATACACCCCAAATGACATTAGCTCTTTTCACAACTGCATCACATTGTTGACTCATATTCAATTTGTGATTCACTAAAGCCCCCCAGATCCTCTTCAGTAGTGCTACGATCTAGTCAGTTTCTCCCTATTTTGTAGTTGTGTATTTGATTTTTCCTTCTTGAGGTACTTTGCACTTGTCTTTATGGTATTTCATCTTGTTGATTTCAGACCAATTCTCTACTTTGCCAAGGTCCTTTTGAATTCTAATCCTGTCCTGCAACGTGCTTGGAACCCCTCCCAGTTTGGCGTAATCCACAAATGTTATAAGCATACTGTCCACTCCATTATCCTTCATTAATGACTTGTCAGGAGAGCATAAATGAATGACGGGACTGGAGCTGGATCAGAGTGTGGGTGGCAGGTGGATCTGTATTGTGGCTGTACTGAGGCCCCAACCAGACATCAAGGCCCCACTGCACTAGGCACTGCACACACATATGAAAGGAGAGTCCCTGCCCCAAAGAGTTTATAATCTAAAATGTATGATTGAGAGACAACAGGTGCACACAACAAAGAGACGGAGGAGCACAAGTTAACATCAACAGGATAACAAACTATGTATCTGAGGGTGCAGTGGCTTGAGAACAAGCCTAAAAGAGCGAGACACTGACACCCCACAGATCAGAGTTGGGGGTGGAACTGGTCACGGCAGGGGTGGGTGCATTTGGGGGGTGGGGCCAGGCGGTGAGCTTGGCTCTCTGGTCTGGCAGGGGCGATCCCCAGGGGTAGATGGCCCAGCTGATCTGGAACGTGCTGTGGAAGCGATCAGGGAGGGGAGGGGTTGAGCCGGATCACACTGGCGCTGACGAGGGAGTGATGAGGGGACTTGATTCGGATCACCCTCACCATCCCTCCGTCAGCACCACAGTGAGATCCAGAACACATTGTAGCGCTGACGGGAGGACGAGGGGGGTTGATCCGGATCACACTGTGGCGCTGACGGGAGGACGAGGGGGGTTGATCCGGATCACACTGTGGCGCTGACGGATGGGGGGGGGGGGGTTTGATCCGGATCACACTGTGGCGCTGACGGATGGGGGTGGGGGGGTTGATCCGGATCACACTGTGGCGCTGACGAATGGGGGGGGGGGTTGATCCGGATCACACTGTGGCGCTGACGGATGGGGGGGGGGGTTGATCCGGATCACACTGTGGCGCTGACGGATGGGGGGGGGGGGTTGATCCGGATCACACTGTGGCGCTGACGGATGGGGGGGGGTTGATCCGGATCACACTGTGGCGCTGACGGATGGGGGGGGGGTTGATCCGGATCACACTGTGGCGCTGACGGGAGGACGCGGGGGGTTGATCCGGGTGTCCGCGCGGAGGGCCCCGTTGCCCCCCAGCCTCACTCACTGATCCACGACTCCAGCGCGTCCGGCTCCATGGCGGCTCGTGCGGCCCCCGCCGCCCCTTGGCTTAAAAGGGCAACGTCCCTTCCGCCCTCCCGGCCCGGCGGCGCGGAGCCATCGAGATCGGGGAGAACCGTCTAGAGCGCCGCTACGGAGACCATGGAGCTCCGCACGTCCGCGTAGAGCGTCTCGGGAATCACAAAGCCGCCCAGCCTTCCGCTAGAGCGCCACCGCCTGAACAATAGAGTTGCCACCTCCCCTAGCGCGTCAGCGCCGAAAACCATAGAGTTCAGGACGGGTCAAGTCCGCCGCGCCACGGGCCAACAGAAGAGACGAAGCGGAAGAACTGTCTAGAAGCCGTTGCGTCTGTGCCATAGAGATCACGTAGCAGCGCTAGAGCGTCGGGAACAGGGCAGCGCCATAGAGCCAACTTCCGGGAGGGCCTTTGTCCCGGTGGGTGGGTGGCTGCCTGTGATTGGGGCAGGAAGGGCATTTCCGGTGGCGAGAAACTGGAGAGGAAGGGGAACTTCCGCCTCGGGGCGCGTGTCCTTTAAAAGGGCGTTTGGGGGGTAGGGGCTGGTGCTGTAGCGCCGTGGATGTTATTGGTACCATCCGCCCAACCCCGTCGGGGAATGGACCCTCCCGCCCCCTCCCTGCGCTGTCTGGGCCAGGCGTGGGGGTGGCGGCTCTTGGGGAATTCTGAGCTGGTGAAAGGCAACTCCCCTCCCCCCGTGTAGAGCCAGTCTGCGGAACTACCCGCCACAAGGCGGATCCGAGTCAAGCGCTGGGGTTGGCCAGAGCTAACCCTGAAACAAGGGGGTGATAGGGCTGCACATTCTTGTGCTTTGGGGTCTAGCTGGTGTGTGGCTGTTGGGGGGTAAGGGTCCCCTCCCTGCCTGCAGGGAAGGGCCTCGCATCTTCACCAGGATGTTCCTGCTCGCCTTATAAATATCCTCCCCCTCCTTGACTTGTAAGATGTTCTTGGATTTCAGTGATGCCATGTGGCAGTGAGTTCCACAAGCTATGGTTGTACTAAAAAAAAAAAATCTGTATTTGCTTTTTCCATTTGAATGTCCCATGTTTTAATTTCAGTGAGTGGCCCCTTGTTCTTGTGTTATAAAACAGGGATGATACCTTTGCTGTGCCATTCATTATTTGATATACTTCTGTCATGTCTCCTTTCTAAGGAGAACATCCTCAAGCTTTTCATTCTCTGTATATGGAATTTGTCCAGGCCTCTGATCATTGTCATTGCTCTTCCCTGAAACCCTTCTAGTTTTGCACTATCCTTTGTGAGATAAGGTGACCAGCACTGCATGGACTAGTCAAGGTGAGATTGATTTATATAAAGGCATCATAATGATTTTTCGTAGTACTTTCCATCCCATTCCTTAGTAACCCTGTTAGCTGTTTTTGACCACAGTTATGCATTAGGCAGAAGTTTTCACTGAGTTGTCTGTGATAATGCCCAGTCCCTTTCTTGGGTTGATAAGTGAATTTAGAACCCTGTGAGGTATATTTCCCCTGCAGTGTGTGTGCCTTTTAACACCAGAGTTTGTTTGCTCATTCATCTAGCTTGGTTAGGTCTCTCTGGTCCTGAGTAACCGAAATAACGTTGTCATCTGCCAGTGTTGCTACCTCACTACTCACCCCCTTTCTAGACCATCAATAAATATATTAAACAATAAAGAACCTAGTACAGAATCTTGAGGTGCCCCCATGGCTAACCTTCTGCCATGATGAAAACTGATCATTTAATCCTAATTCTTGCTTTCTGGCTCTTAGCCAGTTTTTTAACCAGGACTATATTTTACCCCTTACATCATGACTGCTTTGCTTCTTTAGTGGCCTCCTGCTGAAATCTAAATAAATTGACAACTGGTTCTCCTTTTTTCACTGCTTCATTAAGAAGAATTCTGGTAGACATTTTAGAGACAAGGTATTGGTGTGGTTTGACATCATGTTTGATCCTGTAGGGCAATTCCAACATTTGTTTTCAATATCTCTGGTTGCCGGTGGGTAGGGTTACCAGATGTCCCTATTTTATAGGGACAGTCCTGATTTTTGGGTCTCTTTCTTATTTAGGCTCCTATTACTCCCCATCCCCTATCCTGATTTTTCGCACTTGCTGTCTGGTCACCCTACCAGTGGGCCAATCTTTTCACTGATGTGGGCCGCAGGGGTAGTTGTCTGGCACTTCCACAGGCAACATAGAGAAGCAAAATGGCATCCTCCATGTGGCTTGACCTCACACTTAAGGTGCGAGGTCATGCTTTGCAGAGGATGCCATTTTGGTTTACAAAATGGTGTCCTCCATACAGCATAATCATGCAGTACAGTGTGTGTTTGAGGTCATGCTGCATGGAGGATCCCATCTTGTAGAGCAAAATCGTGTGGGGCCGGACAGAATCATCCCATGAGCTGGATTTGGACCATAGGCTGCCAGTTGAACAACTCATAGCTAATGCACTCCCTCCTCTCTCTTGGGCTCAATAACATTCTGTGTTACTTATTGCACAGATCTGAAATGATGCAGGTGCAACTTTAGCATTTCCTTTGTCTGATTTATTTAAAGTACACGCTCCAGCAACAATGCCAGCTTGACCACACTGAGCCTGTATATTAAGATATTAAAGTTCACACCATCTGCAGGGCTGTAAATTGACATCTACTGTAATGTATGTGCAAGGGGCTGAGTCACAGATGCTGCTGGAACCTTAAAGGGATACTAACCTGAAATCTAATCAATTTAAAATGAGTCCGCAGTAATTTTAGCTACTAAACTTGCCTGAGTTCCCCTGGAAACTGGCTTTCTGAGAACATTTTCCTATCTCAGTATTTTTCTTCTGTTGCTGTGGAGACACAAGTAAGTTAAATCCACAACTGATTGAATATAGAGAGGGAAAACTGAAACTGACTGCCCACAAAGTGCTGCCAAATATGTAAAAGAAGCAGAATGAGGGAGAAATTCTTTTCTCCTCCCCTTTACCCTTAACAAAAATTATTTGTAACAATATTAAGTATAAGATTTTCAGACAGTTTTTTAAGTGGATAGTTTCCCTTTCCCTTTGAATTTTGTGAGGTCTTCAATCTTACTGCAGTTCTCTTGCATTTAATTTACTGTAAAGAGCGAGAGCTCGTTATAGGAAATGAAGGTTTAAAAATATAAAAACCAGAATGTGAGCTGCTTCCCGTCCTGGCTTACTTTAAAGTGGCCGGATACATCATTAAACAGCATTCCTTTCTCTTTTAATTTGGAATGTACTTTTCCTCCTTATTTGAACAGCTGCTGGAAAAAATCTTGGAAAAAAAATCAAATTCAATGTGTCCTTTTTCTCCTTACTGCTTCAATAATCCAGTCTGGCTCTAATTATGACACTTAGTAAGCCCTGGTTGTATTTTCTGTGCTCTAGTGGTCTTGGAGGGAACATTATGTGTTCTCTACACAGTTCCTTTTAAAAAAAATGTAATGCTGGTGAAAGGTGCCAACTTGACAACTTTGGAAACTAAAGACCTCTGCTTATTTGTAGAATGGATACTGCACAGTATGGGCTGGGGCACTCCAAGCATCATCTCTGCCCACCAGCATGTCTTGACTTGAAGGACCAGCTGTAGCACTAAGAAGAATCCAGTAATCCTACAGGGTCCATTCAGTCATAAAAGTCCAATCCCGCAGGCTCATACGGAACTCATGTGTATGGGATTACAGATGGGTAGAGTTATTCATGTGTAAGTGCCTGCAGAATTGGGCCCATGGGTGTAAAAAAGGGAAATGACCTATTAGGTCACATCTAGTGTGTCTCACCCCACTGTCCAACGTGTGTTCTCTCACATTCTGTCAGGCTGATCTTAATTGCCTCTAGCCATGAAAGAGACTAAATCTGCCTTATTGTTGGGAAATAGTTCTTGGTGTTCAACCTTCATATTTCTTTTCTTTCTTTTATCCCATTACTCCATTGTACCATGTCTGGCCATTTCCCTTTCTCCCTTATTATGCCCTTCTCAGATACGTGACAGCTGCCATATTCTCCCCCAACTGGGTTCCAGTACATTATACATTAGCTAGTGTAATCTTTCCTTATGACCGGTTTCAGAGTAGCAGCCGTGTTAGTCTGATGCAAGGCACTGCATTTAGCTGTATGGAGTGGAAATCCATCAACTTCATGAAAAAACTCGTACAGATACAGACAGACAATCTTCCTTTCCAAATGCAAACACATGGACATCTTTCCTTATGAGTCAGTCTTTTTGGCCCCTTATGCCTCTTGTTGCATTTCTGAGAATCTTTAACATCTTCATGGTACCCAGAGTGGAACCTGGTATTCTAGGTACAGTCACACTGGAGCTTTATAGAAAGGGTGTATCCTTTCCCTGCTCCATGAGGTGATGCTTCTGTGTATGCAGCTCAAATTTACTCTTGGTGTGGGCACCACATCAGTTCAAGCCCATATCTAATAGGCTGTTGATCGGCTCTAGCTTTAGCATTTTGGCATTACTGCTTTTCTCAAGTATCTCCCATTAAATATCAGTTTAGATTGTCTCCCTTCCCCACACCAGATATTGTCAGTTGCATTGTCCTGATTGGATCACTGAACTTCAGCTCTTATTTCTTGTCATTCTGAGTCCCGTTGCGTTCTTTTTCTGTCCTCCCTAGAGTTTGCAGCTCCTCCCAATTTAGTAGCATGTGCAAATTGAATTAGAACACTGTCTGGGCCTTCTTCTGGATCACCAGTGAAGATGCTGGATGAACCCAGACACAGCACCTATACGTATGGCCTCCTACTGAACACCTTCTGTTCCTTCCCGCAAACCTAACACAGGGCCTTTCCTCCATACCCGTTTGAATCCAATCCATGTCACACTGATGCTATCCCCATCAATGTCCTTCAGTAAAATTAAGAGAACTTTGGTTTGCAGCTGGGAGCTCATTTGTGCTGTGCTTACAGTGGTGGTTTATGTCATGTGGGACATTGTCCTCTGGGATGAAAATCTGACTTGACTCTACACAGGTAGTTAGGAGGACGGCCATGCCTCTCAGCCAACACTCTCCTGGATCAGATTTGAACTGATGATGAGCTGAAAAGCTCCATATTATTACTAACTCCAACCTAGAAAACATTCCCTCTTACATACTAATGTTATGAAGTATAACCATTGGCTTGCTGTTGCTAGCTGAGGATGTCACCACACGCAAACTGGAGCATTTCATTGTTTGTGCACTACTAGTAACAGAGAATATACTTCAGAGTTAGGACTGAGAGAGGGAGGCGTGCGCACACGTTTGAGCAGCTCTGATGCTTTCCATCCAGCAGAGGGCAGTGGTGGGAAGGCAGGAAAAAGACTATTGAATATTCGTCAGTTTCGAAAGATCTATGAAGTTGTACACTTGAATCACAGACACACAGAATCACATGCACAGTAATCAGAAAGAAAGAATGTTTGCATCTGGGATTGCCTCAGCTGACTCCAAAGATCATGTGGAAGAAAGTTCTAGCAGCCAGGGCTCAGCTGTGGTTCTCTGTGCATCTCCCCAGGAACACATCAGTCCTTCCTCTCCCCCCGCCCCACCACAGGCTCTTTTTGGTTTTGAATAATTGTCTATGTATGAGCCAAGCAGTATTGCTTGTCGCCATCTTCTGACACCTCCTACCGAGCATTTCACCATACTGGGTGCTAGAGCTTCAGATGTAGCCCGTAAGGGTGGGTTCTGTTTCCCCAGCTAGGTTACTGCTTGATCTGTGATGCGTTATGCTGTACCACTCACTTTTGCAGACTCTGTACTGCAGTGCCTTTGTTCTCTTCCCATGTGCCTCCTTTAGCTGACTGCAGCAGGCAGTTCCTGGATTTTTGGCTGAATTGCTGCTGCTACTTTCCCTTGAAACAGAGCCAGCATCTCTTCTCCTGACATCACCTCTGTCCATGCGTCTTACACAGTCTTCTGGATTTGAAGCCTCACTATTCCCTGACCTCGGCTATCCCACACCTCTGGAAGAGTTTTCGATGCTTTCCCCCATGGAGGGTTGCTATTTAAGAGCCAGGGACAGAGTTGAAGGTTTCTGGCTTTTCCCCGTTCCTCAATAGGAGTTTCTGTCGGCAGTTCCTAGGGGACTGATGCGCAATAAGGAGCATGTTCACGAGCTGTCCAGTCCCTTTTCTTCCACACTGTAAATTCTTAATGCAGCAGGTTTCTTTTTACTGTAGGATGATGGGTCCCCTGTGATCAGGGAAACCATGCTGCAGTCATGCTAGCGTGAGTCTGCTGAGTAGCTGGGGAACTGGACTGGGAAGCCGGAGTTGCCACTGTCCTGCTGGGTGACTTTGGGCAAGCCATTGCCCCTCTCTGTGCCTAGATGGGATAATGACACTTACTGCCTTTCTTAAAGTGCTTTCAGCTCTCCGGATTGAAAACCTTTTCAGAGTAGTATCCTAGTAGCAGCTCAGCTCACAGACTCGGCCTGGAGACTGAGGAGCAGGGATGGGTTGTGTTCCTCTAAACCAGAAGTGAAACGGGGAGAGTGAAACTCTGTCAGATTAAGCGTGGGAGTTCATTAGGGCTAAGTGAGCCTCTTTTAAGAGCAGAAATCCTGTGTACAAAGCCAGGCCCGGATCTGGCTGGGGGAGCCTCACTGAAGTTGCTGAAGCACGGAGCAGCTTGCAGGATTGGAGGCCCAGGTTGGGACAAATGCTCTGCTGGTGAAGTGCCCACTGCAAATGATAAAGGCAGAGGGAGGCTATTGAAAAGGTAAATGGATTCTCTGTTAGAAACCAGATGGCTTGAGTCATGCCACTGCCAGAGAGGGGAGGGAGGGATTGGGGGAGCGGGGGAAGTAGAAGAGAGGTTAAATGCATTTCTTTGATTTATTGCTATCCATTTTTACCATAAAGGATGATGGCGGGGGTGGAATTCCTATTGCAAAAGCATATTTCATGAGCAAAGTCTGCCCCTAGCACAGAGTACAGCCTCCAAGGTGGAAGTTACGGAGCAGCATAAGAAAACCAAGCGCAGCAAATCACCAGGTCTGGATGGTAAATACCTTTATCGGTCGCGGTGGCAATCACATGTGAAATAACAGAGCTACTCTTGGGGACGCTTAGTCCCACGACCGTCTGGAAAGCTCAGAAAGTCAGACCTATGCAGTCTGGTTTTAAAATGGAGCTAAGGGAGGTCCTAGGAGTTACCGCCTCTAAATGCCCCATTGCTCGAATACGGTCTGAGCTGTGCCCCAGCTGAAAATCCCATACCTGCTATCCTGCCCGAGGCTCCCTGTGAAACTTCAGTCCTGGCCTAAGTCAGGACTGGGGAGCAGCTGGAGGAGGCTGTTCCACTGCTGTCAGCACTATCTCTCCTGGCTGCGCTAGAGCCTCGCCCCCTTCCATTGGCCACATGCTGCCAGCTTCAGCCCCGGCTGCCTGCTGCTAAGGGACAGCGGGGGTGCGGCTGCTGACTGAAGAGGAAACAGCCCAGCAGCTGGGAGATGCAAGAGAGCTGGGCGTGGGGCACAAAAAAAAGGCAGAGAAGCCTTAAAGGAGGAGATACCTGCAATGTACCTGCATAGGTGCACAGTTCTTTCCAGGTGGGGTTCGGTGGCCACCAGCTTCCTGCCTTTGGAGAACTGTTGTAGGCCATATTAATCCTAGACCCCTCCACCCCCCCAGGCAGGACTTTGAGTGAATCCCGCGTGGAGGCCTTCTGGGGCAGCTGTAGTTTGTGTGCCCATGTGCATGGTGTTTGCTGCGTAGGCTCTCTGGCAGCTGGCCCAATCAGAACTAGAAGCCCTTTGTATTTCCCAGTAAGCAAGCTGCTATTCCTTCAGCTGCTCCCATGTGAGCTGTGACATGGGGGTGTCTGTTCCTACCTGCCCTAGCAATCCCCCAGACGGGTCACTCTGTGTGAGTGGGGATCGGTGAATAATTGTTGGGTCTAGTGTGCGGGTGGTGGTGGTCTGAGGTTGCACTAGATGACTGGTGGTCCCTTCTGGCTTTAAGCCCTATGACACTATGAATAGTGGGGTGCCCCCCGTGAGTTGGGCATGGGGTTGGGTTGAGAGTGATGGAATCCGTTGGTTTATATCTCAGGTGACACCTAAAGCTGGGGGATCCCCAAGAGCATGACAAACCATAAATCCTCCCTAGACACAAACGTGGGGCCAGATCCGCAGCTGGGCTAAAGTACCATAACTCTGCTGCCGTCAGTGGAGCCACACTGGTTCACAGCCAATGAGGATCTGACCCATGATTAATATTATTATTTATTTTTATTGCTATGGTCACTAGCAGCACCACTCCTAGCCTGCACCCCATTGTGCAAGGTGCTGTACGAACATGGTCCCTGCGCCAATTAAACCCTCACGCCACAAAATCTCCATGACACCATACTGTACTTCGGGCAATGCTGGCACAGCCTAGCAATCATTTCAGCCCGTACGCTTCCTGTTCTGATTTGTTATCTGTATCACCTAAGAGCCCAGCCCTGGACCAGAACCCCACTGTGCCAGGCGCTGTGCAAACACAGCACAAAGAGATGGTCCCTGCCCCAAGGAGCGTACAATCTAAGTAGCTCAGGGGCTATTTATTCCTTTCCCAACAGGCCCTGCAGCTTGTGCTTTGTTTCTTCCCACTGGGGCCTTTCCTTGGTGGTGCTACGGCAGGGGTTAAAATGAGGGGCGTGCCAGTGGAGCAGCACAGCCCCCTCCCTTGCTAAAAACAGAGGGGCTCCCCCCACCTCTCCCCCTGCCCTTTGGCTGGTGCAGCAAGAGCTCCCTCTGCTGTTTCAATCCGTTGTAGCCACTGTGCTCTGTTCCTGCAGCAGGGTAAGCTGATGTCATTTAGCTCTGTGTCCAGGTTAGATGGCACCGTGTTTTAGTAATTTCTGGTCCCTGATCCACGGGGAGATGGTACCATGGAGCTGTTCAGTGACTATTCACTCCCCTGTTTTAACAAGATGCAGAGAGTCCTAGAGACACCCCTTAGAAATTGTGCTGTACTAAGGTGCTCCATGCAGGCTCAGGACCAGACAACAGGCCTCCACAGGCCTTGCATTGCCGTTGCATAGTAGATGGGGATGCGTGTCCCATCTTGGCAGCTGAGGAGATAAGGCTATCTCTGCACTGACGGGTACTGTCTTGCAGTTAGTGTTGCCAGCTGTCCCACTGCTTTTATCAGATCTCCTGGCTGGGCGAGTTTGTTTGTTCCTGGGTGGATGGCAATATGTCTTGGCTTGTTCAGCCTGGCACTGGATAAAACTTGTCTGGCCTGATCTGCATTCAGGCATTTAACTTGTATTACTCTTTCCCTCTTGTGGGAACGAGTGTTTCCCAGCCAGCAATCCGAATCCAATAGAAGGAACGGATTGCTTGTGGGGGCTTGTCTCTCCCAAGAAACCTGGGGGCAGGCGTAGACGGAAGGCCAGATTCAGCCAGGGGTGCAGAGCGGCTCCCGCCAGTGTAATACGTAGGGCAGAAAGCCCACTGAAGGGGGGAATTGTGGCAGGCCAAAGCAGACCCAATCCCTCTGCTGTAGGGAGGCTGGCATGGGGCAGCTCTACCTGAAGAGCCAAGGGCTCTTGTCAGAACAGTTAGGCAGTTTCCTGGCCCAACTGACTGCTGGTGGATTCGAAAGCTGGCCTGCCCTGATGGAAACCCTGGGGGAGTGCACCGGGAGTTGCTGTCACCTGTCCTTCCTTGGGGAGCAGGAAGGATGTAATGAATGCAATCTGCCATATGCACCCCTCCGATCTGCAATAACTATATGGCTGTCGTCTGAGGCCTGGTCTGCACTAGAAAATTAGGTCGGGTTAACTACGTCGGTCGGGGTGTGAAAAATCCACATCTCTGAGCAGCGCTGTTAAGCCAACCGAAGTCCCGGTGTACGCAGTGCTAGGCAATGCAAGAATTCTTCCGTCGACCTAGCTACTGCCTCTTGGGGAGGTGGATTAACTATGCCAAGAGGAGAATCCCTGCTGTCAGCGTAGGTAGAGTCTACACTGAAGCGCTACAGCTGTGCCACTAGAGTGTTTTAAGTGTAGACAAGCCCTTAGTTCTCCCCTGGTGTTTGCAGCTCAGGTTCTGCTCTGTTCCCAGTAGCTTCATTTATTTTTGGGGTTTCTCTTGGCAGCACGCTCATTGCATCGACCTGGGCTTCTCTTAGTTCTCTTTTGGCTATCTGAGGTTCCCTTTTTTAGAGGCTGGTTTCCCAGCACTAAACTCAGTTATTTGGGGATTTCAGTTCCCTTTTCTAGAGGCTTTTATTTTCAGTTTCCATCCGGTTTGGTTTTGCCGTTTCATTCTGTAGGCAATCAAAGGGAATTTGTTCTAGTTAATTTCATAGCAACATATGGTTTCAACTTGACATCCTCTGTAAGCCATCATTTAGGCCCAGATCCTGCCAGGCGCTGAGTGCCTTCGGACCCCATTGAAGCTGGTGGGAATTAAGGATACTTGGCAATTTCCTGCATGCTTTCAGCACCTTGCAGGATCCATCCCCTTGGACTTTGGCGATTTGATGACCAGGGAACAGATATTGTTTGCTCTCCCTCTTGGTGGCTCATGAGCTACGAATTCTTGTGGCTTCTCTCAACGTGTTATTTGAACTTTAGAAGCTTCTCCTTTTTTTCCAGTTGATGAGCCATCCTTGGCATTTCCGTCACATGTGTGACTCAGACAGACACTTTCTGCCTGTCTTAGGGATTTCTGGGAGACTTCCGATTTGACCAGGCTGCCTTGGATCATTGCTGTCCCATTGGGATGAATAGCCACAGTCACTGATAATGTGCTATCAGCATTGGCCGCATCTGGCTGGATGTAATGTGCGTGCAGTGATTTGTCTGTCACCACCATCGCGTGTCGGGTGAGTGTGAAGGATGTGGAGGTGGTTGGACGCTAGGGCGGGGTCCAATCCACAGCCCTCTCAGCAATGTCGTCAGCAAGCAGTAATTGCAGGTTTGTTTTTACTGCATTGGGCTCAGTCGTGCAGCCTTATGCAGTCCTTGCTACGGGAGATGTCCCCTCAAAGTCAGTGGAAGTTTGGCCTCTGAGACCCTGGCCTCAATTTTGAAGAGTGGCCACTAACTTTGAATGCCTCTGTTTTTGGAGGCCCAGTTTGAGACGCCAAGGGACTGATCTTCAGAGGCACTGAGCATCTCCAATTCCTGTTGGCCTCAACTGGAGTTGGGAGTGGTCGGCTACTCTGAACGCCAGCTTGTCTGGGCCAGATTTTCAAAGAGTTCGGCTCCCATTTAGGCTCCTAGGGCAGATTTGCAAAACCAGACCACTCAGCACGTGGGAGATGCTGGGGGCTGAGCTCTTTGGAATATCTGGCCCAGTGTGTCTCAAGTGGAGCACCCAAAATCCCTGGGCACTTTTCAAACTGGAGGCCTGATGTTGTCATGTGCCTCAGTTTCCATATCTGCTAAAGAGGAGGCTAATATTTCCCTTCCACCAGGGCTGCAGTGACAGTGCCTTTACTTTTGTACAGAGATCTGATGAAAGGTGCTGGGGAAGTGCAGAGTATCTCAAGGCTTCCCCTCCTCCCGGAGCACTGTGAATAGGCTTCTTCTCCCCTCCTTTTGCCTGGCAGTGTCGCATCCTATCTGAGTGGGTGAGGCAGAGCCGGAGAGCCAGGGAGCAACCTGTGCATTCTCCCCTTTGCCAGTGGGAAGGCCTGAGGACAAGCATTCCTCTTACCAGGCCCTTGGGAGGGGCCTTGTTGAGAACCTACCCGGTGCTAGTCTTATTGGAAAACCCTTGCGCCCGCCCACTTCTAAAGGCCTCTCCCCCAGCCTAGCGGGAGGGACCACTGGACCCAGGGACCAAATGAGTACAGGAGACAACAAATGAGAAAAACAGGGACTGAGGTGAAGGTCATAGGTTCAAAATGAGGGTACCGGATGGGGATACCGAGCAGAGAACCCCAGACAGCGCCCACTGCTTCTCAAAGGTGTCGAGGGAGCCAGCGGATGCTGCCCAGTGGAACTCTGCCCGGATGCGTGAAACTAGGGAGGAACGGCAATAGGCCCCACAGTCGCAGAGCACCCCCTTGTCTAGCATCCTTGTCCTGGTAGTGTAGATGGAGAGTTTGGCCAGGGCCAGGAGGAGGTTGACGAGGAGGTCTCGCGACTTTGTGGGGCCACGGATGGGGATGACGAGCACCTGCAGCCCTTTCCTCCAACCTCGCAGCGTGCGTGCCACTGCACCCAGTCCCTGGAGAGGCCTTGTACCACCCCAGCAGCAGGACCAATGTGAATGAAGGGGATGGGCTGGCAGTTACACTCTGCTCTCCAGTGCCTTGTGTAGTCCAATGATCCAGGTGACAGGACCAGCACCCTTTCCCTGAGGTCCACAGCCTGACAAATCTCCCCTGCAAGAGCTGTTTCCTGGCCTTATTCTACCACCCTGCATGATCCCCTTCTGTCCTTGGTGTTCACCCCTCCACCCCCCAGATGCATGGGCCTGGTTAGCCAACCCAATATATTTAGATAAGCCAACCCGCTCGTGCCATCGTTTGGCTTATCTAAATACGTTTTTTGCTTCTAGCCCTCCCCTGTCCGTCCCTCCCTCCTTTAGCAAATTGGCTGATCTGTAGGGTTTAGGGCTGGGCTGCGCGAAGGTAGGAATCTAATCTGATTGGAATCAAACCCATACCGCTCTGCAAAGGGAAAATTGTTCCCGTCTTACCTGTTTTGTGAAGGGGAGGCGGGGGGGAACTTACGACAATCTTAGATGAGGTGGGGAGATAATCGCATTGTCTTTAGCCTTTGCAGAGCACCTTTCCTCTTCCCAGCTTCACCCATTCTAATGCACAGGCGCTCAGATACTACGTCCTGAAAGGATCTATTCTAGACAGACTAGTAGGGACTGAACGCGTCTCCCATCGATCTCAGCTGCAGTGGTGCATGCTTAGCCCTTCTGAAAACCAGGACTCCCTCACTGAAATCCTCACCACACCCTGGTGAGACAAGGGAGCAATACTGTCCCGGTTTTATACTAGGGGAAACTGAGGCCGCATCTGTACTATGGGTGCTATAGCTGCGTAGCTATTGCACGATAACCCCATAGCGTAGACATGGACTCTAGTGACGGAAGGGGTTTTTCTGTTGCAGTAGGGACTTCACCTCCCTAAGTGATGGTAGCTAGGTTGATGGAAACATTCTTCCACTGACCTAACAGTGTCTACACCAGGGGTTAGGTCGGCTTAGCTACAGTGCTCAGGGTGGGGTTGGGGTGGATTTTTCACACCCCTGAACGCCAAAGCTATGTTGACCTAAATTTTAAGTGGAGATCCGTTCCTGCGGAGAAGAGAAGTGACTTGTCCATGGCCATCACGAGGAATCACTGTTAGTCCCAGGCTCAGAGCTGAGGACTTCTTGCTCCCAGGCCTTGCTTAAATCATGTGGCTTCTTGATTTTTATTTGGGTTTTTAAAAATCACTTGCTGAAATCCTTCCCAAGAGCCTATTCAGGGAAATAAACAGTTGCTGGGTAAGGGATAGCATCTTGTCATGGAGTAAAAATTATTTTAAGTACTAGGAAATAACGTCATATGAATGGCTGCGACTCCAAGCAAGAGAGTGTCTTCTCTCTAGCTCTTTTAGTATCTTGAACAGGCACTTAGGCCTGGTCCACACAGAAGCCTGGCACAGAAATAATGAAACCAGGTTTCAGTTACAACTTTTGTGATTTCAGTGCAAGTTTGTTTGTAGACCAGGCCGTGCAGAGGAAATGGTGCTGGTGATTTACTAGGGGGCGCTCTTCCCTCTGAGTCTGCACTGAACCAGTCCCCAGCATTCCCAAGGGCCTAAGAGATCTCCTCAAAGCTAGAGGTTAGGTAACTTATAGGATGTTAATCTCAGTTCCCAGGTCAAATTCCAATTTAGTAAATGCATTCTCTGCTTTTCTCTTTAGAAATGGTATTCTCCTCCCCTTCCTGTCCAGAACTATTGCTGCCATTCATTGTTAATCAGCTGCCCTGTTCCATCCCAGAGGTGGCTGCCTTTCAGTGTTGTGATTCCTGTGTACAGTTTGTTCATCCCAAAGGGCTTTACACTTATAACTGTAAATTGTGGTCATTAGTATGGTATTAACGCCCATGCTCTTTTCCATATGACAGTTAGGTCCCCCACCTCTCATCTGATTGTCCCATTTTAGCTGCGCTGAATTGCAGACTCACATCCTGTTGAAAGCCTGGCTCATCCTCGCTAGGCGTGTATGGCAGCTCGTGACAGTTAGTCATTCTGGGGCGAGGGCTCTGCGTGGCGCTGCACAGCGCCCTCTGCTGTCCGTGACCATACCTGCAGCTGCAAAGTGCACATTTGGTTAGGATAGGCTTCCTGTGGCTCAAATGGGTTAAACACTTCCTGCCATTCATGGGGCCTCCTTCCAGGCACGATTCCCACAGGGTGGGGCTGGATTCACCCGCACCTGGGTGCAGTTTGCATGCACACTCTGTGTCCAGGGAGGGGGCATTCATGCCCCCTACCACCAGGAGGGGGCAGCCAGTGGTAGGCCCATTGCCCTCCACCAGGCATCCAAAAGGGTGTGGCCTGGAGGAGGCTGCCCTGGATACACTGATCCAGGCATTGGTGGAGTCAGGTGTATGGGCAGCTCGGGTTGCTGGATCCCCACCATTGGGGGCTGCAGCCTGGTTTGTGCTGGCCGACATGGTCACTCTCAGTTGGTATCCTCCTCCCTTCCCTTAGAGCTGCTTCCTCCTTTCCCCCACACACTCCCATCCTCCCTTCTTCCCCCCCAGCTCATTGCACAGACCATCTTCCTCCTTTGCAGATGCCCTTCAGTGGCAACTCCTCTGTGACTCACCTTCACAAACCCAGAAAGAACCAGAACGAGATTATCATGTGCTGGGACTTCTTTTGGGGCCAGAGACTTGATCCTCCACCAGCCTGATCTCCAGCTAAAGGTGAGACTACACCCTGCATCTTAGGGTATGTCTACACTACCTGCCGGATCGGTGGGCAGCGATCGATCCAGCAGGGGGTCGATTTATCGCGTCTAGTCTGGACGCGATAAATTGACCCCGAGCGCTCTCCCGTGGACTCCTGTACTCCACCACCACGAGAGGCACAGGCAGAGTCGACGGGGGAGCGGCAGCAGTTGACTCACCGCAGTGAAGACACCGCGGAGAGTAGGTCTAAGTACGTCGACTTCAGCTATGTTATTCACTCATGTGTGTGTTTACCTGCTTTAACCTTGTCAATAACTCCCTTACTACTTTTTCTTAGTTAATACATTTGTAATTAGTTTATTATAGGTTAGTTTATTAAAGTGTGATCTTTGGTATAAGATCTTAAGTGCAGTTGACCTGGGGTAAGTGACTGGTCCTTTGGGACTGGGAATAACCTGAATATTGTGATTTTTGGTGTGAGGGATTGGGAGCTCTCTAGAAGTGTGGGGGGCCACCGGCACCTGGACTGTGGCCCTGCCCACAAGGCCCCACCTCCGCTTGGCCTCTCCTTCCCGAAGCCCCATCCTCGCTCCGCCTTTTCCTGCCCCTCCCCCCGAGGCCCTGCCCACTGCCACTTGTTCCTCTCCACCTCTTCCCCTGAGACCCCGCCCCCCGCTGCTCGCTCCTCTCTGCCCCCTTCCCAGAACGGGAGTCCTGCCTTAGGGGAGCGATGGAGGGGAGGGGGCAGAGATGAGCAAGCGGCGGTTGGGGGAAGAAGCGGAGTGAGGGCGGGGCCTTGGGGGAAGAGGCGGAGTGAGGGCGGGGTGGAGTGCAGGCAGGGTCATGGTTCAGGTGCTGGTGCCTCCTCCCCACTTCTATGGAGCTTCGCTTCTGGTGGTCCAACGGCGGTGGCAGGCCAGCATGCCTTCGGAGGGGTGACCCACGCTGCCGTGGCATTTCCCCTATGCATGGCCAGCTTTTTGGGGGGGAGGTTTAACCTCCCCTGGCCTCTTATAAACGCCGCCCATGGGGGTCTCCATCCCCTCACAAGACTTGGAGGGGTTAAGATGGCAGTTGGGCCAATGAACTCCCCAGGCTGCACCTGCAGGAGGTGCCAGGGAGCAGGGATTAATTAGATGAGACTCTGCTGGGCAGGAACAAGAGGCACCTGTATAAAGCCCAGGAGTGGGGAGCAGAAAGGGGCTGCAGGGAAGTAGGCTGCAGTCACGGCCTGGAAGAAAGGAGGCATGGATGGGAATACAGAGGGTAGTCCACAGTTACTCCCTGGGAGGTGGGAGTTTGGGCTGGCAAACCCAGGGAGGTGGGGAAAGCCAGCAAGGTAGGAGAGGCTTGGGGGAAAGGCAGCAAGGTCTGGGATAGGTCAGACCTTGGCTGCTGGTGAGAGGGTCCCTGAGCCAGAACCTGGACTAGAGGGCAGGCCTGGGTTCCCCTCCCAGCCACGGGGGAAATGGCTCTGATGGGGTAGTGCAAAGCAGGCTGCCTGGAACAGTTTGCCCCAAAAGTCTTTGATACCCCAGAAGTGGAGGACTGTAGTGGCCTGGCCGCAGGGCCAAGTCACAAACAGGAAGCTGCAGCTCCTGGAGCAAGAGGGGGTGCAGGGTCAGAGAAATAGATGAGTGGAAAGACTGCCAGAGGAGGGCACAGCACCTGGGAAGTGCTAATCCCCAGAGTGGCCAGGAGGAGGCGCCTCTAGTGGTGAGTGCACCCCCATGATAAGGTCCCTTAGTGATTAAACCCCCTCGGAGTCAGGCAGCTGGAGGAACTTTCCTGAGTCATAAGAGTGCTGATCCCTTATCAGGGAACCGGGCTGGGGCCGGGGCTGGGTATTGATCAAGATACGTCAATTCTTTGGTCAGAGGAAGTTGGGGAGCAGATAATTCCTTGGGTCAAAGTTTCCTGATTTACAGCAATGTAAATGGCCTGGAGAGGTGGGAGAGAGCTGTTAATGTGTAACTCTCGGAGACGCTAGGCCTATAAGATCTCCTGCGGGAGGTGTACCTGCGCCAGATCCTCAGCAGCTCCCAGCCGCGGCTATCCAGCACCAGCAAGGAGGATGTCTGTAAGGATTGCGGTGTTTCGCCGTGAGCTCGTTCCTTTTCTTGCTCTCAGCTAGTCTCCTGTATCGGTGGGCTCTCACTTTCTGCCTTTGTGTCTGCTGTCATCACACCTGCTCAGTCGTTCATTCCCCCTCCCCTTGCCAGCTCTCCGGTTTCCACTCCCACCTCTTCCCCTCGCCAAGCAAGGAGTGCGGGGTACCAGGATGGTCCTGGCTCAGGGCCATGAGGTGACAACTGGAGGGCAGGGGACCTGCTCCCGGCCTCTCTCCTGGCTCTAGGGTGACCAGATGTCCTGATTTTATAGGGACAGTCCCGATTTTTGGGTCTTTTTCTTGTACAGGCTCCTATTACCCCCCCACCCCCGTCCCGATTTTTCACACATGCTGTCTGGTCACCCTACCTGGCTCAGGTGGAATTGCTGAGCTTCGTTCCTTTTCATTTGGGGCAGGGGGCGGGCATGGGTCACTCAGGGAGTCTCATGACATCAGGTCCCTCTGCCGCAGGAGAAATTTGAAATCTTGAACCTGGACGTGAAAGCAGGGAGCACCCTGAAGATAAAGGGCAAGGTCGCCAATGATGCTGAGAAGTGAGTGTGAGAGAGCGGTCTCAGACAAGGGGGGCATGGGCTGCAGAGATGGGGGCAGCACCCCAGTTTCCATGTCTGATGCAGAGATCAGTCCTTTAGTCCGTCTCTCTGGCTTGGTACTTATACAGTCCCCATCACCTTGTAATTGAGTGCTCTGCAAATGTCCTGGCCCTGTGCTGGATGGGGAAACTGAGGCATGGAGCTTAAAGCGACTTGCCTGTAGTCAGCAAAGGTGTCTGCAGCAGGGCTGGGAGCTGAGCCCAGGTCTCCTGAGCCACAGGCCTGACCTTCCTCCAGAGAAAATGGCGTTTGGGCCGGAAGCCCCAGCTCTCCCTAAAACTGGCAGGGTGGAGCCCTCTGCCCCCCCTGAAATTGGTAAAAGGAGAGGTGGGTGTAACTAATTCAACTACCCTCCTTCGGGCAGGGGTCGGGCTCCTGGAGCAGCATTGCTGGCTCCGTGGCGGGAGTCTCTAATGCCCGCTCTGCTCCCACCCCACAGCTTTGTGATTAACCTTGGCAAGAGCCCTAGTGAGCTGGGGCTGCACTTCAACCCTCGCTTCAACGAATCCACCATCGTCTGCAACTCCAAATGTGCCAACTGCTGGCAGTCGGAGCACCGCGACAAGCACCTGCCGTTCTCCCGGGGCTCGGAGGTCAAGGTGAGGCAGCTCCTGGGAAAGCAGGGCGGGGGGGTGGGGGGGTGGCTGGATGAGCTGCCAAGCTCTTACTCTGTCCCCTTTCTTCCCCTCCTGGCTGGCGTTGTTTCTCCCTGCCAGCGTCTCTGGCTCCTGCGACCCTGAACCCTCCTCATCAGCCTGCTCAGAGTCCCAATCCCCACAGACCCTGTTCTCTCACCATTTAATCCTGCCCATGCTGGAGGCCTCCTAAAGGCTGCCTGTGACCTGCCTTCGAGAGCCCCCATGCCTCTGCCCAGCAGGTGCTCATGTCTTCACTGGGGGAGGGAGAGGGAGAGGGAGAGGGCTGTAGGGAGCAGATCCCTCTTCCCCCTCGGATCTGTCTCCATCATTCTCTCCCTGCTCCCACCCCTTATTTTCTTCCCTCCAGTGCTTTGTAGAATGAGATTCTTGGGCCTCCCTGCTCCCTTTTCCTTGGGCAGCTCTTTGCCTCTTAGCATTGCACAGTTAGATCACCCGGTTTCTCTGTGGCTTGGAAACGGTTCCTTCTCCTTGCCCAGCGCTCCCCGAGCTGGGCTGGGTGGGGCAGGGGAGTGCCCACGGGAAGGAGACGATTCATTTCCAGTGATCAGTTATTAGTTTTGTTCTTTGAAGAGTCTCGGGTCCATCCTGTCCCCTCGCACTGTCTGCGCTGTGGGCTAGAAGTGGCATTTCCCCACTGTTGCTAACCCCAACTCAGATCCACTGGTGGGGTAACAGTGGGAGAGCCAGTGGGGCAAGGCTTCCGCAGCCACTGGTATTTCATGTGCTGTCCCACCCGGTCCAGAGCAGGCCTAAGCCACGCAGTGCTTTAAAACAGTGGTGGGCGCAGGAGCCTTGTCTACCCTAGGGCTCCCTGTGTTGCCACCGCCAGTGCAGCTGAACCAGCATTAGCAGCGGTGGGGGAGACGTTGCCCCCAGTCTCCCGGCTTAGGCAAGAGCTCAACTTCCTGAGACAAGCTGATCGCTCTGATTTCAATGGGAGTTAGGTGCCTAAATACCTTTGAGGATCTGGGCCTCTGGCACCCAACCCTGCAACGCGTTTAGTGAGCTCAGCTCCCAGCACCTTGCCTAAGGCCAGCAGAATTGGGGCCTCTCCGCCCAGGCAGTAGGGACAGGTGCTTGCTGTTGCCAGCCAGTTGTTTGCTTTTGATGCTAACTCCCCGTTCCTGTCCTTTCCTTGCTCCCCGCTCTCGCAGTTTATCGTCAGCTTCCTGGGAGACAAGTTCAAGGTGAAGCTGCCGGACGGGCATGAGGTGGAATTCCCCAACCGGCACGGCTACGACAAGATCAGCTACCTGAGTGTGCAGGGCGGGTTCAAAGTCCTCTCCTTCAAACAAGAATGATGGGCCCCGCTTCCCTGCTCTAATAAAGACCCCTGGTGAGGGGCCATTTTGTCCCAACTGTGCTGGCTCCTGTGATGTCCTTGGCCATGACCTTTCAGCACCCAATACAGGAAAGGTTCTCGTGGGAACGCCCCAAACCGGGCTCACCATCTGCTGGGAAGAGGCGGATGTCCGCTATTCTGGTAGGACATCTTCTCTAGGCACCTATGGATGTGATTAGTGGAGCGGGAGACAGTGGCTGGGATGAAAGTGTCTCCAGGGCTCCAGAAGGGGGTGCTGCCCTGGGGTGCGCTGACAGAGTGCAGAGGAGTTCCCAAGCCTGAGTGTGCAAAGGAAGGAAATGATTCTTTGGTAAGGCTAGGTTGCGGGTTGCGCTTTCAGCAGGCTGGGATGAACTGATGGCCAGGTGGGAGACAAAGCCCAGGGCTTATCTCAGTAGGAGGATGGTAATGTCCTGCACCTGCAAAGCGCTCTGTCTCCAGGCTGGGGAACACTACCAGTGCACGGGGAGATTCTCTCTCCTTGGTACTAATAGGGGATGCTGTCCCTAAACATGGAATTTCCCCACCAGCTGGTGTGACCCTCCCCCTGGCACCAGGCACAGCATTGAGGATGCAACTGCACAGGTGTTAATAAGCGCTTGTATCCAGCAAGAGATAAGGAGAATATTCCTCTATCTCCTTCATTCTTATCGCTGTGTCTCTTATCGGCTGGGAAATTCCAGGCAAGTTATCCATTACCCAGCCTTTCTCATATCTTATCTCAGTCAGTGCGGGCGAGAGAGAGGGGAAGGCTTTGGAATTGCAAGGGAATGAAACCTGTGTCAGCTTGAGTCCTTCACATGGGCCGGCACTACCTAATGTCTGGTGAAACCGCTCTGGTTAAAGTTACAGTGACTCACTCCAGAGGTTCACATGCCACGGGGGGAATGGCTCTGGAGAAAAACTGGCTTGAAGCATTATGGGTAACTCCTCTCCACTCCATACATCTGAAATATAGGAACAGTCTTTGGTACCAGCAGGGGGCAGTCTTACCCTCTGACAGTTCAGGACAAGGGGTTCCCAGCACAGGGAAAACCGACATTAGATGTGACCCCCCCCACAGCCCCACAAAGGAACATGCCTCACCAGGTTTAAAGTGGCTTCAGAGAAGAGCCAACTTCTAACAAGTGGGGGTGAGGAAGAACTGGGACGGCTCATCCATAGCTGACTAGTGCAGGATTCTTACCCCTTCCTCTCCAGCATCTGCTGCTGGCCACGGTCAGAGATAGGATACTGGGCTACATGGCCCTCAGGTTGGATCCAGTCTGGCAATGCATATGGCTAATGCTATGCTCAGGATATAAGGATAGCAAATGTTAGGGTTATTTAGTCGGCAAAGGCCAAGCACGGAAGAGACTGATATTTAGAGAGACTCCACTGAAGGAGCACACACTGCTCCTTCCCTTCTACGTACATCCTGATCCAGTGTCTGAGAGGGTCATTCGGTAAAATGCAGAACAAATAACTTTCATAAAATATGTTGTCGGCCTGTGGAACTCACTGTTGCAGGCTCAAGTGCTAGGGCTGCTTGATAACATTTGTAGCCAGGCTGGCTATGAGCAGGGTAATCAGGGCTCTAGATGCGAGGTGTAAATGGATCTCTGCTGGGGTCAAGGTGGAATCTCCTCACCCTGGCCAGCATTATTGGGGTTTTGCTTTCCTCCGATGCAACATGTATGGGTTACAGCAGGAGCGTAGGGACCAGAATGGCTGGTCCAGTGATCTGAGATGGGGTAGCAAATCCTATTTTCCCAGGAGGCCCAGGACTGGAAGTGCAGAGAATACCAATGCAGGGAGAGGGATCAGGCACTTGGAGCTCGGAGGAGATGACTCCCTGGAGTCTGAAAGTGCAGAGGGAGTGGACTGATTTGCTTCTGTTCTGCAGGCTGAAATCCTGGGGCTGGCTGGGGCATGGGGAAGAACCACCACAGGAGAGAATAGTATCAAAAACTGTTTTAATAAGATCAATAATAAGTGCACAGGCTGCGGAGGGAGACAGCTGGGATGTTCCTTGGGGGTGGATCTTTGGTATGGAGCTTCTGTGACAAACTTGAATGAGCAGGGTGAGCCTGAGAAAGACCCTGGCTCCCAGGGTGGGGGCGGTGATGGGTAGCAATGGTTGCAGGCTCTGGACTCTACACTCTAGAGCCCCGGTGGGCACTTGGAGCTCCCGTTCACTTCAGCCCTCTCTCCCCCCATGGCTGAGCGTGAAAGGCTGAGCAGCTGCCTGCAGTGTGATGAGATCAGTCAGCTGGCAGCTCCAGGGCCTGTGTGGGGAGCAGAACGGGCTCCTAGGACGCATTCCCCTCCCCCCCCCGGTGTAAAAGCCTGGTTGTTATATTCTCATGTGCTCCCTGACAGACACAGCCCCCCGGGGCGACTGGGCAGCGGGAGCGTGGGCACGGGATCCCTCCGGCCACAGGCTCCCGGGCCCTGGGTGAACAATGGGCATGCTGTGCGGGCCAGTGGAATGACCTCACGCCCCAGTCATTCCTGCTCCGGGCCATGACACAAAACCCCCTCTGTGTGAGCGTGTCCGCACGCGGGACAGCGTGGGGAGCGGCTCCTTCCAAAGAGGCCGCGTTGCCCAGAAACACAAGGAGCACAGTGAGCAGCCCCCATCCTCCGCCGGCAAAAGGACACCGGAAAGGGGAAGTGTGTTGGAGGGGGGCGAGTTTAGACCCCTCTAAATAGTGTCAGTGGGAACCCATCCCTGGAACCGCTGCCCAGACCAAGGGCAGCCCCCCTTTCAACTGCCTGGGCTGAACGCTATAGCACAGAGAAAATGTTCTTGTTCTAAGAGGGGGTGAAAGGGAGTATTGGAGTTTGGGGGTGTCCCCTCTGGGGTATGGAGGGGTCTACCAGGGCAAGGGCAGCGGGACCCCGGCATCGTCCTTATTCTGCCTGATTACTGGAATCGCAGCATTGCCAACTCTAGCGCTATTTGGTGTTTCCCCTGAAGGCCCAGCTGCCAAAGCCAGTTACTGCCTGAGCCTCCCAGCTTTCATTACACAACAACAGAAAGTTTCTAGCTCTCCTGGTTGTGGGGGAAACCTTGAAAATGGCCCCTCTGCGCAGTCCAGCACCGGAGGGCAAATGGAAAGAACCCACCAGTTACAGCTTTGAAAAATCTCATGAGTTTTGGCGCCTGACTCCGGCAGGGCTCCTTGGTGCCCAGGTTAAGGGCCATGGCATGATTTCCCCAGCTGTGCTGCATTCGGATACCAAGTCATTGCTGGCTGCACCCCCACCCCCACCGAGCCTCCTGTATTGCTGCTCTGGGCACCTCCCTGAGGACAGTGTGGCAGGAACTTGGGGGGTGGGGCAGGGGGAGCTCCTCCCCAAATCCGTAGAGTGGAGCAGCTGGCTCTCTGGAGCCAGCCTCAGAGCCTCCAGCTCAGGGTACTGCTGGAGGATAGGAGCCACACCTGCCTTTCTCCCTGAGCCCAGCCCTGCATCAGCTCAAGGAAGCAGGGCCACCCACTCAGGTGGAAGGACTCCCCATTCTGCTGCCTGTTCCATGGGGAGGGGAGGGGAGAGGAACTGGATTACTGTGCCCTTGGAATGGCCTCAGGGGGGAGGGGAGGCCCCTGAACTGGCTTGCTAGAGCAGGCCTTGGCAGGAGGGAACCAGGAATTAGCTAGCCCAGCTGGCATGGCCGCTGGCTGAAGGCAAAAGAACTGGCGAGGGCTGGTAGGAGCTGTGTGAGACTAGCCCAGCCCGTTCGCGAACAGTGCTGTGTGGTGCTGCATGGCAGAACCTGGTTCAATCCCCAGCCAGGAGCGCTCAGGCCCCAGGGAGAGGGAGAGGGAGAATGCTGTGTTGCTCCAGCCTGGGGTGGCCGGCTCAGAAAGCAAGCCTGCCCCAGGCCTCTAGCTCAGGGGGCAGCGGGGGAGTGAGCCGTGCGGCTGGAGTGCTTTCTCTGATCCGCTCCTGTTCGGTGCTTGCTGGGGGCTCGGTGACCTGACAGGAGCATTCCCTTACCAGCCCAGCCTCCCAGGGGGCGGGCGCCTCATTTCCAATGACAGCAAGGAGTGGGGGGAAGGAGCATGCGATCACTGCGATTTCCCCATTAGCATGACCTGCTCTTTGGGGAAAGCGGGGCCTGCCCAGGGCGCTGGGCGGATCAAAGAGCTGCTTCCCCTGCCTCCATCCCCACCAACCCTCTGCCGCAGGAGGGTTCACAGCTCCCAAGGGGCGCGGGCCCCCGGACAGCTGACATCTCTGAGGGAGGGCTGGGGAGTCCCAAGGCCACAGGAGACGGTGGCTGTTCAGACCTTCACTTCATCATCCTCTTCCTCCTCGTCGGCATACTCAAAGGAGTCGCTGCGGCCCTCCGCAGCCGTGGCCTCCTCCTCCCGCACAGCTGAGAGCGCAGCCTCCTCTTCCTCCTCCTCCTCCTCGCTGTGACTCCACCCAGCCTCGTCCGCCCCATACGAGCCGACAACCGGGCTCTCCCGGGGCCCCTCCTCCTCTTCCTCCAGGCTGCCATGTGCACCTCTCGCGCTGTAGTGGCGAGCCAGGACCTGGGCAGCCCGGTGGAACTCTCCCGCCTCCATGCTGCAGTCATTCCAGTGCCCCTGCCACAGGCTGTCTTTCGGGAGCGCCCCCGGCTCCTCAGCGGGTGCTGAGCCCCAGGCAGGGCTCTGGTGCCCGCTCCCAGCACAGGCAGGCCCCTCCTCAGCATACTCTAGGGCACGAGCATCTCCATTGGCATGCACCAAGTGTCCCGATGGGGAGCTGGCCCCCTGCCTGGAGTGGCCCCAGAGGCTTTCTGCCATGTTGCCCTCTATACACCTGGCATTGGGGGTCCCTGATCCCCGAGGGACCCCGGCCTCAACCCACTCGCCATGCAGGGCAAAGGGCGATGCAGCCTGGCCGCCAGCCAGGGCCCTGGCTTCCTCCCTCTTGTCACTGCTGTCCATGGCTTCTGTGAAGCTGATGACCTGGAGGAGCTCGCTCATGAGGGAGGGCCCGAGGTCCAGGCGGAAGGACAGCAGGGAGTCCGAGCGCTGGAGCTCTGCTTCTGCGGGGAAAGAGCTCTCCCGGGCCTTCTCTGAGCGCGGAGCACGCGGGATGGTGCAGAACCCGGACTCCAGCCCTGAAAGGACAAGGAGCCTCTGGTGAGTGGGAAGCCTCTGGTACTGCGCAAGAGCCAGGGGGAGGCAGCGACTGTCACACTGGGTGGTGACGGACTGGGCTGTACTATGGGAGCCTGGGACCAGTGACTGTATGTGAACGGGGATAGACAAGTCACACTCATGTCAGCTGGGTGATATTGGGATCAATCACTCTCATATGGATCACTTTGCTAGACAGCCTAGGAGCAATTTCACCATCTAGTGCCTGCTCAGTATTGGGAAAGTCTGGCTTGTACTAGTGAAAACTAGCACCAGTTACACTCCACTGTAACGTGACTAGCCGGTGCTAGGGAAGATGGGAATCAGTCCCGCTGTTTAAGGACGGTTCGGTGCTGGACACCCATGGTCCAGCCAAATCGGAAGATATAGCACGGTGCTGGAACTGGTCTCTGCCAAGAGGGTGACGAGTGATCAGCCCTGGGAAACTATTTCCACTGGAATGGCTGTATAACCTGTGACCAGCAGGTGGCAGCATTGCACCATGCCACCTTTGCTGCCCGTCCCTGGCCCAGGCCCAGCCACTCCCACACGGGTCACACTGACCTGAGAATTAGCGCCACGGGAAATGCTGAGCTGGACCACTGCGTTTGGAGAACGCGGCCTTTGTGCTAAAGAACCCAGCCCCCGGCACCCGCCAGAGCGTCGCTCAGACATAGCCAGGACTGAGGGGCCTGGGCAGGGAGCCAGGGCTGGAACAGGGCAACCGGGAAGAGCATCAGCAGAGCCATTGGGGGCATGGAGGGGGGGCACTGGATAAGCGGGGGGGGGGGGGGGG
This sequence comes from Chrysemys picta bellii, assembly GCF_011386835.1. Taxonomy (NCBI): domain Eukaryota; kingdom Metazoa; phylum Chordata; order Testudines; family Emydidae; genus Chrysemys; species Chrysemys picta. Next base: position 95,174,527 of record NC_088791.1, read on the forward strand.
GGGGGCTGCAGGCCCAGAAATAGTAACAATGCCAAGCTCTTACGCAGTGCATTTCCTCAGCAGATGTTAAAGCGTTTTACATCCTCCCCATTTTACAGATGGGGAAACTGAGGCACAGGACAGGGAAGTGACTTGCCTAAGGTCACCCAGCAGGCCAGGGACAGAGCTGGGAGGGACAGAGCCCAGGTCTCCTGACTCCCAATCCGGTGCTTGAACCATTAGGCCACTGCCTCCCACTGGGCTGTGTCAGCAGAGCTGGCTGGCTGGCTGGGGGGGCATTGCCTGCTGCTTACTCCCGGGAGCAGTGAAGTTCACCTAAATCACCCCCCACTCCTTTCTTCACTGTGGGGCTGGAGACGGCCCTTCTGTGTGAACGCCAGCAGCACAGCCTCTCCCCCGGTGCTTCCCCTCCAGACTGGATGGACCATTCCCGGTGGGGCACGCAGGCTCTGTGGCCCATTCGCACCCTGAAGCTGCCAGGGGGACAGTGAGTATGCCTTGCTGTCTGTGAACAAGTTTCTCTCATAGGAGGTGGCTTGAGACCTGTTCCTCCCCTCCGCCCCCCCGACTCATTTCCCACAGGCCACCAATTGGCCATCGGATGGGAATAACCTAGTGTTACTACCATCCCAGCACTGGACTGGAGCTGGTGGATCAGAGGTGAGAAACTATATCCCACCCATAATGGCCTGAGCTCTGCAGGGCCTTTAACAAGTGAAGTCGAAGGGGAAGTGGGTGTGGGGGAGGAACAACTGGGGGCTAAGGGTGTAACTCAGAAAAGGATAATTCTGGGATTCACCGGGACCAGGAACTCCCTTGATCAGAGCTCTTCAATAGTCCGGTCCATCCAGAGATGGAGATTGCACAGATGGGGAAACTGAGGCATGGGAGGGGGGGCAGGGACTTGCCCTGGTTTCAGCGACACAGCTGGGAATAGCACTGAAGTCTCGGAAGCCCGTGCCCCCGCTACAGGATTACTCACCATAAGCATAGTGTGTATCGGACACGTTGTTTAGAGTGCTCTTGAAGGCGAACTTCCCAGCCGGGCTGCCGCCCCCATAGGTTCCCTCGTTGAGCTGCGGCAGCGACACGGCGTTCTTGATGATGGGCGAGATGTCTGGGGGGGCGGGCGAGGCTTCGGCCTTGCTCCCGCTGCCCCGGTTCCTCAGCGGCGTCCTCCGCACGTGCCGCAGGGTCCGGGCGAAGAAGTTGTTGGCTTTGGCCGTCTCGGTGCCACCGTGGTTGCTGAGGAAGGAGGTGTCCCCGAAGACGTCCCCGCCACGCCCCACGTGCATGGTGTGCCGGAAATCCCCCAGTGGTGGGCTGATCATGTCCGGTGTCAGCTCCGATTTCAACCGCCGTTTGCCATGGGAGCCCGACACCCAGCCGAGCACCGGTAGCTTCCCAAGACTCATGTCACACCCCGTTGTTACTCCACACCCTCTCCCCTAAAACACAGGAAACTGGCCTTCAGTGTGGGGGGGCACAAATTCCAGAGGGGTCACAGTGGCTTGTCACGCCCCCGGACTCCCCATCACTCATGCTACCCCCTCCTTTCGGCTGTGTTGTGTCCTGGGCCGGGGAGCTGCTCCCGGGACCAGCCCCTGCTCCCGATCTTTGGAGATGCCTTAGAGCTGCCAGGGGGAGCGTGGGCCCGTCTGTTCTCCGGTTCGGCACTCCTTCTGGATAATTGCTCTCCACAGCACTCATTAAACTGCCCAGGGGAGGCTTTTCCGAAACGGCTCACCCCTGGCAGCTTCTGCTATTGAGTGCAGGCCTCTGGATCCTCATATCTCCAGGAAGAGCCCCAGGCAGGGTGCGGGGAGTCCTGCTTGGCCCTGGGCAGGTAGGACGGCAAGGCTGGGGCAAAGGTATCTCCAAGGAGTCAGCCGTCACCCTGGCTGCTGCCGCTGGAGCTCTCGTGTGGCTGGAAGTAAGCAAAGCTGGGGATTAATGTTAATCCGCCATCCTCCGTCTCCCCACTTCCGCCCCCGCCGCCTGCTAGCGTGGGAGCGGCTGGCACACAGGGCAGCAGGTCACAGCCGAAGGGGGGATCTCAGGGCAAACTCCTTGATCCTGATGTAAGATGGCCTAAAAATGACAACAGCAAAGGTGAAGCCTCAGGCTGAGATTTTCTGACTGTTCTGGCTGCAGGGGTGAGTTACCGGGGTGCTCCGCGGGGTTCCTGCCAGGAATGGGTAATGCCAACGCCTGGGAGGGACGGGCCAGGTGAAATAAGAATGGACACTCCGGACCTGTGCCGGACACCACCCCTGCAACTGCACTTACCTCTGAACCTGTGCTCAACCCCGAACCTGCGCCCGCCCCTGCACCTGCCTTCAAACCTGTGCCCGACCCCACTCCTGACTCCACCTCTGAACCTGTACCCACCCCCGAACCTGTACCCACCCCCGACCCTATGCCTGCCCACCCCCGCACCTGCGCCTGACCTATGACCGACCCTACTGCTGAACTTGTATCCCCCCAGACCTGTTCCCGAGACCAACCCGGGGGTAGCTAGAAGGGGAAAGAAATACATTAAGTATTATGATTACTAGGGAAGTTGTTTGCATTTCTATGGCAACTTCTCTCCAAGGTTCACAAAGCACTTCACCAATGCTACCGTATTAAACATCAGCTCCTGCACCCCCCGTTCTGGAGGCAGGGAAACTGAGTCACAGAAAGGTCATGTGACTTGTCCAAGGTCAGCAAACCAGCCAGTGGCCAAGCTGGGATTGGAAGCCAGCTCTCAGTCTGTGCACAGATCTGTCCCTAAATATTATAGCAAAAGGCATGCTGGAAATAAGTAGGCAGACTCCCAGGTTAAGCCAAGTTTCTCTCCTAGCAAACTCCCAGTCTTGTTTTCCAGCTCTGAATGGGTCAGGGTAGCTGTTCAGATCAGCTTTGCATTATGGAGTGTTGTCATTTCAAAATCCCCTGGAGGCTGCTCCACTCCAGGCCTCCACTGAGCAGTCCTCTGCCAACACAGCAGGCGAATAATCAATGGGCCAAAGGCCGCTGGCACCTTGGCATGTCCCCTCTGCCCAGGTAAGATCAGCCCTGGGGCCAGAGGCTGAAGACACCTTGGTTCCTACACTGAGGGGCAGGGCTGGGTCCTTTCAGCAGGATTAGTGGCAGGGAGATCACGCTGCCTTGAGGAGTGAGCCAGACAGGCTGCTGGCCGGGCTGGGGTCTGGAGGACTCTTGGAGGGCTGGGGGTGAGATTACCTACAGCTCAGCCCCTGAGGTTCTGCCTTGCAGCTGGAGAGCACAGATACCCTCTGTGGCTGTGTGTTCACAGGACTAGGGGGGTTGATGGTGCGGAGGAAGTAGGGTGGGGGAGGAGGAGGAATGCCAGAATAGACTCCAGGAGATCAATGATAAACCCAGCTGATACCCCCCACCAGTGGCATTTCCAGTGCTCCTTGGCCTCTGTCCCCAACAGAGCCACCCTTTGTCCTGTCCCCAGCTGCGCTCCTAGCCCATTTCAGCCTCCCGCTCTGTGCTCCTCTCCCTGCCACGTGCCCCTGTGTTGCTGCCTGCAAGTCACCTTGACAGGGGGCAGGTGCCAGGGAGGGCTATGCTCCGGGAACGCTGGCCACGGGTCTCCGTCACCACTGGTGCCACGTGTCCTTCCCCACCCCAGCCTTGTTTGCTCACCCAGGGCCCCTCTTATCTGCCAGGGGGTAGAGGTAGGCAAATGGAAAACAAAACTCCCCTTGAAATCCACTGTAACCATTGGCTGTTTCCCTGGGGATGGGGGGGCAGGGAGCCTGTTTCCCTGGGTCCTCTATCCCCATGGTTCCCAGGGCCCTGCCTCCTTGCTGATGGAGAAACTGGGGGCACTCTCCCTTCTTAGCTGAGACCTGCCAGGCATGTGGTGTCTGTGTGTGTGCAGCGGCGGCGGGGGGGGGGGGGCGGGGGGTTGGGGATCAGCCAGGCCTGGCTACAATGGGGATCCAGGATTCCCCTCTGGGCTGGGCTCCTACTGGGCTGGGCTGTGTGAATTCCCCACCTCCTCCAGCTGGGGTTGGCTCCACCCCCTCCCCCCATGAAGACCCCTCACCCCATCCACAGCTTCCACCCACTGGGCCAGGCAAGAAAAGGATGGGGGTGGGGAGAGCAGGGGAATTTGCTGGGGCCCTGCCCGCCCCCTGCAGCCTCGCTGAGCTATCCGGGGGCCAGGAAGAGCCAAGCCCCCTGTGCAGAGCATGCAATGGGGCGGTTGAGACGGTTCCCAGCACTCCAACTCCCCTGGCCTTGGGCCAGGCTCAGAGAACAGGGAGAGGGAATGAGCTGTGCCCCTGCATTCCGCCCCTGCCCAGGAGTCTCCCGCTCCTTGGGGCACATGGGGCCCAGATGCTCAAGGCTACAGCGGGGTCAGATCAGAAAGAAGAGGGAAAGGGGGCAGGAGAGAGGTGGTGTTCAGCAAAAGGCCCATCGGGCTAGGGGTTGTGGGCCCATTCCCTGCTTGGCAAGATCCGTGAAGGAAGAGGCGGGTACTTTTTTCCCCTTCGTTCTTTCCCTCACTACCACAAAAATGACTAGCCCACAGCCACAGTCCGGATTTCAGCAGCCCCCACTGCCTCTAGCTGGCACTGCCCTCCCCTGCAATGCCAAACCCGGGCTGCAGGGCAGGCCTTCTGTCTCCGGCCTGTCCCTGTCACCCCTTTCCTTCTTGCCTGTCAGCCCCCGCTGGTGTGTGGCCACCCAGACTCAACAGAGGCACTCAGAACCCTGCCTTCCCACCTGATCTCTCTCGTTTTCAGCTCCACTCCAGTTATTCTTTCATCCAAGTGAAACTCGTGATTCTCTGAGCAAAGGGTCAGCCAGGGTGGGTGTTCTATTCCTCCCACTGTGTCTGTGTTACAGCCCATCACTGCAACGGCTGGGCCCTTTCCCTCTCCAACAGCTCCCCGTCTCCCCTTTCCCCAAGGGGCCCCAAAAGGCAAGCCACAATCAGACTGCCAACATCTCTCCCCCTCTCCAGCCTCCCCTCTCCCTAACTTTAGCTGGTTTCCACTGATTTGTCTCCGCTGGGATGGGAGGAAAGCAGAGAGGGGAAAAGTGATCCAGACGGGCAGGACTGCCAAACGCAGACTCCCCCACCACATGCCCGCCCCAAAGGCGTAAAGGCCCAGGAGAGAGAGGAGATGTCCAGGGTGGTCTGAGGAGCACCGGGATGGGGAGGAGCGAAGGGAAATTTGGGCTGGAAATTGGGAGAACATTCCTAGCCGGGAGGGTCTATCAAGCTGTGGAAGAGTCTCCCAGAAGAAACAGCAGCCCCATTGCTTGGGTCACGTAGAGCCAGACTGAAGCATGCTATAGGGGATGCTATAGGGGACGGCCCAGTGCTGAATGGCCTAGACAGGACCATCTCCATCTCCTCTGAGTGCAGGAGAAACGCAGACTGCATGTGCTGGAATAAAGCAACGCTCAGCTCCCGGGCCGCCTGCTGCTATATATATAGAGATCACGTAGGGGTTTTTCCGAACAGACCCACTTTGAGGCTGAGGCTGGAATTCCAAACGCAGCACTTTTTGGCCATTCCCCTCCCCCCCCCCCCCAAAACAAAACAAAACAAAAACTACTCCCTTTCCTGTTAGGAAAAAAAAAAAGTCTCTCTCAGACCCTGTAGGAATGGGTGGCCACAGCTGAGCGTAGGAAGGCAGAGGGAACCCTACAACCCTCCCAGCTCTCCTGCTGCCTCAGTGCCCCTTCTTCCCCCTCTTCTTCTGCGTCCCTCCCTCCACCCCCCCATCCTCTCTCTTCTGCCATATCCCCCTTCCTCTCCTCCCCCTCCTTCCACATTCCCCTCTTCCCTTCCCCTTCTTCTGCTGCCATATTTCCCTTTCCCCCATTCCCTACCCCCTCCTTCAAACCCCCTGTTCTCCAACACCCCCCCACGCGCCTTCCTTTGCTTGCCCTCTGCTCCACTGAACTTTCCCCCATGCCCGTCAAGTCTTAACTTTAGCTTTTACCTTTTTGAAAAAAAAAAAAGGTTTTAAAAAAGAAAAGTTCTCCGAGGTTTCAAACGTTCCCCGTGGCTCTTGGTAAATTGCTGCCGCTCCCAGGGGAGGTGACCCCCTTTTCCCACTGCTTGGGGGCTGGCTCCTCAGCAGTCTCCCCCTTCTCTGCGCTGTTCCTTGGCTGCTGTGCAGGAGCACTGGTGCCAGTGGAGGGAGGGAGAAGGGAATGGGGAGGGGATGTGGGAGCAGTGGGTGGGGTCTCCACATTTACGGACCAATCCCCAGCTGTCTGGGAAAGGAGGCCAGAGAAAAAGAGGGAGTTAGTCCAACTGTCCAGGAGAAAAGATTGCAGGACCGCCTGTTCTGCCCCCTCCCTCCCCACTACCCCTTCTGCCTGGGTCGGCAGCATTTCACCCTCATCAAGAGAACAGCCTCAGAGAACGCCTGCATCTAGTTGAGTCTGTCTATCAGGAAGCCATGGTTGGGTTGGCGGTCCCGTGCCCCAGCCTGTATGTGCCGTGGGACAGCACTGCCCACAGGTGACTGGGTGTGGCCAGCAAGGCTAAGAATTGCTGTGTGATGCACACCTCACTAAGAACATGTCTGAGGGTGTCCCAGTCCTTGAGAGCGCTGAGATTCACCTCCCCCACTATACTTTTACTCCAGGATTGCCCCTGCCACACACATCCCCTTCTTACCAGCAAGGGATGGGGAGAGCTCCGGCTGGCTTGGAGGGAGGGTCCCATTAGTAGAATTGGGCAGGGTCTCTGGGTAGGGTTGGAAGGAAGGTCCTCTTAGGAGCACTGATCGGGGGGGGGCGGGACAGAGGGTTTCACTGGCAGCAGTGTGCAGGGTCAGGAAAGATGGTGTTACGAGCGGGATGTAGGCAATCTTGCCTAGTAGTCAGAGCAGGAGTCCAGGTTGGGGAACAAAGCCAAGAGTCTGCATGAGAGTCAACTGCCAGTTACCAGTGCTGGGGCCAAGTCAGAGTTGAGTCAGAAGTCAGAGCTAAGACTGGTAACTGATGGCTGGAGGTGAGGCATAAGGGCAGGAACAGGAGAAGAGACAAGGAACAAGCACAGAGCAGGAGCACTGTGGAAACAGTAGCAAAGGCAGGACGAAGCAGGAATCAGGAACAGGGTTGGGTACAAGAGGCAGGCACAAATAGGGTCTAATATTGCCACAACAGGAAATCACCTTATCACTCAGACAAACTTCCTGTGCCTCCTTCTGGCTTAAAAAGTGTGGTTGGACCAATCGGTGGAGCCGGGGGATCCTCCACTCAGGGCCCCTGTGGGTGGTGCCTTGGCTGAGGCTATAGTCCTACTTGCTTCTCAGTCCACCAGGTTTTGACAGACCTTGGGAGGCCAGGACGTGGCAGCTGTCTGGGGTGGCCCAGGCCTGAGTTCAAGACCTGGGACATCACAGAGGGTCTCATTAGTGGTCCTGTGCAGGGTAAGGCTGGAGGGTCTCATTGGTGGCACTGTGTAGGGTGGGGATGGAGGATCCTATTGAGGGTACTGCGTAGGGTTTCTGCACCTGTATGGATCATCTCCATGGTATCGCCAGGGGTTTGTCCCTTTACAGGAGTGTGGTGAAAAATCCTGCGGGAGGGAATGTTGCATTAATGTCATCATGAGGGGAGTCTCCTAGGAGAGGTAGGGCGGAGTGTCTGGTTGATAGGAGGTACAAGGTAGAGGTGGGATGAGATCCTGTGGCTCTGTGTGGGAGCTCTGGGACAGAATGGAATGGAGGGTCCCACTGGTGGCACAATGTGGGGCCTTTGGGTAGGGGAGGGGAGATGGGGCTCTCTGGCACTGAGTAGGCCAGGCATGAAAAAATTGCTACACAGCTGCTAGCCAGAGGGAGAAATGGAAGATGGGAATGAAGCTCAGACCCTTGGCATCTCCACCTGGGTGCTGCTGAGATTATGCCAGGGTGCTGTCCCTGGACTCTGCTTGGGAAACTCCATCTTTGATATGGGCCTCTGTCTACAAAGTGTTTGATCAGTTTGAAGCTCTATCCTCTTCTAGCTCCTGGTAGGGAAAGATGTCTATCTCTTTTACACCCTCCAGAGCCTCTGCTGCTACCACTTCTCCACCCCTTCCCGGGCCTCTGCTCTTTGGTTCCCCTTTCCACATGACTAGCTCCAATGCATGAGTAGCTAGTGCTGCTTGGGGAAGTTAGGAGCTGTGTTACCTTCCAGAGTCTGCAGACTGCTCAGAATTCCTCTACAGCTGCTCTGAATTTTTCCAAGCAGCAACACAAAATTGATAGGATTCTGGGGAGTTTCACTGTTATGGCTGGTTTTGATGAAGTTTGGATAGGCTACTTGTGGCCCCATGTAATATCGTGGGCCAGGGATGGGATGGAGAGTCCTACTAATAGCACTGTGTGTGAGTACACGCTCACAGGCAGTGAGACCTGCCTTAGTGGGGGAGGATAGCCTTGGGGCTAAAACACAGTGTGGAGAGTTAGATTCCATTCCTGGTTCTGCCACAGACCTGGGTAAATCAGCCTCAGTTTTCCCATCTGTAAAACAAGGATAATTTTTTCTGTCTCATGGGGGTGAGGGGAGATCAGATTCATTAGGGCAACATATTATTAACAAGCAAAGCCTGCATTCCTGGAATACTTATTACTGGGGTAGCAAACCTGCCAGCCCTATAGATTTGAGGGGTAGGAGGTGATGTCTGAAACACCCCTTTCTCCCTGGCAGAGGAGCTGCCCCACTAAAGGAAGCCATCTGAAGTGGGGAGAGGGGCAGGATAGGCCCTTTCATCAGATCTCATTCATCCCCAGAGGGATCTGGGAATCCTATTCCCTGTCATGGTGCATCCCCTTCAGTCTGCATCTCTCCCAAGCTGGAGCCACTCAGCCAAATTTGGCTTTGGCTGGATGGGTACCTCCGCGCCTCCATTGTAGTTTCAAGGGCCCCCCACTCTCCCCAGTGCTGGCTGTGCTGGGGAGCACTGATTCCAGATGAGTGGCAATCATCCCTGCTTGGGAATGCAGAACAAATCTCTTCCAGATGGGGTGGGGGCAACACTCTCCACAGGGAGGGGCTGCAGGGAGTCCACTCTCTCTTCCTCCTGCTCTCTGTCCCCTCCTCCACCACACTCTAAGCATCTCTGAGTTCCAGGGCAGCAGGATCCACTATGTTTCCAGGAAAGTGGGTGGAAATCCAGCTGGCAGTTTTGCAACCAAACAAACGACCAGGAATTGTGATTCTCATATCCCTTCAACTGAGCAGGATTGGGTTGGGGTGCAACTGGTCTCGGAGACCTCCAAGGAACACGCAGGCTGCTGCAACCAGAGGTGCTGGCCATTCAGTGGGGTCATTCTGAATCAGAACTGAACCCAAGCCCAGCACAGTGGAAGGAGTGCTGTGCTGTGGAAAGTGCCTTAAAAGGGAGCCAGGATATTTGATCCCTGGCACAAGCACAGGGGTGTTAGCCCGGGTAGCCCCATTCCAAAGTGGGTAATTACTTACTTCATACAGTCCTCCCTCCACCTCTAGACACCTGGAAAATGGGGACATAATCTTTCCTTTCCTCTACCTTTGTCTGTCTTGCCTATTTAGACTGTAAGCTCTTTGGAGTGGGGACAGTCTCTCACTGTGATATGTGCAGCACCTAGCACAATGGAGCCCTGATCACAGCTGGCACCTCCAGGTACTCTCATAATACAAATAAATAATAATATTAATTAATAATTAATAATCAATAGGCATTTCTACCCTGTCTCTCATTGTGATGTCCAAGTGACCCCACAGTTTCAGCAGGAGATGTCATTATTAGCTCTGATTTCTGTGGCATCGAAAGCATGGAGAAAACCAGGAGACACGGTCCCTGCCCCAAGGAGTTTACAATCTAATGCACAGGTGAGGGGTGGGGATGCAATGAAAAGCCAAGTGACTGGGCAGCAGAACTCAGAGTGTGTCTTGCTAGATCCCCGTCTGACTTTGAGTTTTCGTTGCCCTACGTCTCCTCCCTCTCCTCGTGTCTGCTGTGTCCGCGCGCCTAGGGTTTGGTGGAGGGGCTTGTTGCAAGATGGGCTTTGAAGGAGGCCAGGGTGCTGGGCCTGATCAGGAAGGAGATTCCAGTTATTCTTCTCTTCCCTGTCACAGAGAGCTGCTGGGTGCAGGATGGCTGCTGAAGCCCAGCTTAAGGGTAATTGCCTTTCAATGGCTGGGTATCCGCCTGCTCTCCATCCACAGTGCGGTCTGTAAAGTGCTTCGGGCTCCCGGCCACTGGAAGGTGCTCTCCAATGGTAGAGAAAAATTCATTCATTAGTGGCCTTTGGCCTCTCTGGGATGTCCCTTGTCTCTCCACCTGGTCTCCTTTCCTCCCTCCATGTCTGGCCAGTGGCCCTTCCCTGACCCACATCTGTGAGCCAAGGAGGGCTGTGGGTGTGTGCCAGGAGCCCACCTGTAGGTGACAGTGGGCGTTGTGACAGTGCTCTCTGCATGGCCAGGGCTGGAGGGGATTTCCTTTCCCTGCGAGCGATGCCCTATCTTTGGGCTTGCCGCTCTCGTTGGCTGCTTTGAGGGCAGGCCGTGCTGGGGGCTCCAGGGCTCCATCCACACAGAGGCGGAGTGGGGTCTCTGAGCGCTTGGGCCCTGAACGGTTATTTGGGAGGGAGGAAGAGAGATGGTGGGGGCAGGGGCAGGCATCTGGTTCAGCACACGAGAAGCAGATATCCTGTTGCTGCCCAGGCTCCTTGGCTCATGTTTCCTCATTAACTGGGAGCGCCGTTCATTTGCGGGCGACTTCCAGATGTTTCCATTCTCCTCGCAGCGGCTGTGAGGTCGCATACCACACGGTCTGGGAATAACTGCAGGCATCTGGGCAGAGACAGTCCCCTGCCACAAGTGGAGGGGAGGGGGCCTTCCTCCCCACACCCTGCCTAGGGTTATCCAGCTTCCTTCTCCCCCTGTCCCCGGGGCCAGTCTGTCAGGCCCTATCCTAAGCCTCTGGCACTGGGCACTTGGCCCTGCTCTGTGTGTCTCACTGAGTGACAGTAGGGCTTTTTTTTGTGTGGGGGAGAAGGTGACTTCTGACCTTCTTCCCCCCACCCCCTCAGCTTCTAGATCACGGGGCCATTGAATAGCAGAAGCTAGAGAAATTCCAGGGCTTTATTCCCCCATCTTCCTCTTCCCAGTGATCGGAGTTTTTGGCCACGTTCCTCTTGTGGCCAGGGGGTTAGTGGGGGAGGAGGCGCCTTTCCCCTGGGAGTTGGGGAGAGACGTTGAGAGCTCAGGCATCGCTGTCTGCCAGATGCTAGGGGAGGGCTGAGTTCCCAGGCTCCCTCTCTCACTGTCCCCCCTCTCCCCCCAACCTTTATATCTCTGTCTCTTCCTCTCCCACCCGTCCTTCTTGCTTCCTACCAGCCCTGGTTGCATGGCGGAGGGGAATGCGCTGCAATGCTGGCGTGCCTGCTGTGGGGGCTGGGCATGGGTGTGGTGAGGGCAGAGGTGGGCTCAGAGGGCTGGAGGGAGTGGGGTGCAGAGGAAGGGGCAATGGAAAGCCCTGGGCAGGGGCACTCTCTGCTTGCCCCCTCTAGAGGGGAGAGTGGGGTTGTGTCCATGCGGTGGGGGACTGTACTTTAAACTAGAGACAGTAAGTGGAGATCAGGAACAGCTGCCGGGGGCCTGGAAACGCCTCTGGAATTCCAGGCGCCAGGAAAGGATTTTTTTCTTCGTCTTCTTCTCAGCCCCCCCCCCCCCAAATCCCTCTTAATTCTCCGGTTCCTGTTCACAGGCCCTTCGGGGGCCAGGAGGGGCAGAGGGGGGCTCAGATATCAGCTTTCTTTCCTGCAGGAGCCTGTGTAGCAACAGAGCGAGGGGGGGGCACTTCTGGGTCCACTTCCCCTCCCCTGAATGCATTCCCTGAGCAGAAGATTGGGGCGGGGGGGGGGTGTTGCACATCTGCAGGAGTTTAAAGGCTGTCTGTGCTGGCAGGAGGAGGGGGTGGGGGGACGGCTGGGGGGGCAGGGGGAGACTGCAAGGATAGGGGAGATGGGGAGAGAATGAGGGACACTTGGGGAGGGGGAGATTAAGGGGCAGATGAGAGCGGGGAGAAGGAGACTGCCTGCGAGTGGGGAGGAAGGGGGAAAGGGGAGACCAAGCCGGAAGACTGGAGGGGAGGAGAGAGGTAATGAAAGGGAGGTAGACTGTGGGGAAAGTGCCAGAAGGGAAGATGTGGAGTTGGCAGTGCGCGCCTGTAGGTAAGGCAGTGAGATGGAGGGGGGAGATGTGTGTGGGGATGGGCACGGGAGCAGAAGTGCAGGAGGCAGGAGAGGCTGGGAGGCAGGCAGCTACGGGGGACTGGACAGCTATTTTATCCTAATTGCTCTGCCTGTCCCTCCTGCTTGGGTATTTTTGGCCTGGGGAAGGGGGGAGGCAGCTAAAAATAGGGGTCTCCCCACCCACCCCCCGAGGCGGCGTCTGCCTGCCTGCGGGGATGCTGCAGGGTCTAGAGGAGAGGAGCAGGCCCGGTCTCCTCCCCGAACTGTCTGGCTCTGCCTTTGTTTGTGTCTCAGGTCTATGAGGACAGGAAGAGGCCGTGAGGCTGGGAAACAATGGCTCATTCTCCTGCAGTCGGTGCCTGCGGAGCAGCGATAGGGATGCGGGCAGGCGGCCAGTAGGCGGGCATTGCCTTTGACCGCCTCTCCAGCAGGCGGACACGGGCTGCGGTGGGGGGAAGGGGGGATAAACGAACAGCTGCCCTAGGGCCTTGTGCAACGCTGCGCTGGACCCCGCCGCCCCCAAGGGGCGCCCCCAAACCAGACAGTGTTCTGGGAGGGGCAAACAGCTCGTTACGACATACAGGGCCAGTCAGTGGCGCTCAAGAAAGTGCCTCAAGCGGGGCCGGGGCACATGGTGCCCCTTTCCCTGCACCTGCAGAAGGTGGGAAATGTAGTGAGAGGGGGAGAGGGAGCTCTCCTATGGGAATGGACCCAACAGGACTGTCTGTAAGGGGATGATAGAGCCTTTCCCCCAAACTGTGCGCCCCCTAGTGCTACTCGGGAGACCATTCCAGTCTGTGTAGACTCAGAGCTGACGACTCCCCTCCCCTTGAGCTGTCCTGTACCCAACATCTATTGAGCGTGCCCCTGGCTGGAGCCATAGGCAAGTGTCCGTTCTTCTCTTCTGCTGAGTGGTGGCTCAGGTTCTTCTCCCTCCGATACAGCCTGGTCAGACTGCCCCCTGGGGAGGGCAGGAGGGTGGGTGGCACAATAAATTCTCTTCTAATGCCCAGTCCCGGGGACTCCTCTCCCCATGTGCACCCTAACCCCCAGCTTGGCATTTCCTTCTGGGCCTCACTGGGGTCCCCCAAGCTGGGCTGTGCCAGGTCAGATCCCAGAGGCCTTAGCTGGAATGGCCAAATGGCCCCCAGCCATGGCAGGGGTGTGCAGCATATGTCCCTGGCAGCTCCTTTCAGGGCCTGACCTCATGAGGTTAAAAGGGTGCGGGGCTAGTGCCTGAGCCTGGAGAGAGGTTTGTGGACTTTGTGCAGGGGGGGAACCCCTCTCCACCCCTCCATGAGGTCTCTGACAGTGGGGCTGAATGCCGGCCAAGGCGCCTCTTGTTTACTTAGCTGGGAGCTGACACATCCAAGGTCTCTGCTGATTCCAGTTTCCCACGTGCAGCTTGCTGCTGCATTCCTGGGGAGAGTGGGAAGGGGTGGAGAGAGGAATGCAAGGGGGCTTCGATCAGGGACCCACCCCTTTGCTTCCTATACCAGACAGGCAGGGAGGAGCACCACAGCCCCTGGGGGTGGCACAGAGCACTGTGGGAGGGGGGATGGTACCTGTGGAGTGGTACCCTGGACCTGCGGAGCTGGGGGCTCAACTGAGCCCTGCCTTATGAGCTGAAGTTACTACAGCAAGGTGGGTTGGGCTGTGCTCGCTCCTTCCCGCTCAGGGTTAGTGCTCTGCCCTGCACTGCCATGTGAGAGACCCAGATCCCAGTCCAACTCTCGGGGTCCTGGGAGTCCTGTGGGCATTGGGCCTGGTGCCCAAAGAATTAACACACTGGGAGACCCAGGTTCCACCCACAGTCTTGTGTCTTACTCCCCAGGGCTGGGGCCCAGGCTAGTCTCACTCTGCAGGGGCTTGGCAGGGGCTGGGAGAAGCTGTGTGGGCCAGTACCTTCAGGGACAACGCTCCATGCTGCCATGCAGGAGACCCAGCTTCTGGTCCCAGTCCTGCATCCTTTGCCTGTGCCACGGTGCAGCGAGCCAAGGGTTAAAAGTTTTGGTCTGCGAGAGCCAAGGACAATCCAGCTCCAGCTTGGCAGCAGGAGGAAACGAGCCCCTCCCTTGAGGGCACCCTCTGCAGCTCCCCAGGCCCTGCCGTGCACGCCCTCCTCGGCAGCTGCCAGGCCTGGCACTGGCCCGGACGCCTTTGGTTTTGGGAGGGAACACCACAGAGCTTTTAAAAATACGCCTGGGAGCAAATGAGGCTCTTTGGAGTCGACTCTGGCCCCGGGGCTGGAGAGGAGCCCTTGCCCTTTTGTGCAGCAACCTCCGTTCCTAAGGCGGAGCACCAAGTGAGGCTCGGGGCATGCTGCCCCCAGGGCTGGGGACAGCCATGGCCACATGCAGTGTTGTAGGGCCCCCCCTTCTCCCCTAGGTCGCTGGGGGTGACAGAGACGGGCTGGGAGAGCCTGGGGTGACCTCCTTTCTCCCTGCATCTGTCTCACGTAGGCTCTTTTACACTGAGACATGCTCTGTGTCGAGAATAAGGGGCTTAGTCTCCCTCTGAAGCAGCTACGGGAAATGCAGAGACTGAGGTCGGGGCAGCCAACAGCCCTCCCCCAGGAGGCCATGCACACAGAATACAGGGACTTGTTTAGCTCTGAAGGGGGGGGGAGGGGAGGGACAGGCTCTTCCTGTTTATGTGACTAATGGACCCCCCCAAAAGGGAGGGAGCCAGGGGAGGAGCGCTCACAGCTCTTGGTCTGTCGGTATGTCTGTGGCTAGGAAGACAGACTGGGGCTTGCATCCCTGGGGTAGGGCTGCAGTCCTGCACTGCCGAGACTGGGCTTTGGTTTGTAAGGCCATGAACCTGACTGTGCCAGCGAGTCTGGGGTTAGCTTGCCCAGGGCTGAGCATAGATCCTACTGGGGCAGGGAAGCTGGGGTTAGTTTCCCAGGGGCTGTGGCATAGATCGGACTGCGCCAGAGACTGGGGTTAGATTCCCAGGGGCTGAGCATAAATCCTCCCCATGCGGGGAATTTGGGGTTAGATTCTTGGGAGCCACACCGGGGGCTGGGGCTTTGATTTGCCTCGTTTTGTTTGTCTGTGCTGAATGCGATCTTGTCTCTGTCCTTGGCTGGTGTTGGTCTCTGTGGGATGGCCGGGGGGGGGGGGGGGTGGATAGATTGGCTCCGGACACAGGAATGAGAAGCCTTGGGAATGGTCAGGAATGTGGGAGTAGAATCTTTAAAGGAATTGTACAAATAACAGCGAGTTAGCAATGAGGACGCCAAAGCTAAGCCTCTGCGGCCGACAGAAGAGCTTCAAGAACCCCCGCATTATCTAGGGTCACTTCCCAAGGGCCAGTTGGAAGGGGGCCTGAGAAGATGGATGTAAGGGGTGAAATCACTGGCTTATCCCCTTGAAAGACCTGAGCCCCAATTCTGGCTTATGTCAGCAGTGTAATGAGTTTGATGGGTCTCAGCCTAGGGCTCCAAAAGTTGCCACACAGTCCTCTGGAAGGGCCTAGAGATAGCAAGGGATGCTGGTCAGGAGTGGGTGAATTTGCACATGCAGAGCCCAAGGCTGGAATAACAGGGGGCTTTGCAGGTCAGGAGTGAGAGGCACTGGCAGACTCTTGCACAGCACTAGGCTGCACTTTCCAGCCCTGGCTTTCATGAGCAATCCAAATTCTTCCCTTCGAAGATCAAAAGCTATTGCACCAGCCGTTGCTTGCCACAGGCTTTCCCCTTTTTGCCTACAGCTCCATGAACTCCCCATGCCACTTAGCGGCAAGCCAGCCAACATCCCTGCGGGACGCTCCCTCCTCCCTTCCTGTCCGCGTGCATGGCAGAGTGAGGGTGACACCACCCTGTGGCTCGGTGGTGGCAGTGCAGATGTTTATTGTGTAGGCTCCCTTTGATCTCTTCAGAGAGAGCAGGTTGGGGTCCGCCCCATTGCTAATTGCAGACAGTGCCTTACCTCCTAGGCAGGAGATTTGGCTTTACCCCATCTGTATCATGGGTAGTTTGAGCTCTGGCACAAAGAGGGCAGGTCGCTCTCCCCTTTGTGCCTTTCCGTGTGTGCCATAGCGGAGTCTTGATACTCCTGCCCTCCCCTGAAGCTGCATCTCCCACCTCTCTAGGGTGACCAGATTTTCCAAGTGCAAAAACATAGCCCATGCTACAGGAAGGTGGGGGTGGGAGGGCACCTGGGTGAGAGTTCAGGTGGGGAGTCAGCAAGGTACATGTGGGAGGGTTATGCATCCGAAGAAGTGGGCTGTAGTCCACGAAAGCTTATGCTCTAATAAATTTGTTAGTCTCTAAGGTGCCACAAGCCCTCCTGTTCTTCTTTTTGTGGGAGGGTTGGGCAGCTTTGGGAGAGTGGACGGGTGCCTGCTCCTTCCTCTTCTCCTGTAGCAGCACAGCAGGGCTAGGTGTGTCTCTGACGTGGGTTTACCAGCCTCACTGCTCAGACCCTGGGCTTGCAGCCCTAAACTCTTGAGGGAAACATACTATAGGTTGTAATGGGCATGTATACCGTCCTCTTCTGGATGGGCTGCCTGACCTGCTCAGGTGCTGTGATCACGTCACCCTCTAGTGGCTGCAACTTGTGGCAGCTATAGCCTCTGCTGTGACTACAGTTAACAGAGACTCTCCTGCCAGATGCCTGTGTGTTCGGGGAGCAGGACACCAGGAGCAACGTCTCCTCTTATGATCACGAGACCAGGGGCTAACTGTGGGATCTTCAATGGCCCCACTTATACATTTAGCAAGATACATTTCCACAGCCGTAGAACTTATATTAGCAAATTCCTTTTTCAGCAAATTGAATTTTTTTGTTAACACTAAAAGAACAGGAGTACTTGTGGCACCTTAGAGACTAACAAATTTGTTAACACTGTGACACTCGAGCAAGACTTGGGAGCATTTATACGAGGGCTTTGTGCAACCGGTGTGTCCAGTTTCACCACCAATCTCAAAACGGCACCAGCGGGTCATGAACCTGTCTTGAGTGGCCATGAGCAGGAGTTTGCATTAGAGGGACTGACAAAAACCTTGGGAGCCAGATCTCCAAAAGCTGAGATCTGACACACCATGTGAGGAGGCTGAGTTACCGGTTATCTTCTCTATTCATACTTGCACCTGTACCCAGAGCTATGGGATAGTCTGATGTGGGGGTTCCCTCAGTGAGTCCTGGTGAAGCTGTTCCACTGTGGACAGAGGTGAAAGTAAGCTGGCACGGTACGGTACGGCGTACCGGCAAGAGCCAGTACGCCGTGCCGGACTGGACTGGCTTCCCCAGGCTGGCAATTTAAAGGGCCCGGGGCTCCCTGCAATGGCTGGTGCCCCAGGCCCTTTAAATCGCCTGCCAAGCCCCACTGCCAGAGCCCTGGGTTAGCGGCAGCAGGGCTCTGGCGGTAATTTAAAGGGCCCAGGGCTCCGGCCACTGCAGGGAGCCCCAGGCCCCCGATGGACGCTACTCTGGGGTTCTGGCAGCGGGGCTTGGGTGGCACTTTAAAGGGCCTGGGGCTCCCCGCAGCGGCCTGAGCCCCGGGCCCTTTAAAGTGCTGCCCGAGCCCCGCTGCACCTCCATTGGGGCTCAGCTCTCAGCCATTAAGTTAGGCTGAGGCTTGATCTGTACTCAGATGAAACTCCACCAAATAAAACCTAGCTATCTTCAGGCAGTGGTGTCAGTTGCTCAGTAGGCAGTGCTCTTCCCTCACACTAGGTATTGACCCAGTGCCCGAGCAGAGCCTTGAAATGGGGAGATGCTGTTCTGCTGGAGGTGCTGTCTTTCAGCCAAGATGGAAAGCTGACACTCTGACTGCTGAAGTCAAGGGACCACAAGCTAAATATGAGTCAACAGTGTGATGCTGTTGCAAAAATCGCAAACATGATCCTGGGATGTATTAACAGGTGTGTTGTGAACAAGACACGAGAAGTCATTCTTCCGCTCTACTCTGCTCTGGTTAGGCCTCAGCTGGAGTATTGTGTCCAGTTCTGGGCACCACATTTTAAAAAAGATGTAGAGAAATTGGAGCGGGTCCAGAGAAGAGCAACAAGAATGATTAAAGGTCTTGAGAACATGACCTATGAAGGAAGGCTGAAAGAATTGGGTTTGTTTAGTTTGGAAAAGAGAAGACTGAGAGGGGACATGATAGCAGTTTTCAGGTATCTAAAAGGGTGTCATAAGGAGGAGGGAGAAAACTTGTTCACCTTAGCCTCTAAGGATAGAACCAGAAGCAATGGGTTTAAACTGCAGCAAGGGAGGTCTAGGTTGGACATTAGGAAAAAGTTCCTAACTGTCAGGGTGGTTAAACACTGGAATAAATTGCCTAGGGAGGTTGTGGAATCTCCATCTCTGGAGATATTTAAGAGTAGGTTAGATAAATGTCTATCAGGGATGGTCTAGACAGTATTTGGTCCTGCCATGCAGGCAGGGGACTGGACTCGATGACCTCTCGAGGTCCCTTCCAGTCCTAGAATCTATGAATCTATGAATAAGGGGAAGAAGGAAGGTGCTGTGCCTTGGAAAAAGTATTTACTGGCCTGAGTGTAAGGCCTGTGGACACTAGCGTCCTGGAAGGGATGGGACTAAGTGTGGCTTAGCTGGAGTGGAGGGCTGAGTGACCAAAGCAACTGAAAGGTGTTGGTGGCTGGGTGGAGTTCAGGAAGACCAAGGGGAAATGAAAGCAGAGGTGCTCCGCTGCCCTACTGTGTTGTAAGGAGGTGCTCGAGACCAGAGAGTTTTGTAACACACACTTATTAATCAAATATATCAGAATATATTCTTTCTTCCACCTCTAGTCTGCCCGCCTGTTATGAGCTGGGCATACCAACCTCTTGTACTCTGTCTTACCTTCAATTTGCAGGCTGGAGACCTGACTTGACCTTCCTGCAGTCCCACTCTGCTGCTGCTGCTATGGGCAAGTGGCCATACCCTTCCTAAAAGGTCCAGAGATTACATCCTAGGCCACCCACCATCCAGCAATGAGCTAGAGAGCCAGGGCTGCTTTCTTTGTGTATGGACTAGTAACCACAGTGTATCCCTCTCATTCATCCTCCCAGTGTGGCTTTGAGACTCCCTCCCTCTGGATATGGGTCCGATATGTGCCTTTCTCCCATTCATTCTACACGGATTGGCTGCAGACACCAGAGAACCCTATTCCGAGAGATAGGCCTTTCTTAGTTCCCATGGAGGAGAGATGGGAGCCAGCATCTGTAGAACATCCCTTTTCATCTGTAGCTAATGGGCCAGATCCGCAGCTGGTGTGAATCAGCGTAGCTCCATTGAAATCAATGATAGGAAACATATCTAAAGTTGTTGGACTAGTAACGATATTCCTGTATCTATTAGGAAGGTTACGGGCATCAGAGTTTAGGTTGGGGAACCTTAGCTGTGAATGTTCTCACTTTCAAATATTTGTATTTTATAACTACAATGTTCTATGGTGATATTATTTTAATGACATTAATATTCATTTACCCACAACCTTAAATCTATCTCAAAGTTGTTTTCTAGGGGGAGAAATTACAAACTACATTTGTATGTCTGTCTTTCCATAATGTTGCATACCACTGCCTGGAACATCTGGTTTGCACAAGTTGATATGGCCATGTTACCCTCTAGTGGCTGTAGCCTGCAACAGAAGAGTACTACTAAACAAGCATGGAAGTTTGAGGGGATACTGCTTGTAGTAGGGATTACAAACCCCACACAGACCAACACCTTCCCTGCTTATAGGCAACGAGGCTGACACCTCAGCACAGCTGCCAGAACCGCCGTTTATAGAGACAAGCACCCTCAGCTAGGACCAATAAGGAGAACAAGCCCAATTAGAAAAGGAGGAGAACTGAACAAGGAAGGAAGGCAGAAAGGAAGGACTGGGATGACAGTGTGGAAACAGCCCCATGTCAGGCTATCTCCAGGGAGCCAATAGGGAGGTGGATTGCAAACTCTGGAATTTAAGGTCGGATTGATTTGTTTTATGTTAAGTTGATCGACTGGGCTGATTTGACTTGACTAGAGGATAGCCAGTTAGGTGACAGTTGGGCCATAAAAAAGGGACTGTACACAGAACAGTTGAGAATGCTACTATGTTAATAATGTATGGAAATGTCATCTTTGATCTGTTGCAGTCTGCAGTTAGTGTGCAATCTGGATTTGTGCTAAATTCTGTGGGCTTGATTTGTTGTCACCTTGCCGGTTATGCAATTGTGTGTGTGTGTGTGTGTATGTATATTATTTTAATGGCATGAATATATATATATATAATGAGAGATTCTGTAGCCCAGTGGTCAGGGCACCCCCATGGGAGACCTGGCATCCAGTCCCCCTACTCCAGTCATTCTCTTATTAGTTATCCACAGTCAGGGGTGAAAGTAACTTAAAGGATTTACCGGTACTCCAAAGTCCGGAGCAGGGGGCGTGGCCTCAACCGGAAGAGGTGGGGCCTTTAAATACCTGGGCCCTTTAAATCAAGATTTAAAGGCCCTGGGACTCCGGCTGCGACTGGGAGCCCCAGGGCCTTTAAATCGCCCCTGGAGCTACCAGCTGCAGAGGTGGCTGGGAGCCCCGGGGCGATTTAAAGGGCCTTGGGCTCCGGCCGCTGTGGGGAGCCCTGGGCCCTTTAAAGCGCCGCCCGAGCCCCACTGCCGGAGCCCCAGGGTAGTGTCCGGCGGGGGCCCGGGGCTCCCCGCAGTGGCTGGAGCCCCGGGCCCTTTAAATAACCACCGGAGCCTTGCCACCGCTAACCCAGGGCTCTGGCAGCGGGGCTTGGGAGGAGATTTAAAGGGCCTGGGGCTCCGGCCATTGCAGGGAGCCCCGGGCCCTTTAAATTGCCAGCCTGGGGAAGCCAGTCCGGTCCGGCACGGTGTACTGGCTCTTACTGGTACGCCGTGCCATACCGTACCGTACCGGCTTACTTTCACCTCTGTCCACAGTGGAACAGCTTTACCAGGACTCACTGAGGGAACCCCCACATCAGAATATCCCATAGCTCTCGGGTTAGAGCCCACACCTGAGAGGGGAGACCCATGATCAAATCCTTACCCCCCCGCCCCCATCAGGCAGAGGGGGAACTTGGGTCTTCCCCATCCCAGATGAGTGCTCTACCCACTAAGCTAAAAGGTATAAGGTGGACATTGGCACCAGCATCACTTCCTTCTCTGGCCATTTTGTGTGGAGCAAGGCAGGCACCTAACCCATTCCTGCAAGGAATGGCTTAGGTGCCTACACCACCTGACTCCAGGTGGCAGGTTCCCACTTGTGGATTGTGAGCGAGGCACCTCTCCACAGCCTGGATTTAGGTGCCTATCTCCAAGAGAGGGGTGGGGCTTAGCACACACCCCTCTCCTCGGCATCTCCTGTTGGCTAGCTTGGGCAGCTGCCCACCTAACATGCTGACTCTTTTGTGGATCACATTCTAGGCACCTGCCTCTCCCCATTCATTGTAGAAGAGCCCTGGTGCCTAACTCAGGCTTTGTGGATTGCAGTGCTGTTCCTGGGATTTTCTAGGTGCCTAAAAGTCAGGCGCTGCCATGCTCAGCACTGCAGTGCCTGTCCCTTTGTGGATATGGGCCTTAAGTTCCTTCAGGTCTGTAAAGTACTATTTATACAGCATCCCCATGAGGTGGTATGATTAGCCTCGTTTTACACCAGGGGAAATGAGGCATGGAGGTTTAGGCCAAAATGGTCGTGTCAATTAATTTTGGGTGCCCAATTTGAAATGCCTAGGGCCTGATTATTCAGGGCCAGGCCCGCTGACGGGGAGGGGGCAATTGCTCAGGGGCCCTCAGCTGCTGCTGTGGTAGCGGCGGCCAGGAGCCCCGGGCCCTTTTAAATGTCCTGGGCGGGCTGCAGGGCTCCTAGGCACGTGCCCCACACTTTGGGGGGCCCTGTGGGCTGGCATGGGGTCGGTCCCAGAAGTGACGGATTCGTCACTTCCACCCCGCCCCCTCCCCCCCCAAGGATGACCCTGGTCCTGGAGCCCAGAATTCCTGTCAATGGGCCTGTTCAGGGTACTTAGCATGTACAGCACTTTATTCAGAGAGGAACTCCCATTGACTTCTGTGAGTGCCGAGCACTTCTGGAAATCAGACCCAGGTGTCCCAAGTTGGGTGCCCAGAAAATGAGAAACACACAGCAGCTTCCTGGGAAAATGTTAGTTTATGGGACTCACCCCATGTCCCACAGGAACTCGGGCAAAAGCAGGGAGATAATCCACATGTCCGGCTTTTTGGGATTTCCCCCCGGACGGGGATTTGGAGCCCAAAAAGCCGGACATGTCCGGGAAAATCCGGACGTATGGTAACCCTAGATTTTTCATATGCTGATAAATTGGCCAAACGTGGCTGAGTTTTCACAGAGACAGCGAAAGGTGCCTCTCTCATACCGGAACAACTCCCCGCTAAATGGCAAATTTTTGTTCCAAAGCATGGAGGTGCTAGAGCTTTTCATCTAAATCAGAGGTTCCCAAAGTGGGCGATACCGCCCCCTGGGGGGGCGCTGGAACGATCCAGGGGGGCAGTAGTAGCCTCGGGTGCAATTGGGGGGCGTTGAATAAAAATAAGGGGGCGGTGGAAGCATAAAGAAACAAGAGAATATAAGAAAATTTTGAAAAAACGTTCGTACATGTTTCATCTGTTGTGTAACATAGAGTTAAAGTTGTACTGATTACTTTATTTTCCAAATAAATTCACAAATTATAACCGATCAGGTGTCAAGTCCGCCAACAGCTCTTAACAAGCAAGTGTTGGCAGGCGAGCGTGTCGCGCATTGTCGGGAAGTCCAGCATGCATCGGCAGGAATATGTGCGTGTAATGACTTGTTTACAATATGATACTATAAATAGGCGACATGTATGAAATCTAATTTAGATTGTTTCTGAGTTTTGTAAAAAGCAGTTAACAATAGTGCAATAAGTATTTAAAAATTTTTATTCATATTCAATACCTTCGATCTTTACGGATTACGGATCACATACAAAGCAAATTGTATTATTGTTGTTTCAATAAAACAGCAATTTACACATGAGTATTTTTGTACATTTTCTTACATATCTACCATACGTTTCTGTGTCTCTAGTGCTTACTAATAATAAAATCGTAGCAGGCTTGTGTCGGTATAGTACTATTTGAAGTGTACAGTCAATATATTTGTCATATTTTTTATTACAATATTAACAAAAACGGGAATGAAATCGTAAAAAAACTGTTAACTATTAACATTTATTTATATCTATCGACTCATCTGTGTTAATTGGTAAATAAGGCGTGTGTTAATAAGGAACAATTATTTAAATAAGGGCAAACTAAATTAAAACTATTAACTGATTTTTAATTGCATATTATTTTTTAAATTAATTATTTCTTGATAAAGTTAGTTTGATATTTGACAATTTAATATCAAATACATATATCTAATGCTGAGCAAAGAACAAAACCCAGTTTATTAGTTTCATTAGTATTTTAGTTTGGTTGTCTTTTGCCGTCTTACACAAAAAACGCTGTATACCTGATGTCGTGGGCCATATTCTAATAACACATCTTTCTTTACTATATTGTAGGACGTAGGTAGAAATATAGATACATAAAAGAATGCAAATTTGTCACTGCATCTTTCTGTTTGTTCGCTTAAAGAAGGTAGATTTCCAGGGGGGCGCTGAGTAATTTTTTTCTGAAAAGGGGGCGGTAGGCCAAATAAGTTTGGGAACCTCTGATCTAAATGGTTGTAAGATTATTTTTTTTTAACATGACAAAACAATGTATTTTCCCCTGACTTCATTTTTGGAAATGGCGGAACTGTTTTGGCTGAAACTTTCCCAGAAAATTCATCCGAATGCATACACTCCAGTGTGGAAAATTTTCAGCCCAAATGGTTAAAGTCTGGTAAAGTTATGAGTAAGGCTAAGATTTTGTCATGGATATTTTTAGTAAAAGTCAGAGACAGGCCACAAGCTTCCGTGACCTGTCCATGAGTTTTACTAAAAATATCCGACAGGTCACGGAAGCTTGTGGCCTGTCTCTGACTTTTACTAAAAATATCCCTGACAAAATGGGGAGCCCAGCTACGGTGTCTCACACCGCCTGCAGAGGTTAGGCAGCTGCGGGGGCTGCTCCAAGCTCTGGGGGCCCCCACCACATGTGGGGGGTTGGAGGTCCAGGGTTCCCTGGCTTGGAGCTCAGGGTACCCCTGCCATCTGTGTCAGCAGGAGCTTTGAAGGACCCCTGCCCCTGCGGTGGCTTGGAACTCCAGGGTGCCCCTGCGGCAGCTGGGAGCTCCAGGGGGCCCCTGCCACCCTCATCAGCCAGGAGCTACAGGGGGCCCTTCTGTGGACGGGAGCTGTGGCCTCTGCTGCCTGTGGTGGCCGGGCACTGCGGGGGGGCCCTGCCATCCGTAGCAGTTCAGAGCTGCAGGGGGCCACCGCCGTCGGCTGCAGCCAGGAGCTGCGGCCCTGCTGCCTATGGAAGCTGGGAACTCTGGGGGTCCCCCAGCACCTGCCTCCACGGGGAGCTGCAGGGTCCCCCCGCCGCCCACTGCGGCCAGAAGCTGCAGCCCTGTGGCCTGTGGTGGCTGGGAACTCCGGGGGCCCCGCGGCCATGGGGAGCTGCAGGGTCATCCTGCTGCAGCGTGGGCAGGGGGACCCTGCAGCTTCCGGCCCGACAGGGCTGAGTTCATGGAGGGCGCAGGAAGTCACAGATTCCGTCACTTCCATGACCTCTGTGAAAAAATTGTAGCCTTAGTTATGAGCAATTGAAAATAGGGTCTTATAATGGAAAGTGTCAGAATGGAGAGAGGTAAATAGTGGTGTCCCCCAGGGATCTGTACTGGGCCCAGTCCTATTTACCATATTCATAAACGATCTGGAAAAAGGGGTAAACAGCGAGGTGGCAAAATTTGCTGATGATACGGCAGTCAAAAAAGCGAACAGAATGTTGGGAATCATCAAGAAAGGGATAGATAATAAGACAGAAAATATAATATTGCCTCTATATAAATCCATGGTACATCCTCACCTTGAATACTGCATGGAGATGTGGTTGCCCCATCTCAAAAAAGATATATTGGAATTGGAAAAGGTTCAGAAAAGGGCAGCAAAATGATTAGGGGTATAGAAAGGCTTCCGTATGAGGAGAGATTAATAAGACTGAGACTTTTCAGCTTGGAAAAGAGGCAACGAAGGGGGGTTATGATAGAGGTCTATAAAATCATGAGTGGTATAGAGAAAGTAAACGAGGAAGTGTTATTTATTCCTTCACATAATACAAGAACAAGGGGCCACCAAATTAAATTAATAGGTAGCAGGTTTAAAACAAACACAAGAAAGTATTTTTTCACGCAACGCACTGTCAACCTCTGGAACTCCTTGCCAGAGGGTGTTGTGAAGGCCAATACTATAACAGGGTTCAAAAGGGAGCTAGATAGATTCATGGAAGATAGGTCCATCAATGGCTATTAGCCAGGATGGGCAGGAATGGTGTCCCTAGCCTCTGTTTGCCAGAAGCTGGGATTGGGTGACAGGGCATGGATCACTTGATGATTACCTGTCTGTTCATTCCCTTTGGGGCACCTGCCGTTGGCCACTGTCAGAGGACAGGATACTGGGCTTGACGGACCTTTGGTCTGACCCAGTATGGCCGTTCTTATGTTCTTATGTCGCGCAACCTTAACTGTAGGCTTCACTACCAATTCTGCCTACCTTAATCCACAGATTCTTTGTTTCTGAATTGGGACTCAGGAGATCTGGAAAGAGAGAGAGGCTGAATTCAATGTTAATTTATTCAATCATTTGTTTATCTTTTCTCTTTTGAAACTGGGCCAGATTTTGCTCAGATTTATAACAGTGAGAGTAATTAATCAGTGGGCAAATTTACCAAGGTTCATGTGGATTCTCCATCACTGGCATTTTTAAAATCCAGACTGGATTCTTTTCTAAAAGATCTGCTCTGGGAATTGTTTTGGGGAAGTTCGCTGGCCTGTGTTATACAGGAGGTCAGACTAGATGATCACAATGATCCCTGTTGGCCTTGGAATCTACAAAGCTATGAATCTATTCATTTGTTTTCCCATCTAAACAAAACCAGGTCCTTGAATGAGGCAAACATCATGGTAAGAGCCCTTCCTGCAGAAAGTGTTTATACTGTCATTTGTTTCTGAAAAATAGACTGGGCATGATCTTTTGTGCCTTGTGCAGTCATGTCCACTAGCGTGAGTGAGTGGGAAGCAGGTGAGCAGTGCTACCAGTTTTAGGGTGACCAGAAAACCACACTAAAATATCGGGACACATTGGGGTGCCATCAGTCCCGCCCACAGTCCACCCCTGCTCCTCCCAGGCCCCGCCCACACTCTGCCCCAGGTCCCGCCCCCTCCCTGCTTGGCCCCCCCACTGCGCCCTTCCTCATTCCCCGGCCTGCCACCGGCTTGCTGCTGCGTCCCTCCTCAATCCCCCACCCGCTGCTTGCCTCCCTACCCGCTCGCTCGCCCGCCACTCGCCTCTTCACCTCCCACCCGCCACTCACCCCTACGGTGCTGACTTCCCCTCTGCCGGGTGGGTGCTCGCTAATCGCCCACCTCTTCCCGCACCTGCACTGCCCTTGCCCTGCCCCCATTCCACCTAGGGTGACCAGATTACATGAACAAAATATTGGGACACATGCGGGGGGCCAGGTCCGGAGCACCCCCAAAGCAAAAAAAAAAAAAGCCGAGCCAGAATATCGGGACAAATGGCGTCCCGACCATACATCCGTCGGGATGCGGGACAAACGGCTGAATATCGGGACGGTCCCGATTTTATTGGGATGTCTGGTCACCCTAACACAGAGATCGGCAACCTTTCAGAAGTGCTGTGGCGAATTTTCATTTATTCACTCTAATTTAAGGTTTCACGTGCCAGTCATACATTTTAACATTTTTATAAGGTCTCTTTCTATAAGTCTATAATATATAACTAAACCATTGTTGTATGTAAAGTAAATAAGGTTTTTAAAATGTTTAAGAAGCTTCATTCAAAATGAAATTAAAATGCAGAGCCCCCCAGACCGGTGGCCAGGGCCCGGGCAGTGTGAGTGCCACTGAACATCAGCTCATGTGCCGCCTTTGGCACATGTGCCATAGGTTGCCTACCCCTGCCCTAACCAGTTTGGAATGGTAGTGTCTGACATCCACATTGTGCCATGTAAATGGCTGCCTGAGGTCCACGACATCCCCCTCAGAAAATCTTTTCATTAAAGAGAGAGAGAGAGAGAGCGGCTGACTCTGGTTAGCTCCAGCAGAGTAACTAGCACCAAGAGCTGTCTCGGCATGAGTCAGTCTCAGTTCAGAGCAGCCAGCACTGCTGGTACTTGCTTCTGATTGTTCATATGCAACTGGTGAATTGATCCCTCTGACTGGAGGCAGTGGAGTGACACCGGCATTGAATGCTGACTGGAGACTACGGGTTAAGTTCTCCCACCTCACAGTGCAGTAGCCAGGCGGTGACTGTCTCTGGGAAGACTGGCGTTTGGCCCCACTGAGTGAGAATGAGTCAGAGACAAGTTAACTCTTCCTGCATTAACCAGAGCTTGGTGGCTGCAGTGCAAATATTGTGTTGCTTGCACAGCATGAGAAATAAATCAGGACTCTCAGCATTTCCAGCAGCGCAGAGGCCAGGCATCGCTGCCAAGTCTGGTGAGCAGAGGAATATTT
The DNA here is from genome assembly GCF_011386835.1 of Chrysemys picta bellii. Taxonomy (NCBI): domain Eukaryota; kingdom Metazoa; phylum Chordata; order Testudines; family Emydidae; genus Chrysemys; species Chrysemys picta. Next base: position 95,202,386 of record NC_088791.1, read on the forward strand.
AAGAACATGGGCGATAAATCAAGTCTTACAAATGGAGCATTCGACTCAATTGTTTTATCTCATCCTCGGGTCTGCGATGTGCTTGACCTTGAAAATAATGCAGTACCAAAGGCAAAGGGCTTGTTTGCTAGCGGTTAAGCCCTCGCTTCCCAAGACCAGCCTGCATAGCCGAGCTGGGGAGCTGCATGGGGACAAACGGAGGAATGCTTCCCTCGCCAAGACAGAGAACCAGAGTCAAACCCAACAGCTGCTGCTCCAGCCTAAATGCTGGGGGAGGCCTCACACCCTCTTCCTTGGGAGAGGATCCAGGTAGCTGCAGCTTCTCTGGCCTTGCTCCCACCCACTCCTTGCAGGGCACTGCATAGAGAGTGCACCCCCTCCTTTGCCACTCCATCCACGGGACTGGCCTATGGGGCCTTCTGATCTCATGAAAGAGGGGCCAAGGTTCCCTTGCACCTTTTCTCCTATTTTGTGCCTCTGTGGAAAAATAGCATATTTCCTCCCCATTATGGGCCAGATCACTGGTCCTCAATCCATTCCTTTGCCCTGCTCCAGCAGAGCAAGGGGGGCAGGAAGCTGTGGTAGCAGGGCAGTTAGGGATTCCCTTTGCACCAGTTGGGGGACCCCCACCCTCTGTGCCACTTGCTTCTGGGACTCCTCCTGGTGCAGGGGTGTGTTGGTGGTGAGAGGGGGAATCGCAGAATAGGCATAGTTTGACTTCTATATTGGGGGGGCAGGGCAGGGGGCATTTAACCAGGGCCATGGGGTGGCTAATGCGCAGGGGGAGACACCAGCCGGGGGAAGGGCACCTTGGAATCCTCAGCTGGAAACCACCCAGCCTCAAGGGGCTCCAGGTGGGTCTGGAGCTGCTCCACTCCTGTGCGTGGGTTTCCTCAAAAAGAACAGGAGGACTTGTGGCACCTTAGAGACTAACACATTTATTTGAGTTTCCTGTTGACTCAGAGCTGGCCCCAAGCTGCGAGCTGGCTGTGTGAGCTGCGCCCCGTGGGGAGAGACAGGAGCAACAGCTGGGTGCTGCGGGGAGGGGCTGCTGCTTTCCGGGAGGAGATGGAGGGTCAGGGAGAGGTCTGCCCCGGGGATGTGTGTGACGTGCTGTTCGGGGGGCAGCTGAACCTTTAAGTTGTGCCCCGCCACTATCAATGTATACAATTTTTTTGGGGGGGGGAATGCCCCCCATGCCCTACTAATCTCCACCCTTGAATGGCAGGAACACTTTGTGCTCCGCAGAGCCCCACTTGGCACAACAACCCCTGGGGCCATTGCTGCTGGAAGAACGTAAAGCAGCCCTGAGGCTGCTCCAAGTTACACGGTTGGCTGAACTGGTCCCTAGCTAGCTCAGGGATCAGGGGAGCATAACGGTGGCTTTAAGTCACCTTTGCCATCCCCCTTTGGGTCCTGAACTGCCTGCAGCTTGACCAGATTCAAGACTCTGACCCTTGGGTTTGAATGAAAAGAGAAGGAGAGAAGACAAGGGGGAAGAAACCAACGACCAGTGGGGCTGCCAGACAGCTGCAAAAAAGCATCAGTCCTAGAAGGGAGGCACCAGGCGGGATTGAACCCAGCCCTCTTCCTACATAGTAACCCTAGGGCGACAAGCCCTTACCCTATTGTCCTCCCCTGCCAGGCTGCGTGGTACCAGAGACCAGGACTAGGAATCACAGGGAGGTCAACCTGCACCTAATTTCAAGGTGGTGACAAGCCCTTATATAGCAGTGCAGGGCATTACCCCACCCACGGCTCTATGGATGCTCGATTAGTCTCGTTATACAGGCAAATCTCAGCTTACGCTGAGGTTACGTTCCGCTGTCAGCGCGTAAAGCGAAAATCACATATAGTCAAAATTACATTGAGTGGAATGGCGGGCGGAATCGCCCGCATTACAGGAACAGTATTTAAATTGTTATTTTTTTGGTTTTGTTTTTGCCGACCGCGCAAAGCTGAATTCGCGCATGTTAAATGCGCATAAGATGAGACTCGCCTGTAGTTAGTATGGCAACACCCATTTTTTTATGTTCTCTGCGTATATATATCTTCCTACTGTATTTTCCACTGCATGCATCCGATGAAATGGGTTTTAGCCCATGAAAGCTTATGCCCAAATAAATTTGTTAGTCTCTGAGGTGCCACAAGTACTCCTCGTTTTTTAGAGATTCCCCAGGACAAGAAAAAGGCTGCTTTTGTTCAGATATGACAGCAACATCTTCAGTGACTGGCCCCGGTCACCCTTTGGCCAGCACCTCTTAGAGACATGGGTGTTTGCCCGGATGTGGTTAATGATTCTGAGAACGCAATTTGCTCACCACCCACCGAGTGCCTGTAACTCATTGACCTTAGGAAGCATCAGAGAGATGCCTGGATTCAGCCACTCCATTGGTAGGCCAGGCTTCTGAGGCCCCTTCAGCTCTGGCAGTGGCAGGGGGCTTTCTAGCCACTGCTGAATGGGGTCTGTCTGGCTCCACGCCTTGGATGCGCAGCATGCAACCTACTGAGTTCTAAAATACAGCCCCTCTCCATCTCCTAGTGACCCCAGGGTCTGGACAGAGCTGATAGCTGTGCTGCTGCACCTTGACACCGAACGCTGCCTCAATCTCTCTCTGCCAAGGGAATGCTACTGGATGTGCAGATCAGGTGCAGCCCACAGGCTCCTGGGAAGCTGCCAGCACGGCCTTTGCCACCGTAAAGCTTGAGCACCCAGACTCGACAGGAATGTCAAGTGACATAAGTGCCAGGACGGGAGATACGGGCATGCCACAAAGCAACACACATCCTGCCAGAGAGTCGCTGGGGCGGCTGGCCAGGTGAAGAGCACCGAGAGGCTTTGTGGAGGGAGGGCAGGTCAGCTGCCTGGCTCCGGAGGAAAGGGAGCCCTGAGCTGGAAGCGCTCTCTCTCTCCAGCCCAGAGGTCAGGTTTACACCCCCCTCCCCACCCACCTGGCCGGATTCGTCTCTCAGAAGGGAATTCACAGCTCGCATTCCTGGGCAGGAAGCAGGGGTGTCAGCACTTGTTTTTGCTCAGGCGGTCTTGCATTCCTGAAAAGGAAATCTGCCTCGCCACTGTTGCCTGGTCATGCCAGGTGTGTATTGGGAGTGGTGAGAGAGAGAGGGAGAAGGAGAGAAAGGCAGGCAGCAGAGAGGGAGGCGAGAAGCAGCTGGCTCCAGTGGTTTGGGACCCTGCTACCTGAGTGATTGCTCTCCTTAGCTGACACTGTGGCATCGGCCATCAGCTGAGGGACTGGCTCTAACAGGAAGGGGCCAGCAGTTTTCAGTGCTGGGGCTCTGGACTCTGCAACTCCCCTCACAGGCCCACGCTTGTCGACCTCCAGGGCACGCTGTCTTCCTACCAGGGCTGGGCACAAGCAGCTGTCTGGTAGGGGGCCGAGGTCCCTTTTACCGGGATGAGGGGTGAGTTTGTTTTATATTAACAAACATTGTATCGGTTTGTCAAGTTGGGAGGGGGGATAGGCTGTGACTAGACACTGTTCACAAGCTTAGAGTGTGTTGCTCTGCACACTATGCCATCAGGGGACTAAGGGACTGCGGAAAGAGACAGGGCGGGGAAGGGCCTGGGACACATCTGCTGGGATTGTGATACGATCAGAAACCTGCCCCGGGGAATACAATCCAGACTAGATTCTTGCTGTGTGACAGAAATTAGGGTCAGCCAACCAGAGCAGGAGCATGAGTCCCAGATCCCACCCAGACTCCATTCCCAGCCCAGATTAGGCACTTGGAAAGGAGACGACTGAGACACAGGGACTCCTGCTGCTCAGATTGGGAAGGCAGAGGGGAATTTGCGGGAGCAGAAGTTTGATCCAGCGGTTGGCTCTGACAGTGTCCTTTTGGCATGATAGGTAAAAGAGCCCTGACAGCCGTGGGCAAGTGTCAGGCGAAGGGAGATGTTAGTGTGTGGTGTTCTTGTACTAGTACAATTGTGTGTGCGCTTGTGTGCAGGGGGAAGGGGAGGATGTGTGTGAAATCTTCATCATTTAGGACTTTTAAAGGCAGACTGTACAAACCACTAGCAAATGGGTCTGTGCCAGGACAAACATGCATTGGCAGGGGTGTGTGTGTGTGTGTGTGGGGGGGTGCTAGATGATTTAATGGCTCTGTTGGCTGGCTGCTTTCTGTGATTCACGGAGTTTACTTAGGGCATCATCACAGCCCTGCCCTGGAGGCACCTCGCCCCCGCCTATGGAGCTGCAGTTTGCTATTTGTGCAGTGGGGAAGACCCTCCTCCCCCAGGTCTGCTGTGTGTGTGTGGAGGGGAGGAGATGGGGGACAGGAGAAGGAAATTCAGTCTCCCTGTTCACTCAGACTAGACAATGCTTTTATAGACACCACGCTGCCCTCCCCTGGCACCGGGAGCAGTTCAGCTCAGCCCTACATGGAGGAGGTCATGGGGGAGACGGGGAAAGGGAATTCAGCCTCCAGAACTTGCCTTAGTCTTACTGCTGTGACTGCCTGTCAGGAAGCCGGTTGCATATTGAACAGTCGCAGGTCCCCCGCTTGGATTTCCTTAATGAGTGGGTAATTCAAACTCTCAAATCAATTTCCAGGAAGCAGAGTTCAACCCACCAGCCAAACCAGCAGTGCCAATGCTTGCCCATTGGGGGCCCTAAGCAGGAATATTTTTGAGGTCCCCCCCCCAATACAAAAGCAGGCAAGTTCTCATAATAAAAAGGGAATAGGAGGCCCCTTTGAGCTGCTCGGGCCATAAGCAATTGCTTAGTCTACTTATGCCCAGCGCCAGCTCCGCAGACCAGTTTAGAGCTGGCACACCCTTCAGGGGCTGCTGTTAAATTCCTCTTCTGCACAATTCTGTCTCCAAACAAATAAATTAATCACAGATGCAGAATAGAACATTAGTTGCAACAACGTTTTCCCCCAGGGCCTTCTAGCTGATAGGAAGACTGCCAGGTGCTTCTTGTTCTAATTACCCCAAGTGCAACAGGCTAGAGATAATGAGCCTTGTTCTTGCTGGATTAACTCCTACTGAATTCTCAAATTGACACCCTTGCTGTGCTGTTTGGTATCATTTAGCCCCCAGTTTAGCAAAGGATGATTCCATTCGCACCTTGGGAGCTGCAGAGGAGGTGGTGAGCTTTACCTAAGGTGGCAGATTGTCTTGGGTGGCCTCTCTTTCACCCTCCATTTCTGATGCCCTAGGTGGGTGATCACCTTTTGATCCTTCTGGACAGTTCTGGTATTTAAGATGATTGACCTGCCATTTGGGCCTGGAAAGCTGACCCCTAGTGCCGCTCCATGTCCATGACTCCCCACTGTCACAACACAAGTTCTCCTTCCCCTTTCCAGGCCCTGAGGATGCCCCAGGACAGGCTGACAGCCCCACAGAGGAGGAGGAGGAGGAGGAGGTGGTGTTGTGGGAGAAGATTGAGAGTGTGCGGCACGAGCTGACCCGGTCCTTGAACCCAGCAAAGCTGACGCCCTACCTGCGCCAGTGCCGTGTGATAGACGAGCAGGACGAGGAGGAGGTGCTGAGCTCATGCAGGTTCCCATACAAGAGCAATCGCACAGGTAGGAGAAAGCAGTCTGTCACAATGGGTGTATGGAGCCCTTCTTTGCCCAAGACACCTCTGCCACTCAGTGGAGAGATCCACCATCACTGCTCCCTCATCCTTATTCCCTACAGTAACTATCCCACCCCACAGCCAGCACTCCTGCCCTGTTCCCTCCAGCGACCTCTCCCCACAGTCAGTGCTCCCACCCTGTTCCCTACAGCGACCCCCTCCACAGCCAGCACTCTTGTTCCGATGTCTACAGCGACTCCCTCCACAACCAGCTCTCCCACCCCATTCCCTATAGTGACTCTCCCCCTCACAGTCAGCGCTCCTGCCCCATTCCCTCCAGCGACCACCCCACACACAGCTGGCATTCCCGCCCTGTTATCTCCAGCGACCACCCCCACAGTCAGCGCTCCCACCTCTTTCCCTAAAGCGACCCCCTCACAACCAGCGGTCCCGCCTCGCTCCCTCCAGCGACACCCCCCCCAGAGCCGGCGTTCCCGCCCCGTTATCTCCAGCGACCCCCTCACAGCCAGTGCTCCCGCCCCATTCCCTCCTGCAACTTCCCTACGGCCAGCGCTCTCGCCCCGTTCCCTACAGTGATACCCCCCCACAGCCAGCACTCCTGCCCCGTTCCCTACAGTGACGCCCCCCCACAGCCAGCGCTCCTGCCCCCCGTACCCTCCAGGGATTCCTCCCACGGCCAGCACTCACACCGCATTCCCTACAGCGACTCCCCTGCCCAGCAACTCCTCCACAGCCAATGCTTCCTCCCCGTTCCTCACAGCAACCCCCCCACAGCCAGCACTCCCACCCCGTTCCCTCCTGCGACTCCCCCAAAGCCAGTGCTCCCAACTTGTTCCCTGCAGCAACTCCCCCACCCCCATAGCCAGCGCTCTCGCCCCATTCCCTACAGCAACTCCACCCCACAGCCAGTGCTCCCACCCCGTTCCATTCCCTCAAGCGACTGCCCCCATAGCCAGCTGTCCCACCCTGTTCCCTACTGCCCTGATCTTAAAAGTGGGGGAAACTGGTGAATTTGCTCCTTGGTACAGTGATGTCATTACACCTGGTTGCTCATGGGTTTAGCAGTGCCTTGCTCCTGTGTTGCTCTGTCTCTTTTAGGACACTTGATGGATATCCTTCGATGTCGAGGAAAGCGAGGCTACGAAGCCTTCCTAGAATCCCTGGAGTTTTATTACCCAGAGCACTTTATCCGGCTGACAGGGAGGGAACCAGCACAGCGCTGCTCTATGATCCTAGGTAGAGACACAACCCCCTTCTCCCTCCCCAGCTGTGCAGTGGCTTAGAGAAACTTGTGTGTGAGGAACCCAGGCACCCTGAACCCTGGCCTGGGGAGAGCCCTGTGTGTGTGAGGACCCCGGGCACCCTGAATCCTGGTCAGGGAGAACCCTGCGTGTGTGAGGATCCCGGGACCCTGAATCCTGGGTCGGAGAGAGCCCAGGGTATGTGAGGAACCAGGCATGCTGTACCCTGGCTTGGGAAGAGTCCTGTGTGTACCAGGAACCGCGGCACCCTGAACCCTGGTTTGGGGGTACAGAGTGACTGAGAAGTCTGTGTCCCAGATCTAAGAGAGGGTGTTAGTTGTCCCTGTCTCAGCACCCAGGAACTTTTTGCCTTTCTCTCTTCCAGATGAGGAGGGCCCCGAAGGTCTGACCCAGTTCCTCATGTTGGAGGTGAAGAAGGTGAGGGCACAAAGGAAAGAGCACCTGGTGAGAGAGCACCAGTTAAAGGTGAAGAACCAGGCCCTGGAGGAGGAGCAGACCCGGCTGGGGCAGCGGCTGCAGGAGCTGCTGAAGGTGCAGGAGCGATGCCAGAGGCTGCGGGAGGAGTGGGACTCCAACAGCATGGAGCTGCTGCGGCTGAAGGATGAGAACTACATGCTGGCCATGCGCTATGCACAGCTGTGCGAGGAGAAGAACCTGGCCGTGCTGCGGAGCCGGGACCTGCAGCTGGTGGTATGGCAGGGTGGGAAAGTGGGTGCTTGGCGGTTAGTGGGTGAGAGGAGTGCTTATTACTGAGCATGGGCATGGGTTAGGCTGCAGACTAGGGTGTGATGGGTATTCCCCTCGGCAGGACCGGCTCCAGGGTTTTTGCCGCCCCAAGCGGCTGAAAAACAAACAAACAAAAAGTTGCAATCGCAATCGGCGGCACTCCAGCGGCAGCTCCACCGCGCCGCTTTCTTCTTCGGCGGGAATTCGGCAGCAAGTGCTTCCCTCCGAGAGGGACCCGCTGCTGAATTGCTGCGGAATAGCCCGACGTGCCGCCCCTTCCCCTTGGCCGCCCCAAGCACCTGCTTGCTGGGCTGGTGCCTGGAGCTGGCCCTGCCCCTCGGGGGGTGGGGGTGGGGGGTGGAAGGGTGAGTGTGTACGTTCTGTGTTGGTACTGCAGGCAGGATGAGTGTTGAGCGGGGGGGAATGAATGAGTGTATGTATGCTAGTGGCTGAGGTTGTGTATTTAATGTGTTGTTGTGGGTATTAGTGTTTCATTGAAAATGTGTGTGTTCAGTTGCATATTAGTATGTGATGGTGAGTTTTAGTATGTATGTGTATCAGACATTGCTCTGTCAGCGTGTCTGTATGTGTAATCTGTGCTGTGTATGCTTGTTGTGGTGTACTGCATGTTGCTGTGTGTGTACTGTGTGTTCTCTGGGTGTTGCTCTGTGTGGGTTGGTGTTATATTTATTCTCTCCACTTACATAATGTTCATATCCATTTCTCTGTAGGAGGGAGCGTGGGTGTCTTGCTGTGTGTGTGCACTAGGCTCTGGGTGTATCTGTGCGAGGTGCTCTGGACTGCCTGGCATTGGGTGTGGTTACTGAGGTGCCGGGCACAGAGCCCACCTTACACCTCCTCTCCCCTCAGATGACGCCAGGGAGAAGGAATTCATGACACGTGCCCTGGTTACCATGCTTTCACCTCCAGCAATTACACACCCACTTCCTCTGTCTCAGATAAGACGGCTGCACCTTGAGTTCACCTATTTACAACCCTGTCCTTGGTAACACCTGTTCCTTGGGTTGTTCCAGTGCCAGGCTCCCACACAGCCCTGCCGATGCCCCTCCCTGTGGTGCTGCCTGCCCCCCTGCTATTCTAGGGCAGGGCTCTCACCTCACTCCAGCCCTGCTCACACTCTACTCTTTCAGCCCTGGGATCCCCACACAGCTCATGCCCATGTCCCTCACTCTTGACCAGCATCTCTCTGCTATAGCAATCCTAGGCCTCTTCTGAGCACAGGCAGCTGGATTGTTTGTGGGTTTGGTAATATGGACAAATACCCATCAGAGAGTAGGGTGAGACCCACGGTCACAGTCTGGCTCAGTCCCCCTCTCTGGATGGACACCAGGATGTGATGAGTGGACCCAACCGCTGGATCCCATGTGCTGCTAACCTCCCTGGGCCTGGGTAGTGACTGGTCACAGTCCCTAGCTCTGGGTTTCTCAGGGTATGTCTACACTGCAATAAAACAACCATGGCTGGCCAGGCTGGGCTGCGAGGCTCTAAAATTGCAGTAGATATTCAGGTTTAGGCTGAAGCCTGGGCTCTGGGATCTTCCCCACCTTGTGAGATCTCCAAGCCCAGGTTCCAGCCCAAGCCCAAAATGTGAACAGTGCAGTTTTATAGCTCCACAGCCCCAATCCAGCAAGCCTGAGTCAGCTGACTTGGGCCAGGCAGGGGTCTTCTACTGTAGTGTAGACATACCCTTGGTCATGCTCCTAGGTGCAGACCCCATGTCTGACACCTGTCCTGGGCAGTAGGATCCTGCAGTTCAGCTGCCAAGACCCCAGAACCAGTGCTCCACCCTCCTGAGTCGTCCCCCCTGCCCCACTTGCTTAGATACATTTCCCCAGAGCCCACCAGACTATGAAAGCTCTGGTTTCTTGATTAACCCCTTCAGAGACGACAAAAGAAAGGCAGGAAAACAAGGAACACAGGTTTAGCATGGGGATTTCTTAGCCACAGAGACTTTACTCTTAACAAAGCACACTCAAGAGTCACAGATTTTTGGAAAATAACAAATGGTTCAGAACTCAGCCATGCAACCCTGATCTCCCCCTGTCTGTGAGTCCTGGGTTTGGTCAGCATCCTTCAACTAGTCAGCCCTTCCTGCCTCCTTAACCTGGTCTTCTGATGATGGATGGGGCCTTGCTCAGAGAACCCCCTTTCTGAAATATAGCCTCTATTCTCTTTGGTCAGATGGCCAGCAGAAGAAACTGCAGCTCTCCCAGCCACGTGCTCTACTGGGAAATTCCAGCTCCTCCTCGCCAGTCCCATTGCTGTGCAGAGAGGTCATTGCTCCAGGGGCTGGCCGGTCATTGAGAGACAATGAAAGCTGATGGGGCTTGATTGCTCTGTTTTAGCTTCACAGAGTCATTCCACTAGGTGCCAAGCACCTACTACCAAATGGATGCTCTAATGCAGAATGGAGGTTGCAATACAATTTGACCGTTACAATACAAAAGTGGCAGTCACTTAAACTGGGGCTCACAGTTTGGTACAGACCTAGCCTACTCTGTCTCGCCCACCAAACCCCTTTCACTTGAGAGCTAAGTCAGAAGAGATCCCCCCAGACCCTGTAGTTGTTCAAGGCTTTCCCCACTGTGTTGTCTCATCCCTTACTCTCATTACTCCCAAGCCCTCTCCCTGTGTGCCAGCCTCCCCGCTTCGCCCCATGACACCTAAGGCAGAGGCGGTGGGCGTCAGGCTGTCTTTGTTCTCCCTGCCCCAGGTGGACCAGCTGAAATGTAAAGTTAGCAGCCTGGAGGAAGAGTGCAGGCTGCTGAGGAAACATGCGTCCGCTGGGCCCCAGCGAGAGGCAGAGGAACGGGGTCAACCTGACACAGTGCCTGAGCTGCAGGCCGAGAACCAGAGGCTGACGGCCTCACTCCAGGAGCTGCAGAGCATGCTGCAGGTACCAGCGTGGGCAAAGGGAGAGAAGCATTGGTGGATTAGCCACTGGGCCAACGGGGCCCCTGGAAAAATGGGTGCCCCCGTGCCCCGCCACACTCCGCCCTGCGCTCCTGCCAGCGAGTGGGAGCACCGGGGGGCAGGAGGGAGAGAAGATGGACGGGTGGAATGCAGAAGGGGTAGGGAGGGGCTGCCACTTGCTCTGGCCCAGGGCCCCACAACCCCCTAATCCGCCATTGAGAGAAGGCTGGGTGACCCTGACTCCTCCATGGCTGGACTGCCAGGGGGGCTGAGAGCTATGTCCTGCATAGACACGGTCTCACCCTAATAGGGAAGGGCTCTGGAGTGAGAGAGGGGCTGGGGCTGAGGCCCACCCCCATGTTTCAGGTAGGGATGGAAGAAACTAGGGGTAGTGCTGAGCCCCCTGGTGGGGCATGTTGTTAAGGAGGAGCCGGAGGAGCTCCGCGTGATGCATATGGAGAGGGGCTGAGGGAGTGGAGTGGAAGGAGGGAAGATGGTGAGGGGTGAATAGGGTTACTAGGTAGAGACTGGATGGAAGGAGTGTGGAGTGAGAGATAGTTTGATCCCCCTTGCAGATCTGCCAGCTCTGCTCTGAGTCTCTACATCTCCCTTCCCTCCTCTGCTGCTTCACCATTACCACCCCATATGCCTGGAGCAGCCTCTCTCCTCCAAGATAGCTCCCATCCCCTCCTTGAAATCCTTCCTCAGAGTCACTCAGCTCCCATTCCAAGGCTGATCTCCGCGTGGGTGCTCCCGGTGGCGTCCTCTGACCAGCCGGCCCCACCATGCAGCAGGGTGGATCTCTGCAGTGTGGAGGTTGGCATTAGGTTCTGCCCGTCACCAGTTTTGCCCTTCGTTCTGGTGTTCGGCCCATTGAAACTGTCTCCTTGTGTCCCTCTCTGGGACTGAGCAGTGCTGAAGGCAGTCAGCCTAGACTCTGCTCTCCTTCATTTGGGAGTGTTTTCAATACAGCTGTTTCCACGGTGGGGAAAACCGATACAAAGCTCAGATTTATTTACAGAGTCTAACAATAAGCAGAGGCTATAGCCAGAAACACCAGACTAGAACGGGAACCTGGCACGAAGCATGACAGAATAACAGCCCCCAGGGCAATGGGATAGAAGGACCAACACCCCAGGGCATACCGGAATAGCAAACTAAACCCATGCTGAATTCTGAACAGCAACAAGGTCCCTGTCTAAAATCGAACCCTCAGATTCTCTTGGTCCCTGTCTCTGGTTTGGTGCTCGGAGGATCCTTAGCAGTCCAGGTTTGCAGATTCACACCTGAGGTGAGGTAACAGGACCTTTATGCTAAGCCAGGGGAACCTGAACAGGGCGGGCCAGGGGGCCATGGCCTCCCCACTTTTTACCGGCCGTAAGGGCAAGTGACTGTGGGCGAGGGGAGGAGAGGAGCGAGTGGTGGGCGGGATGGTCGGGGGAAGAGGCAGCGCGGGATCAGGGCCTCAGGGGAATGGGTGGTGTGGGGGTGGGGCCTCAGAGGGAAGGGGCGGGGCCACAGTTCAGATGCCGGTGGCCCCCCCTGACACTTTTAGGGACCTTCTGCTGCTCCTGCACTAAGTACTCAGGGGACAGGCTTGTTAAGGCACTGGACTGGGACTGGGGAGACCTGGGTTCATTTCCTGGCTTTGCCACAGATTCTGTGTGTGACTGTGGGCAAGTCACCTGATCTCTCTGTGCCTCAGTTTTCCACAATAACCGTTCCCTTGTCTGTTTGGAGCGTGAACTCTTCAGGGCGGCGCTTAGCACAAGAGGGCCCTGATCTCAGCTGGGTGCTGCCATAATAAAGGTGACCATAACAACACTCAATTGTCAGCCCCTTTAGCAGATGAGCCTGAGGCTGCCCCTAGCTGGGAGCATCCCTTGGTGCCTGTGTTTAGGCTACTCCGCTCTCTCGTCTCCTAGGCAGCGAGTGAGGCCCAGGCACCGGGCTCCCAGCGGATCCTCCTGGACATTCTGGAGCATGACTGGAAGGAAGCACAGGATGAACGGCAGGAGCTGTGTCAGAAGCTCCACTCCATGCAGAACGAGCTGCAGTGGGCTGAGGAACTAAGGGATAAGGTATTCTCCCCTCCCCCGGTACAGCTGAAGAGCGGGGCCCTCTGGAGCAGGGATATTTGCCCCCGTGTAGGAGTGACACTCTGATTCCTGTCCCCAGTACTTGCAGGAGGTGGAGAACTTGCAGCTGAAGCACCGGACTCTGCAGAAAGATTGTGATCTGTACAAACACCGGATGAACACGGTGCTGTCTCAGCTGGAGGAGATCGAGAAGGAGAGGGATCAGGTGAATTGTCCTCCCATCCAGAGTTCCCTTCCCCAGTAGGAGAGGGGCCGAATCTCCACTCCTGATCCCCCAGAGTCCTCTCTAGCCTCCACCAAGAGGAGGCTAACTCTGCGTGCCTGAGGCCTATAGTCACCTCTTCCCCTCTCACCCTTAGTGCTCTCTCCATTGCTGGCAAGTTTTCAATCAGGATTGGCTGCTTTTCTAAAAGATCTGCTCCGGGAATTATTCCGGGGAAGGTTCTGTGGTCTGTGTTATGCAGGAGGGCAGACTAGAGCATCACAATGATCCTTTCTGGCCTGGGGATCTGACTCTCTCCCTGCAGGCTATCCAGAGCCGAGATAGGGTGCAGCTGCAGTACTCCCAGAGCCTGGTCGAGAAGGACCAGTACCGCAAACGGGTTCGGGCCCTGGAGGAGGAGAGAGATGAGCTTCGGAGCAAATTCAGCCAGGCGGAGGGTGTGGAGAGCACTCTGGAGGCACAGCTGCAGCAATGCCAAGGCAACCGGGATGTGGGCATGACGGTGAGTGACAAGGAGCGGGTGGGGACGTAGAAGGAAAGGACCCTGAGGGAGGGGAGGCTGGGGAGGAGACCCTGAGTGGAAAGGGAACGGGAAGAGAAGAAGGGAGGAGCTGAGGGGTCTCCAAAGGGCCTGGGCATAGAGGGGACCAATGACCTTCTCACTGGGTCCCTTCCTTCTCTCTCAGGTGGGCACCTCCTCCTACTCCCTCTGCTCCAACTTAAGTAGCACCTGGAGCCTGAGCGATAACCCCTCTCCCCTGGGGAATGGAGTCATGGACACGCTGGGTGTCCCCGCCATCACCTTTCCAGGGGACTCCACACACCACAGCATGGTAAGAGCAGGGGGCCTTAGCCTAAACCCTGCAGCCCCTCTGCAGAGCGTGACCCCGTTGGCGTGACCCCGTTTCACAAGGCACTGAGCGGCGGGGGCTTGCCCGAGGTCAGCCAGTGGGTCAGTATCAAAGCTGGGAGCAGAGCCCAGGAGCTCCCAGTGTAGTGTCTGGAGGGGGCTCATTCCTGGGGAGCAGACCAGCTCCCCAAAACCCACCAGTGCCCCTAAGTGCTCACTACTCTTGGGCACAGCGATCAGTAGCTCTTGTACCTGGGTCCCTCGTTAGTATCACTGTGGATGTTATTTTCAGTCACACACAACAAGCTACGGGGGCAATCCAGGCTCCATTGAACTCAAACTCCCATTGACTTTAATGGGGCTAGGATTTCACCCCGATCCTTAGAAACTCCTACTCCTTGGCAATATCCTGCAGTGGCAAGTTCCATGGGTTAATTACACAGAGTCCTTGCTCTGCTTGTGCCCATTGCCGTTACAGTGGAGGATGAATATGAGGACCTGACGGGTATTTCTTTTACATCCCCCCATCAGACCTACCCACGGCCTCGGCTGGGACCACGCCACTTGTCGGACAGATTGCAAAGGGATGGGGACTTAGTGAGGTGCAGCATCTTGTCTCATGTCTGCAGAGACCCTTCCCCCGTCTCCTGGGGTGGCAAGCCCTGGCAGAGCCCCCAGGAACAGGGCAGGGGTGGAGAGCAAATGGGCACTGAACAGGAATAGGGTGACCAGACAGCAAATATGAAAAATCGGGACAGGGGGTGGGGGGTAATAGGAGCCTATATAAGAAAAAGACCCCAAAATCGGGACTGCCCCTATACAATTGGGACATCTGGTTACCCTAAACAGGAATGTGGTGCCAGCAGCTCTGGCTGGGGTCTGAAGGCGACCCACTCGAAAAGGAGCGGGATGGGGGTGCCCCTGGCACTGGGCTGAGGGCAGCTCTGAATGGTGGGTGTGGTGCAAGATGGTGTCTCTCTTGCTCTGTTCAGGAGGTGACTCCAGAGAGCGAGAAGGACATTAACCGCCTTTCCACCTTCCCCTTCCCGCCCTGTGCTGGCTCCATCATCCGACGGCAGCGGGAAGATGGATCCGTGCCCTTCAAAAGGTAACACATGGAGTCCTGGCCCTTCTGTACCTCACTGAAATCCCTCACAGGTCGCTTCGGTTCCAGCCTCCCCAGCAGGCGCCACCACAGGCAAGGGCCCCGGTTGAGGGGACGTAGCAGCTACTTCAGCCCCAGCTTCTAGCAGCAAGGGATGCTGTACAGGCAGGGGCAGAAGTGATGGCTGAGGGGAGCGCCGAGGTACTGCTGTCCTGTAAACTATGAGCTGGGAAAGTATGTGCCGGAGCACACAGTTCACAGACTAGGAAAACATGCCCTGGGCTGCCGAAAATTTGAGAATCATTGCAAGGTGCAGGAGTGCTGGCTGGGAGGGAGGGAAGGATGCAGGAGCGCAGCTGCTGGGGAGAGGAGCACCAACATTCAAGGGTGCAAGAGCACTGTCTGCTCATGGAGAGGGTGTCTCTGAGAGGAAGGGTGTTGGCAGCGTGGGATGTGTGTGGGGAAGAGCGGAGTGGAGAGGCTGTACTGGCTGTGTGGGGCGGAGGGTCGTGCAGCGCTGGCTGTGTGGGGTGGGGGAAGAGCGGAGGGGTGGGCCACTCTGGCTGTGTGGGGTCAGGGGAGAGCAGAGGGGCGGGCTGCGCTGGCTGTGTGGGGCAGAGGAGAGCAGACAGGCGGGCTGTGCTGGTTGTGTGGGGTGGAGGGTCGTGCAGCGCTGGCTGTGTGGGGTTGGGGGAGAGCAGAGGGGCGGGCCGTGCTGGCTGTGTGGGGTGGGGGGAAAGCGGAGGGGTGGGCCGTGCTGGCTGTGTGGGGTGGGGGGAAAGCGGAGGGACAGGCTGCGCTGGCTGTGTGGGCCTGGGGGAGAGCAGAGGGGCGGGCTGCGCTGGCTGTGTGGGGCGGGGGGAGAGTGGACGGGCGGGCCATGCTGGCTGTGTGGGGTGAAGGGTCATGCAGCGCTGGCTGTGTGGGGTGGGGGGAGAGCAGAGGGACGGGCCGCGCTGGCTGTGGGGTGGGAAGGTACCACTAAGGAAGCCCAAGCTGCTGGGAGAAATGGGGTTGCAGTCCTGGCTGCAGCGTGGGAGGGTGCCCGTTCGGAAGGGTGAGGGAGTGCTGGCACTGGGCGGGAGCTGCTGGGGAAATGGTGCAGAGCACAGGCTGTAGGGGAGCTGCTGTGGGGAGCCACGCAGGCATAGCAGGTGCATATCATGACACTGGTATTAGAAACACTGTTGCCTGGTGATTCCCCTTTGTGTTTCTCTGTCCATTCCAGCCTGTCTTGCGGGTCTTTTGGCAGCATGGAGGACATCACAGGTATCCGCAATCATGACTTTCTTGGGAACTACGTGAGGGGAGAGACAAGGGAGAGAGGGGACAGGGAGCCGGCGCCAGTGCCTTCCATCAATGAAGCAAGCTGCAAGGCTGTGCGCCCACTGGGGGGCACCATTGCCCCACGCTTCCCCCGTCAGCCACAGTAGCAGTCTCTGGAGGGCCCGCCTGTCTCTTGCGGAGCTTTTAGGATATTCTGGTCTGGTATATGTAATTTATAGAGGGTTTTATTGATGGAGAATTCGATTCAGAGTCAGAGGGGTAGGAATGGGAAGAGATAAATGCTTCAACTTCGGGTTGTTATCGGTTCCTGGTGACGGGCTGTAACTCTCAAGAGCATGTCCCACTGTATATCTCGGGGCTGGCTGGATTTGTGGCACGGTCTAGTGTTCTGGCTCTCCAGCTGGGTGGTTACAGGCTACCTGGGTTCTGCTGTCAACCCCTGGCCTGTGGGGGGGGGAGTTGCCTGTACTCAGAGTCCTGGCCCAGGAGCCCAGTGCAGGTTCTAGCCCTCCTTCTATCCACAATTTACCTGTCTCACTCCAAACACCCTGTAGTTAGGACAGACCCTGAGCTGGGCTCCTGCAGGATTTTGTGTCTATGCAGTCGTCAGTGGTGACTTGCTCTCTACTCTCCCTCTCTCTTTTCTAGGGAGTGTGACCACTACTGTTTCATCGACCGGTCTCTCCTCCCTTTCCAGCAGTGCATGCACCAGGGTGAAGTCGGAGATCTGCTTGTCCGCCATCTCTGACCAGAAGGAGCTCATCAGGTGGTGCTTTCCTTTCATTGACTCATCCTTGGGTTAGGCTTGGTGCTGGGGAAGGTGAAGGATTTCATCTCCTGAACACTGAGGCAATGGGGGATCCCACTCCCTGTCTTGGGGTGGTCTCCCCGTTCTGTCATTTCTGGGCTTTCCCAGATGTGACCATGGCCCTATCTGGAAGGGCCATTTTCTGATGGGATGAGAGGAGGGACACGGTTCCTTGCAAAGACAATAGGCTTGAATTTCCCATTGTTGTTTTCTCCCTCACCAGATCCCTGGTGGTGCAACTGTCTAGCATGGATCACCTGACCAACCCTGTGCCCCAGCACAGGGGGCTTGGAGGGGACATCTCCATCCTGGGCGGGAACAGAACAGGGATTTATGTCCAGTGGGTGAAGCCAGGTTCAGAAGCTGAGAGTACAGGACTGCGCGAGGGCTGCCGGCTCCTAGAGGTGAGTCTGGAGATTGTCATGCTATATGGAACCACAGTCCAACTTAAACAGCAGCCATTTATTAAACAAGTCGGCTACAACTACAACATAAACAACCGGGTCTCTGCACTGCTTAAGTCCCTGCTTTGTCTCCCTTGTTCACCGGGAGCCAATCCCTGCCTATGCGGCACACAGAAACGAGTGGTTGAATAATATAATGGTAGTGAGCATATCAATACAGGTCTGTTTAGATACTGAATCTTTCTGGAATGAGTGGCTGTAGGGTATCTTCCAGTCGAGGCAGTGGCAATACTGGGACCGTAATACCACCATATATTTCCCTAGTGCCTGCCATCCTGCAGGTCCCAAAGCACTTCCAAGGCTGGCTCACTCCCCACTGCAGCCATTCTGCCTCAGTGACAACTCCCATGTTTTGTAGGAAGTTATGTGGAGAAGAACTGCTCCAGTGGAAGTGCCTTGGGGTATTTATGTTGGCAGAATATAATTACCTGACTTGCAGTCTGGCCAGGCCACTTGAATGAACAGCCCTGCTCTTGGAAAAAACACTCTCTTTTACAACCTTTGACACGCACCTCCAGCAACATGGCTCCATGCTGGGATACTGACTAGGAGGGAAGAACATCTCCTCTTGAATGTCCTGTACCTGAGTGGTCTCCCATCTGAGTATTAACAGCACCTGATGCTGCTTAGTTGGAGAACAGGGTGGGTGGTGCTGGTGGCCTGTGATACATAGGAGGTCAGACAGGATGCTCTGGTGGTCCCTTCTGGCCTTAAACTCTATGGCTGTATGAACATCAGAGCCCAAAGCACCATGGGCTGCGTGGGGTTATAAGGTTTGACAGTCAGAGGGGAGCACAATATGAAGAGCATTGGCGACCGGTGTGAGCCATCTAGGCCAGCAGCAGAGGCTTTAGAGGAAGGTGCAAGAAATTCTGTAGTAGGCAGCTGTAGGGTATCCTGTTGTCAGGGATGGTTTCCCCCTGGCTAGAGGCTGGGCTAAGCCCTGCATCATGACGATTTCAGTCCCTTCCAAAGCTCTCAATTGTCCTTTAGCCCTACTGGGGCGCTGGGCGGAGGGAGCTGGGGAGTGGAGAAGGAAGGCCTATCATCTAATGGCACAAGCTGGTCTGCGTGTCCTGTTGTAGTCACCACCTCTCCCTCCTATCCTTCTTTCCTTGGCAGCTGAGGGGGACTTTGCCGAATGGACAGGTGCTGTCCCTGGAAAACTGCACACGGGAGGTAGCTTACCTGAGCCTGCTGCACTGGGATGACCCAGCTGGTCTCATCTTTTTGCCTGATGTGCATGGTAAATTCCTGTGGCTGCCGCTTGTCTTGGGCGTAATGATGGTCGTCAATGGGGTAAAAGCTCCCCTTCCCTTCCAGGGTGAGATGGGGAATTCAACCTCCTTGTCCATTCAGCCCAGAGCAACCCAAGTCCTGGGCTCTGTCCCTCCCTACCATAAGACACCCCCCCACCCTGCCTCAGAGGAGAATCGCCATGTTCGTTCAGTTCCAGGCTTTGTCTTCACACCAAGGCCCATGTGGCTGTGAATACCAGTTCATGTAGCACAGCTGTACGAGAGGCCCAGAAGTTCCAGCGATGACTGCCAACATTGCTCCTACCTGTGTCCCTTGGAGAAGGGCCTGGGCTGTGGTGAATCTCATTCTGTCTCTCTTGTGCCAGGGTACCAGCCTCTCAAGGAGGCCTTAGAAGAAGGGAAGCAAGTGACTGGAGACTCCTTCTATATGCGTACCAATCTGACCCTCCTGGAGCAGTCTGACCCCTACTCCCTGTGCGTCAAGTGTCGGGAGATCCTGCACGTCACTGACACCATGCACAAGGGGCGGCTGGAGTGGTACTGTGCCCGTGTCGACCCCCTGACACTGCGGGACCTGGACAAGGGAACAGTGCCTAATTACAGCAGGTAATGCGGGCATAGGGAGCTGCAGTCCTTGGCGGGGAAAGCCCTCTCTTTGGGGTCTTGGGTGTGGGGAAGGAGAGTTTGTCTTCCCTCCTTTTGCCTTTGGGTTCCCAGCAGCTCTGTAGGAGTACAGGCTGTCTAGCTTCTCAAGGTAATATCACAGGGCCCCTCACCGTGGCATGTAGGCACCCCCAAGAGAAGGGGTGATAGAGTATATCCCTTCCCATTGATGTTCTAACAAAGCTTTGTGGGTTCAGTGGGGTATGCCCCCTTCAGATTCTGTAGCTACCTGATGGTAATCTCTCTCCTCCCAGGGCTCACCAGCTTTTGAAGGTACAGGAGAAAGGCCAAGTGCCAGGCCGGCAGAGGGGCTGCAGAAGTAATGTAAGCTGGAGGAGAAAGTGGTGGGAAGTGTGTGTGTGTGTGCGTGTGCGTGTGTGGTGGGGGATTGCAGTGTCTGTAATCTGCACTCACTCAGTGTGGCACTCTGTGTCCTGTCCATCGCTAGATGGGGACATATAGGGGTGGATGAGCCTGCTGCAGGCTTGGCTGGCAGAGCTGGGGCTGTTGGCTCTAGTAGTAGTGGCTGATGCTTTGAGCTCCAGAGGGCCTAGGGTCAATCCCAGCATGGCATTACATGCTCATTTGACCAAGTGTGCCCTGTGCCTGGATTCTCACCTCCACTGAAACATGCTGTGGGGTGAATGAAGGGGAGAGGAAAACACCTTGCTGGAGGCTGTCCGAGCCCCCTACTTGCTGTGGGAATGGGAGGAGCAGTCAGGACCATGCCGTCTACTGTCCCGTGGCTGGAGCATGGAAGTACCAGTGTTAGCTCCCCAGGCTGGGCGCGAAGAGCAGGTCTGCAGTGCTGGGTCTGGAAGAGCTGGAGTCTCGTCTCTCGCTTCCCTGGGGTCTGGGTGCTCTGTGGGGCTGCGTGTGCCAGGCTGGGTCTCGGCCTGCCTGGGGGAATGCTCTGCAGGCAGCGGTCTGCTGTGTGGGGGTGAGGGGAGTGCCTCATGTCAGGGAGCGGGCATGGAAAGGTGGCTGGGACGGAGAGGCCTGAAATGCTGCTCTGAGCTTTGCATACTCCTCTAAACGGAGCCCCTGAACCTCCTGCGGTCTGGGCCTCCGTGCCTCTCCCGCCCATCTCCCTTCCAATGCGAGCCCTTCCTGTGCCGGTGGAGAGCAGCGGAGCGAAGAGTTGTGTCCCTGGTCTCTCCCCCATTCTCCTCAGCTGAAGAAACGGACCCTGGGCCAGCTGCGGCTGGTGAAATCCAAACCGCCCGGGGAGCCTCCGCGGCAGCTGCTGTTGGACCCCTGCCCAGGTGAGCTGCTGCTCTGTCTGTGCCCTTCTTTGGTACCGCCCCTTAGGGGAAGGGGCTCCCTTGGGGACAAAGTCAATCCCTGTGAATAATACCTGGGGGGTCCCTGATGTGACCCCTCTGTGGCTGTTTGCCTGGGAGCAGGGCCGCTCAGAGGATTCAGGGGGTCTGGGGCAAAGCGAGGGAGCTGCGGTGCTTGCACTCACCTGGCGGCGGTCCGTGTCTTCGGCGGCATTTTGGCGGCAGGGGGGCCCTTCAGTCGCTCCATGTCTTCAGCAGCTCTGAAGGACCCGCCGCCGAAATGCCGCTGAAGACCCAGACCACTGCTGGGCCAGGGCTCGCGGGGCCCCTGTTGGGCCCGGTGCCTGGGGCAAATTGCCCCACTTGCCCCCCTCTGGGTGGCCCTGCCTGGGAGAGCTGGAAACACTCCCCACAGCTCCCTCTTCACTATCATAGGTCGAGGGCAGACAGCCTGGCCAGCAGATTCCTTGTGGGACTCGGAGGGCTGCAGGGGGCAGTGGGTTGATGCATCCCCCCGAGGGAGAGGAGTGCCCTGTGTGTGTCACTGCCCTGACCCTGCACAGTGATCAGGAAGTGGGGCTGGGCAGCTTCGTGGCCTACCAGGCTGAGATTGAGAGGAGTTTGGGGGAAGCAGTGGGGTTGGGTTGACAGGCGGATGGGTGTGGGTCTGGCAGTGGGTGCAGCGGGGTGGTGGTGATAGGTGGGTGTGGTGGGTCGGGGGCAGTGGCAGGGTGGTGGCTTTTGGGTGACAGGTGGATCTGACAGTGGGTGTAGTAGGGGGTTGGGTGGCTGTATGTACTGGGGCGGGGGTGCATGTGGCAGGAATGGGCATGACCTGGGGAGAAAGGAACAATCTCTGTGCTGCTGACAGCTCTTAGCTCTTGTTCACTCACCTACATGTCTTCCAGACCCAGACAGGAGCCCAAAGCCCTACAGCCTCGTGCGTCCCCTGGTGGTGCAGGCTCCTCGCCCGGTGGTGCTCTCCCCTGACTGCATAGCACCCAGGCTCATCAGGAACCTGCTTGACCTGCCTACCTCGCGCCTGGACTTTCACCTGTGCCCAGCTGGTGAGCAGGAGCAATCAGGTGACTTACCCAGAATCCCACAGGGAGTGTGTGGTGGAGTCACCCCTCCCCCTGGAACAGACCCCAGCTCTGCTGAGTCCTGGTTCCTGCGCTAATCACATGGCCCTTCTTTGGGGGAAGATTGCCTTTTTCCTCCCGCTAATCTGCAGCCACTTACCAGGGAGAGGGTCTTGATGATGTTGAAGATAGGTCGCAGGGGCGCTGGAAAAAATTGTATAGTGGGGGTGCTGAGAGCCATTGAACCAAACTGTAAACCCTGGATATGATGGAAACCACTTCAAGCCTGGGGATGCGGCAGCACCCCTCACCCCTAGTTCCAGCACCTATGATAGGTCGTTCCTATCTCTAGAGTTAGTGATATCCATGCCCATGGGAGGCCCTCTCCAGTCAGGTGTGGGAGCTGTCTAAGAACCCAGGAGATCTGAGATGTGCACTTACAGGTCTTTCAGGGATGGGGAAAGATGCCTCAATATCCTCCTCATCAGCCAATGCAATGGTCTCTGGCTCTTCCCACCCGGCAGCTGCACCATCCTGCCCCATCTTTCAGCCATTTCTAACCAGCTAGTGTCCCATTTTGCTTGGGCCTCTCTGAAACACCTGATGCCTCCCGTCATAAACTTGGCTGAAGGCAATTGCAGACTGCTGGAGGGCCAGCTTCCCCCCCGAGCTTTTCCATGCCACCAGGGACCCAGCCAGTCTCTTGGTCTGGCTGGAGCATCTTCCTTTGGTTGGATGGTGGTCGTTCTAGCAGGTTCCTGCATATTGTCCATAGCTTTCTTCCCAGGGAGCCCCCTGCCTTTGGCCTGAAGGACTGCAGCTCTGTGAGCTCTGCTAGCTCCTTGCTTGCCTCCAGGTGACCATTGTAACCAGCCGCAGCGCTGCGCGCTCGCTCTTGTTCCCGTAAGGACGTCTCTCCCTCTCGTTTTTGTTGTTTTACTGATTAGACGGCTGATTGGGAAGCAATTTCTTTTCCCGCAAGAAATTTCTATGCGAACTAATTCCCCAGCACCGCCACCCCTTTTTTGTTGGTGTTTCCCTTCAGAAATGTCCAAACTGGAAAATTAAAAAAAATTGGGGGGGGGGGGGGGGGGGGGAGGAAGGGTTAAAATCTCCATTTTCGATCGCAAAGGAACCTTTTGAAAGAAAATGTTCTGCCAAGCTCCACTCACAAGCCGTGTGACTTGTGCAGCTTGTGTGCCATCCTGTGAGTGCCCTGTCCTGCACCCCTTTGACCCCACTCTCACACCACACTGTGGTGTTGGGGCGCCTATGAAAGCCCTGCCCAGGGTGAAGGTGGGTCTAATGGGCATCGTCCCTCCACATAGCCAATGCCACAATTCAGGCAACTGCGCCTGTATTCCCCCTTGTGGTCCACCCACTCCCAGGCTCCTGGCTCCTCTGCTGTCACCTCTCTTGGGCAGAGACCCGCAGCTCTCTCCCTTCTGACCAGGGTTTTTCCAGGCTGCACAGCTCCCTGCCTACACTGTGATATCCCCAGCAAGGCAGAGTGCCTCAGCAAGCCAGCTTTGCCTTCCTTCCTCGGAAGCTATACACGGTGTGATTACCCACAGTTAAGTTACCACACAGCTCTTCCTAAGCAAGCACACTTATTCTTAAAGTAAGAGCATTACAGAGAAAACATTAAAAACAAGAAAAGAACCGACGTGCCTGCTAATAAGCTGACAAGGGCTCTGGCTGGTGAGCAGCCTTTCAGATCCCACCAAGGGTTTTTCCCCTGTGTTCACAAGTTCATAACAGCTGTTAGTTCAGAACAAGTGTCCATCCCCCCGCAAATGGATCTGTGAGTCACTCTCGTATCCAGTTTGGGCTTCTGATCTTGTCCTCACGTAACAGGTGATCAGTCCACAGTGGCTTTCTTCTCAGGACCCAGCTTTAAAAGGCTGGATTTGGAGGTGAGAAGTTGCCCTCCCCTCCTCCCAAGTATTTTCCAGGGATCCCACTTGGTTTGTCTGGCATATTGTTTCAAGGAGTCTTGTGATGCTCATAACACTTCCCAGGGCTTATATGAGTCATGTGTCCTAAAGGCATTAAATACAACCCCACAATAACTGGTAAACAGCTGCATTTTTAACACAATGAACGCCTAGGATACTGAAACCTAATTCAATGAGGTTTAACGTATTTCAGTAAGGCTTGTCTAGGATACTGCACAAAATTGCCAAATCTGTCACAGCCAACCCGCTCTGCCTCCCTCTGCAGAGACCCTGGCTAATGACGAGCCAGCTGCTACCCCTTCCCAGGAGAACTGCGTGGCTCCAGGTTCCCTCCAGGACCAGAGGGAGAGCAGGAGGATCCGCACCATCCGGGAGTGCATTGGCAAGGTGTTGAGCGGAGAGCAGCACCTTCTGGACACTGTCTGCTGGGTGGTAGTGGGGATGGGGCAGGGATGGGAGGTCCTACCGGACACTAGGAAGAGGATGGGATTATTGAATGGGGGAGAAGGAGGAAGGGAAGAGACCACTGAATGGAGAGGAGAGTAGGGGGAAGGAAAGGAGTCAATGACTTGGATGCTGGGAACCTTCAAAGGAGTTCTCCAGCCACTAGCTTCCTCCATCAGACTCCGGGGCTCCATCAAGCGTCGGGTCTGGTCCCTTTATGGAGTCCACATCAAGCCCCGTTCAAAGGGGGAGCAACAGATGTTAATGCTAATTATGTTAAGCGCTAATTAATCAGTGGGGTTTGCTCCATCCCAGCACCTTCCTCACCTTCTCCAAGAGGGGGCGGAATGAGGAAGACATGGGCTCTGTGGAGGAAGCCCTGGAAGGCCTGGAGATGCACGCTGCATATGCATGAGGGGAGGGAGGAGCTAGGAGGGCCCCCTGGCCAGGCTGGACACACAGCCTCTTATGTATCAAATGACCCTGCTCTTTAATTCTCTGATTCCCTCTTGGGTCTAACTGTAAATCCACATGTAATGGAATTACTACTGGAAAAGCAATGATATCTCACAGTATGGGGCTTGATTTAATGTAACTGTCAGGGACTTTGGGTTATTTCTTTTCCATTTAAATCAGTAAATCTATGCAATTTCCTTGCAGAATAAACACTGCCTGCTGGAGCTGGGCCTCCAGAGGGTGAGGGATCTAATTAAAAGTGAAATATACCCCATCATTATCCACGTGGAGGTCACCGAGAAGAACGTCAGGGGACTCAGGTACGAAAAGTCCTTCAGAGGACTAGCAGAGGTCATACCATGGAAAAAGAGTGACTCTGGCCCATGCTCAAAGAGAGAGCAAAGGGAAGGGGGTGGGCGTGTTGCCTGGGGGGCGGGGGAGTCTCTGGAGGGGAGGGGGCAGGAGCCAGAGGCAGATTAAGTTTTATTGGGGCCCTGGGCACAAAGAACCTTTCCCCCCCACACACCATGGGGCCCCGCCCCCTGCTCCTCCCCTTCCTCCAAGTCCCACCCCCTTGCCTGGCCAGAAGCTGAGCCATTGTGGGGAGCCCTGGATCCTCCACCTGCCCTGGGTAGCATGCCCAGAAGGGCAGGGACACGGGCCAGGGGCTGCTTTCGGGCATCCCGCCCAGGGTGGGTGGGGGGTCTGGGGCTCCACACAGCTGCCTGACTCCCTGGGTGGCTCTTACTACAGCCTTGGGTAACCATACATCCCATTTTGGCCAGGACAGTCCTCTTTTTAAGACCTGCCCCAAACATCCTGACTTTTTGGCAAAACTGGGCATTTGTCCCGTTTGCTCTTGCCAACTGCAAATGAGACAAATGCCCAGTTTTGCCAAAAAGGGGCTCAGGGGAAGGAGGAGTGGCAGGGCTCGGGCCAGCTCTGCACATGGGAAGGGGAGAAGAGGGGCTCGGGCCAGTGACTCAGCCCGCTGGGGGTGGGGGGCAATATGCTCACTGGGATTTGGTTTCTGGCCAGGGGGCAGGCCTCAGGGGGAAGAGGAGAAGCAGGGGGCGGGGCACCCACAGGGCAGAGGGGAAGTCAGCGCCTTTGGGGGGCTCCATGCACTGCCCCGCAGCTCCCATTGGCTGCAGTTCCCGGCCAATGGGAGCTGCAGAGTCAGTGCTGGGGGCGGGAGCAGCGCACAGAGACCTCTTGCCCCCCGCCCAGGGGCCACAGGGACATGACGGCTGCTTCTGGGAGTGGAGTGGGGTCAGGGCAGGTAGGGAGCCTGCCTTAGCCCCGCTGCGCCACTGGACTTTTAGCAGCCTAAAATCTGCCGGATTGGCTCCAGTAGTCTCCAGGAGATAGAGCCTGATTCTGGAAGACTCCCGGCAAAACTGGGAGAATTGGCAACCCTAGGCCACCAGTGCCCAGACCGTGGCTCTGCCCTGAAGCCCCCCCTGCCAACTGAACCTTCTCCCCCGAGACCCTGCCCATGCTCCACTCCCACTCCATCTCAGGCCCCACTCCTGCTCGGTCAGTCAGCCTGCTCCCCTGACATCCCTCTGTCCGCCGTTCATGCCTCTCTGCCCCTTCCCTCAAGGCATCCCTGCCTGCTGCTTGCTCCTCAAATGGTGGGCGGGGGCGTCCCGGACGCAGGGGTGGAGAGGGGTGAGTGGCGGGTGGTTGGGGCCCTTGGGGGAAGAGGTGAAGTGGGCAGAGGAGGAGCAGATGGTGGGGGCCCCAAGGGGAGAGGAGGGGCGGGGAGAGGAGGAGCAGGGGGTGGGGCCAGAGTATTCCGCCACTGGTGGGAGTGCTGCCTGGGTGGGAGTGAGTCACTGGAGGGAAGGGGCGGGAGCGCTGGCTGTGGTACACTGAGGTACCATAGCTCTCTGGGTGGGTGATGTTTATGGCTGTTTCCCTTTCTCTGTCAGGAGCTTACTGCGGAAGCCAGGCCAGCGTGACTCTGATGTGGTGAAGCTTTGCCAGAGCGCTGAGCAGGCTCTCCACGCCCTGCCCTGCTCGTGGGCCTGTGTGGATGCCCAGTCCTGGTGCCACGCTGAGGAGCTGGTGAAAGTAGTGCGGCGCTACATCTTCCAGGAGCAGAACAAGGTCGTGTGGGTTGAGGATGGCGAGCTGTGATCCCACACCTGGCAGAGCTGGGGCCGTGTCTTCATGTCGGGAGGCTCCATGTGGAGGAGTGAGGCGCTAGGTTCCTTTCCCAAGGGTGGTGCCTGGAGCACACTTGGCTTCTTTCCTTCATCCCCAAACTGTTTCCGAAACAGTGTGCCACTTCTCCCTGATTGGATGCAGTGGGATGTCTTGCCATCAGTGGAGGTCTGGAAGGACAAGGTGACCCCTCATGTGTCAGGGAATTGGGCCCACTTCAGGCTGCTTGGAGACTGGCCAGGGTGGGGGTAACATGCAGACTCGGACTCCTTTCCCCTCATGTCCAGGTTTAGTGGAGGCATTTCCTTCCCCTTCCCACCAAGAATCCCCTCACAGCTTGCGGCTGCTGCTCCTCCAGGAGTGCTCTTGGCACCCGACCCTCTGTATGGCCCAGTCATTTGGAGAATCAGACAAGAGGGGAACAGAGAGTGTGTGTGTGTGTGTGTGTGACTGACTGACTGACTGACTGACTGCCTTCTGATTGCTCCATTCCCCTGCCACCCTGTCTCCTTCTCCCCTTCCCCATCACGGCTCTCTCTGGCATCCTGTCTACCTCAGCTGATGTCCCGATGGAAGCGGAGGTGGTACACATGCCCCGCCACAGGCAGAGTGACACTACGCGGGGTTTGTCAGGCATCCTCAGTGGGTGGCAATTGTAATCTTTATGGTGTATAAATTATTAATGGACCCTTTTAATTGGAAACCTGTATATAAAAGAGAATTAAATACCATTTATAATGGGAACGGAGGAGGGGCTGCTGCTTGCATTAACAGCTGGCCTGGAGTGCTGGGGGATTTCTCTCCTATCCCTACCTCATATGTCTCCTAAAATGCTCTCTCTCCAGCACAGACTCAGGCAGCTGGTCCCTCTCTGGGAACATTGAGGGCTCTTGCCTGGTTCTCCCAGAGCCTTCGTCCCTGTAGCTCCGGTTACCTCCGGGAGTCTGGGGCCTCCACCATCTGGGTCCTTCTCCAGGGGAACAATAGGAGAGGGGAGATCCAGTGGGGCTGCTGGAAGGCTGGGGCTTGCCTCACCCTTCGAACAGAGGCTGTGCTCACCCCACCGCTCTGACTCTGGAGCTGGCACCAGCTGTGCCCGAAATCCAGCCCCTCCCCCCCATCCTTCCCCCTCCTCTCACATGCTGAGGGAAAAGGGAGAACAGAGAAGCAGAGTGGGGAAGAGACAGACATGAAGGGAAGGAAGGAGAGGAATGGAGTGGAGGGGGTCAGGAGGCGGTGTCTGTGCAGCACACTCCTGGGAGCGTGCCTGGCGTTAGAAGCACCCCTCTGGGAGTGACAGCACTCTCAGGCATGCGGTTAGCTTGGAGAGCCCTCCCCCCATCGGTGCCAGGGCTGCTTTGCAGAGCAATTGCTGGCCGAGCTGCGGAGTCCTTCAGCACTTGGGAGAAGCTGGATGCTTGGGGAGTGCCGGGGGACCTGCAGAGGTTGAAAAGGAGGATGGACAGCACTGGAGCTGGTATGTGCAGGCAGACACAAAGCTGGAGAAAAGTGTGGGCCAGGCAGTCCTGGGGCCCCCCTGCACAGCCCCATGCTAGGGGTGATGGGGAGCAGCATGAAGGGAGGACAGCCCTGGATGCAGGTCTGCATGTCCCCAGGACTGGGACAGTGTGGGCTGGGAGAGGCAGAGATTGGCAGAGGCTGAATGCTTGTTGCTTTCGCAGGATGTGGGAAATGGGCCCAGGCAGAGGATGGGCTAGACAATGCCAAAGTCCCCTTTGTGTCCCCATAACGACGCTTAGCCCTGAGCTAGTGCTTTGTGGTTTTCCAGCTCTGGGCAAAGATGAACCCGCTGATCCTCACAGCTCCCCTGGGATGAGGTAATTTGTTCTTATATCAGTGCCTGCATCTTTACATACAGCCACAAAAATCTAGAGCAATCTCCCGGAGCGGCCCTACAACAGTACAGGATGTAGCCCAAGCATTAGCCAGAGACATCACCCTCGTCCAGATGCGTGCCCCCTCTACTCCCCTCAGAACCCTCACCCCACCCATCCCAGGGACGCCACTGCTGCCCCCAGCGTGCCTCTTGCAAAGTGACCTCTGTTGGACCAGCCCAAGGGTGACTCCTCCTGGAGACTGCCCTGCTAGCAACCCCCTCCCACTGAAGCAAGGGAGACGGTCGCTCCAGTGCCGCCATTGAGTGCAGTTGTGACAGAACCACAGGACCCAGCCTGCTGAGGGCTTTAGAGGTCAAAACCGACACCTTCCACTGCACCCAAGTGCTAACAGGCAGCCAGTGCAGCTCCTGGTGCCAGGGCCGGCTCTAGGGTTTTTGCCGCCGCAAGCAGCAAAAAGAAAAAAAGAAAAAAAAGCCGCGATCGCAATCTGTGGCAGCTCTACCGCCCCCACTTCAGTCTTCGGCGGCAATTCGGCGGCTGGTCCTTCACTCCAAGAGGGAGTGAGGGACCCACCGCCTAATTGCTGCCAAAGAGCCAGATGTGCCGCTCCTCTGCGTTGGCTGCCCCAAGCACCTGCTTGCTGGGCTGGTGCCTGGAGCCGGCCCTGCCTGGAGCATTGGCACCATGGGGCTGTCTGTGAGCCACACACTGTTTTCCCCAGGAATTGAAATTAGAGGAGGTGTTGGAATTTACAGGGGGATGGGGTGGAAAATGACTAAATTGGCAACACTGCCTATAACTAGTTGACTATTGGGGGGCAGATCGGGGAGTGTGGGGGGTACGGGATGTAGGGAAATCCCTGACACTGATTCAGGATCTTCTGCCCCTGCTGGGGCTCCTGAGGAGTGTCAAGGCAAGGCACCATGGAGCGTGCACTGCAGTAATCCCCAGGCCGGCTAACTAGAACGGTGCACCTCTGAATGCCATGGCTGTGCCCCCACCACTCCGTGACAGAACGTGCTGCTGTTCAAAGGGTTCTACAAATACAGCCATCAGGGAGCCTTCTACGAGAGCTAGGGAAACACTAGATCTTTGGGGATGTTCTTGTTAGGTGCAGAACATAAACTGTCATCGGGGCCACTGCTGTCACCTGGACATATGGCAGCAGCTGTGGATGAGAAAGGACCCCACAGATGTAGGCATTATCCCCATTTTAAAGACAGGGAAACGGAGGCAAGGATGACTTCTATAAGGTCACAAAGCAAGTCTGGCAGAGCTCAGAATAGCACATTGGAGATCCTGACCCCCCCACCCACCCACCCACCCACCACACTGCTCTAACCACTAGACAGCACTGCCCCTCTCTCCCAGGCTTCTTCCAGAAGTCATTCCATTCCCTCCTGGTTTGTTTCAGAGGTCACATTGGCCTACGCTGATCCATTCCACAAGCCCAGCTCCAGTTGGTTCCAGATGTGATGGAGGGGAAGAGAGGAATCCAAGGTAAACATTAACCCAGTAATGTTCCCTGGCTTCAGTTCCACCTTGCACTGTATCACTCCTCCCTGGGGGGTGCCCGAATTCCCTGCCCTGGGAGGTAACGCTGCCTGCTGTAGAGGAATGAGTCATGGGTTAAGGAACAGGTGGCATGCCATTAGCAGCCGTGGGCACCAATTACCAGCCGTAAAAGCCTTGTACAATCCTAATGTAAAGAGTCATTTAGAAAAACCGTTCTACCTGCCCTCAGGGGAGGGGATCTGCTGGAGTGTGCATCTGAGTGCGCGTGCAGTCGGGTTGGGGGTGGATTTCCAAGTCCTTCACTAGCTTTAGCCTTCCCTAGGGGTGGTTTGCAAAACTTCCCTACCATTGCTCACACTGGCTCAGCACCACGGGAATTAACATTAGCAGCTGTAATGTACATGGCTGACCATCGGCCTAAGCACTATGTGGAGGCGATCTGCTCTGAGCAGGGTTAGATGGCATGGTGAGCAACATATCTAAGCTAAGGGCTAGATCCCCAGCTGCAGCTGAGATATGTGAAACGGGAGAGCGCAAATGGCTGTAAACCTTGGGGCTGCTCTAAATTATGCCCGACTATCCATGGGCCCAAGGGGCAGGTCCAACAGCTGGGGATCGCTGGAGTGTAGGGATGCCTTATCCATCCCCATTGCAACAGGGCAAGGAGTGGCAGTGAGCCAGTTAAGCTGGCGTTCTAGCTACTTTGTGTCACTTTGCATAGGGCCCTACAGAACCCGAGACTGGACCTGGAGCTGCCCTGGCAGCTGGGAAGGGGGGTTGGGAAAGCCCCTTAGTGCGGAATTCCTCTCTGCATTGGTGCTGAGTCTGGCACAGAGACTGACTGGGGAGGCAATGTGCCCCCTGATTCTCCAGTGGCACGCCATCTGCAGTGGCTCCTCTGGGTCAGTCTACGTTCCAAGGGCATTAGAACTCCTGGCCATGCTGCCTCCCCTTTTCAGCTGTCCCCGAGCCCTGCCAGCACGTCGCCTTTTGCAGGGGTGTTATGCTGGCTTTGTGCCTGCTGGGACCCCCAATGCCACTGCGAAGCGGCCACAGTGTGGGGTGAATCCCCCCCCCCCCCGACAGCCTGGCTCACTTTTGAGAGGCTCCCTGAGAGTTGGGGGTGGGGGCGGAAGCATGTTCCCCTCAGGTTGATGACATGAGAGTCGGGTCCCTGGACACTTCCTCCTTCAGGCCCCATCCTATGAAGTCTTCTCTGGGGAATGGGAGCCCCCAGCTAGCATGAGGATGAGCTCTTTCCCCTGGCCTGACACAAGGAGCAGCCCACAGGGCAGCAGCTGTGAGCAGAGGCGACAGCTAGCCAGGATTCCCCACAGGCTGAAGGGCCCCGCCTACCCTGTGCCCAAGGAAGGGGTGGGCGGAGCCTGGTGCCTGTAGCTAGAGGGAGTCAGTGAGAGCTGAACAGACAGAGCAGGTGGAAGGCAGCTCGCTTGCTCGTTCCCCGGACCTGGCTATCCCCAGCCTCTTGCCTGCATCAGCCTCTAGCCTGGGACCTGTCCTGATGCATCCTTTGATGCTGGGTCAGCATCTTTGCCTCCAGCAAACCGGAAACCAGAGTCACTCCCCTGGATATTCCCCCATCACACCTCCTGGAAACCTGGGACCCTCAACCCCTTGCGTGGAATGGACTCTCCTCCTGGACCCTTGACCTTTCACCCTGACCAGGCTCCCGCCCAGGACCCTCAGCCTCGCAGCTAAGAGCCTGGGGTCTGGGTTAGTTCAGCTCTGGCTGTGTAATTTGCTGGCCTTCAGGTGTCTGCCTGTCACCTGTCCTGCCAGCTGGAAAATCAGGTCTTCCTCGTCCCTGTGTCTCTTTCCTGGAGGCTGCCCCCATTCCCAGGGACAATTGTCCCTCTCAGCCTTGGTGTTTGGCTCTCTAAGAATTTCACTGCCACTTTCTGCTCCCCTCCCATCACTTTTCATGGCCATGTCCTAGTTGGGCCTCAGCTTGTCTGTCCTCCCCTTTGGGAGGCATGAGGCCAGCATAGGGCTCACAGACCCTGGGGTGTGGAGGAAGAAGCTCCCTCTGCCTGCTGGGCTTCTTGCCGTGGCGTTGGAAGTTGGCAGTGATGCGTCGGCATCTCCTCCGCTGTCTCTCTGGAGCTGCTCTACTCCTTGTCACCATGGCTTTCCTCTCCATGAGGCACCGTGGCACTCAAGAGTTGGTCCGCTACCAAGGGGTTGGTGATGGGACATCGGATATCCTGGAGCACCAGGCTAAAATGTCCCCAGCGGATGTGCTGAGAGACAGCAGCAGGAGACAGGAGCTGAAAGAGCCACCAGGCCCTTCCAAGGTGGGCTCCAGTGTGCGGAGAGGCCTGGAACTTGGAGAGGTTTTCATTGCTGTGAAGACAACCAAGATGTTCCACCAGACCAGGCTGGAGCTGCTGCTGGACACTTGGATATCCAAGGCAAAAGAGCAGGTGTGTTTGGAGGTGGGGATGGAGGGGTTCATTACAGTAACAGGCCTCCTTGGTGGGCGTGTAGGGGACAGGAGGAATCTAATGCCTGTGGGGAGGAATAAGGACCCAGGGACTCATTATACTGAAGAAAGGTCATGCTGCAGGGGGTTAAGAACAACTGTCCCATTCAGTGCGTCTCCGACATCATGTCTATTCCGCTGTGCAGAGAGACAGGGACACCTCACTCTGGTTGGGCGGAGGGCTCTATTAACTGGGACTGAACCAGCTTCAGGCTCAGGGGAAAGCCCTGTAGAGAGACAGGGGTTTATCCTGGCTGTTCGCACAGGGTTGGGCAGAGGAGTGATATTTGACAGGAACTGTCAGCCTCACCTAAGCATAGCCTCAGCGGGGCAGTTCACCCTCCTTTAAATCCAGCTACACTAGGGGTGCAATGCTGCACATAGGTGACAGCTGCTGGGGTTAAAACATGTGTGGGGCATGGCGGGGTTGAGTGCGCTGCTCTTTCACCCTCCGAGGCCTGATTCAAACTGCTGATCTTTGCTCACAAGTGGAATGAGTTTGTGTGGTTTCAGACTAGCTGCCTCCTCCCGTCTCACACTGTTTGTACACCTCACAAAACCACATCTGGTTTAGGCAGTGTCTGCCCAGGAAGGACTGCCTGGGCCTGGAGTGGCCACGGGTTCTTGAGAACAAGATGCAGTGCCCTGGCTGAGGGGTGGGGAGAACCCAGGGTTAGCCCAGTAAAGGGCACAGAGGTGCCATGTAGCCGAGTTTGAGTGTGTGGGGCCCAGGGCTGGAATAGCAGGAGGGGTGCAGTGGAGCTGCATGTGGGTGCATGCATGGTGCCTGCACACCCCATGTCTGTCTCAGTGCAGTCAGTCTCTCGCTTGCTGGAGCACCAAATCCATTCACACACGCTCTGGTGACGATTCCTCAGCCCCCCTCTGTGTGTGTGGCCCTTGTTTCTGTGTGCTGGTACTGGCGCCTGGACTGTTCTTCCCCCTTCACCCAGCAGAGTCTTGAGAGTTTCACATCCAGGTGGGAGAGTTGGTTTGGGGTGCATTAGGTCAGTGCACACTGGCGACCCAGAACGGACTTAATAATGGCTGGGGGGAAACACCATTTACTACCTGGGATCTCCCTCTGTAATGGGGAAAGCCTGAGGAAAGCCCCCACGGGGCTCATTGTAGACTCTAGGCATTGGGCTATGTTTAAACAGGTCAGTCGGTAGAGGCCATGGTACCAACTCCACTGCTAAATCAGTGCCTAGTGGCTGCCCCATTGCTAATCTCACAGTCATTGAAGGGGTGCTGGGAGGGCTCTCTGACTACTGCTTCCCTGCTTTGGGGTCCCCTTTTCCCCTGTGGTGCTGCAAGTGCAGGTGCCTATTCTGCAAGTGGCTTTGCACAGAACCCCACAGAAGTCAGTGGGGGCTCACAGGTCTGCCCATGCACAGCCAGTTGCAGAATTGGGGCCTAAATGAGGAGGCTAGGTTGTGGGGGTACAGAGGAAAAGAGCACATGAGACAGAACAGGGCATTCTGGGTAAGGGCGGTTTTCCCTTCCACACGCTGAGCTGTAACTGTCTGGTGCTTTCCACTACCTAGTCAGTTGCGGTTTGTCAGAGGAAGCCATGTCCTATTTTGAACCCACTTCCTCTATGTTCGTTAGCATCTGAAATATCATACTTCCCCTTCTAGACGTGCTTCTCCAAGCCCTGAATGCTCTATCTCCTACCCTCTAATGGCTCTTAGCGGATACCATACTTCTTGGCATATACGTGCTATGATGTGGGCTGAGCGCTGGCACATGGGCACCATGATTATAGCCAGCCTTGGTGTTTCTGAGTGGGCTTGCAAAACAATTTTTCCTACCCCAAACATAACCAACGCCTGTCCATTCTGGCCACGCCAAGAATTAAGGGGAGTGAGAAGATTCTCTGGAGCACCCCAAATTACCTGAACCTCTGTGTGTGTGTGTGTGTGTTTGAGAAATCTATAAAATTTGCAGATGCCACCAAACTGGGAGGGGCTGCAAGCACTTTGGAGGGCAGGATTCAAATTCAAAAGGACCTGGACAAATTGAAGAATTGGTCTGAATTCAACAAGATGAAATTCAATAAAGACAAGTATAAAGTACCTCACTTAGGAAGGAAAAATCAAATGCACAACTACAAAATGGGTAATAACTGGTTAGGCGGTAGTACTGCAGAAAAGGATCTGGGGGTTACAGTGGATCACAACTGAATATAAGTCAACAATATGATGCAGTTGCAAAAAAGGCTAATGTCATTCTGGGGTGTATTAACAGAGATGCAGTATGTCAGACTTAGGAGGTAATTGTCCTTTTCTACTCAGCACTGGTGAGGCCTCTGGGTGTCACACGTTAGGAAAGATGTGGACAAACTGGAGAGAGTCCAGAGGAGAGCAACAAAAATGTTAAAAGGTTTTGAAAACCTGACCTATGAGGAAAGGTTAAAAAAACTTTAGAGAAAAGAAAACTGAGGGGGGACTTGATAATAGTCTTCCAATATATTAAGGGCTGTTATAAAGCGGATGGTGATCAATTGTTCTCCAGATCCACTGAAGGTAGGACAAGAATTAATGGGTTTAATCTGCAGCAAAGGAGATTTAGGTTAGATATTAGGAAAAACTTGCTGACTATAGGGGTAGTTAAGCTCTGGAACAGGCTTCCAAGGGAGGTTGTGGAATCCCCATCACTAGAGGTTGTTAAGAACAGACTGGACAAACACCTGTTAGCGACCCTTTAGGTTTACTTAGTCCTGCCTCGGCGCAGAGGGCTGGACTCGATGACCTCTTGAGGTCACTTCCAGCCCTACATTTCTGTGACTCTGTGATTCTATGAAATATGTGCCCAACCCCCTGGGTCGTGCTGCAGAAGGGGAGTGCCACTGTTGGTGCTGAGGTCTGGTATGGTTGCCAACATGTAGGAAAGCTTCGCGAGTAGAGTTGGCTGGAAAAAAAGGGGGCAGGGTGAAGGGAAGGAATTTTCAAAAAATGTTTTTAAAAAGAGCCGTTTGTTGGATTTTTTGTACTGAAAACCTTTAGTTTTTCCTCTTTTCCCCCTCCCTTTGCCCCCCCACCCCCCTTTTACCATGCCAGTGAAAAAGGTGGTGGTGGAGGGGAGAGGGGAGCGAAAGGAAAAACTGTAACAGAAAAGCTTTCAGTTTTCATTGGAAACAAAAGAGAAATGTTGCAAAACCAAACCTGCTTTGCTTTTGAAATTTTCTACCCCCAGGAAAGTTTTGCACAATAAATACCGGCCTGTCCGATTTGCAAGGGCCAGGTGTCCCAGTGCACCAGGCCCCATCCTATGAAGGCTTTTGTGTGCACTGTGGGGAATTGGAGCCCCCAGCTAGCACTCCGCAGCCTTCATTCATCTCCGTGACACCCACGCTGATGAGGGAGGCAAGTATCGTTAGCCCGGTGGGGAAACGAAGGCAGAAGGGGCCGGGACGTGGCTACCAGCACAGAGGGAGTTGGGATCAGAACTAGGACTAACCCGCAGGGATCACTTGCTCTCAGTCTTGCAGTTACTCCACTAAACCAAGTTGCTGCTCGTGCTAACTGAGCTTCCCCGTCTTGTGGCCTGGGGACATGCTGGCTGCTAAGCCGCAGAGCCTCCTCCTGTACAGGCGGGCGCTTGCAGCAGCTGTCCGTGTTATCAGTGCCACATTGGGTGGCACTGCCGTTGAGCTGAGAATCTGCTTGGGGTCTTCCCAAATGGACCAACCTTGTTCCATGGGGCCCCAAAGGCCAGATCTGGGTGGCTTTGCAGGAGTCGGGATAACCTGTGATCTTTATTATTAGTAACGGCAGAGCCTAGAGACCCCAGCCAAGATCAGACCTCATTGCGCTAGGTGCTGCACACACACATTTCTTGTCCCAAAGAGCTAAATAGACAACCCAGACAAAGGATGGGAGGGGAAACTGAGGCACGGAGCAGGGAAGTGATTTCCCCAAGCTCATTCAGGAGGTCAGTGGCAGAGCTGGGAATAGAGCCCAGGTATCCTGAGTCCCAGGCCGGTGCTCCTGTGCACTGGACTTTGCTGCCTGTCTTGAGGGCTAATATGTGACAAGCTTTCACCCCTGGTGATGGGTTTGCATTTTCAGGGCTGGCTCTGTCAGGAGAAGGACTAAATTTAATCTCATGAGGTGGACACTGATGCTGGCCCTGACATTTCCAGTTCCCCCAGATCCCGGCCTGTTCCCTCACTCCTGTCGGTCAGGTTATTCACCTGCTGCAGGGTGTCTAAACCCTGGAGTGCGAGCTCGCTCGGGTGGGACTGTCCTTGTGTCTGTCTGTACAGTGCCAAGCATGATGGGGCCCAGATGGGAGTCCTGACACACTACTGCAATGCTGCTAATGAACACACTGGCAGCATGGGCTGTGCAGGCCCAAAGCCTGGTCCTTATTCTCCAGCCGTGGGCATATATGGTCCAGGCAGGGCCGGTTCTAGGTTTTTTGCCGCCCCACGCAAAAAAATTTTTGGCTGCCCCCCACCCCAGCCCTGGGCTCTCACCCCCCCACCAGTGCCCTCCCCCACCCCCACCCACTGCCACCCCAGCGGTGGGCTCTCCCCCAACTCCACCCCACCCGCACCCGGTGCCGCCCCAGCCCTGGGCTCCCCTGCACCAGTGCTGACTCCGCCCGCTCCCCCCTCGTCTCCAGCCGGTCCGGCGCTGGCAGGGTCGGGATAAGCAGCGGGGCTCCCGGGCTCTGAGAGTGGGGGGCTGCCCTGCGTGGTTGAACTCCAGCTCTGTTGCGCCTGACCCTGATGTCTGCCAAACCAGGCCCCAAGCCCCTTGGGCAGGCTATAGGTGCTGGGATACTGCGGCGACGGGCGGGATGTACGAACCTAGACAGACACAGCAGTTAGCCAGAGAACCCAAAGGGAACCTTATCCCTCCCTCTGGCTGAGCTGGTAAAAGTGGCACCAAATTGGCCCTGTCTGGAAGTAGCAGGGTGTTCCCTGCAGGGGCTGGGGGTGAGGGAGATGTGGTTTGAGGCTCCAGCAAACCCCCTCCAGACACCTTCAATGTGGATAACGGAGGCTGGCATCTCCTGGAGAGACAGACCTTCGGGCTGGAGCAAATGCCCTCTGCCAGGTTTCTAACGGGGGCCCTCCCGGTTCTGTCCTGCCCCAGCCCTCCTGGGCAGCCCTGCTGAGGGAGACGGGTCCCTGCTAACTAGAGACCTGCATGAATGGGCGTGAGGGGGGTGGGTTGCGTAGTGCAGGAAGAACTCTGACATCACTGGAGTGGCTTCTCCAGGTCCTGCTGGAAAGACACAGCAGAGTTGGGGGTGGGGATGGAGAGTGGTCTTGCCCTTACCCTCACCCCACAGATGTGTGGCCCCCATCTACCACTGCCTCGTCAAACAGTGCTCCCTCACCTGTGCTGAGCTGGAGGCAGCTTTCCTCACTGCCCATGGGGGGATCCCCCTCCCCTGCATCTCTCCCCTTCGGTACTCTTGGCACCGCCCGGCGCACGCTCTTGCTTCGGAGACTGTCGCTCCGGTGGATCGGCCGGTGCCAGCTGCCCGTCAGCACAACCTCATCACATCCCTTCCCCCAGGCTTGCCATTCCAATGTTCATAACCTGGCTTCCCCCCTTTGGCGTTCTGGCCCCTTCGTCCTCCTGCGCCTTGCCCAATAGCTGGGATGCGGCACCCGGGCTGGTAGCTAGGGCATGGGGTGTGGGCTCCCTTGGCCCAGTGCCAGAGCCGTTTGCACTGGTGCCCGTCTGAATGCTCTTGTACTCTCCCCCTCCTCCCGCCAGCCCCAGCCCGGGCGCTGTGTTTAACCAGCCTGCGGGCAGCTGGTGGGGAGATTGTTTAAGGCTTGTGTCTCTTTCTTTCAGGCCCTTTAGTTCCTTGAAAGCACATTTTCCGCATGAGGGGAGCTTTTCTCAGCTGGCCGTGATCCCCCCTGCCCGTGGGGCAGGGGGATGTGTCACAGAATGGCGGCTGGAGGCTGGGGGGTGGATGGACCCGAGCGGTGGGGGCTGGGAAGCAGCAGGGGGCTATAACTGCTATACACACAAACAGATGTTCCCCTCTTAACCCATGTTTCCTTTGACCACAAAGCTGCTGCTTTCGTCTGCGGCTTGACATCATTCAGACCCCAAAGCTGGGCCTCCCCTCCCTTGTCTTGCTGCCTGAGTTCTCTGTTCACCAGGTGGCAGGGCCAGAGGGGGGTGGGGGGAGTTTGCTCAAGAACAGGTCCCCAGACTCTGCAGGTAACAAGGGTGCATATTGTAATGAAGCCCTCAGAATAGGCTTCTCTTCTGCACTGGCCAGCTACTGGGGGTCTTTCTGAAGAAAACAAGACTCCAGGGCCCAGGTCCTCGGCTGGTGTCAGTCAGCATAGCCCCATTGAATTCAGAACTGCTGGGACTCTGACCCCAGGACTTCTGGGTTCCCTGGCTGTCAGGGAACCTTCCCAGTGTGAACACAGGAGGGGGTCCCAGCTCTGGGGGAAGCTAACCTCCAGATTTCCCAGCTCCCCTTGCCTCTTGAAAAGGAGGGCCCAGGATTTGAGCCCCTACCCTTCAGTCCCCTGAACCAAGGGGAAATCTCTCTCTGGCCTGCAGCTGGTGTCGGCTGGAGGAGGAGGGGGCTGTAGGATCTGTGCCTGCCTTTTGCGAGCAGGGCACAGGGCTCTAAGAGGATTATTTATCCACCCACCACGGCACCACCCCTGCAAGAGAAGCAGGAGAGGTGGGTGAGCAGGGAGCTGGGGCAGCGTCTCCCACCTCCCTCGGCCTAGCGGGAGGCAGCCGCAGGATGTCAAAGGCACAGGCCGGAATGGGGAGGGGGGAGGCTTCGTGACAGCTTGGGAGGCCAGAAATGGAGTCAGCACCGGGCCTCGGAGTAACCTCGCCCTCTCCTCTCTCTCCTGTTTTCTCAGACCTACGTCTTTACTGACGAAGAAGACGAAGCCCTGCAGAAGAGAATGGGTAACCCAGCCTTTCCTATCACACAGCTCCCCTGCCCCAACTCTCCAGTGAGCTTTGGATCAGGCCCTGAGTGAGGGCTGGTTCTCCTCCTCCCACGCACGACTGGGTGCCCTGCTGGATCTGTGTGATAGGCTGAACCCTGCAGAGCCCCCAGCAGGAGTGACGCTGATTCACTCTGGGGACGAGGCTCAGCTAAGCTTAGTTCCCTTCTGAAAAGTTGGGGGGATGGGCTTGCCTTTTGAAAGGAGGGAGACAGGAAACTGGCACAGCACGTGCCGGGAGAAGCTGCGGGCATTCCAGCTGTTCTGAAAAACAGCTGGGTGGTAACACGGGGGTCAGGCACCACTGTCTTCCATCCCAGACACCGGTGGGTAGGAGGGTCCTGTTGTTAAGGCCCTTGGGCTGAGACTTGGAAGAGCTCAGTTCAGTTCCTGCCTCTGCAACAGGCTTCCTGTGTCAAGCCACTTCCCCTTTGGCTGCTCCAGTTTCCCATCTGCAGGATGGGGAGGACGGTACTTCCTTGTATCACAGTGCTGTTGTCAGAGAGTCTACAGCCAGAAGAGAACGCCACATCTCTAGCCTGATTTCCTGAGAAGGTCATTAATGCTTGTGAGGCGCCCACAAGCACCTCAACAGATCATTTACGTGGCGCAGACTAAGTGCCACCATCAGTGATGAGTGAGCTCATTCCTGCTGGTGTCTTGCTTGTGTGGGGAGAAATCTGGGATCGAAAACCCACAGAGACAAGCATTTTCCCTTTCAGCCAAGCAGGGTCCCCTCCAAGGCAAGGATGGTGTTCAATTAGGGGAGCAGCATGAGGGTTGTGAAGCAAAGAGCTGCATGAATAGGAAGATAGAACCCAGAGAGAAGGGTGGGGTGGGAACAGGCCGGAGAGACGTGGGGACCCCATTGGCGAGCAGGGTGTGAATGTGAGAAGGCCAGGACTGAATTAACACGGTGATTGATTCCTGCTCTCTCTGGCCGGAGGGTTTTCCTGTTCCAGGCCAGGCGAGTGGGGTAGGGTCAGAGTGCAGTGACCAGGAGCTTTGTCTCTTTTCCCCGCAGGTGACCATGTGGTATTCACAAACTGCTCCGCAGAGCATAGCCACCCAGCCCTCTCCTGCAAGATGGCAGCCGAGTTCGATGCGTTCTTGGCCAGCGGCCTGAGGTGAGCACACAGGGGTGGCCTTCACATCTGCACGCAGGGGCGTGGGAGGGAACTTCCCACCACAGGCTGGTAGGGATGGGAAGCTGTCACTGCCAACCGGTGGCTGCTGGTGTGACTCAGAGGGGGCTGTGAGTGGAGTTCCAGTGGGAAAGGATGAAGAAGGGTCTAGTTTGCAGAGGTGCTGATTCAAGGCCATCAGCTTGTAGCTGCACACGACTGCTATCAATAAGGCCTGTGACATGAAGCTGAGTCAGAAGCAGCCTCCTGACCTAACCTCCTCTTGTCTGTCTTCCTGTATGTTGTCAGCTGGTTTTGCCACTTGGATGATGATAACTACCTAAACCCACAGGCCCTCTTGAAGCTCTTGTCTTCCTACTCTCCAGACCAGGATGTTTACATTGGGAAGCCCAGCCTGAACCGGCCCATCCACGCCTCCGAAACAATGCCCAACAATCAGACGGTAAATCCTGCCCCACAGCAACGGGGCCAAGCAGCTGATTGGCTCACTGGGGATTCTGAAGGGAGCTGATGATTCTTGACCACATGTCTTGTCAAACCCCCAAAAGAGGAGGGCTCTGGGCCTGGCCTCCACTGGACCCAATCTGGTCCCATGCAACCTGTGACCAGAGTCCCAGGGAGGCCATGCTGAGATTGCTCAATTAGGGCAAACTATAAAGAATGGAGCAGACAATTCCCAAAACTGGTGGTTATTCCAATACTTAACTCACAACAAAACAGCTTCTATAATATCTTATTGGTTACCCAGAAGCCAAGAACGCAGTTCCCTTAAAGCAACCCAGCCTTTGGGCTCCCACTCAGACAGCTAAGTCAAATATGATGAGGATTATTGAAAATCTTGTTCATCATATGAAAAAGTTCTACCAATCCCAAAGGATTGGACACATTGCCCACCAAGGTAATGAATAGCTTAGATTTTACCCAAATACACGCTTACAGACAATTCTTATTAACTAAACTAAAATGTATTAAAAAAAGAAAAGAGAGAATATTGGTTAAAAGATCATTATACATACAGACATGAATAGAGTCCCTAGGTCAGGTTCATAGTAGAGACGGTGAACTCTAGAATTGCAGAGTTCTTTCAGAATTAGTCCATAGGTTCAATCCAACGTTCAGTATCAGGGTGACCCGGAATGGAACTGGAGATCTCAATCTTTTGGCTCAAACTTCCCCGATGCAGCATAAGCAGATCTGAGATAAAAAGGATCAGCTCCCAAGAGCCCTTTATACAGTTTCAGGGCAGCCTCTTGGCTGCATGCAGTTCTTGGGTGAACAATAGTGTCTTTGAAGTAACCTCCTAT
Organism: Chrysemys picta bellii; assembly: GCF_011386835.1. NCBI lineage: Eukaryota > Metazoa > Chordata > Testudines > Emydidae > Chrysemys > Chrysemys picta. The sequence goes on from NC_088791.1 coordinate 95,244,318, forward strand.
TTCCTAAACATCTCTGGTAATTAGCTACAGGGATTAACATAAGACAATTGCCTATCTCTCACCATTTGCAGGTGATTTGCTATTTTCTCCAAAGAGAAATCAAGACAGTGATATCACTCCAGTCACAGCTCCTTTAACTGTTAATATCTCCTTTTGATCTCTGAATTAACAGAATACAGTGATAAGCAGGAACTGTTTGGTTAGTTGTTCACCTCTAGCAATATCTATGTAAACACACAAAACCAGAAACATTATCTACTAATATGGTTAAATCTGGGTCAATTAGCCTGCAAGTTGCTTAACCCTTTCGGGTCCTGTGTCACACAACCACAACGGCATGTGCAGGCTCAGTCTGAGCAATGCACAGCCCAGAGAGCGAGAGAGAGGCAGTCACACCTATGCTGCTCCTCAGTGGGAACCCCATCTGCTAAGAGATTCATCCCATACTGCTCTACCAATAGGACGCCTTTGCTTCAGCGGGACCACCCCTTCTCTGAGTGAGGGGAGAATTCCACCTCTATGTTCAGCTAATCGGCCCTCATCTCTGGACTCCTCATGTCTCCCATCTCTTTGCTACTGGGCTGAGGGAAGAATTCTGGTCCTATGGTAGTAGCACAGTTGTCCTGCATTTTCGACCAGCTGATGCCGTGAAGCCAGGCTCCCCTCTGTGCCACTCCATGTTGTGGTGCAGAAGGTGGGTTATAGCTGGGTCTGTGTGTGTATCTAATGGCCAGTGCTTTGGTGTTGAGACCTGCAGGTACAGGAGCTGTGACACCCATTGTTCAGCCCCTTCTCTTTCTCTGCTCTTCCTTCCCCAGAGGTCCGTGCGCTTCTGGTTCGCTACTGGAGGGGCGGGATTCTGCATCAGCCGCAGGCTGGCCGTCAAGATGGCACCTTGGGCCAGGTGAGCCATGAAGCCAGTAGATATGTGAGCATCAGAAACCCAGGGGAATGTCATGGAAGATCATGCACGAGTTGGGGGGGTGTGAATGTATGTGAGAGTGGGCGAGAGAGGGCACAGTGCAGGCCTACCCAGCTGTGAGTGTGCAAGAGCAGGTAGGTAAGGGCATGTATTTGTGTTGTGGTAGCTCTTAGAGGCCCCACCTGTGCTGGGCACTGCATGCACGTTGAGCTGAGTTGGCATGTCAGTGGGTATCTGTTTATAAGTTCTTGCAGTGCAAACAGACAGAATTGGGCAGCCACCTGCCTCTTCACAGCCAGGGCAACGTGAATCTCTGAGGTCAGTGGCGTTACCCAGGGATGATTCTGGCTCCTGATCTCGCATCCCGCTCCAAGATGGGGATCTCATTAGATGTCTGTATTTCCCCACTAATCAATGCAGCCCATTCTTTTCCAGCGGCAGTAACTTCCTGAGCACCTCAGAGCTCATCCGCCTCCCGGACGACTGCACCGTGGGCTACATCGTGGAGTGCAAACTGGGCGGGCGTCTGCTCCCCAACATGCTCTTCCACTCTCACCTGGAGAACCTGCAGCTGATCCCCAGGCCGCAGCTCCCGCAGCAGGTGAGTGGGGAAGGGGAGTGAGAAGGGAGAAGGAGAGGTTGGAGAAGAGATTTGGAGGGGCGGGGGGAGAGGAGCGGAGCAGGCGGGCGATGACTCACGTCACTCCGGCGGTAATTGTGACCCTGATTGAATCAACCGCACATTATTTCAATGAGGTTTTCATGACAAATGCATCCCTAGACGCTTCTCTGCAATGATGGGCAAAGGATGAAAAGGCAATGAACTAGCCAGTAAAACTGCTGCCAGTCAAAGAGCAGGGGGAGGGCCCTCCCCTCTGGAGCTGCAGCACAGCCAGGGGAAGTGCCTGTTGCCCACCCGTGGGGCCCATGCGATATAGCCCTGCATGTCATGGAGGAAGGGGGAGAGGCTTAGGTGAGATGGGGGCTGGAGACATGGAGGAAATGGAGGTGAGGAGGGGATGAAAGCCTGCAGCCTGGCCCTGTAAATCAGCCTGGGCAGAGGGGAGAAGCAGTGGGGAGTTGGGTGTGGGACGCAAAGCTTGTAGAGTGGGTCCCGGTTGGGGGGTGATGGGAGCGTCTATAGCCCAGGCACATAAAAGCTGAGAGCCGCCAAAGCTGCCCCCTTGTTCCCTAACTTCCCCCTTTCCTTTCTCATGGTCTTTCCCTGCAGGTCACCCTCAGCTATGGTGTCTTCGAGAAGAAACTCAACACTGTTGAGCTGGCCGGCCCCTTCTCCCAGCACGATGACCCCTCCAGGTGGGTCCCTGAGTCTCTGGCTCGTCTGGCCTGCTCCCAGAGTCTCCTATGAAAACAGGGTTGGAATAGGGCGTGGGCAGGGGCAGGTTGCTGCTCAGGAGTGAAGTGCGTTGGCAGAGCTGTGTAGCTGGAGCTGGACTCCTGCCTTCCCTGTTGTTGTTTGTGGCATTCGCTTTGGCCCTGGCGGGAGCTGGGCCCACATTGCCGCTGGTTGGGTCTGGATCCAGGGCTCACCGCTAACCGTCCTCACGTCCTTGTGAAGTTTAGGAGTCTAGAGGCGTACGTGTAGAGCACTAGCTGCAGTGCAGAGCGAGAGCATCTGGTGTGGGATGGGGCACCAGGGAGACGCGCTCCTCCCACGCCTCTTCATTCGGCTGTGACAGCATATGCCTAACCTTCCTTCTCTCTCCTGCAGGTTCCAATCCCTTCACTGCCTTCTCTACCCGGACACTTCCTGGTGCCCACGGCCTGTCTGAGCTCCCACACCCAAAGGGTCCCACTCAGGCCAGCGACCCTCAGTTCGTGTTGTGTGTGGGGGCACTCAAGGCGCCCTGGGCGCTCCCTCTCTCCTTCGCAGTGACTGCCCTGGGGCCGCATGCTGCAGCTAGCAATAGCTTGGTGGGTCAGTGCTTGCTGAGCACGGCACAGGGTGAGAAGGTAGAATCCACAGCAAGGCGCCCAGGTGAAAATGTGGAATTACGCTGTTGGTGGGACATTTCAAATGCAACCCAATTTCCCATGGGCTCTGGGACACTTGTGGGGGGTGAGGATGGGCGGGAGGGGAAGTCGACATGCCTCTGGTAATGTAGGCAGTGTAGTGGTAGCCCTGTCGGTCCCAGGATATTAGAGAGACAAGGTGGGGGAGGTAACCTTATGCCTCTATTAACAGCCAGACTTTGGCCACAACTGCTGGCTGTGCCGGAATAGATGGAGACCTGGTGCCCCCTGCTGCGTGGATGGAGCATATCTCTGTATGCATCCTGAGCCGCACTGACCGTGTGGGGCCGAGTGTGAATGGAGTGTACGGCTGGCCTTCACTTCAGTCTCTGCTGGGCAGAGCCTCTCCTCCCTTTATGCCCCCAAACCCTTTCTCACTGAGCCTATGCTGGACAAGAGCCTTTTCTGTCCTCCCCTTTGTTGAGCCTCTGCTGGCCAGGGCTCCGCCTGCCCCAGCCCCCTTGCTAAGCCTCTGCTTAGATAGTTTGGCTACATTCTCACGCCAGAAACTCAAGTCTTTGATCATTTGTTTCAATAAAATGACAGTGTGATCACGTCTTCGCGCTAGATCAGCCCAAGAGAAGCGCCGCACTGGGACTGTCCTGGGAAGGGGACGGGGGCCAGGAGCCCGAGTGCTGGGTTCCTCCAGGAGTCTCCCATGTGATGGGCGGGTGGAGGCTTGTGTGGGTTTGTGCATTATTCAAGTGGGGATATCTCTCTGTCTCTCCCTGAGCACTCTCCCTTTTCTCTGCTCCACTGGGGATCGGGATAATCCCTCTTTCTAATGACCAGCCTGTCCTCTGAGATTAGACTCCAATCTCTACCTGGCGGGAGGGGATGTGAGAGGATAGACTTAAAGAAGGATTTGAAGTGGGAGAAAGGGAGAATGAGGTAGAAGAGGGAGGAGGAGATAGTGAAGGAGCACACAGGAGCAGATTGGAGATGGTAGATTTAAGAGCCATGCCAAAAAACCCCAAATTCACTATGGAGTGAAAGCGGAAGGGCAAACAGCTTATTACCCCTGCTCTTCAGCCCTCCAGACACTAGGGGGCAGCTTCATTGGCTCCTCACTCCTTGCTCAGTGCAGCAGAGAGGGGAAGAAGGAGTGAGAGGGAGAGGTGGGAGTAGGGTGACCAGACAGCAAGTGTGAAAAATCGGTATGGGGTGGGTGGTAATAGGAGACTATATAAGAAAAAGACCCCAAAATTGGAACTGTCCCTATAAAATTGGGACATCTGGTCACCTTAGGTGGGACATGCAAGGTTGCTGACTGTTCAGAGTGTTTCCAGATCCTGGGGGGCGGGAATGTCTCTTGCCCTGGTCTGGGCTTGTTGTGTTGCCCAAAGGTCCCTCCTAATTGATGGGAAATGAATAGCAGTTACGTTTTGTCTTTGCTTACGTACAGAGAGCAGACTGGGGGAAAGCTAACAAGCAAAGAAACCACTTTCAATGGCAACGGATGCTCTGAATAAAAGAAATGTAAAGTGGGTGCCTTTTCAAGGGAAGGTGTTTTTCAAAAGCCAGTGGTGTACAAGGGGGACGTCTGGCGTTCTGTGAGAATGCAGATGAAAGTGCAGGTGTGATCTCTCTACACAGTCATACAGGTTGGAAGAGAAATCTTTAACACGGGATAATACAACTGCATCTATTGCAGTCAGTGTGGTAGAGGCCTACGGAGAGCACCACTGTGTCTTTACCATTTTGCAAACCGGTCAGCCCAACCCCCTGCAAAGGAACTACAATTGTCCTGGCTTGCACTGCAGACCCTTGTGTAGGATATTGAAGGGTTAAAAATCACATGTTTCAAAGGTGTTTCCACCTGGGCAGAGAGGGTTCAAGAATTGAAAGCATGCTTTGATTTTTTTAGAAGAATACAGTGGCCTCTTGTCACTTTCCAATCCAACTATTTCTTCCAGTCAGTGATCAACTTCTGAAGAAGCAGACGGCTCTCAAGTCCTGCTTTCTGTCACAAGAAATGCACCTTTTCATCTGGAAACTCCTCTCTGATGATCAGGAACAAGGACTTGCTGATAACAATTACCTCCCCTTGGGTGTATAATGGTTTCCTTGCACAGTGACGGGAGCCCAGTAACCATAGGAATCAAAGCCATTGAAAGTGAAGTCACCCACACTGCAGGAGTACGTGTGTGGCAATCCGTTGAGATTAAGGATGAGTTTGAAGTTCCCGGGGTCAGAGAATGTTTTGGGGCTTCAAGTTAACCAGAACAGGAAAAAGCTTCTGGCTGGCCTAAGCCAGCCTAGCGCCCAAGAGAGGAGTCTACAGTGCCTGGATTCCCTCCCCCCACCCATTTGAGATCTCACCTCCTATGCATTCAGTGCTTAGATTAAAAAAGCCAATCATATCTGAAGAAGTGACAGCAGGTGCAGAGGCAGTCAGAGCACAACACAGTGGGGGGTGAGGGAGGGGGCGACTAAACAACAAACTCTGAGTCTTGTGGGAAGACAAGCTGCAGGAATAGGAGGCAAATGCTGGGTCAGGGCCTCATCTGGTGTAAACTGGCCCAGCTCCATTTACCCCAGCTGAGAATCGGGCCCTGAAAGGGTCAAGTCCTTCAGCAGGTGTGAGAGTCCAAACTTTCTTAAACCAGTGGAACATTTCCTTGCCATACCAGCAAGCACCGCTCCTGTGGAGAACATCGGCTCTCATGAAGAGCCTGCAAACTAATGAGAAGAGGAGGATGTGGAGGAAAGCAGGGTTGTGTTAAAGTGAACTTCAAAAGGGCCTGTGGTAACTGCTCCGGTGCTGTACTAGAAAGAAAAGGGCTCCTCAAAGCAGACAAAGGGATCCAAGAGCGTTTTTTTTTAAGCACAAAAAAGCCAGCTTAAGGGGACACTGACAACTTGAAATCTGATCAGTGTTAAAGAACTATCCCATCCCTGAGTCGGGGTTTTACAATCCCGTTTTATTGGGAACAATCTAATGTGAAAGTTTTTGTGGAATTTTTTCACTGTTCTCTGTGGCAACATTTTGAGGCTTGAGCTGTTTTGACCAGCTCTATTAGATGTTTGTCTCTCCCCTGCTGCTGTGAGAGACTCACCCAAAGAGGTGAAACTGACTAAGGCCCCAGGCCTGCAACTGACTGAGCAGAACCCCATTGACTGGAGTGGGGGCTCCTTGTGGCACAATTCACATGATCAGGGCCTAACTGACTATCCACAAAGGGTGAAAATCCTGGTTCTACTGACAGCAATGGGAGTTTTGCCTCTGACTTCACAGGCGCCAAGATTTCACTCCAAGAGGGGAAATGGTGAAACTAACTATGCACAGAGCACCATCGAATACACAAAGGAAACAAGATGGAAAAACTAGCGACAACTATTTGTTCCCCCTTTATTTTGTCAGGTACTATCACCCAGGGTGTCACTTGTGACAATAGCAGGTAAAATAAACTCAGAGAGGCCTGTGGTGACTAAGCTGATGGGGCCCCTTAACTGCTGTCCCTTGACAAGTTGAATTTTCTGCCTGGTGCAATTTGATCTAGCCTGAATTCCAAGAAAGCTAAAAACTCATTTCTTCCACTGTTTAAAATGTGTGTGATTAATTATGGACCCCAAGAAATAGGGGTGATTTGCCTATGTCTGATGTTTAAATTGCTTCCCAGGATTTACTGAGCCCAAGTTAGTTATTCAGACATCTCGTCTGAATGCACCTCATTACAGCATCCATTGCTTTCTGTTCCTGGAGCCAGAATTTGTTATCAGCGAGCTTTGAGGAAAATTAAATGGGACGCTTTGTGCTTGGATTATCTGAATCTGGCCTGTCTCCTGCTGGAAATGTTAGCAACCTGCTGCAAATGGGACTGATCAGGGGCCTGTGGGGCAGGGAGAGACTGCTGTGACCCCCATGTAATCACAACCAGAGCTGGCAGGGAGAAGAGGATCTGCTGCTGAAGGCCCCTGGGGCAGCGTGTCCTTTGGGGTTATGCAAAGAGGTAAGGGTGAGATGGAGAAAGGGTCTGGGAGTGAAAGCCAGAGTGGGGAAATTGGATAGTGCTGGGAAGAGCAGCAGGAGCAATCTTCTCCTTCCCCTGCCCAACGTCAGCTTCATTTGTGGGGCAGGCCGGTAAGATGGGGTGATAAAGAAACAGGGGCAAGGGGCTGCTGGCGTAGGAGTGTAAGGGAAGGGAAGAGGAGACAGCCAGAATGAGGGACCGAGATAAGGCCAGATCCTCTGCTTGTGAAAATCAGTGTCGCCTCATTGACTTTAGTAGCTGCTGATTGATGCCAGCTGAGGATCTGTCCCATTGGGAAGGAGCGAGGACACGTGACTCAGTGTGGGGAGGGAGATGCAGCCTGTGAAGGAAAAGGGTGAGAGGCTGGTTTCCCCCCCGACAGTCAGGCCAATCCTGCAGTTAAGAACAGTCTCCATCACTCACTCAGGTCGGGCGGTGCTTGAGTGATGAGGTGCTTCTCTTGCTCTGGGGAGCCGTTCCCTGTGCCGGCGCTGTCATTATTTACACTCGTTCTCTGCAGCGGCTGTGCGGCTGGGGTGGGATGGCTGTGCTCTGCAAAGCACACACGCCTCCCGCTTTGTTGGCACCCGGCGGTGCAGGTTGGAGAATCACAACAACCTCGCTCCGGGATAGATCACCACAGCTCCGATGCCAGCCCAGCCCTGCTGTAGCTAGAAGGGTAACAATGAAACCCAGGAACTGCCTCTCCTTCCCCTTGCCATGGGTAGGAGGGTGGGGGGAGACTTTTGCTACTGGAGATCTGCTTCTCCAGTGGGAGACATACTGCTGGTTATTAGAGTTGGTGTCAAGCGTTGAAAGGCTCCCTGGCCCATAGTTCCCAATTCCCTTAGACCCAGATCTACAAAGGTATTTAGGCACCTAACACCAATTGATTGTAATGGTGGTTAGGTGTCTAAATCCCTTTGAGGATCCGGGCCGATGTAATTAGCTGAGTTGGAATTTGATGGGGAGAACGAGGTGAAGACTCTTACAAAAAGTGCCTGGGCTCTTTAATGGCCAACAGAGGGGTTAGGATCTTATATCTCAGCCAAAAGCCAGGACTTCCCCCATCCCAGGGGGTCATAATTCCATGCTGGACTGTACAGGGTTCACCCAGGGGAGCATCCTCATAGCCACCCGCACCGCGTTTGTGCCGTACCTGCCTGGTCCTTGGCGGTCAAGCAGTGACCTGGCTCAACCGTGATTAGTCAGAAGAGCCGACGTGCTCCCAGCGCTAGGCGGGCTGGCTGTTCCGTTTGCAATTGGGTTGTACGCCAGGGTTGATGTGCATTTACTGTTTGTACTGCAGTTGTGCCTACAGTCCCCACTGTGGTAGTACTTTGCAAGCACACGGGCCAGACCTGCACAAGGAATGCTTTGCTGGTCTGCTACAGCAGCAAAGGGCTCCCAGGGTGGGCAAAACTGCACTTTTGGTGATATAGCTTATTAGCGTCATCGAGTTTAAAGCTAGGAGACATCACCTGATTATCCAGTCTGACCTCCTGTGTATCGCAGGCCCCCAGCACCACCCAGCACCCACACACGAAACCCAACAGCCGAACTTCGACCAAAGTGTTACAGCCCACAGGAGACTTGATATGTGCTGCAGGCCGAGCAGCAGAGGAACTGAGGTGCACCAATGCCCGAGGCCCCTGCAGTGGCAGTGAAATGGGTGAGAGATACCCAGATAAGACACCTACACCCACCCACTGTAGAGGAAGGTGAAAGACCTGCAAGGGACCTGGGGCCAGGGAGGAGTCCTCGACCACACATGTGGCTAGAGCCTGAGCACGTGAGCAAGAAGCAGCCAGCCAAGCACCTGAGAGAAAACATTCCGTGCCGCCTCAGGGCCCTGGCCCCCTCTCCCAGCAGCAAAATAAGCTAGGTCTGCAAAAATGGAGCTTTTCTGGTGAAATGGTGTCTACACTAGGGGCTTGTGCTGTCACAGCTGCATTGGGCAGGGATTACCCCTGACCAGCATAGCTAAGCCAGCAACAGTATGCAGCATAGCCTTGGGCCGAGCCAGAGACTGTCCCTACCCCCAAGAGCTTACAGGTAAATAGACTAGATGGGAAGGTGTGGGGAACAACGGCACGGAGAGCTGCAACACTGTGCCAAGGTCACACAGCAGAGCCCGGGATCGAACGCCGGGGTCCTGCCCACCTGTCGCTGTGTGAAACGCAGCTCAGTTTCTTGGCGCCTTTGGAAGGAGCGCGCACACTCCCCAGGAACACTGATGTCCAGGGAGAGGGCCTTAAAGTCAGTCTCCTATCACTGGAATCCCTGCAGCAGAGGCTGGCCAGACTCATTTCACTTGTGACTGTGCTCTGCTGCAGCTGCTTGGGAAATGGCAATAGACTTATTTTCCCAGGGGCTTGGTGTGGGCCAGAGGAGCCAGAGGGAGGATGCCCCTGTGCAGCTGGTGGGGGGGAGAGTCGAGCTCCCCTCCCAATCTCCGCGGTGCTCGGTTCAGCGTTATACGGGGTCTGTTTTTAGAAACAGTGGCAGATTCGCGAGCCGAGCTGAGTTTCCGAAGGGACCTAGAAAACAAACAGCCTGCCATCTGCTCTATTGTCCTGGAATAGCAGCTGGGGCTGGGGGAGAGGGAGCCCAAGCCACGGGAATGGAGGAGATAATGAAAGCAAACCAGGGGGGCAGAAGAAAAATGGGATAAGAGAGAGAGAAAGAGGGAGAGTGAAAACATGAGCTAGAGAGGAGGAGAGGAAAGAAAGGATGAAAGAAAGAGTCTGAGGGGAGAGCAGAGGAGCGAATGAGAGTCAGCTGAAGGAAGCTGGGAAAAGCAGAGGTGAGCGAGGCGGGAAGGCTGGAAGGGGGTGTGGGGAATTGAGAGAGGAGCGAAGTGGGAACATGCAGAGTATGGTCCAGGAGCAGCCCCCGATGCCCCACACTCAGGCAGCCAGGGCAGCGAGTTTCTGTCCCTTCTGCCGGCCAGCCCCCAGCCCTGCCAGGTCTCTCTCGCTCTCTCACCCAGCGTGCCCCACTGAGCTGGGCAGCTCTGGTATTTCTGGCCCCGGCACCAAGCTGGCATGAAATCCTGATTGCAAAAGAAACAAATGGGACAGCGTGGCCTGCGTCGCCACTCCCACGCAAGGCTCCCGCCCTGCCTTGGCTTTTAGTGAGTGCCGCAGGGCAGAGCGGGAACACCAGGCTTGGCAGCAGAGTAAATAGCAGCAACATTGGTCTCTCCAGCCCGGGAGGGAGGAGGGCTGGTTTTAATCAAAGGTAAATAACAGCCGGTATTCTCTGACCCTTAATCCAATTGGAATATAACGTTCCAGCGCAGCCACGTGCCCGCTGGAGGGGAACAGCAGCGACTGTGATGGAGCCGGGCATTGGCCAGCAGCTGCTGCTCCGCACAGATAGAACCAGAGGGTGCAGTGATGGGAAAGACCTAGTGGGGCAGTCTGTCCTGCCCTGCTAGTACAGGGTTGTTCTGGACAGTGTGTTCTCTGGGGCTTTCCCAGGTCTAGTTTTAATTGTCCCACGCAATGGGACGGCCACCACATCCCTATGGAGAGCACGCTGTAGGCACTGCCTGCTACCCAGCCTGCATTCCCCTGCTGGGCTCCATTCCATCCATTGTGGAGATGGGGCCAAGCCAGAGCCCTGCATCCAAACCTCTCTGAATGTTGAGCTGGTTCTGAGTCAGAGCGGAGGTCAAGACTGGCCCCGGATCTGCAATGGGCTGCTCCAAACACTCAGGCCCCAAACCCCACTAAACCCTGGGGCAGTTAGCATCTGGGTGTAAATTCAATTACAGGGAAAGACTGTGCCTCAGATACCTACCCAATGGCAGAGGCACCCGTACGGGCTCTGTCAGTCATGACCTCCATCAGGTCTTTATGGGTCTCTTCCCTGCTCCCCACCCCACCCTCCCTTTCTTGTTGCAAGGCACTTTTCAGGCTTTCATAGTGATATGGTGAGCACAGAACCTGTGGCTGCCAGAGCATCACCAGCCCTCCCTTATCATGGCTAGAAAACATACTGTTATGGTGAGAGTTGCCAGGTGGCACAATTACACACAATCTTCCAAGCTGTTTTTCCTCTTAGTGTGTGAGCAAGTTTTTAGTCTTGGCAGAAATGCAGGTGTGTTGTGTTGTTGTTGGGGTTACACAAGATTCTGGGTAGAGGGAGCTGTGAGACTGGCAGGCGAGTCAGATCTCTGCCCTGCTCTTTGATTAGAGTTCATTCCTGAGGCTGAGTTACTCCCTGGGAACCAGACATTGGTGTCGGATAGATCCTTGAAAGAAGGGATTGTCCTGCCTCTATTCCAGGACTGGTGTATGTGTGTAAATATACCAAGTTACACTTGAGTATATCAAATGCCACATGGGGAAGCTGATTTGTAAGACCCCGATATCTGCAACTGCTCAGCAGAGGAATGATGGGGTTACTGGGATCGAAAGAAGGGGCAACAATACCATATGTGCCCAGATGCAGATGGACACTGCTATCTTTGAGGTCCAGTCCTACAAGGTTTGGAGCTACTCCTGGAGGTGCTGAGGGCCCTCATCTCCTAATGACTTCAGTGTTCAACAGGTCTGTCAATTTGTCATCATCTGGCAGGATGCAGCCTCTCGTGAGAACCCCAGCTGGTTCTCTAAGGAACAATCATGCACTGGCTGGTGAGGTGCGAATGTGAGAGAAAGGATCACTTAAAAGGTCTTTTCTAGATCTATTGCTGTGATTCTATGCTCCTCCCATCCGGAGAGCCCTAGCCCCACTGTGTGCCTGCACAATGCACAAACACACATCTCCCTAGTGCGACACTGATTACGCAGTGCAAGAGGGGAGCTAAGGCCAAGAATCTCTAGTGTATTAAAGCATCTAACGCCCATTGATTTCAATGGAAGTTAGGAACCTAACTACGTTTGAGGATCTGGGCCATGTGTTCAAATTCATTCCATCATGAAAGCCTCTTCCCCACATGTATGTGTGAGCACATGTCACAGAATGTGGAGGGACACAAGCCCCTGCCCCCTCCCCCCCCCCCGCTTCCTGCGATTCACCATGACTCTCAGCAAGCCAGTAAAGCAGAAGGTTTATTTAGACAACAGGAACACAGTCCAAGACAGGTCTTGCAGGCACAGGCAACAGGACACCCCCCCCCAATTAGGTCCATCTTGGGATCCCAGGGCACCACAGCCCCCTTGGGAGGTCAGAGTGATTTTATTAAGTATAAAAAGTAGGATTTAAGTGGTTTCAAGTAATAACAGACAGAACAAAGTAAGTCACCACGCAAAATAAAGCAAAAACACGCAAGTCTAAGTCTAATACATTAAGAAACTGTTTACAGGTAAAATCTCACCCTCAGAGATGTTCCAATAAGCTTCTTTCACAGACTAGACTCCTTCCTAGTCTGGGCCCAATCCTTTCCCCGGTACAGTCCTTGTTAGTTCCAGCAGACATCTTAGGTGGAAAGCAGGGGTGTTCTCATGACTGGCAGCCCCCTTTTATAGCTTTGGCACAAGGCAGGAATCTTTTGTCTCTCTGGGTCCCCACCCCTCCTACTAAATGATTTAGATGGATTCCAGTATCCAGTGACATGTTCACATGTCCTGTAAGACCCCAGCCTCCGTTCTTCCAGGGATGACCCACACATACCCAGCAAGGTTTGCAAGTAAACAGAGCCATTTACAGATCATTGATTCTAAAGCACCCTTAATGGTTTCCACTTAATGAGTTTACATCAGTATTACAAGTTTATATCTTATTTTCCTAACTTCAGACATAGAAATAATAGATGCAAACAAATAGGATGATCACACTCAGTAGATCATAAGCTTTGTAATGATACCTTACAAGAGACCTTTTGCATGAAGCATATTCCAGTTACATTGTATTCACACTCATAAGCATATTTCCATAAAACATTATGGAGTGCAATGTCACAGATGTGTGAGCCTCTTCTCAGTGCATTGCACCCTCTAACTGGTGCCTTTTACTCTGAGTGAAGAGTGTGGGGGTGTGAGTGGAGGGGTGTACAGGGGGAGTTACATTCTTGGCCAGTCCAGACTGAGGAGCCGACTCCATTCAGCACCATGGACAGCACAGCCAAGTCCGGCTAACCCCACTCACCTGGCCTATCTCCTCCCAGCCTGTGTCATTATTAGATCCTTCTGGAGGTTCATTCAGCCTAACTGGGGCTCATAGACTTTAAGGTCGGAAGGGACCATCATACTCATCCCTGCTTGCTTTGTTTTGCTTCCTAAACAGCAACAATTTTCATTTTGCAGCCCTTTGGCTCCTCTTTATGAACCAATATGCAGAGTCGATGGCGCTAAATATGCAGCTGCTCTGAGGCTGCGGCTTAGATTTGGGTTATTTTTTGCAGACAAATCCTCTTTTCTATCAGATTTGACATCAGACAATCCCTCCAATGCCCTCTCTTTCTCGCTCCCTGTGTCTTTCACTAGCTCATTCTCTCTGTCAGCCTCTGCATTTTTCTTTCCCTCACCCCTATCTTCTCTTTCTCTGCATCTCTTCCCGTCTCCCCTCATTTTTGATTCCTGTCTATTTTCCTATTACCATCTCTCCACATATACAGTTTTCTCTTCTCTCTTTAACTCTTGCAGTGCCTCTCTTCTTTCCTTTTTCCATATTTATCTCCTTCTTATCTGTTCCCCCTCCCTCTTTCCTCCTTTCCCCACCCTCCTTTCTGAGCTGCTCCTTTCCAAGGAGCCATGAATTTATCAAAGAGCTGCCTCTTTGCTCTGGAGTCCTGCACACAGAGATCATCAGGCACAAACACCCAGGGGTGGCCGATCTGGCATGGCCCTCCTACAGCGGATGAAGCCTGGAATACTTAGCAGAAGCATTAACCATTTTGCAGGCCAAGCCCTTGCATCCCAGTCAGTCTAGTGTCACACCTCCTGGATGATACAGGTCAATAGCAGCACAAAGAAGGAATCAAGGAGGGAGTAGACACAGGCACCTAGAGACTTTGGTGGTAGGCACTATAGAAAATCCATAGATAGGCAGATTAGATTAGATCAACTGCATTCGTCTAGGGCAGTGGTTCTCAAACTGTGGTCCGTGGACCACTAGTGGTCTGCGAGCTCCATTCAGGTAGTCCACCGATAGTTCCCTCTAAGGTGCGCACCTGGACAGCCGCACACAAGAATGAAGGGCCACCCACCTAATTAATGGAGCCCCGCAGGTGTGGCTCCATTAATTAGGTGCCTGGACCCTGGAGAAGACGAACATGTAAGGTGAGGTGGTGGCCTTGGGCGGAATAGGGGGTAGGTGGGAGGGGGCAGTGGGGTGAGAAGAGGGGGTGGGGGGAATTTGGGATGTGCAGGGCTGCAGCGGCCTGAGAAAGAGACGACTTTCCCCAGCCCCAGCTCTGGGGCTGCCGGGGAGAGACACCCCCCTCCTTCCCAGCCTCAGCTCGGGGCTACTGTGGCGGGGGAGAGAGGGCACATCCATCACATTAGAAAGGTAAGACTACTGATATATATATATTTTTAAATACGAGTTGTGTACTTTTATTTGTAGAACGAAAAATGTTATTTTTTTTTATATAGCGCTTTTATCCAAAGCGCTTTACAGTAGTTAGCTAACAGTACAAACAACATTTGGAAAGATCATTAAGTGGGCTGCCGAGACCCTCAGCAATTTTCAAGTGGGCTGTGGAAAAAGAAGTTTGAGAACCACTGGTCTAAGTTTCTAACAACAGCTCTAATCCTCACTGGACAGCATTATAGTATGTGCCTGCACACAAGTAGCATGGGAATGGGGTAGGAAACTGCACAAACACTTACAGGAGCAGAAGGGGTGAAAAAGCACCCAAGGGACTTGTACCCAAAGTCCATTCCAGCCAATGAGACACAGAAATCCCCTTCTGAGTCTCCTCTCAACAGGGTTCTGCACCCAGAGGCCATTCCAGAGGAACACAGGGATCCAGTTCAGATTCTTATCCAGTTCCTCCTCTCATAGTCCATTCCAGGCTGTTCAGGAATCCAGTTCAGGCATTCCCTCCAAGGCTATACAAATCCAGATACACCCCAGAGTGGGTCCAGATCAACTCTTATTGACTTCAGTGGTAGCTATTGGTATCCTGTAGGGGAAGAATTGGATCTGAGGCTTTATGTGGACTCCTGGAGAAAATTGTAATCGGGGCTAACAAATCACTTTGCCTGTGTTTCTGGACATTTGTCAGCATACCAGGGGTATTTACAAAAGGCCCTACAACTCCCCTCCTCCGTCAGTCACCCTCTCCCTGATGTTCAGCAGACTGTAGCACATGAGTGCTGAGATGAGCACGGGATCCAGACTGTGTGTCCCTTTTCCTAACAAATCCAGAAGGGGGTGCTCTTCTCTGGCTTTCCCTTCCTCCTGGAACGGTTTCGGGGCCTGATATTCTGCTTTCTTTAAAGATGGGCCTGTCCGTGTTGTGATGCAGATGACAAGTCCCTCCTCAGCCCCCTGGCGCCGCAGGGTAGTCAGCATTAGGATGCTGCAGCAGGACCAAGGAGGAGGAGGGGTGAGTGGCTGGGTCTGGCAAGACAGCACAGCCAGGCTATTCAACACCAGTATCTCAGCAATACAGATTGCTTCCTCAACAGCAGCCCAGAAGTCACTTGTGAAAGTGAGGGGCTTTCCCCGGGGGAGGCTGCTTTTTAAGGGAGCACTGTAAAACTGGCATTCCAATATTTTTACTAAACAGATTTCCGAACCTGTGGTAGTCCTAACACCTTAGGTTACTAAAACAAGAGGTGAGCTAAGCTTGGGGATCGCTCCACAGTTTCTCATTGTCAGGTGTGTCTATACAGGAGGTTTTGGTTAGGGCCCATCTCTAGTTAAAAATTAAAAAAAAAAATCCCATTTACTATCCACCCTCGCTGCTGTTTGTTTATTTTTTGCATTTCTTTTAGCTGGGAGGATGAAGACAGAGCAGTCAGTTTCACTTCTGATTCTAGGTGCCTGCCCCCAGCCTGCAAGGCAATTAAGCACAGGTGGAATTCTCTAAACAGGTGAGTAGTCCCACTCCGGTAAACTAAACTACTGCTTGTGAGCCATCTTAAGTACTTTCCTGGATCGGAGGCCTGGTCAGTGTCACTCTCCAGTTCTCCTAGGCTCACAGGATCCTCTGCTGTTTGGCTTGCAGACGCCGCAGGAAAATGGTATTCCTTTGAAAGCAAACTGTGTTCATGGAACCTGGGTTTGTTTACTGACAAAAGAAAATCCCTGAAAACATTTCCATTGATGTTTAGGGTTTCGCCAAACCTAAATTGTAGCCTGAATTGACCTGATTGCGTCTTTTCAAATGCCAGCTGACAATGCTGCTTCAGGGGCCGATCCTAGCTGATCCTTAGCCCCTTCAGTTGGCATTGGAATTATGAGCAGATAAGGATGCTCGGCCTCTGGCAGGAACCATCTCTGAGTCTCTCTAAGCCCCACACTTTCCTCTGGGGCCAAGAAATCCCCGCTGTGAGGAGCCAGGACGCAGACAGATTCTCCATCCCTGCTTTCTATTTACCCACAGTAGCACTTTTGTTCATAACAATCATTAATACTGTTATTTCGTATTTTTCTAGCACCTTAATTCCAAGGATCACACAGAGACCAAAAGATACTAATTAACCCTCACAATGCCCCTGTCAGGTCAGGATTTTATCCTCAGATTGAGAAACTGAGGCACGAATAGACTGAAGGTCAGCTCCTCAGCTGGTGTAAATCCACACTGACTTCAGTGCAGCTACATCAGTTTACATCATCTGAGGCTCTGGCCCAACATGACCTTGTATTTAATAATAGAACTAGGATTAGAACGCAGGAGTCCTGGCTCCCAATCCTATGCTCTAACCATTAGACCTTTTACTGTCTCATCTCCCTGGCTGGTGCACCAGCCCCTTCCGCTCCGTGGTGCTAAAGAGTCGGGGAATACAGGCAGGGGAAACATTTTCAGGGGCTTCAAGGAAAATGCTGTGCTGACGAGTCAAAGCATGCACATGCTGGCATTGTCTGGGGCCTGCTCAGGGGTCCTGGGGGCTCAGTTGGGGGATGTCACCTCCATAGTCCTGGAGACATCAGTAAAGACAGGATAGTACTCTGTGGCAAGGCCTTCATCTCCCCTCTACCACCACTCAGCCTGAAATCTGAATTATGCCCAGGCTCCTGGGAGAGGCCTCGTGTCATCCCTGCGCAGCCTCTCTGGCTTTATTTATTCTTGGATTAGAGGGGGCAGGGAAGAGGAGGGGATGGACCCTTCAACCGAGAGCACTGGGAACAGATCCAAATAGTCCTTGGGAGTCCCTGCTGTGTCTCTGCAGCAACAGTAGGGGAGGGAGATACACACACACACACACACACACACACACACAGAGGCAGACACAGATTTATCACTATTTATGTCCTTCCTTCTCCAAGGATTTCCCATCACGCTCGCTCACTGGCTCTGCTGCGGTCACAGAGACGCTGTTGGCTGGATGATGGACTCATTTGCATAACTGATCCAGCAGTGACTGTAATGGTAGCAATGTGGGGTGGGGGTGGGGAGGGAAATTGAGGCCAGACTATCTGCAGGAGAGTTACCCACCGTGTGTGTGTGTGTGTGTGTGTGTGTGTGTGTAAGGGAGTGTGCAGGGTTTGGAGGATTGTGAAGGAGCTGGCAGTCCAGAGAGAGTGCCAGCAGGGGGCACTCCAACACCACTACTTACTTACACCCCCCACCCATACACACACACACACATAGAGGGCTGAGCTCTTGGTTGTGAGAGCAGGCAGATTCCCGAAGCTGACTACCTCTTCCTTGTCCCCTAGCCTGTTTGTGTGGTTTGGATCTCGGGTGTGGGGTGTGTCTTCTTGGGTGAGGGGGTGGTGAACAGGGATCTTCCCAGTCACGGCAGGTGGACTGCAAATCCACTTGACTTTCTGCAAGATGAAGTAATAGACAACACGAGTGGTATGAGAGAAATGTCTAGGAGACAGGCTGTCGCTCAGGCACACCCGCACACAGTCTCGGTTCACATAAATATTCAATCACACTTCCCTGGCATGGCAAATCAAGGCATTGCATTCATAAACACACACACGTTCACAGACACACACGCTCTGAGGATGGGTACGCTAAATATGGACAGCCTTTCACCTTCGGGTTACCCACTCCAGTCTGGGAAACGGAACAGCTTGGGGGCATTGTGGAATGGGTTGCTGAGCCTTTCACTCCTAGGTTGGGATGCAAAGCACCTCATCTCAGGTATTAGTACTTGGGCACTACAGAGGTGGGTGCATACAAATATTGTGGGCTGGACTCTGCTCCCCTTACTCACACTGCATAGGCCCTTACTTCACATGTGGGTCCACTGGTTTCAGTGAGAAAGGGGGGCAGAATCTGGCACTAATGACTCAAACCTCACAACATCCCCATGAGCTCATTAATGGCTAGAGAGAACTCCCTTTACTTATCACTGGGGGGAAAACAGCACCAGCTTAATAGCACATTGAAACACTGCACAGCCAGATAGGCCAGGGAGTGAAGAATACTATAGCTGCCTGCAAGTGGAGAGGGAATTTAATAATTCTCTGGCACTTTCATTCCTAGCATCTGAAAGCACTGGACAATTAAAGAAGTACTGCCTCACAGCACCCCTTGCAGAAGTGATCTTATTGCTAGACTTGTCTTACACAATGGGAAACTGAGCTACAGCCTAGCTTGACCAGCTTGCATGTGCTATAGCACCACCTTCATCTTGAACAGAAGGGGTGGTTTGAGCATTGGCCTGCTAAACCCAGGGTTGTGAGTTCAATCCTTGAAGAGGCCAGTTAGGGCAAAAAATCAGTACTTGGTCCTGCTAGTGAAGGCAGGGGACTGGACTTGATGACCTTTCAAGGTCCCTTCCAGTTCTAGGAGATAGGATATCTCCATTAATTTAAATTTATTTGACTAGACCGGTAAAGGTACTAGTTAGATTGAGTTAGCTAACATGATCCACCAGCTCACCTGTTCTAGACAAACAATAATACCTAGCTCTTTTGAATTGCTTTTCAGCAGTAGATCTCAAAGTGCTTCACCGCCTTTAACATACTTCTCTTCCCAACACCCCTGTGAGGTAGGGCAGTGCTATTAGTCCCATTTTACAGTAGCAGTGAGATGCAGGGCCAGAGCTCAGAAGGGGAAGGGATGGCAAACTGAGGCTAAGTGACTTATAGAAGTTGACACAGGCAGTCTGTGGCAGAGCAGGGAACTGAACCTGAGTCTCCCAAGTCCTAATCACTGGACCACAGTCGTGATGATTTCTCAAGGTCCAGGCCAGCCCTATAGTGCCATGATTCCTTCTCTCTCTTAAAACCCCAATGACTGCAAGTGATCAGGACGTCAGGGCGAGAGGGAATTACCAGTGCTACTGCTGGCACTATCTCGGTGTTCCTTAGAAGTCTGGCTAAGTCCAGCCCTTCTTAGTTTGTGACAGCTCCATGACACAACACAGGATGGACATTTATTAGCATGTGCAAAATGAGAGAAGGATGGTCTTGTAGTGAAGGCACTAGGCTCGGGCTCAGGCAAGATGGGTTGAATTTCCAGCTGTGTCATAGACTTCCTTGGGCAAGTCACTTAATCTCTCAGCGCCTCAGCCCCCCATGGGTAAAATGAGGATGATAATATATCTTTGTCTGTCTTGTCTATTTGGAGGATCAAATCTTCAGGGCAGAGATTGTCTTTTCCTAGGTCTTTGCACAGGGCCTAGCACAATGAGGCCCCAATCTCAGTAGAGTGTCATAGATCCCAAGGCCAGAAGGGACCATTGTGATCATCTAGCCTGACCTCCTACATAACCAGGCCAGAGAACTTCCCCAAACTAATTCCTAGAGCAGATCGTTTAGACAAACAGCCAATCCTGATTAAAGAATTGCCAGTGATGTAGAATCCACCACAGCCCTTGGTAAGTTGTTCCAATGGTTAATTTCTCTCACTGTTAAAAATGTTTGCATAGTTTCTAGTCTGCATTCGTCTAGCTTCTGCTTCCAACCATTGGATCATGTTCTACCTTTCTCTGCTAGAGTGAAGAGCCCATGGTTAACTGTTTGTTCCCCATGTAGATACTGATAGACTGTCATCAAGACACTCCTAAGGCCTGGTCCCCACTAACCCCCCACTTCGGACTAAGGTACGCAAATTCAGCTACGTTAATAACGTAGCTGAATTTGAAGTACCTTAGTCCGAACTTACCGCGGGTCCAGATGCGGCAGGCAGGCTCCCCCGTCGATGCCGCGTACTCCTCTCGCCGAGCTGGAGTACCGGCGTCGACGGCGAACACTTCCAGGATCGATCCCAGAACATTGATTGCCTGCCGCCGGACCCGGAGGTAAGTGTAGACGTACCCTTAGCCTTCTCTTTGTTAAGCTAAATAGACTGAACTCTCTGAATCTGTCACTACAAGGCATGTTATCAAATCCTTTAATCATTCTTGTGGCTCTTCTCTGACCCCTCTCCAATTATCAACATCCTCGAATTGTGGTCTCCAGAACTGGACACAGTATTCCAGCAGCAGTCACACTGCTGCTAAACGCAGAGGTAAAATAACCTCTCTACTCCTATTGAGGGTGCTACTATAATACAAATAAAAACTTGATTTGTGAAGAGAGGTGTTCCCTATTATGAATGATGTTGATTGACTCTTCTCTTGGCAGCCTCAGCAGAAGCCAAGTATTGAATGGCTATGGAGATTGAACGATTCTCTTCTTCATTGTCCATGAGATGCAGCTGGAATCCATTCCTGGTGGGCCCTGACATCCATTTCAGGTTCTCCTAGTCTTAGAGGCTGCACCCAGAAAGCATTCCATTTCCCCTTCTCCCTACTCTTCTGGGGGGGCTGCATCCGGTTCAGTAATGCGCTCATGGTGCCAGATTCTGATCACAGTTTCACAGATTCCAAAACTGGTTGGAGTTACTCTAGGTTTATAACAGTGCAACACAGAGCAGAATCTTGCCCATAGTATTTTGGAAACCCTCTAGTGGTGGTTCTAATTGTAACCCTTAGTACAGGAAATTGCCTCTTCGACTACACTACCCAGAATCCTTAACAGGAAGCTGCTGGGTGTATCCTTTTGGGGTGTATTGGGGGAAATAAAACAGGGTGTAGTTGCAAGCATCCAGATCCCTGTCTTTTCTTACCAAAAACCTAGCTCTGTCTGAGATTGATAAACTGCTGGAATTCTCCTGCAGTAAACTGTGGCCTGTTAGCAGACACAACTTCCTCAGCTAATCAGTAAAATGCTAACAAATCCAGTGAGCACTGAAATGCAGTTTTGGTTCGGGGCGGCTCTGTGAGCCCTAGAAATCCAGTTCAGGAAAGATTGAAAGGAGGAAACAACAGGCGCAATGCACAGTATTTAAAATGATATTTTTTTGCCTTTGGAGTTTGGCTAATTTATAATCTATAAAAGTCTCTGCATAATTGTGTCTTGATTAAAATGATATAATTAGGCGCTCTGGATCTCTCTCTCCTCTCCCTAAGATTATTTCTGTCTAATTGCTTTAATCTGTGTTTTCATGCACCCACTAGAAAATCAAAGCATGCTCCCGTGAGGACAAGAGTGAGAGGGAATAAAGCCTGCGACTCATTAAGCACGGTGGAGAGAGGAAACTGCATCTAAATCACAAATGCGTTAACAAGGTGAAATAAATGTAAAAAAAAAGAGAGAAGATTTAAAATTAAAACTCAACACCTGTCTTAGATTTTAATATTAATTAAGGACCTACTGAATAGCAAATTGTTCCTCATTAAAGCCATCTTCCTGCCTTATCGATGGGGCGGAGATGGGTTGGTTGGGAGATTAGAGTCTCTTTATCCATTGGCATTCTGGAAGTGAATGCAAGAGTGTGGCCCTCAGGGAGTGAAGGGTGGGGGACTCTGCTGGCTGGAGATTGCAAGGCAGGTGGAGGGACTGGAGAGGGGAATTATGGGAAAAGGACCAGGAGGCCCAATCCAATTCCCATTAAAGGCAATGGCAAGGCTCCCTTTGACTTCAGTGGGAGTTGGATGAGATACCAGGTGAGAGCACTGCATAGGTACCAGTGACAGGTGCCTGATGGATGGATGGATAGTAATAGCTATCAGACTGATATTAAATAGCAATAGGCATGAGATGGATAGGATATAAGGAAGCATGGTAACAAACAACAGAAGATGAGGTTTGGACTAAGAAGTAAGAGCAACCATTAATAAGTTCCTGGCCATATTTCCAGTTTGACTCGTTCTGTTAAATTCTGGAATCTTGAAAGCAGAGGTGAGCAACTAATTGTTAATAATAATTCAACCAACTGAACCTCTTTTTCTGCTTGCAGATCACAATTTATATGTTATTTCAATGTTTTTGCATTCGTTAGGTTGATTGCAACTATCCCACATCAAACCACGTTGCTGAGTTGTGATTGGTCAGATAAGTCACATGCTTTTTTTCCTGCTCTCTGATTGAGTGAAGATGCAAGAAGCATACTTGTGTGTGAACAGACATTTCCGTCTCCATGGTATTCACAACTGTTGCAACTCTGAAATTCATATTCTGCCAACATTTTTGTGAGCAAAACGTTATTGCTCAAACTCTTATGGAAAGTGAATATGAAAGGGACATGGATATGGCCAAGTGGATCCACAGAAAGCGTTGACTGAATAGCTGCCTAAAGGTGTTTGCATTATTCACCCAGCACCAGTGGAAACCCCCTTTATACTGCACTCGCCTGGCATGGGGGTTTGAGCCAGACACTGAGGGCTCCATCCTCAAAGAACTGAACCCTCTGGTCCCAACCCAACAATGCTCACAAACAGTCCTGTTGACTTCAGTGGAACTGTTCCTGTGCAGGCTTGAGTGCTTTGCTGGAGCACAGTCCGAGGGCCTTACTGAAGTCAGTGCCAAAACTCCCATCTGCCTCAGCGGGGCCAGGATCTCACCCCAAGTGCTCGGCACCTTTCAGAATCAAGCACCAAGAGGGAAGCAGCTGTCACCTCAGTGCAGCAGTTGAAGGGCTAATTTGTTAACAGAGAGAGAGGGAGGAACTACCCATGGTATATGAGTTCACGAGGCCAGTTCAGCATCCCTGTGGCCCTGCTCTAATTAAGTGGAGCCTGTCGTCAAGTTACTGACTATTTTATAATGTATCAATTTTAGGTTCTTTAGAATATTTATGATCCATGGGTTAGTAAGTGATATTTTATAGGCTAGGACTGTATATAAGGGAGATAGATACGTAAAATATACATAATGTTATTTGTTTTGATAATTTATGACAGTGAAATCTGTAGCCTTGGATATTTTTGTATAAATCTAATAATAATAATAAATGCATTACTACGTGCTGAGCAGTTTCCATGCATATAGGAAGATTCTCTCTGTCTCTCTCTCGTTTTTTGACTGCATCTATTACTGTGCTATAGAAGTCTGTACAATTTTCCTTCTGGGATCTATATTTTTGTTAAACAAATGTCTCATTTAATATCTTAGCTTTCTCTCACTAAACACAGGTCAATCAATAGCCTAGAAAGGGCACCGAAGAAATAAACGAGAGTCCAATCCTGCTGCCTTTGAAACGGATGGGAGTTTTGCTGTTGATTTCAATGGGAGCAGGACTGGATCCTTTGCCATTAGCTATGGGAGAAGGTGGGGAGCGGCCATGACTTTTTCACGTCATAATCTCCATCTCCCAGCTCTGCTCTGGGAATTGATGATGCCCCCACTCTCCTCCCCTCCATGGGCCACCCTGGCTGGGATTATTTCCCTGTGATTCACTGGGCTCATTTGTTATTCTCTCCCTTAGCTCATGAGAAGGTTGAAATCCTACTAACAACATCTACTGCTCACACATCTACTGCTTCTCATCTCCTGCTCCCACAGCCCTTCAAAAAGTTGGGGAAACTGAGGCACAGAGTGGTGTGGGGACTTACCCAACACCACACAGTGAGTCAATGGTACTGCCATGATCTCAGGTGTCCTGGCTGCCAGTTAAGTGTGCGATCCAACATACCACACTGCCTCGAGTCAGGTTCCTGCTTGACAGCGGAGAAAGGGAGGGAAGGAGAGAGAATGCCTGGGAGGGACACACTGTCCGTCTGTCTGTCCCCTCCTTCACCCATTCCAACTGTGGGGTTTTCTGTTTTAATATTTATTTTATCTCATTCCTGACGTGAAAGATTAAAACAGAAGAGATTAAAAGATTACCAAAGTGGATGAGACGGAATGTGCTGTCTCTCTCTTCCTCTCACTGGGGTAGAAATCTAGGAAACCTCACTCTGTCTCTTTGTCTCCCACTGCCACCTCTTTCCCCACCCTCCTCTGTTTCATCTCCCATTGATCTTTGAAGATCAAAAGGACTTTTGATTTTGAAGTACGCAAGTCTGTCCGTCTGTCTTGAAGGCCACTTTCTCATCCCTGTCCAGCTGTCCCCTAAGGGGGTGATTGAAACATGGTGTGCAGGTCAACAGGCAGTTGCAGGACGGAGAGATGGGGGGGCGGGGAGAGAGGGAGGGAATGGGATTGATGTGGAAAGCTGCCTGCCTAGGATTGGTGGAGCCACCATAATGATATCATAGCTCCCTTTGCATAGCTGCCCCCTGTGACTCCAGCTCCACCCCTTTTCCTCTCTTCCACAGGATGCCCTCATTCCTCCCTGTAAGTCCAGGGATCTATTCCCTCCAAGGAGGCTTTGGGGTATGCCAGGGAGGATCAGAGGCAACCTGTGTCTCACCCAGGGCTCAATTCCCATTCAGAGAGCAGGGTATGAAGGAGAAGCCTGGGATAGACTGAACATTGGGGCCAAGCTCCTCTTTCACCCCAGCAGAGGGAGGAATGGGTGGGGTCCGACTGGGGGAGCCATGAGTGGGAAGAAGGCTGCAACGGAATGAACTGGATGTAGGATTCTCCTCTCTCTGTCCTGCAGGGCAAGTGGGAGGGGAGTGTCCCGTCAGAGTGACATTCCCTAGAGTCCATAGGCAGCTTTGACATGTCTTTTAAGCAGTGGGTCTAGACTCAGATTCAGACATAGCAGAGATCAGCTCCAATTCATTACACAGATGCTGGGGACAGAGAGCAGAATAACCCTATCTTTCGTTAGATACCAAACTGCACCTGTCTCTCATTAGGCATATGTCACCCAGAGCCCCTCGTCCTGCACAAATCCATGGCTCCATGCAAGGTCCTGATCGCTCCCTCCCAATACTGGAGGTACACAATGCTCCTGGGTACACTTCTGAAAACCTGCCCCCATCCTGCCCCTTCAGACTGGGTAGTGGGATTTATTACTCTCCTCTTGAGTGGGGTTTGCAATGGATGGAGTGGTGAATCCGGCTGGCTCAGATTGCTAAGGGTAGTTTGCCCAATGCCAGCAGTGCCATGCCCACCCCTCGGAGCTGATTTCTAGGGCAGAGAACTCTCCAACTCAACTCCCCTGTGAGCGTCTGCTAGTCAGCAATCCTGTAGACCTGCCAAGGGGACGACGTTCAGTCTGCCAGCGCCAGCAACATGTCATTGGAACTGGCCTCTATGTACAGGGCTGTTAGGGCAGCAATTGGTACTGGCACTATGTCAAATGAACCCAATCTCCATGTTGCAGACCCAGTACTGGTATCATTAAAATAGACCCAGGCTCCATTCAGTGCAGAATAAGGCTCTGGTATAATCATCATCATCATGAATACTACTTAGCCCTATGTAGTGCTTTCCATCTCCCAAACAGTGTACACGGAGCAACTAGTTAACCACGTAAAATGGACGTGGCTTCTCTGAACAGGGCAGCTGGTGCAGAACAAGGTACCAGTGTAATGGACAACAGGCCCTTCCCTTCCCCCTCCCTCTTCTTTCCCACCTTCTGGAGTCCCTCCCCAAGCTGTGAGGGTGGGAACCGCCGACAAAAAAAACCCCTTCTGCCAACTTTGTGTTTCTCCCTCTCTCTTTCTCTCCAGCTGCCTGCGAGGGAGGTTCAGTGAAAATAATGAACTAAAAGCCAAGGCCCAGAGAAAGCTGATTCATCCCCCACCCAGGGCCAGCGGCCGGCTCCAAGCAGAGCTGTAAAATCAATCTGTCACTGCTCACCGCATTATAGATCAGCGGAGAGATTCTGACTGCAGCGAGAGGCTGAGCCTGGCCTCCTCATGGGTCCCTCCTTCTTTCCCAGGCAGAGCAGGAACTGCGAATGCAGCCCCCATGAGGGACAGAGACAGACGGACAGACAAAGGGAAGGAGGGGGAGAGAGAGAGAGAGATATCAGCTGGCCTGGTGATTGGAATCCCTCCCAATGTGACCCCTTCCCCTGCCACCACTCACCAAGCTCCAAAGGCAGATTACCCTGTGCATACAGCCACTTTCCTCCCCTCCCTCTTCCCACTCATGGGGTCACACCTGGATCAAGAAGTGTGTGTGTGGAGGGGGGTGGGGGGAAGATAGGGTGAATGACTTCCTCCCCTCATGCTCCTTTGGGAATGGCTGTGCCCTCCCTCCCCAAACACCCTGAGGGGGCTCTATGGGGCTACTTCAACCCTCCTTCTCCAGAGTGACATATAGATGCCTTAATGGGACCCAGACCCTACCCCCTTGTCTGCTTACTGATCTTCATGGAGGGCGACGTTTACAAAACTGAGTGCTGAGGGCTGTCTGGAAGGCTAGGCTACTAATGGTGGTAGTGGATACAGGAGAGGAGAAGGCCTTGCTTATTGAGTGATGAACTGGGAGAGGGACTGTCTCTACAGCTGATGTAGGCAGAAAGTGTGGAAAACATTCTTAACTTGTGTAGTCTATTCAGTCATGGGATAATCCCCAGGAACATTTACAAATGGAGTGGACAAAGCCGTGAAGAATATATTGCATGGAAGAATTCTGCACTGGACCAGGGGATGGACCCGATGGGGCTTAATATATCTTGTTCATTCATAGTCCTTTGGATTCTCAAGTCTGTGTGTGTGCACTGTGGGCGGTTTTCCTATAGTTGTTGTGGATGGGCAAGATAAAGTAGTTTTCCTGAAGCGGGAGAGAGAGAGAGAGAGAGAGAGAGAGAGAGAGAGAGAGAGAGTAAAAGTGGGTTATATTCCCGGTTCTTTCACTGGCATACTGGCTTACCTTTGGGGAAGTCACTTTACTTCTCTATGCCTCAGTTTCCCCCAACTGTAAAATGGGGATAATGATACCGACCTCCTTTGCAAAGCGCTTTGTGATCTATGGATGAAAAGAACTAAGTATTATTATTATAACAAAGGACAGAGTTTCTCTATAGTTGTTCCCTACACTTGTGCATGTGCGTGTGTTTGATAGATGGAGTAGTTATACCAACTTATTGTTCTGTTTGGACAGGCCTAGCACAATGGGCTCCTAGTCCATGACTGGGGCTCCTAGGTAATATTACAATACAAATAATAATAATTAATAATAACATCGCTCTTTCATATGCTTGTGTGGATGTTTGATCAACAGGATAGTTTCTCTACGGTTGCTGCATTTTTGTGTGCGATGTCAGTTGTTTCCCAGCTTGTGTGTGTGTGTGTGTGTGTGTGTGTGTGTGTGAGTGAGAGAGAGAGACAGAGAGATGAGTAGTTTCCCAGAAGCTGTTGTATGTATGTTTATATTTGTGCATAGCTGCTGGTTTCACTCCAGCTGTTGTTTGTGTGCATGTGTGTGTATTGGGAGAAGGAGATGTGAGCCGTTTCTCTGCAGCTGTGTTTGAGGGACTTGGACCATTTCCCTTCCATTGTTGCATGTGTGTGTTTGGGTGAAGGACATGAGGAGTTTCTTTGCAGCTGTTGTGTCTGTCTGTGTGTGTGTTGTGCCTCAGAGAGTGGACAGTTTTTCTACAGCTGTGGTGTTTGTGAGTGTGAGGAACAGAGCTATCTTCCTTTCTGCTTCAGAGTAGCAGCCGTGTTAGTCTGTATCCGCAAAAAGAACAGGAGTACTTGTGGCGCTGTTGCATATATCTAGGTGTGCAAGGGCAGGAGGTTGGAGACAGGCATTATTTCTCTACACCACTTGTGTGTGTCTGTTTCTGTGAGGGATATGATGATTTCCCTGTAGCTGTTGTGCTTGTGTGTATGGGGAATGATAGTGTCTCAGCAGCTATGTATGTGCGTGTGTGTGATTGTGGGAGGGGAGTGCTATAGCTCCCCAGCAGCTGTTGCATGTGTACGATTGTGTGAGGGGAGGGGATAGTTTCCCAGCAGCTGTTGCATGTGTGCGATCGTGTGAGGGTTGGGGTGTAGCTCCCCAGCGGCTGTTGCATGTTGTGATGCTATGTATATGTGGGTAGTTTCCCAGCAGTTGTTGCATGTGTGCGATCGTGTGAGGGGAAGGGTGTAGGTCCCCAGCAGCTAAGGGAGGCCCACCCCCTTACCTGTGTGCACCGGAGCTGTGGCTGGGCGCTAGCTCCATGGGAGACAAACCTTCACTTGTCACAGCCTCCCCAGCTGGGAGCAGCAGCATCGCCTCTCGCCCCAGAGCCCGGGCCGAATTAATCACTGGCGGTTTAAATGCCACTACAGCCCCTTCTGCCTGGTGCTCCCGGTGATGCAGCTGCAGCGGCGGCGAATCCCCCGCTTGTCTCTGCCCGCCCCGGCTTCAGCCTCCGCCTCCGCCCGGCCGGGGGATCGTGAGCCCGGCCGCTGGGCCTCGGGGCAATGAAGCAGCTGGGGGAGAGGGGAACCCACCGTGCAAAGGGGTGAGGCCGGGGGAGGGGGCCCCCGCGCGCACACACACACACACACACGCGCGCGCGCGGCGGGAGCGTCAGCCCTTGCACTAGCGATCATCGAAGCCAAGAGGGGGTGAGAGTCTCCCCGCTGGATCGGCAGGTATGTGTCTCGCTCGGCGGCGGCTGTGCATGCACAGTGGGGCTGGCTTCCGCCCCGGCTCTTCGTGTCGCCCCTTGTCTCCCAGCCAGGTTAGGGAGAGAAGGATCAAACCCGCCCTCTGCATCTCTCCCTCCCCCCTCCAATCTCCCCGGTCTCTCTCCAGAGCTGTAGCTGCTTTGGGGCCAGGTGGAGGCAGGGCAGAGGCTCCGAGGGGCTGGCCGGCCACATGAAGCACATGTGAAGAGGGGAGGGAGCGTTGCCTTGCATGCAGGTGGTCTCTCTGTATGCCGGGGGGTCGTGAATATGCCGAGCCGGCGGCGTGCAGCTGGGGTCGGCTGGATTTCTCCGTTGCAACCCCTGCAGGAGCAGGAGGGGTAGGTTTTAATTTTGCGCTGGCAACTATAGTGGCAAGAGGGAGATTGTGTGTCTCCCCCCTCCCCCGCCCCTTTTCTCCAGCCTCTGTGGCTTTGCAAACTTTGGCGGGGGTTCTTTGCAGGGGCAGGAGTGCGTGGGTGGCGGGGGTATGTTTTGAGTGGGTGGGGAAAGTCAGCCTCCTGCTCTCCCTGCCTCCCCCCGTGCTGTGCTGGCAGGCTCCACTGGCTGCAGAAGGCTCCCCGGGAATGTGTGGCGTGCGCCTGCAGCTGGCCAGCGCCACCGGGGGCCAGCCCGGAGAGCCGGGTGCCTGTGTGTGTGC
This sequence comes from Chrysemys picta bellii, assembly GCF_011386835.1. Lineage (NCBI taxonomy): Eukaryota > Metazoa > Chordata > Testudines > Emydidae > Chrysemys > Chrysemys picta. The sequence goes on from NC_088791.1 coordinate 95,273,727, forward strand.
TGGGAGCAGGGTGCCCGCGCGCCGGTTTATTGCACCCGAGAAAGTGTGCCCACATTTGTATGCGTCAGCAGCCCCCTGCTTTGGACCACGGGGTGCGGGGAGGAGAATCTGAACAAGGGGGACCGGACGCATCCCATTGTCATCCCAGGACAGACAGTGGAGCTGGCCGGAGAGCAGCAGAGACCTGCAGGTGCTGCAGCAGCCGACATGCTCGGGAGGTGCTGTCTGTGCGTCTGCTCCTGTGTGCGCGTGTGGCGTGCACATGTGTGCCAGCATGCATGCAGGCGTGCGCGCCCCGGGATGTGCATGCGTCCTCCTGTGTGCGCACGTGTGTGTGAGTGCACATGGGTGCCTGCTGCAGGTCGGAGAGAGTGCACATGCATGCATGTGGGGGTGGGACTTGGAAGCGCGGAATGGTTCCCCCGCGAGGCCGGGGTGCTGAGCGGGGCTCTGGGGCGGTCGGTCTGGGAGGTGGGTGGCCGGGCCCATACCCGGGGGGCTCGCCTGCGCCGCGCTGTGTCACGCCCGGGGCGGGGGTGGGATCGCTGGGGAGCGGGGCCCGAGCGCCTGGGCGTGATGCTGCCACCGCGGCGCTGTGTGCTGAGCAGCCCCCGCCCGTGTGGGTCCGGGGGAGGTGCAGCCTCCCGGCAGCGCTAATGCAACAGCCCGGGAAAGCTTCATTTGCATGAAACATGCATTATTAATCTATTTAAATACCGCCGCCCCCAACCTCCCTCCGCCGCCCCCTCCCTGTTTGCACAGCAGGAAGGCACAGGCGAGGAGACGGCGGGGGCGCGATGAGGGAGGGGCGAGCCCCGCATCAAACAAATTGCCCCCTATATGCCCCTCCGCATGCAAAGCAGGAGCTCAACAAGGGTGCAAACCTGGGGATGGGGGCCCTGCCCAACTGTTAAGGCACCATAGGCAGGGCTGTGGCCCTCACCCCATGGTGATGAGAGTGGGTGGGTGAGAAGACCTCTCCAGGCACTGGGGGCATGGGATCTACCTGCCAAAAAGCAGGGCTGGTTCTGGGTTGGTTATTGGAATCCAGCTTGTGTCATGCAATGCGGATTGCAGGATGGGATTAAAACAAGAAGACTGTTAATTTCACGTACATAAACTGATCAAATGAGGATAGAAATGAGAGGGGCGAAAAGTGGCTTAAATTCCTCTCTCCCGCTTGGCGTTTGCTCCATTAATGGATGCAGCCCGGAGCATGCCATGGGAGTTCTTAGAGGCCATGCCAAAGCCCGTTCAAGCAGGAGAGATCTTAGCAGTCTCATCAAAACTAGTTTAGGCTCAGAAGACCTTAATGGCCATATCAGAGCCATTTCAGCCATGAAAAATCATAGCAGCTGCATGGAGGCCTGTTTAGATCCTCGAAAGCTCCAGCAGATCCTAGCAGCTGGGTCAGAGCCAGTTTAACTCAGGAGAGCACATCACACATCATCTGACAAAAGACATACCACAGCAGTGCCTCATTTTAGACAAGAACCTGGCCCATTGTAGACCAGGTGGCAGTGTGGGGTCGGGGTGCTACAGCAATCGCATATGGAAAGGTGTTGGTGCCATTTGCCTAGGGAGCAGTCCCCATTGCATTCAGTGTGAGTGGTTTTGTTTCCTTTTTCAAAAGAACAAAAGCGCTGGCCAGGATGACAGGATGTCCTCAGTGCTGGCAGAAAACTAGGGAGTGCTATCCCTCAGACATATCCTTCAGTTTCTACAGATGGTGTAAAATCTCCTAGGCCAGCCCCAGCCTGGGTCACTGCCGTTTTGAAATTCTCTGGATGGTCATGGTTTTGGCCTGCATTCTTACAGGCAATCAGGCAATCTCAGTTTCACATGAGGCTTTGCAACTAAGTGACATAGCCTCAATTGGTGATGATGTTGAGTCAGGTCATAAAGACAGGAATCCTAGCACCACATTGAATGTTGGCGTGTCAAGGAACAAAATATTCTGGGCAGCACATTTCTAGAAAGAAGGTGTTTATAGAATGGCTTGTGTTGGGCTGAAAGGCAAGAGTTCAAAGGTGAGGGACCAGGTTGAAGGTCAGTGACCCTCCTCCTTCCAGAGGTGATCTGGTGCGAGAGCTTTCCTACTGTCACGAAACAGGATTAATGCTATACGTGCTGACAAAAAAGAGCCAGGTGTGCTACTTAGGCAGCATTGGTGTCACAGGAATGACATCAACGGTAGGATAGCCAGTTGGGAGCTTCAGGCGAAGGATGGTCTTGTGGTTATGGGCATTGCACTAGGCTTCAGAAGACCTGGGCTTAATTCTCACCTCTACCACATACTCCTTGGGTGATGTTAGGCATGTCATTTACAGTAGACTCTCAGAGTTACAAACACCTCGGGAATGGAGGTTATTCGTAACTCCAAATTGTTCAGAACACAGAACAAAACGTTGTGGCTGTTCTTTCAAAAGTTTATAACTGAACATTGACTTAATACAGCTTTGAAACTTTTCAAGGCAGAAGAAAAATGCTGCTTTTAGCCATCTTAAAATAAAACAAGCACAGAACTAGTTTTCCTACCTTGTCAAATCTTTTTTTTAAAACTTTCCCTTTATTTTTTTGGTAGTTTATGTTTAACACACTATTGTACTTTTGTTTTTGTTTTTATTTGTGTTTGTTTTTGTTTGTTTGTTTTTGTCTTTGCTGCCTTTGCATACTTCCAGTTCCAAATAAGGCGTGTGGTTGACTTGTCAATTCATAACTCTGGTGTTTGTAACTGTGAGGTTCTACTGTAGTTTATCTGTGCCTTGGTTCCTCGTTTAGAAGATGATAATTAGCATTCTTACCTACCTCATGAGTCATGGGGGTTTAAGAGGTGCCCACATACCACAGTGAGGAGAACTATAAAAATACATGGGAGATGGAATCCATAAAATAATTTTCTAATACTGAGGAGACTGGTTTTATGTGCTCCATACATACCAGTCAATAGAAACTCAAAGACAATGAGATCTCTACCTGGCTGATGTATGGAAGAGGGATGGGTACTTTGGGGTGCCTTGTGCCCAAGGTATTTTAGGGGGAAACAAGTTGATCAGCCATTAGGCTGAGGTTAATGATCTTAGGGTTTACACTGGGGTCATCAGTACTCACACAGGTAATTAATACTCACAGCTGGCCCTGGGTTGGAAAGGTATTGTTGCTAAATAGCACTCTATATATGGAATGGTATCTGATACCATGGTGATGAATATGGTATGAAAACCCAGATCTATCTATTTAGCCACACCTTGCATAATCTAATACGTTGATAAACTGAGTCCAAGGACCCCTCCATCCCAGTCTCCAGCTAGTGATGGGGAATGTATCTCCTACTATTGGGCTCTGCCTCAGGCCCAGTGAGTCTTGTCCGGCCATGCTGAAATCTGAAGACTTTCAGGCATTCTGAGAACTTAGGTCAAGAAGAAGCTTTGTTGAACCTATAGAAAAGCACAAGGTTCCCCGGGGTTGGGAAGAACAATTTTGAGGTCAGGGTTCTGATAGGAGAGATTTTGTCCAGAGGGGAGTGGATGGGTTCATCTTAGTAGAGCACTCGGTGAGCTTTGAGTTAAAGCGTCTATATAAATGCAAGTTGCTGTTATCGGCATTGTTGTGTCTGTGCTGGTGGGTACCAATGCAGAGGAGGAGCAGTGACCATTCACTGCACATACATACATTGTCTCGTTCTCTGGCACGTGTGTGGGTATTTGCTTTTGGTAGGTGGCTTGTCCTGTGGGTGAGGTGTGGGGGCTGGGAGTAAGAATACCTGGGTCCTTTTCCTGGCTTTGCCCTGGCTGTCCTATGTGAGCTTTGGCAAGTCACATCATCGCTCCATGCCTCAGGTTCCATAGCTGTAATATGGGCCTAACATTCACATATTGTACTTCATTAATCATTATTGGTACAAGCTAATGTTTGTGAAGTGCTTTGAGATCATTGGATGGAAGATGCTCTAGACATACAAACTCTTACCCTGATTGTGTCCGCTTGGCTAGCTGGGATATGTCAGGGCTCACATCAGTTCTTTCTATGGCTTGTGTGTTAGAGTTGTTGGGGTATCTGAGGTCCTCTCTCCTGGATGAACTAAGTGAGCTACTCTTTGTGCTGGGACATGTGTGTGAACCACTGCCCCCTCCTAGACTTGAACAGCCTTGCCCAGGTATATATCAACCCCCTTTCCTGTCAGAGCTCCTGTTCTGCTACTTTAACTCCCTGGGCAGAGAGTTTGTGCTTCAAAAGATAAAGCTCTTGAATTCTATTCCCTGGTGCCAGCTGTATGTAATGAGCTAGCTCTCACGGTGTCTGTATATGACAACATCCAGAGACGACATGCCCCGGAGCGAGCGGCTAATAGTTCCTCTCTGCACTGCTCTAGTGAGACCCGCCTAGAAAACAGCGCTCCGTCCTGGGTGCCTTGCTAGCAGAAGGATGTTGACAAATTGGAGTGAATTCAGAGAAGAGGCAGAAAAATGATTAAGGGACTGGAGGGACTGATTTATGAGTAAAGATTAAACGCGCTAAATATGTAGAGCTTGGCTAACCGATGACACGATAACAGTCTGCACACAGTGAAGAGGTGGAAACACCAAGGAGGGAGAGGAATTGCTTAAGGTGGTGCAAGACGGTGTAAATTGGAGTAATGGGATGAAACTGAGCAAAGGGAAAAATTTCAGCTGGCTGTCAGGAAACACTTCCTGCCGTGAGGCTCGATTAGGCTACGGAAGGCTCTCCCGAGGGGAGTGTTGGAGACGTGATCGCTCGGGGCAATTAAAGATAGGCAGGTGAAAAATACTGCGGGGAACAATCCTGCCTTGGCCGGGAGTCAGGAGGATATGACTTAAGAGGCCTTTTCCGTCTCTAATTTCTGCATAATCTTGTGCTTCGGCTGACTGCGTTTTTCATTTTATTGCGTTCCTGTCTCGCTGCTGGGGAAAACTGCAGACATGGTTGAAAAAGCCAAGGGAGCCCAGAGAAGAGGGGACCTGCCCCATTGTAGACTGACTGAGCCTGCAAGGGGGGTAAGACCCCCACTCCCAGGTGTTCTAGAAACATGGTATAGGAAGTGGCCTCATAAGGAGGGGAGGGATGGTCTGTGGTCAGATGGGAACTCTGTCACAAAAAAAACTTGCTAGAATAATCTAGGTTTGAAGGACAATTTCAGGGGGACCAGCCCCCCTCCCTGTCACAGACAGTCCAGCACCAGGACTGCAGGGTCAAGGGGATCAGCCCCCCAGTCACAAAGCAGGACAATGGGGTCAGATAACAAAAGGATTAGCCGTGAGATGCTAATAGTGTAGCAGTGGGATAGAAGTCCAGGAAGGTTGAAGGGACTTCAGAGGGATTAGCTCTGTCACAGACAATCTAGCAAGGGGACAACATGTTCAGTGAGTGGGAACGGGGATTTGAGTGGGATTAGGTTTTAGTCACAGACAGGCACCAGAACAGCACCCTTGGAGAGGGGAGGTAAGGTGTCGGGGGAATTAACTCCATCCCACAGACACTCTCCCTACAGGGTTCTGGGGCAGGGAAGGTGTGACACCGACACCCATTTGGGGTTCAGTATGGTGTGTCAGCAACTCTTGTCAGGCCTGACATATTCATTACACCTCATACACTGGAGTCATACTACTTATTTAAAAGGTGACTTGTAATATATCGTGTAAAATGTAATAACACACTGGTCATTATATCACTGTGCAATGTTTGTAACACGTCAGTAGGTGTAATTATGGATACTCGCTGCTATTCTGTCCTGGAGACTGCAAACAGACAAAGGTGACAACACAGGTTTCTTCTATATAAAGGGCAAAGGAAATATGGTGGCAGATGTCCTCTCCAGGAAAGAGGGCTCTGACCTGCTGCGTCTGGGTCAGCCAGTGGCTAACCCTCCTGCAGCTTTGTAATGGGGGAGCTGTGACCCTAAGAGCATCCCAGTGCCAGAGGGCAAGGGGCTCACTGGTATCAGGTGAGGGGTTTCAGATGGCCTGACCATTTCAGTGTACTCCAACTCACTATGGTTATAATCTGTATCTAAAGGATGTCAGGCAGGATATCATTGGAAAACTAATAACTCACTGTTCATTAATATTCTTGCATGATGTATACACGAGGTGTGTACAAAATGTTATGAATATGCCCTAGATTTATATTCTTAAAATATGTTTGGCAAGCAGTGAGTAAGCACATTAGACAAAGTGATGTGTAGTTGGTTCTCTGACCAGCCGGGACTTCAGGCAAAGACAATGAAGGTCTATTTTTTACATATTTGGTAAACAAAGCTATCAAGCCAACAAGTCAGGGAGGAGACAGCATGGCATCTGTGTCCCAGCAGGAGAGAGAAACTTGGTCTGGGTTTTACTTTTCAAAGAATACATTGCAAAGGTTTACTGGTCAGTAAAAAATAGAGGGGCTACATCTCAAGTGATGCTGATTGTATACAATATTACTGTATTATAAAAGTGTATAGAGTGAGGTCTTTTTTGAAAGCTAATATCACACTGGTGATTAATATAATTGTGAAATGTGTGTATTAACACTATCTGAGGAAATATGGATACTTAATGATATTATGCTTTAAAGTCAGTGACCCAAAGGGAGAAACAGGTCTCTCCCAGACAGGAGGGATTGAATGTCACAGCTATCTATCTGTCTTCAAAGAAATTAAGCAAGGTGTGGCCAAAAACAATGGAAGCCCCATTTACAGAGAATTTAGCAGGGGGCTGGGAAGACTGCTTCAGGATGACCTCATGCTGTTCTTCCCTTCCTGTGAAGTCAATGAACTTTGAGAGAGATGCTTTCAAAGGTTTACTGGACTATAAAGGGAGGGGTAGAGAACCCCTAGGTTATCCATCACTAGGCAGACACAAGGGAAGAGAGCTCTTCTTGCAAGCTGAGAAAGATGGGTCCTTCAACCAATGGGGGGGTTGACGTTTCTGGAAACTAACTATAGGTGAGAAACATGCTTAGGCGAAGCTCTTTCACCTAGGAAGACAAGGGAAACCAGCCTCTTGTTCTTCTGTGGAAGATCCCAACTGAGGGAAAGTCAGCCATGGCTGGGAAGAACAATGACTGGTGAGAGTAACCATCTTGAACAAAGCCTGTATCTAGCTAGATTAAGTTTTAGACTTTTAGAAGCATGTTTTGTTTTGTTTTACTTGTAACGCTTTCTGTCATTCCTTGTGCATGAACTCAGTTAATCTTCTGCCTATTTTGTTAATCTTTTTTAATTTTTTCTTATAAACCAACTCAGTGCTGTGTTTAAAGGGAAGGGTGTATTTACCCCAGTTACGTTAATAAGCTGTGATGTGCTTTCGTGTCTTCAGAAGAACAAAAGAACCATATTATTTCTCTGAACTGTCCAGGACAGGGCTGGACATTGTAGAGCATATTGTTTTGGGAAAATTCGGGACTGGTAGGGTGTTGGGGACACCCTGCAGGTAGTAACCAAGGTGGGTAGAGACCAGGGAGTGTGTCTGGTTTGTTGCTGGCAGGCTGCTGGATCAGGGCTGCAGCTATACAGAGACACTCAGGGTGTGACATGCACGAGTGTTGCTGACTGTGAACGTCGTAGGCAGGGAGTTACAGGGTAGAAGGTGACATAACACCTCACTGGTCTGGACTGCATCCCGAACTCCGTGACAGAAGGTCATCTTTGATAGCAGTTAGACCTGAGTCACAGTCCAGCTCCAAGATTGCGGGAAGGGATGCCCCTACAGACACCCCCCATGTGAATTGATTGCCTTGCCCCACTTTTTGTGACATTTATTGTACACAATCCATTGATTTGACTTCTTATTCTTTTGGGTTCAACCCCCCTGCTCTCCCCTTGGGGTATCTGGAGCCTGAGTGTCACATCTGTCTCTATCCCGTCCCCGTCATGGGCTCATGTGGAAGATCTCAGGCAATTTTGCTTTCCTTGCTCCTTCTGGAATTTGATTCCATTCCTGTGTTAATCTGGTTGTAAAAACCAACTTCTTTCTGCAATTTCAACTGCTCCTTTCTTGTCCATCTTAAATCTGTTATTTCTACTCTTCTCATTGCTCACTAAAAAAGCACGGCATTGAACAGTGTCTTTCGTTCACGGCAGACCCCAATATGCCAGAGCAGAATTAAATAATAAATAATGGCAGAGGGACATAGGCCTGAGAGAAAAGGGGTGTTTCCAGATGAGATTTGATATGATATGGCAATGAGAAATGGTGAACAGGAAATGCAGAGAAGGCTGTCACGCCAACAGTGCTGGGATTGTGTGAAAGGACAAAGAGGAGGCTGGTATGAGATGAGTGGAAGAAGCAGGGAGGGGGCTTTGTGGTTAGTGGAGAGAGTCAAGGTCCACGAGGTGGGGTGGAGCAAGACCACAGAGGGCATTACAAACAAGGAAGGTGCTTGTGAACTTCATTCTGGGATATACGGGGACCCGATGGAATCTCAGACTGATGTGTCTGCTCCTTTGCATGGGTGAGAAGTCCAGCAGTGTGATTCTGCACATGCAGAAGCCTCGAGAGCGAGACCTGGGGAGGCTAGAGAGAAGAGAGGTCAAAGCCAAGGCCAGAGGAGATGAGGACCTGGATGGGGATTTTAAGGCAGCAACCGACGCACAGGCAAGGTTGTGGAAGTGATGCTAGGCAAATCTGCAGGCACAGGAAACGGGAAATTCAGGAGGACACTAATGGTTGGAGACAGGAATCAAGGAGGGAGCTAGAGGAGCTGGAGTTGTGTTTGAGGAGGCTCTGAGAGGAGCATGTCTGTCTTTGAGGCATTGAGCATATGGCCCATCTGTGTTTGCTATTAGCAAGTATCTCCAATGACTGAAAATGGGACACTAGATGGGGAGGGCACAGAATTACTTCAGAGGATTCTCTCCCAGGTATCTGGCTGGTGGGTGTTGCCCACATGCTTAGGGTCTAACTGATCACCATATTTGCGGTTAGGAAAGAATTTTCCCCAGACTTCCGCAGGGACGGGCCTGTAGGCAGAGAGGAGTGCCCTTTGGGACAGAGCAGATTGCTAAAGAGGGGCAGAACCTGGACGGGAGGAAACTAGGGCTCTAGAGAAGGTTTGGGGGGAATGGAGTGGTCCATGGCGATGGAGGTGAAGGGGTGGGAAGAAGGAGCCAGCAGCAGCCTACAGAAGGAGGTCAGCTCTAAGGAGGGAAAGTGGTTTCCAAGCCGTCCAGATTAAGGGCTGCGTGAGGTGGCTGGTGAGAGAGCTGCTCTCCCTGGCACTTTGCTGAGAAAGGGAGAATTAGGGATGGGTTACGGAGAGCGTCAGGGTCTAGGGAGGGCTGTGTGGAGAGCTGGGGAAGGGACCAGTTGCAAGTGGGATGCTGAAGGTGGTTGCAATGTAGGGAGCAAGAGAGGGGAGAGGGGACTTAATGATGAGAGAGGGAAGGAGGGCTCAGGGGTGGTCGATTGGCCCAGGGTGAGGGAGGAGGGGAAGGAGGAAGTAGCAGAGGTGAGCAGCATGGGGAGGTCTGGGGCACAGAACAGAGCCGCTCTATCTGTAGCACCCAGTTATATCACAAGACTCCGGAATCACCGCCTTGCAGGGCCTCTGGTTTTTCATTCCCATAATCTCCCCCCTTGTCCTCCTCAGCCCTTGCTCCTCTGGCTGCTCCCCTGGCCCTCTGCCCAGTTTTTGGAGGCCCCGTCTGGAGTGCGGCGCCCACCTGGCTGGCATGCAGCTGTAGTCTACCCACAACCAACTAGGAGAGTCTCCTGGGTTGTATCCCATCTCCTCCCCCTGAGTCAGGGTCACGCTAAGGGCAAACTAGGGGCTGCTCTGTGCATCATCTCCAGTCTCAGAGACCTCCTGGCTGTGCAGTCTGGGTTAATACTGTGGGTGTTTCCCCTTTCCCAGATCCTCTTTGTAGCTGTCAGGATAAAAGGCAACTTTCCAGGTAGACTATAGCAAGGGGGAGGGTGGTGGGGACAGTCACCTGGAGCATGTGCTTGCCGTGTAGGTGAGGGGCACAAGGGAAGGAGAGGGAATTTGGTGTGAAAAACCGGGTCCCTGGAGTTTTCCACAGCCCTGCCATTGGTACCATTATGTCTGCTGGAGATACCTATGGGTGGGAGAGGCTGGGCAGGAGATAATCCCTGCAATATACTCCGTGTATCTCTGTCTCTCCTTCCCCACTTCCATCTCTTTTCCTCCTACGCCTCCCTCGCTCCCCGCTCTCCCTTTCCCTCTCTCTTCTGTGCTCTCTCTCCTCCCTCTGTCTTCTCCATCCGCACTCTCTCACCTAATGCCAGCAGGGCTATGTGTCTCTGTTTGTTTTCCTTAAACCATATTATGGACTATTGACAGATCCCACTGCAATGTTTGAAATCAAAGCCTTTATCTTGAGTTGAGCCAGGTCAGGAAAACATCTTAGGGCAGCAGCGGCTTTTCCATCTCCGCCTCAAAGGAACTTAAAAATGGCTCAACAGGATTAGAGAAGAAAGATTGCAAGAAATGGCTTTGGTGGGGCTGGCTGGCTGGCCTGAGGGGTGAGTGTTCTGCACTGCCTTGTGGGAGAGCTAAGTCCCTGCCGTGGCTTCCTCAGCCCCGGGACCATCAGGGGCCTGGGAATGCTGCAGGGAGCAGACCTGGTGCTGAATGTCACTGCCGTGTGTGAGAGGGACTATAACCAGCTTCCACCACAGCAAGGCACATAGTGCAGACTGATGCTTCAGGGCCTGATCCAAAGCCCATTGGGAATCTTTCTATTCAAGTGAGCGTTGGATCAGGCCCCAAGTCTCCATCTCTGCAGTTATGGGTGCTAGCGGTCAGGGAAAGAGGGATGGGAGAGACTTCAGCCCGTTGGGACATGTCCTCCTCCAGAGCATGATGATGATAGTTGTGTGATGTCCTAGGGACCCAACGGCGTGCACCCGTGAGTGTGCCAGGCTGCCCCTCTCATGTGCCTTGGCACCTCCACAAAGTCTCCCCGTGTGTTTCTGGGAGCAGCGGTGCTCTGCGGGCACTGAGGGAGAGGCAAGGCTGCGCTGTGGGGGTGCCAGCAACACGCTCTCAGCACTGCCCTGGGTACAGACATCCCCCCCTTCGCTGGCTCTTCAGTTTTTTTCTCTTCACATTTTGTGAGTGATTTTTCCTGCCCATGAAAATAAAAGTCTGAAATCACTGTCTAGAGGCAGTATAGCGCAGGCAGGCACTGGGCGAGCTTCCCACCCACAGCTCTGCTGAGGCGCTCCAGTCCAGACCCGCTTCACTGCTTGCTGTGCCAGTCTTCAGCTCCCACTCCCAGCTCTGCCAATGCATCTTACCCTGGCTTTCAGCACCCACCGCTAGTCCAGCTCCCACCCACAGCTCTGGCTGTGCAGGCTTGTCATGACCTGCAGCTTCCCCTCTGCTATTCCACTGCAGCAGATCTCTTGGCCAGAGCCAGTCAGTCCTGGCTGGAAGTAACAGAGCGGCTCGGTTCTGGCTCGTGGGTTTGAGGCGTGCACAAACAGCACACGAGCCTCAGACCCACTGAACTCATTTAACTTGTGATCTTAAGCCCCAGCCTCAAGCAACCACCCACTGCACTGCCAAGCCTGCCCCCATTACACTGTCCCTCTGTACACTAACCTAGCACCCCAGTCCATTTCTTACCTGGTCAAGAAATGCATGTGTGAATTGCAGCCCTCTAAATCTTCCCAGAGATCCCTTGTCTGCCTCCTTTGAGCTCCTTTCCCTGTCAACCCCACATGCCTCTGAGCAGTCTCCACTGGTGCCGCCCTGGCCTTTTGAGATCTTACCTTGTTAGCCCTCCTCTCCTACTGAGGGTGAGTTGGAAGGCCGGAGGGATCAATGTGGGCTGAGCACTCTCACTCCCTGAGCGAGCTGTGTGCCCCGAAGCACCTGGAGGTAGAATCTGGTCAGGATCAGCTGCGGTTCTGCTTCCAAGGCCAGTGATGTGGGACTCACCCCCGGGGATGAGGGGCTGGGGCTGGATGTTGGCAGAGAGGAATGACGCTCCCTGGTGCATTGATTTGCCCGTGTGTCCTGTCAGTCGTTCTGGCCCAGAGCACCCCTTCCCCTCAGCATGGCTTATCATTGGGGGAATCTCACATCACCTCAATCCCAAAGGAGATTTGCATGTGCGGCAGGGGGAAGGGCGGCCTGTTTATTCTTAACGTTGTGCATTATCTCCATTAGTAATGCCACCTCTGCCTCACATGCTAATTAAGACTCAATAATGTTAATTTAATCAAGAATTCAGGCAGAGACCACACAAGATTGGCTGGATTAAGTTAACTTTATGGGCTATTAATGTATCTTCTGGAGGGGCATGTTTTAGTAATCAGAATCTAGCCAGAATGGCAATCAGGGACTCGGTCTCTCTTTCTGCCTAAGGGGGCCCTAGAAATGGAGCAGCAGGTTATGCTGCAGGGCAGACGATTGAACTGCATTGGCAGGGCTGTGGGGTGTGTGTGTGTGTGTGTGTCCAGGGCTGGAATAGCTGGGAGGGGAGGGCAGGCTGCAGGTGAGGGTTGAAGCACCTTGGCAGAGTTCTGTGTGGCGCTCAGGATTCGCATGGGGGAAGAGGTGCCACAGATCAGGAGTGAGATACATCAGCAGAGCCCAAGAGTAGAATAGCAGGTGGTGCTGGGGGCCAGACTCAGAGGGCTCTGGCGGAGCTGTGTGTTTGAATATTAACAGGGAGGTTTTCCTGGTTGGAGCGTCACCAGTGAAATGGTCACTAAATTTGCACTGGTGTCAGACTGGGAGAGGGGCACCTTTTAGCCTCTTCTGCCATGTGGGGACAAGACTGGGAAGAGCTTCCTGAGCCCCATGGAATGGCCTCTGGATGCAGCCCCCCAAGAGCAGCAGAAGAACCCAACCAGGATTTTCCCATAAGGCTTTGATGTACCAGGTGGGAGACACTGGTGCGAGGGAGGGTTCCAAGGTTGAACTTTCCCACCTGCAAAGGATTAATCGATCTTCAATTTACGGGGCTGTGTGAAGATTCAGGATTTTCTCCATGAGGTTTGGGATTTTCGCCATAAAATTTGGGATTGGATCCGGACGAATGGGGGAAGATTCAGGGCTTGAAGTTCAATTTGAAGGATGTGGGGCGAAGGTTTGGGGTCAGGGCTTGAACTATAGGCTTGGGTGAGAGTTTGGGGCTTGCCTCCAGGTGGGTGGGTGGACGTTCGGGACTCTGCTCAGGGCATTTGAGGGAAGGTTCCCATTCGGGGGTTTGGTTCAGGTGCTAGAATTTTGTTTCAGTGGCTTAGTTCAGAGGGTTTGGGTGAAGATCCAGGGTTCAGAGCAAAGACAAAGACTGAGGTGTTGGACAAACATTTGGGGCTCAGGATTTTGGTTCAGGGCACTGAGGTGGTTTGAGTCAGGTAATGGGCTCAGGTCACAGCATTTGGAAGAAGGCTCCTGGGCTGCTTGATTCTGAAGTTTGGTCAAGTGATTGTGGGGAAAGGTTCAGGGTTTGATATTTGGGTAAAGACTCAGTACCCCTGGTGTTCCTGCCCTCCTTCAGATCAGGGGTGTTAGGCAAAGGCTTGGGCTTTAGTGCACAGGGGTTAGGTGAAGGTTCAGGGTTGTGATTGGGTTCAGGAGAGTTGGGTGAAGACTCATGGCCATGGTTGGGTTCAGGAGTTTGAGTGAAGGTTCAGGGTCATGGATGGATTCAAGGGGGTTGGGTGAAGGTTGGATTCAGGGATTTAGGTGAAAGTTCAGGGTCGTGGTTGGGTTTTGGGAGGTTGGATGTGGATGTGGCTAAAGGTTTATGGTTCAACTCATGTTGGGATGAAGATTCTGGTCAGATCTTCTTTCTTCTGGTCTGGTTCGTGGCTCCTGCCTCATCAATGGGAGTCGTGCGTTCCGGGGGTGGATAGTGCTGGGTAGCCCATGGAGGTCTCTTTCTTGCATCCTCCAGGTGACCAGTATTGTTCTCTAACACATGTCTCTGTCCTCCAAGCCTGCCTCCGCCCATCCCAGCCTCCTCAGTCTAAGTATAAAGAGCGGGGGACTAGCTTCTGTGTTCCTGTTGACTGTCGGCAGTGTCTGTGTTGTGCTCCCAGGCCAGGGGGAGAGTAGGGTTCCAGGCATGTATCGGGGATTCTGGGGATGGGAACTCCTTGGTCTACCTAGCTCTGGGGAATGATTTTTAGGGCTGAGCGACCTGCGGTCACTGAACAAACGAGTGAGGGAGGGTGAGGAAGGAGAACCAGAGACTGGGAGGAGAGCCAGCCTGTCTGCTTCACCTTAGAAAGGAACACCCTATGAACGACCACACGCGCCCGCATGCAGTAAAGACACACACGACCTACATTGTACACAGATACCCTAACAATGGGAGCCATGCAGATGCTATACACACAGAACACATGCACAAAAACACACACAACACAAAGAAGTTATTCACAGATCCCACAGTTGCCAGGCACACAAGTGCTATACACACAGAATGCATTTGCACACACCACACAAACACAAAAGTTACACGCAAATCACCTCACTCATACAGGTGTTATGCAAATGGAACATACTCACATGCACACAGAACACCCCCCCCCCCCAAACTTACACACAAGTTACACCCACATCACCATGCTCACACTGGTGCTATGCATACAGAACATATTCATGTGCACACAGAACACACCTCCACACAAATTACACACACATCACCACACTCGCACAGGTGCTATTCATACAGAATGTATTCACATGTCACGGACATGCAGAGGCTACACACATGCAGAAAACATTCACAGATGCACACGCCACACACCAGTTATCCACAGTGATCCTACACAAATACTCAGGCATAACATTGTTGGTACATGTGCATGTGTGTGCGTGTGCCTGTCAGACACCACACAAAAGGGCATACACACAAGACAGCATACATCACTCGCAGCCCCACAAACACACCATTCAGACACACATGCGCCTTCTCTCCTCTCTCTCTCTCTCTCTCTCTCTCATTCTTTGTTTAACAAGCTAAGGTGATTTTGCCGTGTCATAAAGCCCAACAGCAGATGGCAAGAAGGGCAGGGTTAGGGTGACAGCTCCCATCTCCACTGGCAAGTCTTGTCAGTGCTTAGCTCAGAGCTGAAGATCCACCTTGCTGCCTGTATGAGAGAGGCCTTCCTCCTGCTACTGCAAGAAACATGGACTACAGAGCCCTTTTAAAGCGCCCTTCCTACAGTGCTTTCACTGGAATAGCTGTCAGCTCTGCGTGGCTATAATGGGGGTCAGCAACAGCCACCAGTGTGGGTAGCATGTGTCGGCTTTCGTCCGGTATCACGGGTGTGCCATCCTCTGCTCCAGTGTACTGTCTCTCCTCTCCCCTTGCAGCCTACATTATTTATCACCTATAATGCAAAAGAAATGTTAGCGGAGAACATACGCAGGTGCTATTGGGGAGGAAAGGATACCCACCGCAAGCCAGATCCTCAGTACCGTGGGTCCCCTGCAGGTCAGAGGGCAAGGAGAGGGTTCCTCCAGAGAGCTGGCATCATACGAGGAGGGGGAGTTCGTTTTGGTACTGCTGAGGGGGGGGGGAATGTGGGAGTCCCCCAGCCCTCTTTCTATCCCCTTTTGTGGGGCTGTGTGAGCAGGATCAGAACCTGTGTCTGTGTGTGTGTTTGGTGTGTGTGTAGGAGGGGGAGGGAGGAGTGTTTGAGCTAAGGAGCGTTGTGTTTGTGTTTGTGTGTGTGTATGTGCTTTTAGGAGTGTGAGGAGGTGTGGGAGTGTGGTGCAGGGGTGTTTGTGTTGGCTAGGCAGTTTTGTGAGGGAGAGTGTTTGTGTGTCTCACTAACTGTGTTGAGGATTGTGTGTGTATCGGGTGTGTCTGTTTGTACTTACCAGAACAGACACACAGACACACACACAAACAGGACCGTATCTTGATGGCCTTCCTCCATTTTTCCTGAGCCCTCGCTCAGGGAAATCACTCACTGATGTCACTGGGAAGTCCGCCTTGGTAGGGAGTCGTTGAAACTAGGTCTGGCTTGCGTCCAGCCCTGCAAAGGCCTATGCTCTCCTAGTCCAGGGACTCCTCCTCCGGTCTACGGAGCTGGAGTTGGGGGAGGGCAGGATCCGCCCCTCCCTTGCACCAGCAGACAGGGTCAGGTGTAGGCCACACTTCACCTTTCCAAAGGGTGGCACAGCGTGTGCTGTAGGGTGAGCTCCCGGGGCCATTCCCCTGCCTGAGTCAGCACGAGCCCCCCAGGAACTGCTGGGGTGGGGGGAATCTGCACCTCTAGCCGCCCCCTCATTGATTGAGTTGGCCCATCGCCTTCAATGAGAGCTTTGCGTGTGCAGCGGCTTCAGGATTTGTCTGCTCTGCCCGTGCCTCCTCCCACAAAACCCAGGTGCACACAGGGCGGGATTCCAAATTGGGGCAGGCAGGCATGATAACACTGACCTCATCCCCTGCTTCCACCAGGGCTGCGCTGGGCTCCTGGGCTGTCTGCGCACATCTACACACGCTGCGCATTGCGTTTCTGCTCACGCAGACGTATACTGACCGGGACACACCTCTCCCAGACAGACACAAACCCATTCACACCCGCACCATCCATACAGACACAAACTCATGTAGCATCTGTGCACACGTACAGCTGGCCACATACCCAAACCCCCAAACCCATACACTGTACGTGCTCCTTCACCCTCCCCTCATGAACCAATCCACTCACAATCACAGCCACACCCAACCTGACACCCCCATACGTCATCCGTGCGCATTCACATCCGCGCACGCAGACAGGTATTCTCCTCTCTAACGAGGCACAGACACACTCACTTGACCTTACACAGGGCCCTGCTCACCCGCAGTCATGAACTCTGAACCTCATGCAGTGGCATTACCATGCCTGTTAGCAAGCCTTACAGAACTCTATTCTCAATGTCATCCGGCCTGCCTGCATCTCTCTGCCACCCCCTCCCACCCATTCCCTTGTCTCCCTGTCCCTACTTGGACCTAAAAGAAACGGTCACTTTCCCCTCCAGCCCCCCACCTTCCATTAGGGTTCACGCATTACTTCACTGTGTTTAGACTTTGCAGTCACGTCCCCTGATGCCGCTATTAGCCAATTTCACAGCACTCTGGGCTGGTGGGACCTCGCACTCTTCTATGCATGCAAATTATATCCATCGGATGCCAATGGAAAAGAGGAAGGGAGGAGGAGGGAGGGAGGAGTGTGAATGTATGTAGGATGCTTTTCCTCTAGATGCTCAGTCACTGAACTGCAATGTGTATTGGTGGACAGAGAGATGGACAGTGCTGGGAGACTGGAGAAATGGATAAAAGAGAGGGGCAGAGTCAAAGCTGACTAGGTGCAATTGTGTGTGTGTGTGTGTGTGAGAGAGTGAGTGTGTGTGGTGCGCAGGTGTATAGAGCAATACACTGATTTCCAAATGAAGTTCCTGTTTACCAGCTATTTGGAGAATGTCACTTTTTTGCATGCAGTGGGATGTGTTGATGTTATGTGTGTAGTCTTTGTCTCCTGGTGTATGTTTGTGTGGTGGTGTGTTTGTGTGTAGTATGTGTGATGAAAAATATTTGTCCAGGTGTGTTACTGTGTATTTGTGCTTGTGTGGTGTATATTTGTGCCTGTGTGGTGGTGTATGTTTGTGTGATGGGGTTTGGTGTGTATTTTTGGTGTAAGTTTGTGTGTTATGTGTGGTTTGTATTTATAGTATATTTGTGTGATAAGCATGTCTGAATGATGGTGGTTGTACATGTATCCATATCTCTGTGTGTGGGTGTTTGGTATGTATTTGTGTTTGTTTAATGGGGTGTGTTTGTGTGGTGTTGTATGTGTTCAAGTGGTTGGTGTGTGTTGTGTAATGGTGAATGTTTGTGATGTGGTGTGTTTGGCATGTATTTGTGTGTGTGTGATGGTGTATGTTGTGTGTTGATTGTATGAGCATTTGTGTGATGAGTATCTGAAAGACAGCATATGTTTGGCTGTGTGTGTGTGTGTGTTTTGTGGTGGGGTGGGCATGTTGGGTGTGATTGAGAGAAATGGTGAGCCTCTCATTCGGTGGGTGGAGGTTTGGGTTTGTATGTGTGTGTGTGTGTGTGAACAGGTTGGTGTGTGAGGCTGTGGGGGGGCTGCATATGTCTAGGGGTGGAGTATATGTATGAGAAAGTTGGTGTAGGGGTATGTGTAGGGTGGTGTGTGAGTACGAGTAGGTTGGTGTGTGAGTTTGTGTGTGTGTAAATGTGGGTGTCGGAGTAAATTGGTGTGTGAGGCTGTGGGGGTGTATGTGTATGGGGCTGGTGTGTGTGTATTGGTAAATTGGTGACACTGCGGGGGGTTGTATGTGTATGGGGCTGAGGTGTGTGTGTGTGTGTGTATCAGCAAGTTGGTGTGTGAGGCTGCATGTATGGAGTGTGTGTAGGGTGGTGTGCATGTGCACAGTAAGTTGGTGTGTGGGATTACGAGCGTGCCTGTGTGTATGGGGGTGTAGTTATACTTTGCCCCTGTGAGTATCAATCAGACAGCAGACCCTCCCTGTTCCCACCCTGCCAGGTGCTGGCTCACTCCTATCACTGGTGGGACTGCTCAGGCCTTAGGATAAAGGCCACGTTCTCCTCCATGCTTCAAGGCTCTTTCCCTCAGACCGTCTGTCTGCCCCTCTGTCTATGTCCGCTTGTCTCTTCCCATGAGCGCTGACATGCCCCTGCTAGGTTACACCCTGCACTGCCTGTGGACTCAGCAGCTGTGCATCTCACTCCTCTCTCTGTGTCTTATGCGCGCGCGCACACACACACACACTCTCTCTCTCTCTCTGGATATTCATCTGTGGTATATTCGGTTGCCATTGGAAACCTAAGAAAGAAGTGTATATCCCCTTCAAGTCTTAGGCTGTTTTTCCCCCCTCCCCGTTCCTTGCAGAAGGCGAAGACTTTTGCAATGAAACTGTGGCAGCTTCGGTCCATCAAAGAGCTGGAGCGATGAGCCACCGCCTGCTCTTCTGTGTGATTGAAAGAGTCCGTTCTATAGCTCTGAGGGGAGGGAGGGGGCGCGGATGTACCTGCCCCTATTTCCACGCACCCCAGCATTCAAAGCACAGCATACCGAGGTAAGAAAACCTAACTGTGTGTCTCTCTCTCTGTGTCACTCGGTCCCCAGAGGTGGGGGTGGGAAGGCTGAGTTTCTGCAACATTGTTGATTGAATCTATGCTTAAACTGATACCCGTGGTTAGGGGCTGATGCCACCCCCGATCGCAGCGCTGCATGCATGGCACGGGAGGGGCCTTTTGCAAATCTGTAGGAAGAAGCTGTGCAGGTTTGCTGCATGTAATCCGGAGCTTTCTGCCTCCCCCTCCTCCCCACATATGCCTCTCTCTCTCTTCCTCTGTCTCCCCCCAGCTCCCCTCTCCCTCCATTTCTCGGTGGAAGGGACAGAGATTTTTACATTGCTCAGAAAAGAGGTAGGGTGCAGTCTATGGTGCAGCCACCTTCTGTCCCTGTGCACCCTCGCGTGATGTTAGGGGTGCACTTGGCTACTGGAGAAGCATCTCACAGCAATGTACTGAGGGGTGTTGTACTGCAGGAGGTGCTGTCCCAGCATGGCATTGGGCGGGGGGGAGAGAGGGCTTTGGAGGTCACTGTCCATCTAAACTGCAATGTTCTCTTGCTCTCCATACTGCAGCATGGCATTAGGGCTCACGGGTGGAGGCGCCGTCCTCCATCATGTCTGGGCGCTCCATCTCTTAGAACACCAGATTGATCCTAGGAGGCCTCCTGGAGCTGGGGATAGAGCTTGGGCACATTCCATCTCTGAGCAGCCCAGCATTGCTTTTGCAGGTGGTGTGGTGCTGACAATGCTGTCTGTTACTACCTAGACCATGCTCCTTCTCCTGCACCCCGGCACAGGGATGAGGGATCTTGTGCTGTGCTTCATATCTGGGCATGCTCCAGTGCCCCAGAACAGAATGGGGAGTGGCACTGTCCTGCTGCTGGGGCTGACCTTCATCACCAGACCCTGACCTATTCCCCATGGAGCTATGGCGTGCAACGCTCCTGGGAGTCATGCCCTCATTAGCTGGATGGGCTCCCATCTCCCAGGGCAGATGCCAGGGGCTGCTGTGTTGCTGGGAGATCCGTCCTTCGTATCCCATCCCACGGCCCATCTTGCTTGGAGTTGTGGGACCCAGAGATACTAGTGGCACTGTTTCCGGCTTGGCAATGGGCTGCGCCATGCTGAGGGAGTTGTTGTCCCTAGCGTGGCACTGCGGTAGGAAGGGGGTGTTGAGTTGTTATCTTTCATGGCTTCCAACTCCCAACAGGCTCTTGCAGAATGAGGGGGAACTGTGTGGCTAGACCCACAGCCCTTACGGTGTGATGCTGAAAGTGCTGTTCCTACTCTGGTGGTAGGAAGCACTGTGCCTGTGACACTAGAGGGCGCCCTGTGGCTGAATGAAGGAACTGTCCCCATGGCGCTAGGGTCCCCCTGTGGCTGAAGGGACTGTCCTCGTGGCGCTAGGGGTGCCCTGCGGCTGTAGGGACTGTCCCCGTGCTGCTAGGGGTCGCGCTGCGGCTGTAGGGACTGTCCCTGTGGCGCTAGGGGTGCCCTTCGGCTAACGGGACTTTCCTTGTGGTGCTAGGGTGCGCCTTGCGGCTGAAGGGACTGTCCCCGTGCTGCTAGGGGGTGCCCTGCGGCTATAGAGACTGTCCCTGTGGCGCTAGGGGGCGCCCTGTGGCTGTAGGGACTGTCCCCGTGGCGCTAGGAGGCGCCTTGCGGCTGAAGGGACTGTGCCTGTGGCCTAGGGGGCGCCCTGTGGCTGTAGGGACTGTCCCCGTGGTGCTAGGGGGCGCCCTGCAGCTGAAGGGACTGTCCTCGTGGTGCTGGGGGCGCCCTGCGGGTGAATGAAGGGACTGTCCCCATGGCGCTAGGGGTCCCCTTGCAGCTGTAGGGACTGTCCCTGTGGTGCTAGGGGGCGCCATGCGGGTGACGGGACTGTCCCCGTGGCTCTAGGGCGCCCTGCGGTTAAATGAAGGGACTGTCCCCGTGGTGCTATGGTCCCAGCTGGATTAGACCAATGTGCTGCTGGAGGTGATATCCCAAGCATGGCACTTGGGGGGCGTCATGCTGCAGGAGAGGCTGTGCCTGTGTGACACCAGGGGATGCTCTGCTGTTGGAGGTAATATCCCCAGCACGACACTAGTGGGCACTGTGCTGCATGAGGGGCTGTCCATATCTTAAACCCATTTCATCTCCCCACTGCTGATGGATGAGCCTTTAGTTATGGTTCACTATATTTCCTCTGTGTATGTGTGTGTGGGTTTATGTGCTACATGAGCCCAGTCCCTTTCTACACTCCCCTTATCATAGACAGCCTCTCAGCACCCCCCCTCCAAACCCAGCCCCACCCTAGCTACACAGTGCTCAGCCTTCAATGTGTATTTGATGGGTATGTTCTCCTTGCATATATCATGAGCACCTTCAACCCTGGCTTTTCTCTTCAGTAGATCCCGTCCCCATCAGCATTCACCTTCCCCACTTTAAGCCCCCTTGGCTCATGTGGAATGGGAGGGGCTTTCATTAATGCGTGGGATGTCTGTGAATTTTCTCACAGGCTGACAATATTTCCAGGCGATCTTTCCTCCAGATCCGTCTGGTTCACACTTTTCTAGAGGGTGATGACTTTATTGCTGATATGTTGTTGTTCTCTGTCTGGGGCGTGAGCGGGGTGGGACGTAGGAGTGAGCACAGAGCTCTCTGCTATGGATATAATTTCTTTTGGTCACAAAAAGCCAGCTCCCTGTGAGGTGGAAAATCAGAAGCCGTTCAGTGCCGGTCAAATGACACAGCCTCCTGGGGCACTGCTTTGGCAGTGACTCAGCGAGAAGAGCGCCTCATCCTGAGTCTTGCAGACCACTGCCTGTAGCACCACTCACCCCAGGGCTATGTGGGCCGTCAGAACGACTGCCTCCTGCTGGGCTGTGGACACCACCTTCGGTAGCTCTGCATCCTCTAGTACCCGGCTGGGGTATTGGGGTCAGCGCTGAGCGGGGGGCAGTTTCCCCTGCCTTTCTATGAGCTCGGCTTAGCTGTGTTGGAAACGGAGCAAAACATGTGCAATGAAGGGTTAAATGCCGAGCAGCTGTATTTAAGCTAGCAGGTTATGTCTGGTGCGTGGGAGGCAAGTGGGAAGTTGGGAGGTAGAAGGGCTGGAACACACAGGCCCTGGGAATTGTGGGATAGCATTGGTGGACTGTCCAGACTTGAGCCTGGCATCACATGCTTTAGCTACGTCCCAAAAGTGGGCAGGCTGAGACATTCACAGCAGCAGAACACGGGCTCGCGCTATGCCCCCAGTTGAGTCAGCAAGCCTGTGTTCTGAGGTACATGTCTCAAGGCTTTATGTGTGGATGGTAGGGGCATCTTGGCTTAAACCTGTATTAGAGCCCACGTCAGACCTTCACCTTAGAGAGAAGAGCATTTCCTGCTGGATTACAGAAATACCTCCCCTTGGGCTTTCCCCGAAGGGCTGGACAGCGAGAGAGAGTTGTGCTGCCCCAATGAGGGACCCCGAATCCTGCTGACAGGTGGGGGTCAGGGATGTCTTCTCCACTTCAGCTGAGGGGAGTCCCTTTGGCAATTGCTACTCAGAAGGGAAAGCAATGCAAGTGTTGACTATAGGGGGGACACCATCAATCTCCCTTTATACCCCAAGGCCAGAAGGTTGGGGATGGTGTCTCCAGTATGCGCCCACCGCTCGGGTGAGGTAGGAGGTAGAGGCCTGGAATCAGTTCCCTCAGTGAAGTCAGGAGACAGCATGAAGTACTGGAAGGAATGAGGGTTTGGGAGCCAGACACTCCTGAGTTCCGCTCTCTGCTCTGGGAAGTCCCTTACCTGGGGGGGGGGGGGGAAACAACCTCTCCGTGCCTCAGTTTCCCCATCTGTGACATAGGGATGGCAATGACTGGCTTACATGTGAAGCTTTGGTAATGTCTGCAAAGTATGAAAGCTGTGGGAAAGGGGACGATGAACAAGAGAGGTGGCTGCTTCCCCCTCCAGGAAACTGAATTGGGTGGCACCATCCTGGGTAAGGGGGTTGCAGCTGGGGTGTGGAGGAGAATCCTTAATGGAAAGACTGCTGTGTGCCAGGGCTGAAGCAGCAAGACTCTCAAGCCACTGTTTGTTTGCAGAGAGAAAGGGAGTTTGTGGCCTTGCACTTTGGAAACAGAATGAGAATTCACTGGCGATGGACAGACGTCTTATCTGGGTCTAACGGAGCGGGCGTGCGGTATGTGCACCTGGGGAGCCGGTGGAGGGCATGACTGGAGCTTTGCTAACCCTGTCCCACACACGCTGTTGGGGATGCAGAGCATGGGACTGCGATACACCCGGGGACAGAGCCACACATAACGGAGAGAGAGAAAGTACCCACCCAGGGAGAAGGACACGGTGGGAGAGAAAGTTACAGGGAGTGGAAGGGAGAGGAACATGGGGAAAGGGGGAGAGAAAGGGAGAAAGGCCTAGTGATGGGAAAAAAAGAGAGACAGAAAAATACACAGCAGAGAGAGAGGGGGAGTGAAACAGAGAAGGAAGCGGAGCGCTACGCGGCAGAGGGAAGGGGAGTGAAAGGAAGAGGCAGATACCTAGTGAAGAGGCAGCAGTATAACAAAAGGAGGGAAGGATTGAGAAGAAGAGAGAAAGAACAAGAGAAAAGGAAGGAAGAGAGAGAGAAAGAGAGAACCATGTCGCCTCAGGGAGGTGAGGCCATGGACCGCCTTGGTGAGAGGTCCAGTGTGGGGGTCAGTTATCCATTTCTCCCCACATTGCACAAAGATTACAGTTGGGAGGCAGATGGCAGCCCAGTAGTTTTACCCAACAGCCTTTGTACTGGAGACACCAGCTTATGTGATCAGGAAAGTGCCGTATCGTCCAAGAATGCAATTAGTAGTGAGCGGGATGAGACTCTGAATCTGCGCCATTGGCCTCTCCCAGGCATCTCCCCAGCTCGGAGAGTTTATGGGAATCTCCTGAGACTCCAGGCAGCTGGTTCTAATCCTGCTTCTTCTGTTCAGTCCCTTGTCCTGTGCTCTGAGTACAGAGGTCGGAGGCATTGCTGGCAGACCCCTCCCTAATGTCCTCTGCTGTGCCTGCTCATTGTCTCAAAGGAAATTTCAGCAAATAATCAACAAGCAGAGTAAAGTAGTCAGTGAAACTCAGAGGAGAAAGACCCCCCCCCTCCCCCGCCATATTTGATATTGCAATGAAGTGGCTAGGATGTGTGTTCAAGCTGCCCTTTACTGGATGGAATCAGAACCGTCCAACTGTGTGTCAAAGACCATAACAGCTAGTGGAGATTCTCCTTTAGCGCATGTGGCAAGGGCCTGGGATTTTGGAGCAGGACCAAGTCCTGTCTCTCATGGTGCCGTGAAATCCTGCCTTACCGTGATGTGTAGCATAGTGACAACTGTGAAGTGAGTGGCTCCGGCTTGCTGGCCACAGATTTGCCTCAATATGTGTGAACAGCTGCTTCTGTGCTTCCAGACAGCTCCCAGAGAATAGATAGGGCCACAGTCCCAGGCTGGCTGGCCCTTTGAGGCAAGCTGGGCTCAGCCATCAGCCTCACTGGTAAGCTATGGGCTAATTAGTGACCCCAGCAGGGGGTAATGGGGTTTAATGAGACAGACTGACCC
This sequence comes from Chrysemys picta bellii, assembly GCF_011386835.1. Lineage (NCBI taxonomy): Eukaryota > Metazoa > Chordata > Testudines > Emydidae > Chrysemys > Chrysemys picta. Next base: position 95,298,350 of record NC_088791.1, read on the forward strand.
TAGCTGTGATGATGAAGCAGGGAGAGCTGGGAACACAGTGCAGGAAGGAAGAACAAGGGAGTTCCCCTGAGGAAGTCAAGCTGAGGCACCCACAGGGAGCAGGATAGGCTCCTGCCAGGATGTGGGGATGCCCTGAATTAAGGCCTGGAGACACCCACAGGAGCAGGGTATGTGCCTGTGGGAGAGCCATGAGATAGGGTCTACAAAGAACAGGGAGATTCTCAGACGTAAACTGCTGGAGTCCCCAGCCACGGGAAGCAGTGGGGGAATCCTGCTGGGGAAGAAGTGGTTCAAGGGAACCTGTGCTGGGGCCAGAAAGCAGAGGATTTCAGTCGAGCCCGAGAGGGGCAGAACTATAAGTGAGGACATTGTGAACTTTAAGTTGGACCTCTCCAGTTACCCCGGAAGGAGAGTGAACTGTTACGTGACTTGGCCTGAAGGCTGAGCCACAGAAGGAGTTGGGAGAAGACCCTGGCTGGGACTAGCCATCGTGAGGCAAAGGGAATCAGAGAAAAGTCCCCTGCAATGCCACATCCGGGGACAAGGGGGCGTCGTGAGGTGAGGACTCGTGTACTGCCACATTAACACACATCATCAGGGTCTACAGTGGATGGTTGATTATGCAAGCACATGGTCACAAACACCCACAGCCGTGTGTGTGTGGTTGGCTTCCTGCAGGAGCAGGTGGTAATCAGACATGCAAACCCAGGTGTTCTGGTGGCTTGCACCCTGGGGATTATTTTACACATGTGTGCTTTAGCATGTGTGTATTAGCCTGATCTGATCCCCAGGACCCTTTGAAGTTAGTACGAGCAATGAGAAGGCAGTGAGCAGTGCTGGCATTGAGAGAGGGTACTTGGATAATGGGGCTTCTTATTTGAGTTCCCAGCATTTCCCATCCTATTTTATGTCTCTTGGCTGATTCAGAGCTGAAAGGCAATCAATGGAGCTAACAGCTCTGCATTGTTCATCTCCCTCTCTGATTTACTCCTTTTCATCCTCTCTGGGTTTCATCTCCTCCCAGGTTCACACAGCCCTCAGCATTCAGGTCAGTTTCTTTTCACTGAGCCCTGGACTGTAGATAGTCAAACCTTTGCTCCCCAGCCCTGAAACCTCCAGTGAGGGGGCCAGGGTCAGGCTGGAGCTCACTAGGAGGCAACACCCAAGCAGGTAAAGAGAGCGAGGCAAGTTTGGGATGGAGGTTATGCGGGGAAATCCATACTGATCACCCTCAAATGCTTTGTGCGTTTAAAGTGACTCAGTGTCCCAGTCTCAAGGATGTCGCTGAGAAGCTAAATGATTCCTCTTGTGTCAGTCTTCACAGCTGGGAATATTGGGGAGATTTCTACCGCAGACCTGTTCTTGCCCAGTAACAAAGACGAGGAACTTTCAGATACGGAGGTGTGAGGAGATGATGTGCTGGAACAAACTGATAATTTAAAAATCAGTGTCACCAGGCCCAGATGGTGCATCCAAGAGTTCAGAGGAGCTTAGGTATGAAGTCGCTGAGCTGCTAACAAAAACATGCAATCTCTCATTAATGACAGCCACGGTAGCAAATGTTGTACCTATATTTAAAGAAGGCTTTAGTGGTGATCCGGGGAATTATAGACCAGTGAGCTTTACAGCTGTACCTGGCAAATTGGTTGAAACAACAATAAAAAGCTATGTTGATAATATCTGGAAGATGTTGATCTGATAGGGTCTAACCAGAACAATTTCTGCAAAGCAAAACTGGGTCTCCCTAATCTCTTAGAATTCTTTAAGTGTGTCAATAAAGTAGTGGATAAAGGAGAACAGGTTGACAATTTATTTAGATTTTCAAAAGGCCTTTGACACACAAGACTACTAAAGAAGCATGGGATGAGAGGCCAAATATTGGCATGGTCATTAACTGGCTGGGAGACTAAATCAAGGAATAGGATTAAATGATCAGTTTTCATCATGGCAGAAGGTTAAGAGTGGGGGAACCTCATGGTTCCGTACGACATCCTGCATTGTTTTAATATATTAATGATCTGGAAAGAGGTAGTGAGGTGGAAGACATTTGCAGGTGGCACAAAGTTATTTAAGTTAGTCTGGACCAGAGAGGGCTGTGAGGAACTTCAGAGAGACCTAACCAAGCTAGGTGAATGGGCAACGCAATGGCAAATGGAATTCAGTGTTGATAAATGCAAAGTAATGCACAATGGAGCGGAAGATCTAAACTACTCATGCACCTCATCAGGTTCTAAATTAACTGTGTCAACCCACAAAAGGGACCGTGGCTTCATTGTAGACAGTTAAACGAAAACCTCCGCTCAATATGCAGATGCGTTCAAAAAATCGAACAGGATGTTAGGCTGCGTAAGGAATGGACTAGAGAATAATACAGAAAACATTATACTTTATATAAGTCAGTGGTGCAGCCTCCTCTGGAATACCGTATGCAGTGCTGGTCACCCCGTCTCACAAAGGACCGTGTAGAATTAGAGGGGGTTCAGCGGATGCTCCAGGGTCTGGAAGCTCTTTCATATGAAGAACGGTTGAGATTGTTCACCTCTAAAAGGGAGATCAATAAAGAGGGATATGATTCAACTCTATAAAGCAGTGACTGGTCTGGAGATGGTAGCTCGGGAGCTTCTGTTCTCCCTGTCCCATCCCACAAGAGCAAGGGCCATGCAATGAAACTGAAGGGTGGCAAATTCAAAACCGATAAAGGAAATACTTTTTCACACAGTGCACCATTAGACTGCTGCTCTTCTTGGGGCACGCAGGACTGTGAGCCACCTTGTTGCCAGCAGCTTCCAGCTTGAGGGCGTCTTGCCTGTGCCAACTGGGTGTTAGCTCCTAACACAGTCAGCCTGTCAGCCTCTCAGGCGCTCTCCTCTGGGCTGTATGGGCCCTGCCTTTGCCCAGCAGGTGACTATAAATGCTCCCCGCCTCTGAGCCTTCGAAGTATCCTCCTGTGGTGTCCAGCCCCTTATCACTGGATACCCCCAGAAATCCCAGGCTCTCCATTCCCAAGGGAAGAGTGTACCCCAGTTTAGCAGTTTTACCTTAGCTCACTGCTCTCGTGGGTGACCGGGCAACAAAATGGCAGATGAAATTCAGTGTTGATAAATACAAAGTAATGCACATTGGAAAACATTAATCCCAGCTACACACATAAAATGATGGTGTCTAAATTGGCTATTACCACTCAAGGAAGAGATCTTGGAGTCATTGTGGATAGTTGTCTGAAAACATCCACTCAGTGTGCAGCGGCAGTCAAAAAAGCGAACAGAATGTTGGGCATCATTAAGAAAGGGATAGATAATAAGACCGAAAATATCATACTGACTCTATATAAATCCATGGTACGCCCACAGCTTGAATACTGCGTGCAGGTGTGGTTGCCCCATCTCAAAAAAGATACATTGGAATTGGGAAAGGTTCAGAAAAGGGCAGCAAAACTGATTAGGGGTATGGCTGCTCAGCGCCTTCTAGCCAAAGGGAAATAGATTCTTAGGACCCTCTTGTACTCCTCTCTCTTTACCCCTCGTTTGGATTCCATACACTGAAGTACCTTGCTCTGTAGGAGCTCCCTGATTCTTTGATGACTCACTCAGAGTTGCTTCCATTGGAAGTGTAAAGGGATCAGACCTAAGCGTCAATATCTCACCTTTTCAAGAGGTTAAAGGCTCCGATACCACTGGAGGTAACTTTGGAATGCTTAGAAATGTCCATTATAGCACCCTGAATCTCTGGGGCTGAGACACGACTGCATCACCTCTATATTACAGCACCCAGGAACCTCTGGGATTGAGACCAGGTGGTTTCACCTCTGCTATATGCCTGCATCCAGCATGTTCAGGGCCAAGGGATAAAGTTGGCCACCTTTGGTATATTACAGCACCTAGAAACCTCCATCAGCAACTCACCGCACCTGCTCCTCTCCTCTTTATCACAGTGTCCAGGAGCCCCCTGCACTGAGACATAAGTGGATGATCTCTGCTCTATTACAGTACTGGGAATCTGCAGCATTGTGACAGGACTGCATCATCTTTGCCTTGTTGGGAACCTCAAGCACTATGATGCGGTTGCATCCCCTCTGCTATATCAAAGCAGCAAGGAACCCCTGGCACTAAGAGAGAGCTGCATCGCTTCCACTATTTGACAGCGTCTGGGAACCTCCAACACCAAGCGACTGTGACAGCATGTCTGCTCTTGTATATTAGTGCATCTGGGAACCTCTAGCCCTGAGCCATCGCTGCAGGAATACAGCACAGCACCTGGGAACAGCTTCTGCCTGGACACCACAGTGGCTGGAGCTTACAGTCAGAAGGGGGATATCTTGATCGTCCCATTGTGATCCTGGCATTTAGAATGTACAAATTAATTTCTAAAACGCCCCAGAGAAGAAGAGTTTGTCATGTTACAAACCTGACTTGTAGATTCCGGGGAAAATCCTAAAAGCTTTTGGTAATAGAGGTTTTAGTGAGTTTAATGCCGATGGAATTAAAAGTCTCTAGGCACTCGCAGCGAATGGATTTACATCAGGGAGATTAGGAAAGGGAAAACGTTATTGGTGTCCAGGAAACTCAGGGGAGCAGCTGTCAGCTGGTTTAGATGGAAAGTTCCCCAGCAGACAGGCATGCTGTCATTCACAGCGGTTGCACTCAGTTTCATACATACACACTCACATACGCACACACACGCATTTGTGCCCAATCCTCAGCTGGGCACTGGTTTACATTGTTCTACATGTACGTATGCAGGCATGTTGATATCCACACGTGCCTATGCACACTCGCAGGATAATACATTTTCTGCTTTGTGCATGCATACATGCTCACAGGTGATGCTTGTCATGCGGATAAACTCTGATGGATCTGAATTGACACTCACAGACACACCTCTGTGTGTGTACTCACATACTAGTCTCTGCACTGACATGCTTATATGGACATGGGCTCACTCAAGCCCACACAGGCACCCACCAAAATAAGCAATCACACTCGTGTGCACAAGTGCTCACACACCCTCCATGCCTTGCACCAACTGGGGCAGACACATGCTCACACATATGCTAATACACTCTCCCACACATGTACATGAATATTCCCTCTGGTGCACCAACTCTGAGAGCAAGAGTGTAAGTAGGTGTCCTTACAATCTCCGATGCATGTGAAGGCACTCCTGGGGGCCCGTGGCCTCCAAAATACACACATACATGTTGCACAGATATATGCACTACACAAGTGCACACAGCACAGTCTCCTCCCACAGGGACCTGCATTCTCACCTCGCCTTGGAAAATGCGCCTGCCAAATGGGCAAGCAGATGCAAACAGTAGCACCTGCCCATTTCCCAGCCGTGTTTCTAGGGGGACCTTGGAGATTTGGGCCTTGCATTCCTTTCTGGAGCTGGGTGTTGGGAGAGCCATGACAGTGTTGCCAGTCAGGAGAACAAGAGTAACATAGCTTACGGAAGGAGGCAGGGAAGGGGGGTGATCGAGAGGCTCAAGGTTCCATTGAAGAGTTTTCGGCCTTGGCTGCAGAAGCAGGGAAAATGTGGGGCTGGTTTCTCTCCCTCCCCTTCTGTTGTCGTTTCTCTCCTGACTCCTCTCTGTCTGTTGACATGCTGTGTTGTGTGCAGAGATGCAGGTTAATGCTGGGTGGCTTTTCCTTAAGTGAGGGGTTCTCAAGTGGAGGAGTAGCTTCAATCCCACTTCAAAGATCTTTATCTCCTCTCCAGTCTGGGAGAGTTGGCTGGGAGATCAGAGAGGATTTGCTGATGCAGAGAGCTCCCCTCACTAGGCAGAGGCAGGGAAAGAGAGAGATTCCTAACCAGGCAGAGTCCAGGGAGCAGAGAATGGGGTGCTGCTAACTGGTAGGCCCACCCAGGTCAGTGGGGTGTCTGTGTTTCCTGTTGGGGCGGTGGCAGGAGCTCTGTCTCACTGGTGCTATCCCTTGGGTCAGTGCGGTGTGTACTGCGAGGAATAGGTTAGGATGCTTTGCACCCCTGCGGGGATGCATGGAGGTACCCTGTCCCCTGGTATTCCCCTCCTAGCTCAGCACGGTGTTTCCTTTGAGAGCATCTGGGGTCTCCTATGAGGCATTGCTGGGAGAATCCATCTCCTGTAACACCACCACTCACAACAAAGAGGGAACTTCACCTGTTCCAATACACTGAACAGACATGCAACACAACACGCCTGTGGGACAGGGGAGGTGGCATAGAGAGGCAAAGGGACTTGCCCAAGTCACACAGCGAGACAGTAGCACCAATGGGAATAGAACCCAGGGGTCCTGACTCCTAGACCCTCTGCTTCCCAGTGACTCTGGGGCTGTTACTACAGGGATATTGTTTGCTGGGGCAGTAGGTAGTTCCCTCTGAGGGAAGCATTGGGATGCCAAGCATCTCCTGGAGCTAGGGCTGCCCTGTCCATGATACAGTCCTGCCCCGTCATAGGTGGATGCGTTGGGGTGCTTTCTCTGGAAGGAGAGAGAGAAAGAGGTGGAGGGGGAGAGAAAGCAAAGGACATGGAGAGACTGGCTAATCCTGGAGTCTCCCCAAAGGGCGGGCACTCGTTGTAGGGGCTGCTGGAGCCAGGGCGCGGATGAAGCGTTGTGTGTGAAGGAGAGAATGGGGCTGCTAATGGTGCAATGCTGAGCAATGAGGAGGTGGGGCAGGTAGCCATTTTCCTAGCACGCTGAGGCTTCATCACCAGCTCAGACTCGTTAGCTGGGAGATTCGGCTCTAAGAAAACAGCATGCTTTTTAAATAAAGCCGAGATTTGAATGTGCAGATGTTACAATGGAAATTGGGGGTGGCCGCAGCAGCGAGTGGCCATGTCTGGGAAGGGACGGCTGGTGCACCAGGGCTAGCCCGATGGCATGGGCCATATCCTCAGCTGGTGTAAATTACATTGGCTGTAATGCAGTGATGCCCTCTGACACCCCGAGGGGGTCCAGCCTGGCATCCCTAGGAGGTGGCTGCAGGAGGTGGCTGGGCTGGCTTAGCCACATTCAAGGTCCTGGCCCATCAGAACATAGTGTGGCCCCCACTGGAGTCAACGAGAGCTGCTTGTGGGGAGCCTCTAGGCTAGCCCAGGCTGGTTGGGGTTTCTGTCCCACACTGTGGCCTGTTCGGTAGCAGCACTTCACACGTTGCTGTTCATCGCGAGTCAAACTGCACCTCTCAGTCTCAGGTACGTCCAGACTACCCGCCATATCGGGTAGGGTAGCGATCAATTTATCGGGGATTGATATAGACGTGATATATCGATCCCCGAATGCGCTCCCCCTCGACTCTGGAACTCCACCGGAGCAAGCGGCGGTAGCGGAGTCGAGGGGGGAGCCGTGGCAGTCGATCCCACGCCGTGAAGACGGGAGGTAAGTCGGAATAAGATACGTCGACTTCAGCTACGGTATTCCCATGGCTGAAGTTGCATATCTTACATCGACACCACCTCCCCCCCCCCCCCAGTGTAGACCAGGCTATCTCTCTGAGTCAGTTCTCATCTCTTTCGGTTTCTCTCTTGCTCATCTCCCCTTCTCTTTCTCTCCTCCTCCGCCTCTTCTTTCCCTTGTTCTCTCTCTTTCTCTGGGCCTGATCCAAAGCCCATGGAGGACAATGGAAAGTTACACTTTTTTCCTCTCATCTCTCATTGTCTCTCCCCCTCATTCTTTCTCCTTCTGTCCCTAGTGTTCTCTGTCTGTTCTTCTCCTGTCTCTAACTCTGTGCCTATTTAATAGCACTGTGATACTTACCACCAGAGCTGTTTCATAAAGGTTTCCTAGGCTAGGAACGATGGTCTAGTGGCTAGGGCCCTAGACCAGTCATCAGGAGTCCTGGGTTCAATTAGCAGTTCAGCCACAAACTCCCTGTGTGGCCTTGGGTGAGTCACTTAATCCATCCCATATCTCACTTCCCTGTCTGTAAAACTGGAGTCCTAGTGCTTCTCCGCCTCCTGGGATGCTGTGTAGTGCTCAGATGCTCTGGTGACAAAAGCCAGATGGGTGCCTAGATAGACAGGCTGATGTGCCCACGAGCTGGGCTTGCTTTGATTTGTGTGGTTGTGGAACTCATTAGTCATCAGTATTTGGATGAGCGCCAGGCGTCTGTGAAAATGCCTGAGAGTCTCTGAAGTTGCACAGATGATTGTGTGGCAAGCGCTTGATCCGTTACTTGCTATCGTCCCGTTGAAAACGTGTCAGCCATCCAATCGGTGAGCAGAAATAACGCGATGTGATGTGGGCAACCAACCAGCCACACAGCCCTGCCAGTGAAGAGTCAGAGCGCGCAGTTTGCAGACGACCCAGAGGCTAAGAGCACTTTGCCCAAATGCTCTGGAGAATGAGGAAAGCAGAGTCAGGCGGTTATTTGCTCCCCAAAATACAGGGTCTGGTTTCGGAACCAAGCTTAGCGTGACCAGCTCCAGTTGGCATGAGTAGAGTGCTGTCTCTGCCTCTTTTCTTTGTCTCTCTGAGTGTCTCCTCTTTTCTCTGTTTTCCTCTCTTTCCCTCACTTGTGGTCTGTCTCATCTTCCATCTCTCTCTCTGTCCTCACTCCTTCATGCTCTCTCTCCTCCTCTTCATTCTCTGTCTCCTTCCCTCTCTCTCCTCTGTCTCCCCATCTCTGCAAGAGCAGTGGGGACCTATCTTCTGTAACTCATCCCCTGGCATCATACGCCTGGTACCAAACCCCACCGGGCTGCCGGGGGGCTGCACACATCAGAGGCCTGCAACTTGCTTGCTCCGATGTTAGAGTTGCCATGGGAGATGGGAGAACAGGGAAGGAGGAAGAGCCTTCTCTGCAGCCGCAGCCATAGCAGCCAAAACTCCTTAGTTGAGCAGAGAACACCCACTCTTGTCTCCTTCCCCCGGCCCCCCTTCAGAGAGCACACCGCAGAACGCTGCCTTGGAAGACCCCTAATTAGTGTCCCGCGTGTCCTGAACAGAGCCCTTCATTACCACTGATGTGACTGCGGGAGGCACAAATTAGCGTGTGTTTCAGGGTGGGATCAGTGCCAGAAATCCACTCCAGTCCCCTCCCCTCCCCTAAACCCATACTCCCCACTCCCCCCACCCCAGGGATCCTGCCAAGAAGGGGCGTCGCCCCAGAATCCCATTCTCTCGGTTTACTGGGGGGACAGGGGGGAACGGGGGGGAAAGAGAGCGCATGAAAGTAGATTCAAACCAAGAGCAAACAAGGCCTCCCCGCTCCTGGCCGGACGCTGTTTGAAGGGATTGGAAACCCCCTTCCCACTCCCTCCTTTCCCTACATATGTGTGCGCAGGTCGGGGGTCATTACCGGCCCCACGGTGTCTCAGGAAGCCTGTGCCTGAGCTCAGAGGGTGCTAATTAGTGAGAGGACTGATGAGATTAGAAATTAAGTGTTTGTTTTTCTCCTTTCCTGTGGTGTTTTTTTTTTTTTAATTGAGCAGATGGAGAGTTTGGAGTCACAGGATGGGAGGCAGCCAGGAGCCTAATTGGGAGTCGAAAGCCATGTGGGTGTGGGGTGGACAGGAGGCAGCGCCCCCTGACATACACACATACACAATGCTGTGCCAGCCACAACAAACCCTGGCTCTGCCATGCAAAGGCCTCTTGAGTGGGGCATCCCCTCTCTACTTCCCATCCCTCCCCATGCAGTGCTCCCCTAAGGCCTGACCCCCCTGATCCCCAGGCCCTTGCTCTGCTGGACTGAGGGGAATTCAGTCTCCAGCTTCGCTCAGGCCTTGCCTCCTTCTCTACCACATGGGAACCCCGATCCTGCCCCTGGCAGAGTCCCCCTCTGAGGGGAGGGCTGATTCCCCATCACACGAAGGCCCCTTAATATCACTCTGGAAGTGGGTGGAGCCAGTCTCCCCTCTGGCTGGAGCAGATTTGACATTTGGGCTTTGGGCTAGCCCTGCCTCCAGCCCCCAGCGTAGGGGTCTGTTGAGGGCAGGGAGGGGGCATGCCCACATGGCACTGTACCACAACTGTCTTTTGCTCCCAGGGCTCAGAGGGGGCCATGGGAAAGGGAGTGTAAGTGGGAGCAGCCCAGAGGCTGTGTGGGAACGCAGGACGGGGATTCAATTCACTGCTCCGCTTGCTCCCCCTTCGCCGGCCGGGAAGGGTGCTCGGAGGGTGACTGCTCTTGCCTAGCTCCTTCACCCAACGCGGCCTAGGCTGGGAGATCTGTGGCGCCAGGGGGCCAAGAAACAAAGCAGCACTTAACGTTGGTCTCCAGTGTCCCTCTTTGGCGGTGTGTAGCTGGGCGCCCGTTCCGTTCCCTGTGGTCAGAAGGCTGTGTCTTTGTGACAGGCCAGCCTGGAGAAGTGGAGGGGAATTGCTGTGATTATGAGGGCCCTCAGTGGTCCAGCAGGGCTGGGGTGGAGGCAGGGGATGCAGCTGAGGGCTGTAATGGGGGAGGCAGCTCCTGGCTGGGAGAGTTGGCTTTGACTCCCAGATGTGGAACACTTTAGGGGACAGCCTGTCGCTAGTCCAAGCCAGAGCCCTAGTTTCAGGTGCTGAAAGGTGTAAATGGGAGCACGGTGATGCCAGCTGCCTAGCAGAGGGGGAGGGGCTGAGCAGGCACGTGCCACGAACTGCTTGGCATCTCCTGGGAGAGTGAATAGGCTGCGGGCAAACCACGGCCGCCTTTTGGCACAGGTTAGGGATGGGAAATCCCTCTGCTGGCTAAGCTAGCAGGGATGGCCCTCTGGTATTCCTTGTGCTTCAGAGCCCTGAGTTTGAAGCCTGGGACACTCTGTGTCTAAGTGCGTGAAACGAGCTCCAGTAGTCCAGGAGGGCAGGGGGTGCAAGTTAATGGCAAGAATAAAAAGTCAAGGGTGTATCTGTGTGTTCATGTGTATGTGCCTGCGAGTTTGTGCCTGTTGTGTATCTGTTTGTGTCTGTCTGCACGCCGGCGGGTGTGTGGTTGCGTTTCTCAGTGTAGAGGCCGTGTGTCTGTGTTTGTGTTGGTGTGTGTGTGTGTGTGGGGGGGGGCTGTGTGTGTCTGTGTAGGAGTCCATCCCCGCTCCCTTTGTCACCTCGGTGCTCTTCACCACTTTGCCCTGCTCCCCTCCAAACAAATAAGCATGTGGGAACCCAACTCCCGCCCCATTACCACCACATTGCAGCTGGATTCCTGGTTCGGATTCATTGTTCATGTTGCCAAGGCAACAGAAAGCCAGGGAGTAAATGAAAGTATCCTCCCCAGTGCTTAACACCCCCATGCCGCAATGTAATAATGTCAGAGTAGAAATCTGGTTCACACCCCACCCTCCCGCTCCAATTCAACAGAGACCCCTCTGGATACCAATAAAGTGCCTGCCAGAGCCTTCAGTTGATTGAAAGCAGAGAATTAGGTTGGAAGGGGGGGGGAAGCATCTTCACTGTTGAAATGATTAACAGTTTCACCGCTGTTCCCTGCCTTCGCTGCACGAGAAGGGGCCGTGCCCACAAGGATCCATGTTGAACATCAGCGGAATTGTGGTCCTAGCAGAACTGGTTTCTAAGAAGGTTTGGCTGGCCAGCACCATTGGGAACCAGCCTGTGTCAAAACCAGGCTTAAAACCCGTGTTCTTGCTTAACAAAAGTCATCATAGCTCTGGTAAGGATGGGGCCTTAGAGACATGCAGAGAAAGTCAGGACATAATTAGGCCAGGACTAAGACTCCCCTCCAGCTGAGCACAGAAAACCACATGCTGGGATACCTGCTGAGCTCAAAGAGGATCTGTCAGATACACTCTGTGCTGGAGTCAGGCAGAAAAGGGTCTCTCCAACTCTGCTAGCTCCCTGGGAATAATGTATGCCTGCCTGCAATGGGAATACCAGGATTCACCTAGGCGGGGAAGAACCTGAACTAGGCTGCTGTGGTCCCTGGAATGGACTCTGGGGGTAGCCCCTGGGAGGAGGGGAAGAACCTGAATTGAATTTATTGAATGCTTGCTCCAGATCTGGAGCCCCTTAACACCCAGGGGATGATCCTTCCTCTATCACCAGCATGAGAATATGCTGTAGTCCAAACACTGGTTACTTTTCCCAGCTGTGGCCGTCAGTCGTTTCATTAGGAGTCTCAATGAGTCTTTGGCTGGATTTCCCCCAGGAATCCGATTTCAAGGCTCCCTAGTGACTGCTAATGTTTAAATACAGTTTGCCTCAGCACGGCAATGTGATAGCAGGAGTGCTTTGGAGCTGTTAACTCTTCATCTGTCAGAGACCATCCCCGGTGAAAGCCCCTTCCATCTCCGCGTGACAATTGGTGCAAACTGGAAAGAAGATTGGCACGAGTCTCCTGCTTCTAGGCACGCTTAGTTAACAATGTGGTTTAGTGGACCCTGGGTCACCTCACACCCAAGTGAATGGGGAGGCAGCAGAAGTGGCCTATGGAAAAAGGCATAGGGATCATTTGATGATTTAGTTTAGCAGTGTACAACAGCAGCTGTGTAAAAAAAACCACAAACCTATTTCACAAGCATTAATTAACACAAGCGAAGGGGAAAAAACACAACTTTTTAAAGGTTTCACAGAGACTATAAACTGGCAGCACGGGGGGGGGGGATGTAATACATGCAAATTAATGGCATAAATTTTGGGTTACTTTACTTCACAAATGTTAACAAGCTCATAAAAAATATTCTTTCCCAGTTTTCTGTCAATGCGTATTTAATTCTTTCTCTTTTTTTGTTGTTGAAAAGATTGTTTTCAGTATATCACTCCTAAATTAATTTGGATTTCTTTTCTTTTCTTTCTAATTTCTAATGTGCCCATCATCATAATATCTAGGCATGGATGTTGTAATATCTAATCTCTCTCTCTCTAGCAGTCAGTGGGCCTTCAGCCTGGTAATTCCATACACAACACTGCCAATTTCTAAACATACATTTTCTCCTACTACAGGTAGACTAGTGAGGCAAGGAGCAAATTAATGGGACAGCTGAACAGCCTGACTTGTTTACCAACCACTCAAATTGATGTTTGATGCAAGAGGGCATAGAGACAGAGATAAATATATGGGTCGATAGCTGGACTATCCCATGGATTCGCTTCCAAACAGCCATCTCCATCCCTCGTGCTGTAACCCCTCTTTCCACTTCTCTGTTTCCATAGAACTGGAGATAATGAGGGGATTCCAGCTCCTTGCTGAGACCAGGTTACTGTGAGTACTTCCCCCATCTCTGAGGTGTCTCTGCCTCCTGAGTGATTCCTGCTTTGCTTACAGTTAAAACCAAGGGCTTAGAAAACACTTTAGTAGAGCCGTGCAGAAGCCACTCTTGCTGTCCTGCCTCTATCCAAGCCAGCAGGACCACCCCAACCTGTATTGTCAATGTGAATTATAAATTTCAGACCTCAGGCCCATGCTGGTGGCTTGGTGGAGGGAAGTAGAATCTCATTTTGACCTGGAAAACCGAGCTGAGTTGATTGTGGAAATGTCGGGGAATGAACATGGAGCAGGGAGATGTATTTAATGGCAATTCATAGTTTTGGTCACAGTCCTGCTCTTTCACACCCCTGGAGACCTTGTTGACAGTGCTCTGTTTCAGCACCATGGACAGCAGTGCCCTGACCTAACTTCCCTCTTTAAAGGCACATCAGGTGTTTTTGGAACACCATAGGGGAAAGGGGAAGAAGGATGAAATGACAGGCTGGGGTGTCCAGTCAGCAGTAAATGGGAGACTATATTTTTAGAAGCAAGGGAAAGAGAAGAAGAGAGAAAGAAGATGTTGGTGGGTGAATCACTCAAAGGCAAGAGAGAGCACCCAGGCAGGAGGAATCTGTTGTGTTGGGAGATGTGGATAGGATCAGTACGGATCCTTAGAAAGAATAATTTGGGCCCTGGAATGGGACTATGCATGTGGTTAAAGTTGGGCATGTGCTTCAGTGGTTTGCTGATTCAAGGCCCGAAAGTATAAGCAGAGGTAGAGGGAATGAGGACTGGACGATGAGCAAGGGGCATAGTAAGGAATGGATGTGGGCCTTTTATGAGGGCTTTTTGGAGAGGAAGGATGGATTGTGACTGAGGGGATCTAGGTTAAAATTCCCTGCTCCACCACAGACATCCTCTGGGGCTTTAGGTGAGTCACTTAATTTCTTTGTGCCTCAGCTCCCCATCTGTAACATGGGGATAACGATCCTTTATAAATAAAAACAAATAACCCAAGTATGGAGAGACAAAATTAGAAAAGCCAAGGCACAAAACAAGGTGAAACTAGCTAGAGACTTAAGGGTAACAAGAAAACATTCTACAAATGTTACTTACTATGCCCCTATGGAAGCAAGAGGAAGACCAAGCAAGAGGAAGACCTGTTACTCAATGAGGGGGGAAAACAATAACAAAATGTGGAAATAGCAGAAGTGCTAAATTACTTTTTTCTTTTAGTTTTCACCAAAAAGGTTAGTAGTGAGTGGACATCTAACATAGTGAATGCCAGTGAAAATGAGGTAAGATCAGAGGGTTAAATAGGGAGAGTACAAGTTAAAAATTACGTAGACAAGTTAGATGTCTTGAAATCACCAGGGCCTGATGAAATACATCCTAGATACTCAAGGAGCTGACTGAGGAGATATCTGAGCCATTAGCGATTATCTTCAAAAAGTCATGGAAGATGGGAGACATTCCAGAAGACTGGAAAAGGGCAAATATAGTGCCTATTTATAAAAAAGGGAATAAGGACAACTTGGGGAATTACAGACCAGTCAGCTTAACTTCTGTACCTGGAAAGGCAATGGAGCAAATAATTAAGCAATCAATTTGCAGGCACCTAGAAGATAATAAGGTGCTAAGTAACAGTCAGCATGGATTTGTCAAGGACATATCATGTCAAACCAACCTAATAGCTTTCTTTGACAGGGTTACAAGCCTTGTGGATAGGGAGGAAGTGGTAGATGTGGTATATATTGACTTTAGTAAGGCTTTTGATACTGTCTCGCATGACCTTCTCATAAACAAACTAGGGAAATTCAACCTAGATGGAGCTACTATAAGATAGGAGCATAGCTGGTTGAAAAACTGTTCCCAGAGAGTTATCAGTTGTTCACAGTCAAGCTAGAAGGGCATATCAAGTGGGGTCCCACAGGGATTGGTCCTGGGTCCGGTTCTGTTCAGTATCTTCGTCAATTATTTAGATAATGACATAGAGAGTACACTTACAAAATTTGCAGACAATACCAAGCTGGGAGGGGTTGCATGTGCGTTGGAGGATAGTATTGAACTTCAAAATGATCTGGACAAACTGGAGAAATGGTCTGAAATAGGATGAAATTCAATAAGGACAAATGCAATGTTCCTTAGGAAGGAACAATCAATCAGTGGCACACATACAAAATGGGAAATGACTGCCTAGGAAGGAGTACTACGGAAAGGGATCTGGGGGTCATAGTGGATTCCAAGCTAAATATGATTCAACAGTGTAACACTGTTACAAAAACAAACATCATTCTGGGGTGTATTAGCAGGAGTATTGTAAGCAAGACACAAGAAATAATTCTTCTGCTCTACTCCACGCTGATTAGGCCTCAGCTGGAGTATTGTGCCCAGTTCTGGGCTCCACATTTCAGGAAAGATGTGGACAAATTGGAGAAAGTTCAGAGAAGAGCAACAAAAATGATTAAAGGGCTAGAAAACATGATCTGTGAGGGAAGATTGAAAACACTGGGTTTGTTTAGTCTGGAGAAGAGAAGACTGAGGGAGGACATAACAGTTTTCAAGTAAATGAAATGTTGTTACAGAGAGGAGGGAGAAAAATTGTTCTCCTTAATCTCTGAGGAAGGACAAGAAGCAATGGTCTTAAATTGCAGCAAGAGAGGTTTAGGTTGGCCATTAGGAAAAACTTCCTGTCAGAGTGGTTAAGTACTGGAATAAATTGCCTAGGGAGTTTGTGGAATCTCCATCATTGGAGATTTTAAAACAAACATCTGTCAGGGATGGTCTAGATCAGGTGTAGGCAACCTATGGCACCCGTGCCTAAGGCGGCATGCAAGCTGATTTTCAGTGGCACTCACACTGCCTGGGTCCCGGCCACCGGTCCGGGGGGCTCTGCATTTTAATTTAATTTTAAATGAAGCTTCTTAAACATTTTTAAAACCTTATTTACTTTACATACAACAATAGTTTAGTTATATATTATAGACATAGAGAGAGACCTTCTAAAAACATTAAAATGTATGACTGGCACGCAAAACCTTAAATTATAGTGAATAAATGAAGACTCGGCACACCACTTCTGAAAGGTTGCCGACCCCTGTTCTAGATAATACTTAGTCCTGCTTTGAATGCAGGGAACTGGACTAGAAGACCTCTCGAGGTCCCTTCCAGTCGTACGCTTCTATGGTTCTGTGATACCTTTGTTTGTCTTGTGTATTTTGACTGTAGGCTCTTTGGGGGAAGGACTGACTTTTACAATATTTGTACAGTGCCTCGTACAACGGGGCCCTGATCTCAGCTGGGCATTACCATTACTACTACTACATCCAGTAAAGAATGGGAAAAGGTATAGAATAGAGAGTAAGGAGTTGAGAGAGGGCAGAACAGTGGTATAAACCAAAACTAAGGAGGGTTTGAATTTGGGGACCCCTTCTATCTGAATGCCCCAACTTTTGGGTGACTTGCAAAAATAGTTTGGATTCAACCCCTATACCTAAAAACATATACACCAGTCTTATTATTTTATTTCATTATTGATTTATTTTACACTGATCATCTGTTCCTTGGATGGCTTTTGAAAGGAGTGTAGTGTAATGAGTAGACATACGTTATTGTAGGTAGGAAAATGAATAAGCATGTGTTTCTAAGCATAAAGAGAACTGTAATTGCCAACGGGGGGTATGAATCACTGGTTAGGAAAACACTATTATTGGATAAATAAACAAGACTGTATGGAGCAGTGATACTCAGACCTCAGTGGTTCAGGAGCCAAATTAGCAATCAACATGACCCAGAAGCGTCACGGTAGTGTGAAGTCATTGTTTCACTTGCTGTATATATTATTTTCACACCAAAATGACCAAGTATTCCACAATTGGTTAATAACATAGAAAAAGCATCCCGATTGGTTAATAACTTAGATAGGTGAATAATTAAATCACACAGTGTTTTAGTATCATGTGCTGCGAGGAGTCGCAGGAGACACGTTCAAGAGCCACTTGCAGCACCTGAGTCTCAGTCTGAGTATCACTGGCACAGAGCATTGAACAAGGGGATATTACTGAAGAAAAGGAAGATTAAGAAATAAAGGGAATATTTGAATAAGTAACACTGAATAAATGAGGAGATGTTCAGTAAATGAAGTGAACCTGCCCGGGGCTGAAGAGAAAGAAAGAGGGAATGAAGGACAAGGGTCTTTACTCAAATGAGAGGAAGACTATAGAGCAGGGGTTGGCAACCTTTCAGAAGTGGTGTGCTGAGTCTTCATTTATTCACTCTGATTTAAGGTTTCGCGTGCCAGTCATACATTTTAATGTTTTTAGAAGCTGTCTTTCTATAAGTCTATAATATATAACTAAACTATTGTTGTATGTAAAGTAAATAAAGTTTTTAAAATGTTTAAGAAGCTTCATTTAAAATTAAATTAAAATGCAGAGTCCCTGGACCGGTGGCCTGGACCCGGGCAGTGTGAGTGCCATTGAAAATCAGCTCGCATGCTGCCTTCGGCACGTGTGCCATAGGTTGCCTACCCCTGCTATAGAGTGAAGAGGAGGAACATTATTGCAGAATTAGCATAAATGACTGACTGATAGTGTATTGAATTATTCTGATTTTCCTAGAGTAATGGTGCAAATGTGAGAGTTGTTATTCAGTTGAGTATGGGTGGAGTGAATGAATGAATTGTGACTGTACTGATTAGGGGTGAAGTGAATGAGTAACTTGGACTCTACTGAACAGGGGTGAAATGGAGTGGATTGGGGCTGTATTGAGTAGGTGTAGGGAGTAAAGGATGAGTGACTTGTGTTGTGTTGAGTAGGGTTAGAGAAGAGTGAATGAATGGATTGTGGCTGTACAGAGCAGGGGTAAGAAGGACTGGAAGAATAAGTTCAGATGGAGGGGGTGAGTGAGTTTGGGCTGTATGGAGCAGCAGTTATATGAGTGAGTGCATTGGGGCTGTACTGAACAAGGCAGGGAAGTATAACTCTGTGCAGTAGCTCCTTTTTGAAGAGGAAAGAGCCGTCGTTCCGTTCAGTGATAAGTGTTGAGTCAGTCCTGCATGTGGTTTTAGTGAATGGTGGAGCTAGGTGGAGGATTTTGAATGGGTTCAAGGCAATTATCGAGTGAGCTGATGTAGTTCATAGAGAAACAGATCTGGGTGGATAATGGTTGAAGCAGGTGTTAAGTGGGAGAGCCATTCGCTTGGTGAGAGGAGCCCTAGGATTTGTTGGTGGGAGTACCCACTCTGAGAGGGATAGGGTGACTCAGTGCAACTGCTGATTCAGTGGGTGGGTGGCACCACTGGGGTAGGGTTGATACAGACTGATCAGTGAAGCAGTGTGATGTACCTAGGGGACAGTAGAATTAAGTTGCCAAAGCCATCTTGTCTGTATATATGGTGCAAATACAATTCCATTGGCTTCCTTTCCTGGGCTTTCCTACGTGCTGATCCCCCTAATAGATGAGTGGGCTGCCTGGGCTTTCTTATGTGCCCATCATCCTAGTATCTGGGCGCCACTTGTGCTTCTGTTTCTGCCATGTTTACATTCCTGTTTGCAACCCTAGTCTCCTCTGGAAAGACGATAGTAGAAGAAAAAAGAAGATTGAAAGAAACTGATGGAGGGAGAGCGCACCCAGAAAGCCCACCTAAGCACAAAGAAATAACTCCGACGAGCAGGGAGAGTGAGAGAGGGAAGGAAAAAATGACGAGAGAGAGAAATAGAGAGAAATATTCTGGAGTCTAAAAGAAATTACCATACGCTGGGATCCTGTTATTCAACCTAATTTTCAAAGGACTGCAGCTGTCGCGCTGAGATAATCTGTTAATTATAACAGTCATTGTGTTTTGGCAATGGAAGAAAAAACCCAGGCTCTAAAGCAAGTGGAGGTGGGGAGGGAGAGAGGCAAGGCTGTGTCAAAATGCATGTCAGGTGTTAGCTCTCTGGTGGGTGGGGGAGAGTGCTCTCAAGCAGTGCCTAGCTGCTGATGCTGCCCAGGTGTTGAGGATGCAGAGAGGAGGGCTGCATCCCTTTTCTTGGAAGAGGGTGAGTTCAAAGCAAAGGTGCAGCCGTAAGTGTAACCCACTGGCCAAGTGAGCACATGACCACTCCTGTGTGCAGAGCCACAGAGCATAGGTACTTGGCACTGCTCCTGGCGAATCAGAGGTCTGTGCTTTGGAGCCAGAGATCGCAGATTCACTCTGATTTTGGGGGGCAGAGCAAAATGCATGTATCTAGCAACCACGATGAGCAGGACATGTGCAGAGTTGTACCAAGTTTGGGAGCAGTGCCTCTCCCTGTGGGGGGCTGTGCCTGAGTTCAAGATGGATGGGCTATGCAGTTTGCACGCTGCTCTAGAAGGGATGCAATGGGAGTAGGTCTCCTGGATGCAGGCCTCTCACAGGGAACAACAAAGAAGGAACATGAGAGAGGAGTGGGAGTGTCTAGGTCAGGGATTTGCTAGACCTCAGAGCATGGAGTGGGATTTTGAGGGGGAAACAGTGGAGGAATCTGGGCAAGATTCACATATTTGTATCCCACAGACAAGAGCTGTGCTGTGGGAGGAATTGTTTTCAGGGGATGCTGGATTGCAGATAGGCCTTCTCCAGCATGGCGCCACCCTACCACAGCCAGGGCTCCCTGGCCATTCCCTGCTGCAACTCCCCCTCCCCCCACCTGCAGCCAGCGCTGCTTCATTCCCTACAGCGATTCCCCCCCCCCACACTCAGCACTCCTGCCCCGTTCCATCCACAGCCAGCACTCCCACCCCATCCCCCAGTGACTCTCCCCACAGCCAGTGCTCCCACAGTGACCCACCCACTCCACAGCCAGTGCTCCTGCCCTGTTCCCTAAAGCGCCTCTCCCACAGCCAGCGCTCCCACCCTGTTCTCTACAGCAACTCCTGCAGAGCCAGTGCTCCCACCCCGTTCCCTCCAGTGACCCCTGCACAGCCAGCACTCCCATCCCGTTCCACACAGCGATTCCCCCAACCAGTGCTTCCATCCCGTTCCCCACAGTGACCCCTGCACAGCCAGAGCTCCTGCCTCATTCCTTCCAGCAACTTCCCCCGAGCCAGTGCTCCCAACCCTTTCCTTCCAGCGACTCCCCCCGAGCCAGCGCTCCCACCCCATTCTCTACAGCGCCTCTCCCACAGACAGCCCTAGCACCCCATTTCCTACTGCGTACCCCCCACAGGCAGCGCTCCTGTCCCGTTCCCTCCAGCGACCCCCCCCCACAGCCAGCACTCCCATCCCGTTCCGCACAGCGACCCCCGCAAGCCAGCACTCCTGCCCCATTCCCTCCAGCGAATTCTGCACATCCAGCGCTCCTGCCCTGTTCCTCACAGCAACCCCACGACAATCAGCGCTCCCGCCCCGTTCCCTCCAGCAATCCCCCACAGAGCTCCCATCCCGTTCTCTACAGCGACTTTCCTCCCCACAGGCAACGGTCCCGCCCTGTTCCTCACAGCGAACCCCACAGCCAGTGTCCCCACCCCATTCTTCCCCAGTCAGGGTGCTTGCCCCCATTCCCCACAGTGACTCTCCCCACAGCCAGTGCTCCCGCCTCCTTCCAGTGACCCCCGCACAGCCAGCACTCCCACCCCGTACCCTCCAGCAACTCCCGCCTCACAGCCAGCGCTCCCACCCCGTTCCCTCCAGCGACGTCCCCCCACAGCCGGTGCTCCCGCCCCGTACCCTCCAGCCATTCCCCCCTCACAGCCAGCGCTCCTGCCCCATACCTTACAGCGACCCTCTGACAGCCAGCAGTCCTGCCCCATTTCGTCTAGTGACTCCCCCACAGCCAGTGCTCCCACTCTGTTCCCTACAGTGACTCTCCCACAGCCTGTGCCCCTGCCCCGTTTCCCACAGCTACTCCCCCGCACAGCCAGCACTCCCACCCTGTACCCTCCAGCCACTCCCCCCTCACAGCCAGCACTCCCGCCCCATTCCTTAAAGTGACCCTCTGACAGCCAGCTGCCCCGTTTCCTCTAGTGACTCCCCCACAGCCAGCGCTCCCACCCCGTTCCCTCCAGCGACTGCCCCCCACAGCCGGCGCTCCTGCCCCGTTCCCTACAGTGACCCCCCCAGAGCCAGTGCTCCCACCGCATCCCCCACAGCGACCCGCCTACAGCCAATGCTCCCTCCCCGTTCCCCACAGCTACTCCCCCTAAAGCCAGAGCTTCTGTCCCGTTCCCCACAGCGACTCCCCCACAGCCAGCACTCCCGCCCCATTCCTTCCAGCGACTCCCCCCGAGCCAGTGCTCCTGCCCTGTTCCCTACAATGACTCTCCCCTCGGCCAGCACTCCTTCCCCATTCCCTCCAGCGACCCCCCCACAACCAGCGCTCCCGCCTCATTCCCTCCAGCCACCCCCCCACAACCAGCGCTCCTGCCCCGTCCCATACAGCGACTCCTTTTGAAGCCAGCACTTTCTGCATTCTTTCCCACATTTCCTCCTCCCGTGCAGTCCAGGGGAATCACATGGAGGAGAGACATTGAAGCCCTCCCTCCCCTTGTCAGGTAGAGCGATGCAGAGAGCTCTATCGCTAATAGCTATTTACAGAACCTGTGATCTCTTGTTGCCCTGTTCCCCACCTCCTTTTGCTCACCTTCCCCCTCCCTGCTGGAAGCTGCTGCGGGTTCTCCAGGTGGACTTGGGTTGATGCAAATTCCCCTGAACCTTTAATAGCGCTATGAATATAAAAAGTGACTGAGTCACTTGGGAAAACAAAAGGTGCTCTCTCTGGCCTGCCGGGGAAGTGGCTCCTGCATGGAAGACCATTTCTCCAGCACTCAGGACTCCTAAATGAGATTTCCTCTTTGAAAGCTCTCTCATGTGTGTGGTGCTCTTGCACTCCTGAGCTGCTCTAACTATCCGGAGCTTTCCCTTTCCTCCTGTCCGACAGATGAGGGATGTAATCGCTGCAAGGGCTTATTTACATCATTGCTTTCCTTGCTGTGTGGTTACCTTTTCCTTGAAGATGTTAGGCTCCGCACAGATTTTCCTGTGCTCCTCACCACAGTCAATATGTGTTCTTTTGCCTCAGGCTAGGTGTGTGGAGAAGAGGGTGGCTCTGGGTTGTCAGCTAAGCTCAGCCCCTTCCATATTAGCACTGGGGAGGACTTGTGCTGAAAGCTTCCTTGGAGCAGTGCCAAGCTCTGCCCTTCAGCCATGCCAACTCCCTCACAGAAGTGCCCGTCAGTGCCAGCCAGGGTGCAGGCTCCGTGAGCTTCCTCACAGCAGTGTCCCCTCAGTGCCAGTCGGGGTGCAGGCTCCGTGAGCTTCCTCACAGCGGTGCCCCGTCAGTGCCAGCCGAGGTGCAGGCACCGTGAGCTTCCTCACAGTGATGCCCCATCAGTGCCAGTTGGGGTGCAGGCTCTGTGAGCTTCCTCACAGCAGTGCCCCATCAGTGCCAGCCGAGGTGCAGGCTGCGTGAGCTTCCTTACAGCAGTGTTCCTTTCAGTATCGACCAGAGCTTCAGAGGAGTTAGTTTTCCCACAGTGGTGCCGTGCAGGACTCCTGTAGTGTGAACTTCCTCACAGCGGTGCCTGCTGGGATTCAGGTGGTGAGACTTTCTTTGTCACAGTGCCTTGCCAATACCAGCTAGGAGTCCAACACCATGAGGCTGCTTCTCAGCTGTACCCTGTTAGAACCAGCCCACACTCCTGCACTGCGAGATTCCTGATGCGGTGTGTCCCTTCCAGGACCAGTGACTGAGCGTCTATGCAGCAGTAGCCTATCTGTGTGCTCCCAGACCTTTGCAATGGAAGCTTCTGCATAGCCATGCCCTGTTGGCTGGGGTGCAGGTAGTGGGAACTTCCCCATTCAGTTTCTAGCAGGGGCTCTGGCACTGTGAGCTGCCTTCTGCCCAGCAGTGTGCAGCCAATATTTCAGCTTCCTTGCAGCTGGGCCCTGTCGGTGCCAGCTGGGCCCTCTGCAACGTGTGCCTCCTTGGGGAGGCCCTGCATCACTGCGTGCTGGCACTCAGACAGTGGGAGCTTCCTCAACTTAGCGCCCAGCCAGTACCAGTGGGGACTCTAGCACTGTGAGCTTCCTCATAGCAGTGCCCTGTCAGTGCCAGCCAGGATCCAGGTACTGTGAGCTTCCTCATAGCAGTGCCCTGACAGTGCCAGCCAGGACTAGAGCCATGCAAGCTGGGGCTACGACAGTGGAGCTTTCCTGCAGCCCACAGTGCCCCGGGGAGGGAGAGAGCTATGATTTGAACCAGGCGTATATGGAACCAGCTGTATCTGTGCCAGCACAGAAGGGCAGGGGGGTGATCTGAAGATACCCAGCAAGCAGAGCCCTGGGGGGGGGGGGGGTTAGGCGGCACATGTCACTGACTCAGGGTGGTTGGAACTCAAATAACAAGCCACGGGGCAAAAGCTGAACAAATCTTTGTGGGGCAGAGCAGTATTACGGGGCATAAGTGCCAGCTTCATACAGGGGAGAGTCTGCACGGGGATTAGGGGAGAGCAAAAGAGAGGGGAGGGAAATGAGTGGGGGGAGGAGAGCCAAGTTGAAAGCAGAGCAGGCCCCATGCGCAGGGGAGATAGCCAGCTAGAGGCAGGCAGTATGTGGAGGTGAGCAATCATCTGGACAGGGCCAGCAGAGGCAGGGAGGGAGGGCAGCTCGGCCTGTCTCTGGATTTCCAGTCCCGCAGGGAGCAAGGAGTGTTCGGTGGGTTTTTAAAGCATAAATTTCTAATGTGGAGGCTCTTAGCGCCGTTTAGGTGACGGTAGAATAAACGCCGGCTTCCTAATGTGCTGGGCCCCGCCGGGAGGGGATGCGAACGGCATGTTAGCAACACAGGCCCCAACTCCTAGGATTTCCCTGAGTGACTCGTGCTTTCACTGGCACACAGAGCCCGCGCTTTGGCCCCCTGAACCTTCCCGGCACACTGAAGCCACCCCATTCCCTGGTTCCTCCTGATATCACCTTGCCTGGCAGCTCAATCCCTCAGCACCGCCCTGACTCACTGCCCCCGATCCCGCCAACTCACTGACCTCTAAAACCCGATACCCCTGACTCACTGACCTCTAAAACCCCCAATGCCCCAGACTCACTGACCCCCCCAATCCCCAGGCACTGCTCTGACTCACTGCTCCCCGATCACCCCAACTCACTGACCCCTAAAACCCCCAATGCCCCTGACTCACTGACCTCCCAACCCCCCAGCACTGCCCTGACTCACTGCCCCCCAATCCCCCCAACTCACTGACCTCTAAAACCCCCACTACCGCTGACTCACTGACCCCCCCAATCCCAGCACCACCTGACTCACTTCCCCCCGATCCCCCCAACTCACTGACCTCTAAAACCCCCAATACCCCTGAAACATTGACTCTCCCCACAGTCCCCTCATATTGCCCTGGCTCACTGAGCCCCACCCACACCTCTGATCCCCTCAGACCCCTCCAGTCCCCAAGGCTCACTGACACCCCCCCAATTCCTCCATACCACCCAGGTTCACTAACCCCCCAGTCCTCTGATCCCCTTTCACGGATCCATGGGATCAGTGCTATGCCCCCGGCTTTTGAACAGTCTGGTGGAGGAACCCCTTAGATGTGCCAGACCCCCCAAAGGTCT
This sequence comes from Chrysemys picta bellii, assembly GCF_011386835.1. Lineage (NCBI taxonomy): Eukaryota > Metazoa > Chordata > Testudines > Emydidae > Chrysemys > Chrysemys picta. The sequence goes on from NC_088791.1 coordinate 95,323,035, forward strand.
CACTCTTCCTTGAGGGCAGGTCACACAGTCTCAGAGCCTCCTGAGACTGACCCTCTGGGCCTTCAGCACCCCTGCTTCACCCTGTGAGCTCTGCTCAGTGAGTCCGACTGACAGACTCCTGGTGGAGACTTGTGCACTTGTCAGGGACTCATGCACCTCAGCCAGCATTTGCAGTGATGCTCACGCAGCGTTGTCAAAACAGTGGGGTTTATTAGTCAGCTGGAACGCAGCATAGGAAGTGCTTAGGTTAGCACAGTGCACTGAAGGTTAAAACAAAGTCCTCTCTGGACAGCCCCGAGCAATTCACCAGCCGAGCTGTATTGAGCTCCGTTTTCAGGCTCTGGGTCTCTCTCTGACTTCCTTAGTCAGTTCCCAGGTGAGAGAGCCCCCAGCTTCCTCCATAACCTACATCTCCCGCCTTTCCAGCCTTTGTTCTCAAGCTGCTCAGCTTCCCTGCTGAGAGGCGGGGAAATCTTCGTCTGGGTGGTTTGTTGCTAGGTGTCAGTGGCCCGGTGTTTGGGCTTTTCAGCATCTTCTTGGGTTTTCCAGTGATATGGGTCAGCCTAGGCCAGTCCTTTTTCAGACTCACTCAGACAGCTCGGCAACACATACACATCCATGTCTGTTAGCTGCCCTGAGAGCAAACTTAATCCTTTCCCTCCACTCCCCACTGGGTAGCAATGCAAAGTCTAAGGGAAACTGAGGCATACACACAGATTTCATAAAAATATTACCAAAAGTTCCCACTTTGTCACAAAGGAAATTATCTGGGGGCCGCAACCCCCTGCTCTGGGATGTGTCACCTTTTCCTGAGGTTCCCTCCACACCAGCCCCATGGGGCTGCCCTTCTTACCCGCATTTCCCCAGCACACCCCTTACCTCCACCCTAGTCTGCAGCTGCTTCCTCCACCCCCACCCCCCACGCATATCAATCTTGCTGGGGCTTCAGAGAAACAAGAGGGAGGAGCGTGGCCAAGTGTGGTGTCAGCACCTTCCCGGCCAATACTGAGGACACTGCTGTTTCCTGGGATTGTTGGACTCATCTGCTGGCTGATTTATAGCAGGGCTTGGCTGCAGGACAGCACGGTCTGCCTACCTGCCCCTGAGTGGTGGATGCCTTGGCTGTGATGGCAGAGGCAGGAATGGGCGGAGGAAGGAGAGGCATCGTGGGTGCTCACCTGGAGGACAGTTCAGGGGGTCGCCCCAGGGGGAGAGAAGGGGCTGGTGAAGCTTGCTGCAGGAATGTGAGGACTGGCCAGTTTATTGGCTAGGAACTCTGCCTATGGATGAGCCAGGAGCCAAGGCACAGAGATGGGAGAGCTGGGGTTGGAGAAACCTCTCCCACCCTGTGCCCTTTACCCTTGGGAGTGCGAAGCTGCTGTCCCTTTGCATGGGAGGGGGACTGCATAGGGATCCAGCATGTGTATAGGCCAAGCATAGGGGGAGCTACAGCCACAGGGGACTAGTGTGCCATGGTGTCCACCAGCCCTTAGAGGCAAACCTCCTCCTCGTCCCCCCTCCCCTGCACCAGCCACCAGCCAGATCTGACTTGCACGGGAAGGGGCTGCTCTGCACAAGTCACATTGGGGAGCCAGGCCTGCCTCTGCGAGAGAGGAACCTTGGGCCTGTCCTGGGTGCTGCCTCCCCTTCAGCTGTGCAGGTGCCACCCTGCACCAGCGCTCGGGTGGCTCCGCACCCCAGAGCTGGCCCGGCGACTCGAGCGTGGGAGCTTGCGGCAGTTCCCGCTTCGCCGGCGGTTCCAGCCAACATAATGAAATGGGCCGAAGCCAGAAGCAGCACGCCAGGGCTAAACAGTCTGGGCACTGCGTCCATGGTGAAGAGGGGTGAGGGGTGGCATTGGGGACAGCTAGCCAAGGGGAGGTTGCCAAGCCAAACAGTAGCAAAGGTGGAGGAACTTGTGTGAGAGCGCGAGAAACCCAGTTCAGGTTCTTCCCCTCCCTGCAAGGGGCTGCTCCCACAATCCACTTGAGGGCGTGTTGGGAGTGTTGCTCCCCGGGCTCTCTCTGGAAACAATAAGTTTGTCTATCTGCTTATCCTGTTTCCTTGTGTTTGTGGAGCTGGCTGGCTGGCGAAAGGGCACGTGCGAGCATGGAACGCAGAGGCCATGCTAAGGGAGAGAGAGGGCCAAAGAGAACAGCGTAGGGGTGCAGGACAGCAAAAACCACTCAGCCGGACCTAGGTAGGGAGATATACCCTAGAAAAGGGCAAGAGAAAGCCAGCTCCAGTGGGAGGGGGGAGGAGCGCTAGGGAGCGACAGGAGCAAATCAGCAGTGACCCGGCTGGGGCCAGCTGAGCCTCCTTCCCTCGACCCACCGGGGGATGCTGAGTCAGGGTATTATTTATCATTACATTAAGACTGGAAGACAGGAGGAGCCAGACCTTGGAAACCAGCACCACTTGCTACAGCACAGTCCCTGGCCAAAGCAAACCTGCGCTTCAGCTGGGGGCTGTTGCGTGATGGTCACAGGTGGGAGAAGCGTGGAGGCCTCAGCCAGTCAGCGGTGGGGAAGGGGTCTTTTCCTCCGTCCTGTTGGTTGGATCCCGCTCGTTCTCTGCCCTTCCCCCACTCCTTCCTCCCCCCGCCCTCCCCTTTGGCTCTTGGCTTTCCTTTCTGGGTTATTGAATATGCAAGTGTCTCTCGCTGACACCATCTCTGATCCCTTAATCCAGCTGCCCTGGTAATTCCGCAGCCCCAAATCAGCTCAGATCTCTCCACAGACGTAAGCCTCCTTCTTCAAGGGCTTGCTTTTCTTCCCTGCTCCCCTCCACCCCCACCCCACCCTGCCGCTTCTTCATCCTATTTCTGCCCTTCGGGTCTCTGCATTGGAAATTGGTTGGGGTTTAGCAGCAGAGGGTTTAGCAATATCTTTAGTGAGTGTCCCTGGAAAAAAAAAGAAGAATGAAGAGAGAATCCTTAATCTCAAATAACTAAGATGCATTTTTTTCTCTTATTTCTTCCTGCTCCCCCCACCCATGCCCCAGTTGGAGAATGGGAATGTCTCCTTAGCCCTCAGCAGAGGGAACTCAGCCAAGGCTGGGGATGCACTGACAGCATAGTGGGAGAGGGGGTCAGTGTGAGAATGGGGATGTGTCAGCAGGGGGTGCTCCTGCGTGGAACGGAGAAGGGTAGATCGGGCCAGAGAAGGGAGACTGCAAATGGCTCCTTGGCACTAGTGGGGGATCTCTCACCCGAGTGGGGTGTGTTGGCAGCCCCTGGGAAGAGGGGACTCTAGGATGGAGCAGAGAGGATGTTGGTTTGGTGTCAGTATGGGGTGCTATTCTCCAGGTCAGGATGAGTCTCGGAGCCTGAGAGTGGGGGCGGACAGCAATGTTTCCCTGCTACCAACAGGGGGTGCTCTCCCACGCTGGGGTAAAGCTGCTAATGATCCTTTCCCCTCATCCTGATGAAGCTGGTTGGATTCTTTAACCAGCCTGGGCAGGAAATAGTTTGGTCTCCTGTCCTGGCAGTAGGCACCACAAGAGCACAAATAAATAAAATTAATAATACAGCACATGCTGCCCACGTCAACCGGGTGCAGCTTCTGTATACCTGTCCCATACCAAGTACAGGAGCCAACCGTTGCTGGAGGGCTCTGCCTGACAGCCCCCATCCGCCCTGTGCCAAAACACCCCTCTGCTCCGGCATGGGCGTCCGGCGCTCACAATCCCCTCTCCCCCGGGTCCAGACATCCCTCTCTGAGCCCTGCTCGCGAAGGCTGCGTTGTGCCCAATCCTCGCCTGCACCGAGACGAGGGAATTATTTTCGGAACGAGAGCGGTTATACAACCAATGAATTATTTATCATTTTGCATCAAGGAAAAAACCCCATTTAGTTGGGATTCTTATTTATTTATCGTCGGCATGCGCGCGTTTGTGTACGGCGCGCTTTCCGTTCTCTACACCGGCAACAAACTCCTTGGGGCTGGGTTGGCTTGGGTTGTGTTTTCTTTATGCTCTGGAGTTTTAAGCCGATCATAACACAGCCGTGTCCCTCCCTCTGTTCCATTCTCTCCCCCCCCCCGCACAACCAGGCTGTGATTCCATTACATAACGAAACCCAAGTACCCTTCTGGCTATCACTGATACAAGATTATGTTGCAAGGGATCCCTTTGCCAAGGCTTATCAGCATAGCAGGCAATACCGCCTCCCCCCACCCACAACGCTCTCTTTTCTGCTCCTCCCTGTCCCCAAGAAACTAACAGCCCTAGCTGTCTTTTTCCGTATTTCAAAGCCCCCCTGATTGATGCCTCCTCTTGTCTCTCGTGTGTTTCCTTTCCAGATTCCGGTGACAGATGGATCGCTCGCTCGCTCGCTCTCTAGCTCTCTATATTTTTGTTTTCAAGATGTTTGATCTGAAGTTCTGAAGCATCTCGGAGGGGACCCAGGATAGGGGGAGGAGGAGCAACCCCGGGAGCCCAGCGACCGAAGTGGCAGCTCCTCCAAGTCACCTTGTGGTCGTGGGGGAAGGCGGGGAGGGTGTGTGTGTGTGGGGGGGTGTCGTTCCTGAGCCTCCAAGAAGATCTGTTGTTTAATTTTTGTTTTGTTTTAAAGAGAAGCACAGATTTCCGCTCCCCCCTCTTTTTCCTGGATTGGGAGCGGCAGGAAGGAGTGGATTTTGCCCCCTGTTGCTCTACACCCCAGGGTTGGCACGGAGGGAAAGAAAAATGTTGGTGACGGCACCGGATAGAACTGAGGTGCCTGTGCCCTCCTATCGCTAACCAGCAAGGGAGCGTCGCCTCTCATCCCCTCCCTTTGCTCTTCGGAGGCTTGTTTTCTTTTTTGCCCGTGGGGGGAGGGGGGGCGCCGCATCTGAACATGCTGTGTCTGGGCTTGTGGGCGGCCGCCCTGCTCTGTGTGTTCTCCCCTGGCACGGTGCATGGCGACTGCTGGCTGATCGAGGGGGACAAGGGTTACGTGTGGCTGGCCATCTGCAGCCAGAACCAGCCTCCCTACGAGACCATCCCCCAGCACATCAACAGCACAGTGCATGACCTGCGCCTGAATGAGAACAAGCTCAAGGTGGTGCTGTACTCCTCCCTCAACCGCTTCAGCAACCTCACCGACCTGAACCTGACCAAGAATGAGATCTCCTACATTGAGGACGGGGCCTTCATGGGCCAGGCCAACCTACAGGTCCTGCAGCTGGGCTACAACAAGCTCACCAACCTGACGGAGGGCATGCTGCGCGGCATGGCCAGGCTGCAGTTCCTCTTCGTGCAGCACAACCTGATTGAGGTGGTCACACCCACTGCCTTCTCTGAGTGCCCCAGCCTGATCAGCATCGACCTGTCCTCCAACCGGCTCAGCAGGCTGGAGGGGAACACCTTCACCAGCCTGAGCAACCTGATGGTGTGCGAGCTAGCTGGCAACCCCTTCAACTGCGACTGCAGCCTCTACAGCTTCCTCACCTGGCTGGTGGTCTTCAACAACGTCACCAAGAACTACGACCGGCTGCAGTGTGAGACCCCCCGGGAGTTCGCCGGCTACCCGCTCCTGATGCCTCGACCCCACCACAACCGCAATGCCATCACCATCTTCCAGTCCATGTGCCGGGGAGGCACCATCCCATCCCTCTCAAGGATCAACCCCACCCCCTACACGCCTGACTCCCAGAGAGACCTGGATGAGAACTCGGGGTTCAACCCCGGGGACTTCCTCTCCGTTGAGCCCCCGGCCTCCTCCACCACCGACTCCTCATTCAACCCCAGCATCAAGCTGCACCACGTGACCATCACCTCAGCCACCTTGGTGGTGACGATCCCCTCACCCTTCAGCAAGATGTACGTGCTGGTCCAGTACAACAACAGTTACGTCTCTGATGTCACGACCCTGAAGAACAAGAAGGAGTATGTCACCCTTAGCAAGCTGAAGGCCCACACGGACTACACCTTCTGTGTGGCCTCCATCCGCAACTCCAAGCGCTACAACCACACCTGCCTGTCCTTTGCCACCAGGAGCAAGGGAAGGGAGGATCCAGTGCCCAATACCTCCACCACCACTCACTACATCATGACCATCCTGGGCTGCCTCTTCGGGATGGTCATCGTCCTGGGGGTGGTGTACTACTGTCTGAGGAAGCGAAGGATGCAGGAAGAGAAGCAGAAGTCCCTCAACGTCAAGAAGACCATCCTGGAGATGCGCTACGGCTCGGATATAGACACCAGCTCTATCGTCCACTCTTCGCAGAAGCTGGGCGAGCCGCCCGTCATCCCTGTCTCGCGGATGTCCTCCATCCCTTCCATGATCGGGGAGAAGCTGCCCCCATCCAAGTCAATGGAGGCTGGGATGGAGACCCCCAAAGTTACTACCAAGGGCAACTACATTGAGGTGCGGACGGGTGGCGGGGATGCCCTGGAGAGAGCCCAGCGGGATGACGATCTGCGTGAGCTTGACAACGGCCAAGGCTCGGCAGCTGAGATCTCCACCATCGCCAAGGAGGTAGACAAGGTCAACCAGATCATCAACAACTGTATCGACGCCCTCAAGTTGGACACGGCCTCCTTCCTGGGAGGAGGGAGTGGCGTCGACTCAGACATGGCGTTTGAGTGCCAATCCATCCCTGCCGGCTCCTCGGGTGGGCTGGAGCGGCCTGGCTTCCTGTCGCCACCGTACAAGGAGAGCTCCCATCACCCCCTGCAGCGCCAGCTGAGCGCGGACGCAGCTGTGGCCAGGAAGACCTGCAGCGTCTCATCCAGCGGCTCCATCAAGAGTGCCAAGGTCTTCAGCCTTGACGTGCCAGACCACCCGCCAATGAGCAAGTCGGATTCCAAGTACATCGAGAAAGGCAGCCCACTCAACAGCCCCCTGGATCGTCTTCCTCTGGTGTCCCCGGGTGCCATCCACCACCTGGAGGTCAAACCTTCCTACCATTGCAGCGAGCACCGACATTCCTTCCCGGCCCTGTACTACGAGGAGAGCGCTGACACTCTGAGCCAGCGGGTGTCGTTCCTTAAGCCGCTCTCCCGCTCCAAGCGGGACTCCACGTACTCCCAGCTCTCCCCCAGACACTACTTCTCGGGCTACTCCTCCAGCCCCGAGTACTCATCTGAGAGCACCCACAAGATCTGGGAGCGCTTCCGGCCTTACAAGAAGCACCACCGGGAGGAGGTTTACATGGCGGCTGGCCACGCCCTGCGGAAGAAAGTCCAGTTTGCCAAGGATGAGGATCTGCACGACATCCTGGATTACTGGAAAGGCGTCTCCGCTCAGCAGAAGTTGTGACTGTCTCTTTAAAAGGAAAGAAAAAAACCCAACAACCACCAACAAAAGAACCACTTGACTGTGAACAAAAACCGAACAGCCCCCTCCCCCATGACAAAAATGAACCAAGAACCGTTTCTTACAAAGTTTACAAAAAAAAAAAAAAAAAAGCAAGAAAGCAAGAAAGCAAACAAAAAACAAACTCCCGCAATGAATTGTCTCTCCTGTGTTATGGGGACCACTGTTCCTCCTGCAGCTGGTTGGGAGGAGCTGCCTGCTTTGACACTGTGGTAATGATGCTGATGGGCTAGCGGGAGGGAAGGACGAAGAGGGGGTTAGGCATGGGCGGGGGGCAGAGAAGGATGCTAACCAGGCCTAGACTAAACCACTAACCATCGCTTTTATGTTCCTGTTGTTATTTTGTTCCAGATTGTGGGGGTTTTTAAGGATGGGGGTGGGGCTTCTGCGTACTCCCTTGGGGGGCAGCCCCCACCAAGAGAAAATGGGGGATGTCACCAAACAAAGAGCCCCTCCCTGGCATTTTAAGGGTTTGGGGGTCTTCAAGGCTTTCTCCCACCTCCCCAAGACTCATGGGGGTTGTACAGACTCTAGCATGTAACTGGAGGCTCTCTCTCCTTTTCCTCCACCTCCGACTCCATTAGGGTTCCCTGAGCTTGGGGTTTGGGTCTCCTGGCTCGTGGCCACATCAGCTTCCCTCATTCACTGAGGAAGGGGAGGTAGGGCAAACAGCACAGGGCTCTCCCCGCCTCCGGTGCATTTCAGAAGAGAGGTCACCGGCTTTCTAAGGCCCTGGGAAGCCCCCACCCCCAGCCCCAGCTGAACAGTCCAGTTGTCTTCCAGGAAATGGTGGGGAGCATGTTCTCTGGCATGGCAAAATGGGGTTCGCTAATGGCAGGGCGATGGGGAAGTGGGGAAGAAGACGGGAATTCCCAACTGTGCTGAGATCTGAAGGGTTCCCCCTCTCACCCCCACCCCAGAGCTGGGGAGGGGCACGCATCTCCCACCTCCTTCATTTGTGCTGCAGGTTCTGCACCCCCCCTTGTGCTTCGGGGTGGGGGTGGGGGATCAGACCCTTGAGGAGGGCCTCGGGGAGGAATAACAATCACAGGATGCTCCTATGCCTCCTCCCACCCAGCTAGATCAGAGCAGGGCCCCCTCTCCCTGGGGGGTGGGGGGGAGAATGAGTGGATGTATAAAAAGGCTGGATCTGGAGAGGACAGTGTGTGGGACCTGGATTCCACACAAATGGGGCACATGCGCCTCCCACGGATAGGCGAGAGCTTTGAGAAGAGGGGGTAAAATATGGGAGGGAGGGAGAGAGAGTGGGTAATGGCCAGGGGAAAGGAGGTACAGCCCAGGAGATTGGTTTCAGGGCAAGGGGTGGGGAAGGGGTGCAGCCTTGGGGGATGATTTCCTGGGCCCTCCCTTTGTGGGCTCTGCCATGGAGGTGGTGTTGGGATGGGAGAGTTATCAGCTCCTGGGCTGAGCTCTCTCGCCGCCCTCTGCAAAACTCCAACAGGCCTCCTCCTCCTCCGTATTGGGCTGGTCCTCTGTGCCACTCGCCACAGTGCCCACCCCTCAGAGGGAATCCTCAATGTGCCTGCAAACCCCACATGCCCCGTCCGCTCTCCTCCCTGCACTGCTCCCTGGGGCTTGGGCCCTAGCTCCCCGCCAACTGGGGAGAGGCGGGGGCGGGGGCTACAGCCCACTGCCCTCCCATCCCCCTGTCTCTGAACAAACTAACAAAGCACAATCTTTGGTACCCACCAAATCCCCGGCCGTGTCCATTGTGGGGGAGCCTGCTTGTGGGGAGGGGGTTGTTTCAAGTGCAACTGGCTGCCCCTCTCCCCAACCTTTGACAATCTTTCCCCTTTCTCAGATGGGAGCAAGGCAGAGGCCAAGGTCTCCCCTCCCTCCCGTCCAACGCTGTCTGAGCTTGTCTCTCCAGGGGGAGGCCGCATTGCGGCTGGCTCCAGCCTCTGCCCCCAGGCCACACACAGAGCCTGGGAGGGGGGCGTTCCCTCCGAGGAACTGCTCAGAGCCTAGGGGATGGTCAGAGGCTCTGGCTATGTTGCAGGGTTGGGGCCAGGGGAGACAAGGGTACAGGGCATGGGTATCTCTCCACAGGAGCCACTGGGCACAGGTACCAGTATCTGTCAGACAGCTTGAATCCTATTAATAGGAGCTAGTTAGTATAAACAGATTCTCATATGCGGTGTTGTTGTAGCCCTGTCGGTCCCGGGATATGAGAGAGACAAGGTGGGTGAGGTAATAGCTTTAATTGGACCAACTTCTGTTGGTGAGAGAGACAAGCTTTCCAGCCATCGACCTCACCCACCTAGTCTGTCAAACAGATTCTCGGCTATTAGTGGGCAACAGCACCATCCAGTGGCTGGTGTGGTAAATCCCAGGGGATTATTTCCTGTGGAGATTGCAAAGTGTATTCCCTATGGAGCGCCTAGGGAAGAGATCCTAGGGGTATAATCCCAGAGAAGGTCCTAGGGAAGGGCTCTTGGGGCATCGTCCCTATGACGATTCCAATGTTAAATACCCAAATGCAACCCCAGGCTCATGTTTCCTCAGACCCCTTTGCTTGTCAGCATGCATCATGGGCTATTTTGCCAAGCGTTGACCCCAGCCGTAACTCAGCCCCTCTGCCCCCTGAGCTTGAGTAGTGAGGGGAAAGGTGCATGGGGATCTGGGGTTCAGAACAACTCCAGGGGGCTCATGAAACAAGGGAGCCTGCAGATGAAGAGAAGGGGTTAGACGATGCTGACTCCCATCTTTTTAGGAAAGGGCGAGAATCTGCTGGGGGGTTGGCGGGGGACCAAGTCCTGTGAATTCCCTGTCCTGTTATCTTTCTCTCCCCTCTGCTTTTCCTCAATGGTACTGCCAGTGCCTGGGAAGTCCCATAAGCTATTCCATGTGGCCACATGGTGTGGGGTGAGCTGGGGGGGCTATACTTTGCCAGGATCTCAGCTCCCATTCCATCCCCAAGGGAAGGAAAGGAGATGGAGAATAAGGGGGGTGGGTGAAGGGGTGGGGGGCTGCTGCTGGTCTCCTGGAAGGAGAAACTCCTCCTGTTGCCTGGGGTGGGGTTGGGGGTGGGTTCCAAGGGGTGTGCAACCCAAGCTCCTTCCGCCCCACAGTGACCCCCAGCCTTGGGGTGGGGGAGGAAAGGTTTGCACAAGAGGACTGTTCTGAGGGGATGGGAGGGGGAACAGCCCACCCCTCCTCCCCGCCGCTGGCTGGCGAATGGGAAGGACAGCCAGCAAAGTACACACACACCATGGCTGAAACGAGCAGATCTAACCTTATCTTTGCATGATGATTTGACTGTATTTTTCTGAGCAAACACCTGTTGTGTATGTGCCAGTTCGTTGAGATTTAATCCCTTCCCTCTCCCTGGTCCCTCCCCTCCCCACCCTCACCCCGTTGTGATTGGACGAGAGACTTAAGATCTTTGGAGGGAGCGGACGCCAGAGAGAACCCAAGCCGGGTGCCCCAGCTGAACGATGCCCCAGCCCTTCACTCTGCACCTATCCAGCCCCTTCATCCCATCCCCTGCAGGTTTCTTAGCTCCTGGTTAGGGTAGTGGCTACATCACGGTCAGGTGTGATGGGCCTGGCCCTGCAGCCCTTGCTCACTCTTGTGGTCGTTAGCCCCTCCTCCGGCCCCCACGGTTGTCAATAGAGCCACTTGCATGAGCAAGGCCCCCAGCATCTGCTCCAGCCTGAACCCACGAGTGAGGCCTGTCAGTGGAGAGGCAGAGCCTTGGTTTGGGGTGACATGGAGTGCCCCAGCTTTGAGGACCCCTCTGATGTCTTCAGGGCTGATCTCTGAAGTCAATGGAAAGACTCCTGCTGATTCGAGTGGGCTTTGGGGCTGACCCTTTCCATCCCCCCCCTCAGATAGCTGGCAGGGCGGAGCTTGGCCAGGGGGCACTGTGTGGTGGAACTGCTAATGCCTTTGGGATGGAGGGGTGTGTTAAGGGGGCCGCCCCGAGTCTCCTGCTCTGTCTGCAGTTCCTGGACCTCCCACTGCCAGGCTGTGAAACCACTCAGAGGAAAGGGTTTCCTTGGGGCAGACTCAGAGCCTGAAGCTTATGGCTAGTTTCTTGCTTTGTTTCTGTGCTGGTGGAGAGAACCCAGGATTCATGGCAGGGAGGACAGGAATCTTTGCTCAATTGGAAGGAGCAGAGCTGGATTCCTGGGATGGACACTGGGTGCAGCCCCCCCCCCTCGGGAGAAGGGGAAGAACTGGATTCCTGTGCCCCTGGGATGGACTCTGAACCCTAAGTGGATTGTTGTTCCCCTTGCAAGAGATGCTAGGTTCAGCCCCCGCTTGTGCTGTATTGTTCACTCTTCGCTGCCCTGCGTCCTATGTCGTACCATTCCTCCCGAGGCAGGTGTGAAATATTCATGAACAACAAATGAAAATTAATGTCAAGAAATGCTAGCTGAGGCGGTGTCCATGTGTTTGCAATGCTAATCAGCGCCCCTGCCCGCCAGAGTCTCTCTGAGGCAGCTCACAAGGAGAAGGGGCGCAGGGGAGCGGGGGTGGGCAGCAGAAAGCAAGAGGCGGGATGGGTGGGAGGGATCAGAGAGAGGAGCGAGGGATGAGACGAGACAGAAGGGAGGGAAAGAGAGATGAGAGGGGAAGGTGGCGGAGTGGGAGGTGGGGGATTTGGAGCAATGGAGGGGAGGTGGAAGAGGAAGACGGGACAATGGAAAGGAGAGAAAAGGGTGGGGATGCTGGAGAGGAGGAAGTGGGTGGGGGCAAGGAAGAAGGGTGAGGTTGACAGAGAGGAGGAGGAGTTGGGGTGATGGAGGGGAAGGGGTGACAGTATACGAAGGGAGGATAAAGGAGGGATGGCAAAGATGTAGAGATGGGACTAGAGGAGGGGTGTCAAGTGAGGAGAGGAAGTGACAGGGCTGGGATGGACTGATGGAGAGGAGAGAACAAAGAGGGAAGAGGATGGAGGAGACTGAAGTGACTGAATGGAGGAGCAGATAGGATATCTGAGAGGCAGCAGTGGAGGATGAGGCTGGATCGATGGGGTGGCTCTGGCCTCTCTCTGTGGGTACTGTACCATTTCCTAGTAGGGCTGGACACAGGAAGCAGCGTGGCAGGGAGCTGGCACTTAGAGCAATGGGCCAAGTGGGGACATTCAGAGCGCGCATCACTGGAAGGCTAGCCCAATCGAACTATGGCTAGAAGCATATCTTGGAACACTCCTCCTCTGTGGACGCCTCAATTGGTGAAGATCCTCCCATCTGGAACCTACCCAGTGCAACCCCCCACCGTCTCAGCCTGGGATGTAGGGAGTTCCTCTGCATAGCTCAGCATGGGGAATGCTTAGCAAGTCCTGCTACCCAACGGGAGGCACCTTGGGGTGGCCAACCAGTGCCTGGCGCACATGAAGCTGCCCAGATTTGTAGGGCATCCCTTCCTGGCCAATGGCATCCCAAGGAACATGGGAACACATAATTGATAACAGGCTCCTCACTCTAGCACAGGAAGGTGTAACACGATCCAATGGCTGGAAGTGGAAGCTCGACAAATTCAGGCTGGAAATAAGGTGTACATTTTTGACAGTGAGGGTCATTGACCATTAGGACAACTTACCGAGGGTTGTGGTGGATTCTCCATCGCTGGCAATTTTTCAATCAGGATTGGCTGTTTTTCTAAAAAATCTGCTCTAGAAATTAGTCTGGTGAAGTTCTCTGGTCAGTGTTATAAGGAGGGCAGGCTAGATGATCACCGTGGTCACTTCTGGCCTTGGGATCTATGTCTCTCTGAACAAGGCAAGCTACTGGTGGTGGTGGGTGGGTTGTTCTTAACTCATCTCCCCGTGGGGATCTGCTGTGTTGGAGAATCCTGTCCCTTCCCTTCCCTCCCCCAGAGGTTTCTGGCGTTTTACCCCAGGAGGGAAGAGTAGAGGCTGTGACACATTGAAGTCTCTTGTGGCACTGGCCTGTCTCTGTACCTCACCCCCACCAGACCACCGCCCCCCACACAGCCAGGGGCTGTCTCTGTGCTGCTCCCCCCAACCCTCTCTGGGTGGGATGCCTCCATCTCCTCTCCTTTCCCTGGAAGGGATGGATTTCCCTTTGTCCTCTGCTCCCTCCTTCCTCCCATCAGGCCACACCATCATAGGGACACTTAGCCTTTGCCTCCACTTCCCCACCCCACATGAGGCCTTGCTCTCAGGTGACCCCTGCTCTAGAAAGCCCACTTCCTCTGCCCCTGGGCACACTGGGGAGAAGGCTGGTGGTGAGGGGTGAGGTCAGCCCAGCTCTCCCACTCACATGGCTTTGTCACAAGAACAACACCAGAGGGCCAGAGAAGGGCAGAGAGCCAGCGGTTCCCTCTCCAGTGCCCACCCCATGCACCCCTTGAATGTAATTCAGATCCGGAGGCAGCTGCCCGGATTGGTTCCTCGCCACCCGCTCCTGTCCCTCCTCCTGTAACGACCCTGTGACCCTTGGTTGTGTACGAACACACTTTATTTTTATCTTGTTTTTATTTTTATCCCTTCCCCCTTTGTTTTAAACTGAATGGCACGAAATCGTTTTTCCTCAACTCGGAGATTCCTGTATGGAGAAAATCAATTTCTATATTTGCAATAAATTTCTTATTAAAAAAAAAAAAGCAAACAAAAAACAAACAAAACGAAATGAGCAAGTCTGTGTCTGAGTCTGCTTGTCTCTTGCCGCCCGGGGTGGGATGGAGTTGGGGAGGGGCGCTTCCTGGGATGGGGGAGTGACCATAGGGAAAGTTGGGGTGGGAGTGGGGCGTGATGGAAATGAGCTGGGGGAGAGAAAGAGCAAGATGAATGGCTGAATTCACAGTGGTGCGTAGCCCCCAGCAGATTCCACTGAGAACAAAGGCATGCCCATGTCACCTGCATCTCTGCTCTTGCCCTGCATCTGCTCCGTTTAGCCACTGCCTCTCTCCAAGTCTACCCCATTTCCCTCCTACGTCCCACCTCCTCCCATGTCTTGTTGGCACCATCCTTCACCCTGCATCCTGGTCCTTTCTGTTCCCTCCATCCCACACCCAGTTCACTCCCCACTTCATTGCCCTGCTCCCTGTACCTTTGCACCCCTGGGTTCCAGGTCCCCTCCTGCTGTTTCCATGTCCAATTTCTCCAAGGTCTGTGTGTTCTCCAGGGCTTCTCATACTATTCTTGTGCATGTAGATTCGATTGCACACATCTAATGGCAGCTTTTGAGCAGCCTCTACTTCCTATCTGTATCAGCAAAAGCAAATGAGCCAGCCCTCAGATGTACAGATTTTACAATCTGGGCTGGGGAGGGAAGGTGGCCCGAACACACTTTCTGCTCCCCCTGATCTCAGGACTGCTGGGGACTGACACCGCTCCCGCCTAACGCAGAGCAGCCTTGGAGATGCTCTAAGTTATGCCTTCTGCAGCCAACCACTACACTGACAGTGTTATGTGTGGTTCTCCACCCCCTTCCTCTCCAGCTATGTTCCTTTCCTGTCCTGACATCACCTTGCAGGGAGTGTGGTACTATGGCAACAGCAGATGTGCCTCACTCAGGGATTCCTCTGTGTCAGAAGGAGTCCCTGGGTGCCCTTCTAGGGTACCTGGCTGGCTGTTGTTCTGAGAATTCAACTCACTACATCTAGAGTACATGTAGAGATACAAAGGAGAGGCCTGGGGAGACCTACTGAGCATGGGAAGGACTGGGAGGACTCGAGGAGGTGAGCATGATCTCATAAGAAAGAGGAGTAGGCCTGGATATAATCAAGGCCCTGTGTACACCATGGAAAGGTGTTACAAGCTCCCTGGATTCTGCATCACTCTGGTGCAGACAAGGGAGCCTGAGGGATCTATAGCTGTTAAACTACACATCTGGGAAAGTTTAATGAATTAAATATAACCATTAACAATCCAGTCAGTACAGTAGCCCCTGGCATTTATTTTGAGATTAGATTTTGTTTATGCTGGCCCCACGTTCTCTGTGTCTGATACAATAGAGATTTTGGTCAGCATGTCACAGGGTGGCTGGCCCTTAGTTTAAGGAGAGATGGGTCTGAGCCGGCCTGTGTGGCCAACCATTCTTCTCCCCAGGTGGGGAAAATGAAGGTGGTCAGGTGACTGTCAGGCCTCTGGGGTGGATAAAGAAGACACCTGGAGAGAGTGCTGGCTGAAGCTGAGGGCTATGGTAGTGGTGATGCAAGGAGCAAGAAGGCTCCTGCAGAAGACCTTGAGCTAGCAGGGGAAGGCTGTTTTGCCTGTTGCCCTACCCTGTGATCTGGCCTCCAAGCCATGGCAGCAGGTAGGCAGAATGCAGTGCATTGCAGTGTTGACATTTCTCTTGATTTTTTTTTTCTCCTTCCCACCTGTGACAGTATCTGGGCAGGGGCTGACCAGTCTGGGATGGTATGAGACGTTCCAGCCCCCTAGGGAACTTGAGCCGTCTGATTAGCTGCTGGCCTCCTGGGGCT
Organism: Chrysemys picta bellii; assembly: GCF_011386835.1. Classification (NCBI taxonomy): domain Eukaryota; kingdom Metazoa; phylum Chordata; order Testudines; family Emydidae; genus Chrysemys; species Chrysemys picta. The sequence continues at coordinate 95,338,756 of NC_088791.1, forward strand.
GGGCAATGGATCCAAACTGCTACAGCCAGAGTTCTCTGTCTCTCCCCCTCCCCTCAGCATCCCAGTGCTATCCTGGCAGGAGGGGAGGCAAAGCAGAAAGAGTAAGAGTTCTGCAGCACAGGGGGGCTCTGTTCCTATCCCCTCCCCTCCTGTGAGCAATGGGGACAGGACAGTGTCCCCCCTTTCCTCTCCCTGCACAGCCCCCAGCCTAGGAAGGGGTGGAGGAATGAAGGGCCCCTGGATCTTCCCCCTTGCTTGGTAGGGGGAGAGGGGACCCTGTAGCAGTCCCCCCAGGCCTGGGAAAGGAGGGTGAAGAATCCCAGGAGGAGCAGAGATGAGGTAGGGGGGATGAACTGGAGGAGGCAGGAGCTGATGGGGGTACAACTGGGGGTGGAGGAGACTGAGGGGGTTGCACTGATGGAGGTGCTGAAACTAGGTGGATGGGGGCAGAATTAATTGCTGGGCAGGGGACGGGCAGATATGGGGTGAGAGCTCCTGCAGTAGGGGCTGAAATCCTGTTACCTGGTAATACTGGGAGTGTGAGCAGCACTGTCACACCCACGATGGGCATGGGGAGTTTAGAAATCAGAGACCGACCAGAAACAAACCCCACAATTTAATCTAAAAAACCCCAACTCATGATTTTTTGGGGGGGTCCAACTCCTGACTCTGGATCTCTTGAGCCTGGTGTTACCACTGAACCCCAGCAGATGCTGAGGAGGGGCTGTTGAGAACGCTTGGCTTTGAGTTCCGTTTGTTTTGACAGACTCTGTTGCCAGTCCAGATGGAGCTAGAAGAGAGTAATTGGAGGGCAACTGGAAACTGTGTAAGGGCTTAATAAACTGGACCCCAGAAGAGTCGTCTTGTTTTTGAATGCCTTGGACTGTGGTGTTTTTAAGGAGCCCTGAAGAGTGGAAATTCAGGCAGAGGTGCTGCAGGGCCATCCCAGGCCATGAGGGTGTGCACTGGAGGCAGTGACGGTTACAAGGAAGACTGTATAAATTGCATGGTAAAAGCTATCAGGTGGTTTTGGTAACTGAGTAAGGGGCAGTCGTGGCTTGTGGTACCCAAGAAGGCGCTGGAGTCACTTTGGGATTGTGGGATGAGCACATTAACCAAGTGCTTCTGCTAAATGTTCAGCAGTGAAACAGTTACCAGTGCTAAATTGCCATTGTTTGGTTTCTGGTTGGATGTATAATCCAGTTGAATTGGGTTGTCTCAGCTATTGTTTCAGGCTGTCTGCAGACTCAGGAAGTCAGTGTTGCATCGGGCTGAACTTAGTTCCTGTTTTCAAGGTTATTTTCACAGCCATGAGGGCTAGAAACTTACCGTACACCAGAATTTGTGTCTCTTTTTTGGTAAGAGGTAGAATCAATGGCAAGTTGCATGGCTGCAGATTGCACACAACATTACAGCCAAGGGCCTGTGCAATGTGCTGGTATGTGTGCAGTGTTGCCCTCTACTGGAGGGCATGTGTCAAGCCTGGCAGTGTGCCCATGTCTGTCTGGTGTCTAAAGCCCCAGGAGATAGACCGTACTCATTGTAAGGCTGCAGATTCTTCGGTGTGTGTTTCAGTAGAACGGCAATAAGACATGGGGCCAGTTATCCGTTCCACCTCCATGCTAGGACAGCAGCAGCGACCAGGGCCAGCCCTGTGTATTGGCCAGGCTGGAAAATGGTTTTGGCACCTTCCCAAATGGCTGAGTAAAAACTAAAACACCGCCCCACCACCCACACACAATTTGGTGCCCCTGTGAGTTGGCCCCTGCCGTGATTACATGACCCTGAGGCTGGCCCTGCCAGGTACCCTCAGCTGGTTGTTTAGAGGCCTACAGGAAATGGGTGGGTATTTCAGCTCCTTGGGAACTCGCAGCCACCCCACCAACAGCACTAACTGAGACCCCGGCCAGCAGGTATGGAAGCCAAAGATTAAACTGGTCAAGGAGACTGAACTGCCCACTGAAGGTTGAGACACATCGGTGGAGCAGAGAGATACTTGCCATGTTGTGCTAGCTCTGGGGATGGAGAGAGGGCTGCTGGGCAGTCTATGTAAAATATAAGGGACTGGATGGGGAGGGGATATTTCTGGTCCGGGACTCTGGTGTGGGAAGAGGTCTTGGTATAGCCTTGGTTCCCTGCCCCCTAGAGGGGATAGGAGGTGTACACGAAAAGCAAATGCACACAATAGCCAAGCAGAGGACTGAGGAGTGATCCTGCCAAATAACCACCTGTATTCGTCTAACTTCTATCCCATGCAGCAAATATTGCCGGGGAGGGAGAATCCCTAAATATCTAAAGGGGATGGGGACTGGCTGATGAGAGGAAGGATGGTCTGGGGGTTAGAGGCCAAGCTTGAGCTGGGGTAAATCTGGGTTCAATTTCCTGCTCTGCAGTAAACCTCCTGTATGATCCTGGGCAAGTCACTTAGGCCCATGACTTCGAAGGTATTGTGCCTTAGTTTCCTATCTGCCCAATAGGGAAGTGCTGTTATTCCCCATCTCCCAGGGAGCTGTGAAGAGAAATACCCTGACTAGGAGATGCTCAGATACTCCAGTGATGGGGTACTTAGAAGAGGCATCCAGGTGCCACAGATGGATGGCCTGGTTTTGTGGTCAAGGTACTGGCCTGGGATGCAGGAGATCTGTGCTCAGTGCCTGGCTCTGCGACAGATCACTTTGTCTGACTCTGGCCAAGTCACATGACCTCTCTGTGCCTTAGTTCCTTATGTGTAAAACAGAGATCCTGACACTGCTGTTGCCCTGCCCTTTGTCATATCCTCTCTCACTGTGTGTTTGTACAGCTCCTAGAACAAAGGGGCCCTGGTACCGGTTGTGGCCATAATACAAATACTGAAGGTGGGGAAGGACAAGGGTAACAGAGGATGGTGTGTGGGATTGTGAGTTTAGTCCAGAGGTTGGCAACCTTTCAGAAGTGGTGTGCCGAGTCTCCATTTATTCACTCTAATTTAAGGTTTCGCATGCCAGTAATACATTTTAATGTTTTTAGAAGCTCTCTTTCTATGTCTATAATATATAACTAAACTATTGTTGTATGTAAAGTAAATAAGGTTTTTAAAATGTTTAAGAAGCTTATTTAAATTTAAATTAAAATTCAGAGCCCTCCCCGGACCAGTGGCCAGGACCTGGGCAGTGTGAGTGCCACTGAAAATCAGCTTGCATGCCGCCTTTGGCATGCGTGCCATAGGTTGCCTACCCCTGGTTTAGTCCATGAAGACGGTGACTCTCCCTCTTGCTAACAGATCCTTCTTGAATCCTCTATGGAAGCATTAGTGTGGCGTCTGGCCTGCAGGCAGCGGCGGGCTGGGAGCATGACTGAGCCTGGTCAGTGCTGCCTTGGGAAATGAATCAAAAGCATCCTCGCTTTTTAAATAACGAAGCTAAAGAAAACCCTAAAAAAAAAAAAAAAAAAAAAAAATCAACAAAATAACATATTCCAAGACGTATCTCCATATAGATAGCCCAAAAGGGCTGCATTAAGAATTCATTGCAGCTCCTGCACCCAATTTTCCAGCCCAGTGCCTTGCCCTGCTCGTCTCACTCCGGCTTCGGAAGCGAGAGGAGACGGAGATGCTGCCCTGAGCGCAGGGGAGGGATGTCTTGATAACACCGCTTAGTGAGAGCTGGGGACGTCTCTCAAGGAGACCAGGAATTGTGGGGAAGAGTAGGGCTGGTTCTAGGGTTTCTCTGCTGCCCTTGGCAAACAGGCAAAGATCCTCCTCACCAGCCTGGAGTCACCCACACAAACAGTTACTGAGCATTTTCCTGTGCCTTCTATTTTGCTGCCCTAGGCGTCTGGCTGTTTGGATCTGTCTGGGGAGGAAAGAGAGATAGGGCAAGGGACTCTTTTATAATCATGGGTATGTAATGATGCTGCCCTTGGTGGGACACTTCTGAGAGTGCCAATTCAGGACAAATTGCTTAGAGCAGGAAAGTTACAGCTGAAGGCTGGGGTTCCTTTGCACACCAAGGCAAGGCAAACCAGACAGAGAAGACTTTGGTTTTACCCCACTGGCTAACCATAAGTCACACAAGCAATTCCCTTAGACATTCCAGTTTCCCAGTATCACCACCAGTGCCACTCGTTATGGGGATGAATGGTTATGAAAACCAATGCCCCAGTAAAAGAAAAAAGGTTCTCCTGATCCCAAAGGACCAAGCCCCAGACCCAGGTCAATATAGAAGTCAGATGTTACCACAAATCACACTGTTGCCAGTCCTTTAGAATCTAAAGGTTTATTCATAAAAGGAAAAAGATATAGATGAGAGCTAGAATTGGTTAAATGGAATCAATTACATAGAGTAATGGCAAAGTTCTTGGTTCAGGCTTGTAGCAGTGATGGAATAAGCTGCAGGTTCAAATCAAGTCTCTGGACTACATCCATGGCTGGGATGGGTCACTCAGTCCTTTGTTCAGAGCTTCAGTTTATAGCAGACTCCCTCCAGAGGTATGAAGCAGGATTGAAGACAAGATGGAGATGAGGCATCAGCCTTTTATAGTCCCTTGCCATGTGGTCTTTGATTTCTTTGTCCCAAGGACACGCTATCCAGCACATGGCATAGAAAAATCGTAGAGTTCTGTCCATAGGCAGGTCCCTGCATACCTTGCTTAGTCACAAGGTGTGTTTGCCTTCTCTCAATGGGTCAATTGTATAGCTGATGGTCCTTAATGGGCCATCAAGCAGGCTAGGATACAGGCTAGACAGAGCTGACACCAACTTGTCTGGGGTATCACCCAGAAGCATAGCATAAGTTTGAAATACAGACAGTATAGAGCCAATATTCATAACTTCAACTTCAAAAATGATACACATATACAGATAGCATCATTACAACCAGCAAATCATAACCTTCCCATAGACACCTCACACGACAACCTTTGTACAATATTTGCTGCAAATATTTAGCAGTGGTTGCAACAGTGATCTATACGATTACAGATTCTGTCAATAATGTCACAGGATACAAGTCTCAACCTGCATGGTGCCAAGTGGGGACCAGATCCACAGCTGGTGTAAGGGGGCTGGGGGCTCAATGGAGTTATGCCTAGGGGGTAGGGATCACTGCGGTATTTATTATAGACCTGTGAACCCAAGACATTGATTCGCCAGGGCAGTAAGGGCTTGGGGTGGACTCAGAGGCTGTAGAGGCTACCTCAGTGTCCTGTGTTGTATTTCCCAGCAGGTGGCGGGCAGGAAGCTGGTGAAGCGCTTGGAGAATTCATAGTTTTGCACGTCTCTAGCACCTTCCGCCAAAGGAGCTCAAAGTGCTCTACTAGCACTGGGCCAAATTCAGATCCAGCATTAGCAAGTCCAGCTCCATTAAAGTCTCTGCGCTGCTCCTACTTACATCAGTCTGAACAAGGCCCATTATCTGCTTAAACCCCGCAGTGCCCTGTGAGGTAGGGAAATACCATTTCAGATGGGGAAACTGAGGTACAGAGCAGTGAAGTGACTTGCCTGAGGTCACCCAGTGGGGTCAGTAGCAGAGAGAGTTGGAGTCCTCTGTTCTAACCATTACCTCATCCAGAAGAGTGGTGTCTCTGCTGTCTAGATTCTAGTCAAGCTGCTATACAGCACCCATCACGGTAGTATCTGAACACCGTCTAGCTAAACATGACTAGAACCTGTTGTGTGTGATTCCTTCTAATTCCACTCCAGCCCTCTCCTGGGGGGAAGGATCATGAAGGGGCACCACATCCCCTCAGCAAGGAGGTAGGGAATATCGGTCACAGCCAATGCTGCCTAGAGAAAAAGCAAGTTGCTGCCTCAGTTTACCCCAGCCTCGCTTCCTCGTTATTATGTCCCTGCTGTCCATCTGCCCATGACTCCCATCTCTGGAGTGGCAGCCAGGGAGCTAATTGGTATTTCTGATGCCGTCTGCTGAGCACTCTGCGACAGGCGCTGCCAGAACGAAGCTGTGATTTAGATAATTAGGGCTAATTACAGGCTTCTGGGGGCTCTGTTTCCACACAGGCTCTGTAAGGATAATACCCCCCCTTTCAGGACCATCTGGTGGAATGGAGCTTGAGGAAGGGGGGCACTGAAGAAGTGAAGCTGATGGCACCAAAGTGGTAACTGGGAAAAGGGTGCCCTTTCCCTCTCCACAGGGGCGGAAGAAGTGGGGATGAAGCAAACTGCTGTTGGCCATAGGACAGGCCACCTCATGGCCATCAGAGAGGCCCTGGCATGTGCAATTGGGCACAATGCTACCTGCACTGGGCACGCAGGTCAGATCAGGCATGGACATGAGTTGTCCAGGGATGGTTCTCCCAGCAGGGGCATCTCTGGCCAATGGAAGTTCTAACAAGGAGCTTCAGGAGGCTACAGGGCCAGGGATCCATGGGGCTCAGTAGCTATCCTACTGCAGGGAGGTCACTGAAATCCTCCCAAGAAAGCACGTAGGTGTTGCCAGATAGGTGACTAGCCAACGCTGAACAGCACCTCACTCCCCAAAGCACGTGGGGTGGCAAGCTGGGCCCCCGTGTGTGTGTCTGGTCCTTCAGCCCCTTCTGCACAAGCTTAGGCAGAAAAAGACTGCGTGTCCCAGGAGTTTGGAAAGGGGATCGGAGACACAAATAGCCATACCCCCCGTCACATGCCCCCAGCAGTGGGCATCCCTCTTTCCCCTGGGAGCCCTCTATCACATGCATCACCACTGTGGGCACCAGGGTGTGGCACAAGCTTCCTAAAAGTGGGGGGCCCATCGCATCCGAACCAAGGCCCCTGCCCTCGCTCCACCCCTTTCCGAGGCCCCATCCCCCAATCACTCCTCTCTGCGCCTCCCCCCCCCCCCTCGCTTGCCCTTATGGATGGTAAAAAGTGGGAGGGCCATGGCCCTCTGGCCCCCCCGTTCCAGCGCCCCGGTGGGCAGTAAGGACACTCGCTGAAGTGGGGGCCACGTCTCTCAGCACGTGCCTGCCAGACAGTAGCAGTAGCTTTGCAGAATGTTAATATTGGGTTGGCAGAGGAAGGGGGTGGGGTGAGGAAGGTAAAGGGGGGAGGGGATGTTCTACCTCCCACCTGGCCGTGGTCACGCGTAGTGCTGACGAATGGCTCTGACCTTGGGGAGGAGGCTGCGGGCAGCTCTGTCTCTGCCACCGTGGGGAGCTGAGCTGGGCATGGAGTTGCGGCGAAGAAGTGCTTGAACAAGGGGAAATAGAGCTTGACTCGTCAGCCCCCATGGGAACTGCTGAAACATTCAGGTGACCACCGAGAGGTTCCGAGGCCTGCAAATGGCAGAGCGCCTGCCACGCTAACCACTGTGACGCTGTCCCTGCACACCCAGCCCTGTCCCCACAGAGAGACTGCAACTGCCTGCAGTTCCTAGCACTTCTACTGTAACCTCCTTCAGTCCGTGACCACACGCTCTGGGAGTGGGTGGGGGCTGATCTCCCTGACCCCACTAGCCTGCTGCTGGACTGTCTGTAAGACTGAGTGAGGACTGAGATGCCTGAAGCCACTAGCCTGCTGTGTGCCAGACTGTGATGGAGGCCTAGCTGTCTTCCTCGTGCTCCATTTCTTTTCCCTGAACAACACCTGCTACTAAAGAGCTGGGAAGATGTAGAAGATGTAACCCTGTTCAAATCAACCAGTTTGCATTCAGGGGACTGGAGAACGGGGCAGCAAAATGAAGACTCTCGGTGCTCATGCAGCGACGTTGTCTCAGAACAGGGGTAGAATAGTCTCTCTCCATATAGGCTCCGGGGTGGCCTCTACTGGGATTTTATCACCAGTCCTGGGCCCAGAAAGATCTCAGCAACTTGAAAGGAGCTCTGAGGAGAGCACCCAAACTGACCGGGAAACTAGGACTGACGCACGAGGGATAGTTCAGCCCAGCAACAACTAAGGGGCAGGAAATGAAAACAGCCACAAGTATGTCAAGGGCACACGCTCTGAGGAGCCACAGGAGTTATTTAGGTTGGTGAAACCTCCCAGGGTTTGAACTAGACATACTGGGACGAAATGAAGAAAGGGACTATTAAGGCTGAGTAGCAGAAAAATCTTCCTAATGGGGAAATGAATTAGGCTGTGGACTAGATTTCCCCAAAGAGGGGTGGGGGTAGAAACATTATCACTTGGGATGTTTAAAACTAGAGTGGGACGGACACATGCACACTCCCTTGCACTGGAGACTGGGACATAGACTGGATGATCTCATAGGTCTTTTCTGATATATCTGGGGGCATCAAGTGAATTCTGGGTTACAGCCGGAGGGCTCATGGGTAGGGCCCTACCTAATTCACGGCTATGGAAAATGTGTCACAGACCGTGAAATCTGGTCTCCCTCCATAAAATCTGGTCTTTTGTGTGCTTTTACCCTATATTATACAGGTTTTGTAGGGGAGACCCCCTGGTGCTCAAATTGGGGGTCCTGACCCAAAAGAGAGTTGCAGGAAGGTCAGAAAATTTTTTTTTTTGGGGGGGGGGGGCCTCCCTTACTTACTTCTGTGCTGCCTTCAGAGCTGGACAGCCAGAGAGTGCCAGCTGGTGGCTGGAGGGCGGCGGCTGGTGGCCGGGCGCCCAGCTCTGAAGGTGGTGCCCCGCCAGTAGCAGCGCAAATGTAAGGGTGGCAATACCATAGCATGCCATCCTTACTTCTGCGCTGCTGCCTTCAGAGCTGGGCACCGGAGAATGGCGGCTGCTGACTGAGGGCCCAGCTCTGCAGGCAGCAGCGCAGAAATACCATACCAGGCCATTCTTACTTCTGCGCTGCTGCTGGTGGCGGCTCTGCCTTTAGAGCTGGGCTCCTGGTCAGCAGCTGCCACTCTCCAGCTGCCCAGCTCTGAAGGCAGCGCCACCACCAGCAGCAGAGCAGAAGCAAGGATAGCAGTACTGCAACCCCCCGCCCCCCACAATAACCTTGTGACTCTCCCCTCCCACACACACAACTCCTTTTTGGGGCAGGACCCCTACAATTACAACAACTTAAATCTGAAATTTCAGATTTAAATAGCTGAAATCATGAAATTCACGATTTTTAAAATCCTATGACTGTGAAATTGACCAAAATGGACCATGAATTTGGTAGGGCCCTACTCATGGGATTTTCCCCTTCTCCCACAGTAACTCCAGCCTCCAAGACATACTTCCCAATCAGCTGTGAAAATTGCTCAGAATACTGCAACCGCTGGCAGCAATGAAAGGTGATCTGGGCTCCCACCTCACAGTGAGATGCACTTCAATTGACGTAGTGCTGTTGTGCAGACACATGGCTTCACATGCAATGTAGTTTGCACCGTGCATGAACACATGTGCTAGGTTTAGTTGCATCAATTTAACTGCGGTGATAGAAGCTATGCCACTACAACTGCTGTGTATAGATAGGCCCTGAGATTTCTATGAGCCCTCTCATCCGTGTCTGCTCTGCTCTGTAACATGCCACGTTTCCAGCCTATGTTTGGGGTCTTTTTGCACCGATGTAGCTATGCCAATGCAACCCCCAGTTTAGATGCATTGCACTGGCATAAGATGGCACTTGCACCAGTAACATGCCTATGCAGTGGGGTGCTCCGTACCCCTCTAGTGGTTGGGCCACACACACCAGCTGATGCCTGGAAGCCAGCAGACCTGGCCCTTCTAGCTCAGGCAACAGAGGCTCATACTTTTAGAAGTCCTGGGTTCAATACCCACTGCTGACAATGGGCCAGGGCATCATGTTTACACACCAGTTTGCTTTCCTCTGGGGTCAGTTATGCCTTGGTGGTTTCCCCAGTTGGGGTTATACTTCATTAATGTAGTTACTCTGGTACACCTGTCCCTACCCCGGACAGAGATGTAAATCCTTGTGGCTCTGGGCTCGGGGAGGGTTTTGTTTGGGTAGGTCAGTGGGTCCTCTCCCTTCACCTTCACTTCTGATCAGATGCTGTCCAGTGCCTGCCTTCAGAGAAGGGGCGGGGACTTCCCTCCTCCCCCCAGCACTGAGTGATAACTGCAGCTCCCCCCGGCCCACATTCAGAACAAAATAGTGGGAAATATTCATGACCCAGATCATTAATTCCCCAAAAGCCTTTGAAGCTCTAAATCAGTTGAGCCTAATGAGGCAGGGACTTTGCATGAGGAAGAGTGAGAGTATGTGTGTGGGGGAGGGGTGGCATTTGGGGTGGGGTATGACTTAGTCCTCTCCCTCCCCCCAGTTCTCACCCTTCCCAGGTGCACTTTCTACAGCACCAGGCCTGTCCTGCATGGCAAATGCAACCTGCAACAGCCACACTCAGCCGCCTGGATTAAGGCAATTGGAGGCACTAGGCAGATCTCCATATGGGGGCTCTCTGGCCACATGCCATAGATTGGAGGACAAGTGCTACTTATAATAATAAGGCCTTGATTTTCCTTGATGTGATAGCTGACAGATTTCTTCACCAAATAGTCACTGAACCAACAAGAGGTGAGGCCATTTTAGATTTGGTATTGGTGAGTAGCGAGGACCTCATAGAAGAGCTGGTTGTAGAGGACAACCTTGGTTCAAGTGATCACGGGCTAACAAGGGTCCTTGATTTCAAAAGAGTTAACTTAAAAACAATTAAGGGAATTAGTTAGGGAAGTGGACTGGACTGAAGAACTCAAGGATCTGAAGGTGGAGGAGGCTTGGAATTACTTGAAGTCAAAGTTGCAGAAGCTGTCTGAAGTCTGCACTGCAAGCAAGGGACAAAAAATTGTAGGGAAGGGTTGCAGACAAAGCTGGATGAGCAAGTATCTCAAACTGGTGATTAAGAGAAAGCAGAAAGCCTACAAGGAATGGAAGATTGGGGATGGAGGGATCAGCAAGGAAAGCTACCACTTGGAGGTCAGAAAGGGTAAGGACAAAGTGAGCCCTGCCAAAAGCCAAGCAGAGTTGGACCTTCTGAAGGGAATTAAAACCAACAGTAAAAGGTTCTATAGCCGTATAAACAAGAAAACAAAGAAAGAAGTGGGACTGCTAAGCACTGAGGATGGGGTGGAGAAAAAAGGTTACCTAGGCATGGCCCAACATCTAAACCAGGGGTCGGCAACGTTTGGCACGCGGCTCGCCAGGGTAAGCACCCTAGCGGGCCGGGCCAGTTTATTTACCTGCTGACGCGGCAGGTTCGGCCGATCGCGGCCCCCACTGGCTGCGGTTCGCCGTCCTGGGCCAATGGGGGTGGCGGGAAGCTGCGGCCAGCACATCCCTCGGCCTGCAGTGCTTCCCGCCGCCCCCATTAGCCCGGGACGGCGAACCGCGGCCACTGGGGGCCGCGATCGGCCGAACCTGCCGCGTCAGCAGGTAAATAAACTGGCCCGGCCCGCTAGGGTGCTTACCCTGGCGAGCCGCGTGCTGAACGTTGCCGACCCCTGATCTAAACAAATACTTTGCCTTAGCTTTTAATGAGGCTAATGAAGATCTTAGGGTAGTGATAGGGTGGCTAATGGCAACGAGGATATGGAGGTAGAAGTTACCATATCCGCGGGGGGAACCCAACTTCAGACAGGGACTAAATCAAGAGGCTCGGATAATCTCCATCCAAGAATATTAAAGGAACTGGCACATGAAATTGCAAGCCCAATAGCAAGGATTTTTAATGAATCTGTAAAGTCAGGGGTCATACCTTCTGACTGGAGAATTGCTAATATAGTTCCTATTTTTTAAGAAAAGGAAAAAAGTGATCCAGGAAACTACAGGCCTGTTAGTTTGATCTCAATTGTATGCAAGGTCCTGGAACAAATTTTGAAAGAGAAAGTAGTTAAGAATATAGAGGTGAACAGTAACTAAGATAAAATACAACATGGCTTTACAAAAGGTAGATCATGCCAGACCAACCTGATCTTCTTTGAGAAGATAACTGATTTTTTTTTATGTATTTATTTTTTAGACAAAGGAAATGCAGTAGATCTAATCTACCTGGATTTCACTAAGGCATTTGATATGGTTTCACATGGGAAATTATTAGTTAAATTGGAGAAGGTGGGGATTAATATGAGAACTGAAAGCAGGATAAGGAACTGGTTAAAGGGGAGACTACAACAGGTTATACTGAAAGGTGAACTCTCAGGATGGAGGGAGGTTATTAGTGGAATTCCTCAGGGATTGGTTATGGAACCAATCTTATTTAACATTTTTATTACTGACCTTGGCATAAAAAAGTGAGTGTGCTAATAAAATTTGTGGATGACACAAAGTTTGGAGGTATTGCCAATATGGAGGAGGACTGGAATATCATACAAGAAAATCTGGATCTTTTAAATGGGAGTAATAGAAATGGCATGGAATTGAATAGTGCAAAGTGCAAGATCATGTATTTAGGGATGGACTTACAAGATTTTTTGCTATATGGAAGCAACAGAGGAGAAAGATCTGGGTGTATTGGTTGATCACAGGATGACTTTGAACTGTCAATATGATGCAGCCGTGAAAAAGGCTAATACAGTCCTAGGATGCATCAGGTGAGGTATTTCTAGTAGACAGGAAAGTGTTAGTGCGGTTATACAAGGCACTGGTGAGACCTCATGTGGAATAGTGTGTGCAGTTCTGGTCTCCCGTGTTTAAGAAAGATGAATTCAAACCGGAACAGATGCAGAGAAGGGCTACTAGGACGATCAGAGGAATGGAAAACCTAGCTTATGAGAGGTTTCAGAGTAGCAGCCGTGTTAGTCTGTATCCGCAAAAAGAACAGGAGTACTTGTGGCACCTTAGAGACTAACAAATTTATTAGAGCATAAGCTTTTGTGGGCTACAGCCCACTTCTTCGGATGCATATAGAATGGAACATATATTGAGGAGATATGTATATATACACACATACAGAGAGCATGAACAGGTGGGAGTTGTCTTACCAACTCTGAGAGGCCAATTAAGTAAGAGGAAAAAAAAAACCTTTTGAAGTGATAATCAAGATAGCCCAGTACAGACAGTTTGATAAGAAGTGTGAGAATACTTACAAGGGGAGATAGATTCAATGTTTGTAATGGCTCAGCCATTCCCAGTCCTTATTCAATCCTAAATTGATTGTATCTAGTTTGCATATCAATTCTAGCTCAGCAGTCTCTCGTTGGAGTCTGTTTTTGAAGTTTTTCTGTTGTAAAATAGCCACCCGCAGGTCTGTCATTGAATGACCAGACAGGTTAAAGTGTTCTCCCACTGGCTTTTGAGTATTATGATTCCTGATGTCAGATTTGTGTCCATTCATTCTTTTGCGTAGAGACTTTCCGGTTTGGCCAATATACATGGCAGAGGGGCACTGCTGGCACATGATGCAGACAGCAATATCTGTTAAAGTGGAGGTGTCTTGGCATTTAGCCACCAATGCCATGAGGTGTGCCTCAGTTTCCCCTTCTACACAGCAGCATGGGCCTGTTATGCTTTTGCTGCTTTTTACAGGTATGGACTGTAAAGTAACATGCTGGTGGGCTGTCTTGTCACCATCCCCAGCATGTACAACAGCTTCTTCCACAAATTAGGTATGTCCCACATCTTTAAAGGGTTTACCACTAGTATGAATTCTTTTGTTTTATCCCATAGGTGAATTAGCAAAAGACACAAGGTTAACAGCAAATCTACGGTGGACAGGCTTTGTTCACTCAATTTGACTTTTTTAGCGTCTATTGCATTTTCCCAGTTCTCTGTGCCCTCTGGTAGACCCTCTGATGCAGATCCTTCTGCCTCTTTGGGGAAGACTTCTAGTTTGGGCATGTGTTTGGGTCTTTGGCCACAACCATGCCTGCCCTCAGCTCCTCCCTCTGGAATTTCTCTGGGCTGGACCTCACTCCCTTGTGAAGTTCCACCCATGCAGAGATTTCCACCCCCCCTCCCTGGAGAGAGAGATTTATCTCTTGCAAGGGTAGCAAGAACAACATCTTTCCATGGGGTGCTCTGGACCCCTTTGGGCACCCCACTTTCTGTTCTCAACAGGTCAGCTGGATGGACCCCCCCTCCAGGAGACCTGACTTCCAGGTCTTCCTTAAAACCTGATCCACAGGAGAGGGGGCTGGCATTTTGAATGCAGACTTTTCACCCTCCTCCTGGGAAAGCCCCTCCCTACAAAAGGTGGGTGGACTCTCTGCCCCCCCCCCCCCGACCTTCCATCTGGGCTTCCCTCTTTGGGCTCCCCTCTGGGTCCGACACTCTTGTGTCCCCCAAAAGGGAAGGTGATCCTGCCCCAGCTGTGGACTCACAGCTACCAGCTACGACAGACCTCTCACTGGCCAGCAAAATCCCCTCCCCTTTCACTCGGGTTGGGCTGGCACCCAGCTACAGAGTCTTGGGGCCTGTTTCCACCGCAGCGGTCCCCAGGACTCCAACTTCTACTTTTGGGACACATGCCTCTGTGTACCCCAGGGCAGGCCCTGCCCCCTGCTGACCTGCAACTTCCTGGCAGTCAGCAGCTGTGGCGACCTCCTTGCTACAAGGTGGTACATCCCCCTCCCCTGGGGAGATGATTATGGGACAGGAGCTGGCTTCGTCCAGCTCCTCCCTCTGGAACTTCCCTTGAGCCCCGGGGCTATGGGAACTGGCTACAACCAGCCCTGCCCCCGAAGCTGCATCCTTTACTGCTGCAGAGGAATCTAAGAGACACTCCCCTATTCCCCCAGCAGTCCCTGTGACTTCACCCCCCCTTTCCCCAGGGCTTTTAGCACAAGATTCCTTCTCACTGCTAACCAACCCTGGGACAGATTCTGCCACACTAAAGAAATCATTCCCCAGTAGAATCAGTGCAATATTGTGTGCCACCATTGCAACAGTCAACTCAGCCTGCAAATCCCGAGTTTGCATGTGTACTTTGGCTAAAGGTGCAAGGACTTTGTAACCCCCGACCAGCTCTAATTCTGCCATTTTACCTGGCAACAAATCCTTTTCCTGGATCAGGTCCCTCCTGACCACAGAAATCTCAGCACCCGTGTCCCTTAATCCAAGAAGCATTTGACCATTCAATTTAACAGCATGCATATGCTCATTGCTTGGTTGTGTGGAAGCAAGCTTTACAAATCCTGTGTGGAAAGAGGCCACAGCCTGGCTCTGAGAAGCCGCAGCTTCACTCAGCAAGGGACACTCATTCCTCAGGTGCTCAGACTCAAAGAGCTTGGCTTGTTTAGCCCAACCAAATGAAAGCTGAGGGGAGATATAACTGCTCTCTATAAATACATCAGAGGTGTTAGGGGGCTTATTCCTTCACCCTCTCACTCCCCTGGTCCTTCTCGCATGAACAGAGAGCAACAATACCCAAAGTCCGAAGGTGCAAACAATTCGATGTTTATTGGGGTGAACTTCCAGCAAGCATGATTCCAGTTTCCTTCCTTAGTGTCCCCCTTCCCAGCTCTGACACCACAGAGCCTTGCCTGTGTCCCTGTTCCTGTTCCCATTCCCCCCCTTACTTCCTGATTGACTGCAGACTATATAGTAAAACTTGAGTTCTGCTTAGCTATACCTTAACCAATCCTTTTACTGAAATTTAACTAACCAATCCTAACACATTGTAACATGGTTATTTAACCAATTATATCCCACCACCTTAATTGGTTTACACCCAACAAAATTAATTATACAGCAGACAGAAACAATTACAGAACCAGACAGAGATTATACAGACAAACAATAGGGAAGTGGAGACTACAGTGATGGAACAATACAGAAATGAGGATTTCACATTCCAGCTATTGATAAGTGAGTTCTTGCCAGACAGGATGCTATTACATAGGGTTACCATATGTCCGGATTTTCCCGGACATGTCCGGCTTTTTGGGCTTCAAATCCCCGTCCGGGGGGAAATCCCCAAAAGCCGGACATGTCCGGGAAAATCGGGACATGCGGGGCTGGCGGGGCTGGGCTGGGGGTTGGGGCCGGGGGCCGGTGCTGAGCCGGGGGCTGGAGGTTGGGGCTGGGCCGGGGGCCGGTGCTGAGCCGGGGGCCGGGCGTGCTGGGCCGGGGGCCGGACCGGCGGTACTGGGCCGGGGGCCAGGCAGGGGGGGCTGGGCCGGGGGTGCTCGGCCGGGGGCTGGCCCAGGGCCAGCACCCCAGGGCCCGAGCCGACCCAGGCTGGAGACGCCGGGGGGGCCAGACTGGGCCACGCCTCCTCCCCCCACCACCGCCCTTACCTGCTTCAGGCTTCCCGCGAATCACATGTTCGCGGGAAGCAGGGGAGGGGGCGGAGTTGGGGTGGGGACTTTGGGGAAGGGGCGGGGCTGGGGGCAGGGCCTGGGCCCGTGGAGTGTCCTCTTTTTGGACACTCAAAATATGGTAACCCTATATCACACTAAGTTTCCTTTTACAGCTTCTAGGCTCTTCCCTTTGTCTGGAGGTGATAGGAATATCAGGACAGGATTGTGTTCCTAACAGCCCAATAGCACCTTATTTCCATGTGACTAGTTTGGAATGTGAGGATGTGACCGTTCACTTCTCAGCTTATGGCTGCCTCTGCTGCATAGCCAAAGGCCTTACTTACCCTAAGAACAGAGCCTCAGACTGTCACAGTACGAGAAGGCCCTTTCACAGACAGACAGTGATTTTGATTCTTTCTTTTATATCTCTCTAACTAGCTATGCGATAAGAATACATGTAAATTCTTAAAGTATAGGCCTTTGCAGACAGGCCTGAATATCTATATCCTATCAAGAGGGATAAATACCAGGGAGGGAGAGAAGTTATTTAAGTTAAATGCCAATGTGGACACAAGAACAAATGGATATAAACTGGCCATCAACAAGTTTAGACTTGAAATTAGATGAAGGTTTCTAACCTTCAGAGGAGTGAAGTTCTGGAACAGGGTTCCAAGGGGAGCAGAGGGGGGCAAAAAACCTAACTGGCTTCATGACTGAGCTTGATAAGTTTATGGAGGGGATGATATGATGGGACTGCTTACAATGGCATGTGGCCCATCGGTGATTGCCAGTAGCAAAAATCCGCAATGGCCAGAGATGGGACACTAGATGGGGAAGGCTCTGAGTACTACAGAGAATTCTTTCCCAGATAACTGCTCACATGCTCAGGGTCCAACTGATCATCATATTTGGGGCAGAAAGAAATTTTCCTCTGGAGCAGATTGGCTGAGACCTTGGGCGCTTTTGGCCTTGCCCTGCAGCATGGGACATGGGTCACTTGCAGGTTTAAACTAGTGTAAATGGTGAATTCGCTGTAACTTGAAATCTGTATTCTAGTTTAAATTAATTATTACTCAAAGTTCTGTATTAATATGCCTTGTAAGGAATCTATTTGTCAAAAAAAAAAAAAAATCCCTGGATCTTTTTTGTTGTCTGTATTGTTAGACATCTATTTTGAAATAAATTACCAAAATAATTGAAACTGGTGTGATTATTTTATTTGTCAAAATAATATAATGCAGAATGTTGAAATGTGCGCAGAAATTTTAATTTTTTGGTGCAGAATTCCCCCAGGAGTATTTTCCCTCTGAGATGTGTTTGGGAGTGGCCTTCAGCCAGGAATACTGCCTAACAGCATGTGAGAACCCACTAACCTGGAGGTGTGCAGGGACAATGTGTTCCCTGGCTGAGTGAGGGTCTGGCTCCTTGCAATTCCGGTCTAAAACCTAGTCAGCGGTGCAGTTGAAGTCCCCCTCCACACCTCAGGACAATAATGCTATCAGGATCATAGCCAAGCAGGGCCAAGTGTCTGCAAAAAGACAATATCTGCAGAGAGAGTAAAAAAAATTAAAATCAACAACACCAACATGTGCCTCTCTGTGCAAGGCTGGTTCCTCCAATCTCCTTTGTAGAGAGGAGCTGTGTCCCAGCTCCCCCAGGAAAAAAGATCAGCTACCCCAGCACTGACATTCTGAGCTGTGGCTCAAGAACGCTTCCCCTTTCCACTCCATCAAGCAGTCCCTCTGGTTAGCGGGATTGGGATGTCTCTTGCAAAGAAAAAGATATAGCCCGTTTTTGTCTGAGAAATTCAAAAAGCAGTGCCTTTTAGGGCCATCCTGGCACCCGTGAACATTTAAAGAGCCAGCATGAGCAGCGCCATGGAAGTTAGAAGGAGCAGGCCAAAGAGCAAAGAGAAATGATGGGAAGTGTGGTCACCTGGAGAGATGTGAGCCTGGGGAGTCTACATGCCCTGAACAGCGCATGTGTGCTTCCTAGCCTTGCACAGCTGCTTCTTGAGATGGGAACGTTTTCCGGCAATGAAATGAGGCATCCCGCAAAATCCAGGAGGACAAAGCATCGCAAACTAGGGGAACAGACCTGCATCTTGACTCCCCATTTCCTCTTAGTGCTATCTCAAAAAGTCACCGATCTGCATGTTGCCCTCACCCTTCAGGTCCAGCTTACTGGTCAGGACATCGGGACCAGCAAGGAGTCAAAGGGTCGTCATCTTCCTCCTCTCCTTCAGATTCTGCCAGTTCAAAGAACATTGGGCTGCGGCTGCAGTATCCATATTGCTCAGGAGGGGGACTGGCTCAGCAGGCCTGGTTGGCACGCCGATCGCATCTGTCCTCTCAGGATTGAGGGGCAGGGTAGCCCTGGGCTGGACTTGGTGTCATCACCACAGCAGGCAGGGTGCAGAGCGAGAGGTCTGGGCCTCCTTCAGGTGTGGTGAGACAGGGATACACCATCTAGCCCTGCACAATCCTGTTCCCTAGAGACTGGTGGCTCACGGGCTTCCAAAGCCTCACCCCTTTCAATAGCAAACCTAGGTGGATCTGCCTCATCACCAACACATTCCTGCATCTCCAGCATCTGTCTCTGCGCCGTTCACAAAGAGGTGTTCCTCTGGCTCCAGGACTCACTTCTGTCCAAGCAGAGGCAATGGGATCATAATGGTGGGCTCCTCCAGGGCAGCCTACCCCTGAACAACAGACCTTGTAGGGTGAGGGGGGAACACACATCCCACTAGCATAGACTCTGTCTCCTGCTGGTTCCATGATGTCCCAGCTCCCTCCCCTGGGATCCCATGTTCTCACCCAGAGCCAGCATTGAGCGGACAAGACCCTCTCAGTCGACCCAGCTCACCATACAAGAGCTGCTTCAGGTGCTGAGTGATGGCAAACACCATATAATCCATCCCAATCATGTGGTGCTTCAGAACCAGCTGCAGGGGCTGCTCGGCATTACTTACCGCCTAAGCCTGCCATTGGAGGGACATGACGTGCCTCGCATCTAGGCTCTCACAGCTCAGTGGGGTCATCCGAATGGCAGAACCCGCCTTCCCAGCACGGGAGAAAGCAGATGCGGGGTCTCATTGCGGGGGAAGGGGAGACACTGTGGGAAAAAATGACTTCACCAGTGGGGTGAAACCTGGAACAAAGAACTCCTTGAGCCAGACACCTTCCTGAACCAGATTTGCTGGTTTTGAGAGGCACATTTTAGACTAGCATAGCCAATAACCTCACCTACGCTCAGCAACGCCTCCTCCATGGACCAGGAGCCAGCAGGCATGACCCGAACACCATGCAACCGGGGCTGAGTGCTGACCTCATCTGAAGTGGGCCCCTTTCAGCCCCCTGGGAAAAGGGGGGAGGGGAAAAGACAATCCCCCTGCGACAATGAAACTAGCAAGGAACCAAGCAAACCGAACGTAGACCAGTAGAGAGATGGTTTATGCACATCGCACCTATCAAAGCCGGCCTCGCTCTCAAAAGCACCCACAATCCCTGGAGAGGGAGAGACCTTGTCCGTGCACGTGTGTGTAAGAGACAGACTGAAGGAGGCGCGTGGCATTTGAGCAGAACCTGTTGCAGGAATTCTTGCCCGTGTTCTGGCCTCCAAGGATACCTCGGGGCTGAGGGCGGCAGTGGGTGATTGGCGCTCGCAGGGGATCTGGTGGCCCAAGGGACAGGCACTCACTCTTTGTGAGCCCGGTCAGTTATGTCAGCAGCGGCTGGAGCGAAGCAGCAGCCTCATTTTCATATAGATGGCTGCCCTGTGCTAGAGCTTGCCCTCTGCCACTGCCAATGCTGCATCAGAAAAAGCCGGGCAGTGACGGCCAGGGCAGGGGGAGGGAGGTGGCAGGCTGACAGTACCCATCCCTCCCTCAAGAGGGCAAGGGGATCAGAGGCGCACGTGCTCTGCAGAGAGCAGCTGCTTGTATTGCCTATCCGGCTGCCTGCGTGTGTGATTTGTGCACTTTCCCTCGGGACTGGAGAAAATGAAAGATTCTGCCTTACCCCAGCCAGCAGGGGCACCAAGTGCAGTGAATACAGGTCCTGCCCTTAGCAAAATCAGCTTGGAAAAGCCATGGTGGCCCAGGGTTAGAAAGCGGGGACATCTTGTCCTTTCCCGACACCTGCTTGGCCATAACCCATCACACAGCCAGCTCCCGCTGCCTCTCCGGAGGGAACAGAGAGCAGGAGAGGCTGCCTGCTGTCAGCACAGAGTCGCTCTCGCTAAGTCAAGTTGCACTTGTAATGAATCCACCAGGTGCAGACACAGCTACTAATTGTCACACAGGAGCTGGGGACTACAGGCCTTGTCTTTGAGCTCCAGAAGCAGGAGCCCGCACCACTTGAGCTGAAGGAAATTGCCCCTCGCTAGCAGTAGTAGCGGGTTCCTTATCTTCTCTATGGGCCAGCCACTAGCATGAGATCTCACACGCATTCTGGGAGTGGGGTGTGTGTGTGTGTGTGTGTGGTGTATGTGTGGTCCCTCAAGACTCAGAGCTTGGGGAATGGAGGTGTCTCCTGGGTACTAGCCGGGATACGCTCACTGGCTCTGAATGCACTGCCAGCACCCGGGGAAAGGAGCCCTAGGGAGAGAATGCTGAGATAAGTGATAGAAGCGTGCCGCAGCTGGCAGAGAAGCCCGTTTGCTGTGTGCTGGCAGCTGGCATCACCTTTCCTGGCCCTGCGCTCACCCGGCTTGTTTGATTTGGAGATGGAAGTTCCCGAGGCCTCGGGAGAACAGAGATAAAGCTGCTGATGGACAGAGGTTACATTCCAGGTGCTGATCCGTCCGCCTGTGCCTGTACTGGTGCTGACAGCTCGTGGGAGGTTAGGGACTCAAGGCTGGTGTGCCGAGGCTCATTAGTCTTGGTCAGGGCTTCGAGATGGATTCTCACCAAGCCACAGAAGACTGAGAAAATAAAGACTGCTCTAGCTATAGTCTCACAGCCACTGTGCTGTGAAATAGGCCCCTGGAGCAGCCTGCCGTTACCCTGAGTGACAGCGTCAGTGCAAGCCTAAAGATCTGAATGACACCATCAAAATGGGAGAAAGTACCAGCGTGTAACATCATCAGCATGAGACTTTAAAGAGGCAGGATGATATCATCCATGCAAACATTGCTTCCACTAGGCGACCCTAAGCAGTCGCCTAGGGCGGCAGGATTTGGGGGGCGGCATTTTGCTGTCCTCGGTGGAAATTCAGCGGCAGGGGGTCCTTCCACTCCGGGTCTTCGGCGGAAATTCGGTGGCGGGTCCTTCACTCGCCGCCGAAGTGCCCCGAAGATGTGGAGCGGAAGGACCCCCGCCGCCGAATGCTCAGAGGAGGAGCTCTGTCGCCTAAGGTGGCAAAAACCCTGGCGCCGCTCCTGGGGATGTGTGTGTCAGTGCCATAGAATGGCTTTGACGTTCTCCGCTTACTATTACTCATTTGTATTCCGGTGGTGCTCACGGTGTGCTGTCCTAACCTGGAAGAAGATAGGAGTCCTGCCCTAAAGGGCTTCCAAAACAAAGGCCAGATACAAAGTCCATTGAAGTTAACTGAAAGATGCACATTGACTTCAACAGGCTTTGGATCAGGTCCCGAAAGCCAGGTATTCCTGAGTGTGATGGGGCTGTACAAACCCTGCACCAGACAGGAAGGGGTTAAGGGATGCTCTGGGTCCAAGTAGCCCTGCCCTGCCACACCTGCAAGGGAGAGGCCCAGCTCAGTAGGAGGCAGCTCCCATGCCTACAAACTCTCTGAGCTCCCTGAGAGAGAGGTAGGCTGGACATAAACGAGGAAAGTGATCAGGAACAGTCAGCATGGATTTGCCAAGGGCAAGTCATGCCTGACTAACCTAATTGCCTTCTATGATGAGACAACTGGCTCTGTGAATGAGGGGAAAGGAGTGGACGTGTTATTCCTTGACTTTAGCAAAGCTTTAGATACAGTCTCCCACAGTATTCTTGCCAGCAAGTTAAAGAAGTATGGGCTGGATGAATGGACTCTAAGGTAGATAGAAAGCTGGCTCGATCATCAGGCTCAACAGGTAGTGATCAATGGCTCCATGTCTAGTTGGCAGTCGGTTTCAAGTGGAGTGCCCCAAGGGTCGGTCCTGGGGCTGGTTTTGTTCAATATCTTCATTAATGATCTGGAGGATGGCAAGTTTGCAGATGACACTAAACTGGGAGGAGTGGTAGATATGCAGGAGGGTAGGGACAGGATACAGAAGGACCTAGACAAATTAGAGGATTGGTCCAAAAGAAATCTGAGGTTCAACAAGGACAAGTGCAGAGTCCTGCACTTAGGACGGAAGAATCCCATGCACTGCTACAGACTAGGAACCAAGTGGCTAGGCAGCAGTTCTGCAGAAAAGGACCTGGGGATTACAGTGGATGAGAAGCTGGATATGAATCAACAGTGTGCCCTTGTTGCCAAGAAGGCTAATGGCATTTTGGGCTGTATAAGTAGGAGCATTACCAGAAGATCGAGGGACGTGATCATTCCCCTCTATTCGGCATTGGTGAGGCGTCATCTGGAATACTGTGTTCAGTTTTGGGCCCCACACTACAAGAAGGATGTGGAAAAATTGGAAAGAGTCCAGCGGAGAGCAACAAAAATGTTTAGGGGGCTGAGGCACATGACTATGAGGAGAGGCTGAGGGAACTGGGATTATTTAGTCTGCAGAAGAGAAAAATGAGGGGGGATTTGATAACTGCTTTCAACTACCTGAAAGGGGGTTCCAAAGAGGATGGATCTAGACTGTTCTCAGTGGCACCAGATGACAGAACAAGTTGCTATGGTCTCAAGTTGCAGTGGGGGAGGTTTATGTTGGATATTAGGACAAACTTTTTCACTAGGAGGGTGATGAAGCACTGGAATGGGTTACCTAGGGAGGTGGTGGAATCTCCATCCTTACAGGTTTTTAAGGCCCAGCTTGACAAAGCCCTGGCTGGGATGATTTAGTTGGGGATTGGCCTTGCTTTGATCAGGGGGTTGGACTAGATGACCTCCTGAGGTCCCTTCCAACTCTGATATTTTATGATTACCAAGGCACTCTCTGGTGGTTGCCTGGAGGACGTTGAGCTGGGCTGTGACTTGCCCAAGGCCCACCTGAAGGAAGAGAAGCTGGTGGCTCCTCGGACTGATTTTTTTGTTTGTTTCTTTTTGTCCCTGCCTGCACCTTTCTTTTTGTTTCCTCGGAACCCCAGCAAGGGTGAGCTCCAGAAGGGTGCAGATGGAGGGCTGAGTCATGCTAGTTGCCCCAATGTGGATGGGTGAGAGCCTGAGTGAGCACATGCCCCCGTCACACCCCAAGGGGTGCTGCAGAAGGATTAGACCCTTGACACTGAGATACAGCCCTGAGAGCACATGCTCATACCATCCTGTTTCCATTGTTGCCCAGGGAGTGGAAGAGCGGGGGGCATGGATCAGCGTTCATGTCGCACTCCCTGTCAGTTCCCGATCTGGGCCAGGGAAGCTAATGATCCACCCAGCGGCTCAAATTCAGTGATGAATCCTGGTCACCTGAGGCATGTTGCACATACGCTAAGAAGAAGTGCAAGAGCTCCTCATTTCTGGTCCAGGAGAAGGTGGTGTGTGTGTGTGTTGGGGGGGAACAAGCACACAACCTATCCCCACATCCACCCCATGCTGGGCTTTGGACTGATCCAACCAACCGGATACTTGTCTAAAAACCTTCAGGAGCGAACACACCACCTTGTGGATGCTGAACATAGCCATGACCATGCAAGAGCCGCCTCTGGCTGGCTAGCACTGGGGGGCTGCTGTCACAGCCAAAGTCCACCTGCAGTGGCCCAGACTCACTGCACAAACAGTCACTGGGGAGTTGACTGCCTCCCACATTTTTCTGCCCAGGCTATCTGCTCAGAGCCAGGTCTGGGGTCACCCTTGGAATGTCTCCCTCTGATTCCCACCTGTGTCGTCCCAGCCAGCACAACGCCCCTCGCTCCCTGGTCACGTTTCTGTGCCCGTGACTTCCGTTGGTATTACCCGTCCATCCCGCTCAGCCACTGTGGCGAGGGAACAAACTGACAGGCACAAGAGGCCCCCTGCAGATGTGAAACAAGCCCCATCTCTCTCGCCAGGAGGCTCCTTCGTACCTTCCTAATGAGATTCTCCTTGGGGCCCCTGTCAGCTCTGTCTCTGCATGCAGACCGTCCGCTGACAGATGGATGTCAGTTCAGGAAGGGCTCTTTGCTGTTCTTCACCTTAATGAAACTGATCCTTTGGCAGGCTCTCTCTCCTCAAGCCCCCAGGCGCCCAGGGTCTAGCATTGTCAGGCCATGCTCCTAATTAGGGTCCTGCTCCTATTGAAGTAGGCACAGCAAAACTTCCTTTAACTTCAATGGGGAGCAATTGGGAGTCAGGAGCGATTTTTCTTGTCATCCTTCTCTGCACTTGCCCACCTCCTCTGCCCAGCAAGAGAGGTGGGTGGGCAGCTCAGGTTCTCTGATGGCTACTTGTGGCTGATCCTCCCGGTCACACACAGGTTGATGGCACTGAGGGGAGAGAGGGCTGGCGGCTTTAGAAAAGAGAGGGACTCAGTGTCTGACTTAGTCATATGTTTCACTTGAGACTAGCTAAGTGCGAGGAATAAATGAAAGGATGGGCTAGACAGAAGAGACAGAAGTGGTGAACAGGGGGAGGAGAGAGCTGCATATGATAAGCATAACTGGGGTTTAAATGAGAGCCCAAGACAAGTACTTCAGCTGACATCTTGTGGGACTTTGCTCCTTAGATGAACAAAACAGTAATTCGAGCCCGCAGCAATCATTAAATGCCTACAGTCACTATCACACTGCTCTTCACAATGGAGCCTACCCTTGCCCTGCCAGTGTAGTTGTGTGCTGGGTCAGTGTGTGTGTAGTGCTGCTGTCTAGTGTTTGTGTGCATGTGTGTATGATTATGCTATGCTAGAATGTGTTGTAATTAGCTGTCGTGGTTTGGGTTGTAGCGTGCGTGAGCTTGTTTACTTTTTATGTTGTGCTGATGTGTGTTTGCTAATTGTGTGTCGGTGTTTATGTTGCACCTGTGTGTGGTGTTTTTATTCTGTGATGGCATGCTGAGTATCAGGGGATTTGTCTGAGTTTGTTCTGGGTGTTAGCATGGGCTGTTTGCATTGGGTTTCAGAGTATGTGTGCTCTGAGTGTTACATTATGTGTACTTGCATTCTGTCTGTGTGTTGAGTCTGTGTGTGTGTGCTGTGTGTGTGTCTGGACTGAAGGTTAGTTGTGTTCATCTTTGTGCCAGGTTTCAGTGTGTATGCTTGCTGCATGACATGCTGATAAATATTTTTTTGCACGGTGTTTGTGTTGTGTAGATGTGCGATGCGTTGTGTATTTGTGTGCATTCTCTATGGTTGGGTCTGAGTGTGCCGCCCTGGTGTGCTGGTGTGTGTTTGCTATGAGTGTGGTGTTAGTGTCTGTGTGTTGTGTCCTGCTGGGATGCTATTGAAGCTGTTGAGGTTACACGGTGATTGAGCAATGCAGTGGACCTGATTGTTGGACTCTGGCTGGCCCTAGGCTAGGTGAAAGGAAAAGCAAGCCCTGGCTCTCCGGATTTTCCCTGAGCAATCATCTCCCCGCATCCCAGCTCCAAGATCAATTCTCTTCATCATGAACTTTCCAAGCAGCCCTTCTGAAGGGAGAGAAACCCAGCAGGAGCACTGAGAGTGGCTCTGTGGAGGAGAAGACAGAGCAGGATGAAGGAGAGGGGGAGCAGCTGGCGCATGTATCCCCTTCTTGTCTTGGAGGCACGGCCCCTTCATGCCATGACAGTTCATTATCAACTTCACTGCTTTCCTAGTCTCCTCAGCTGCTTGCAGTGGGACTGGACCCGTCCACCACTTCCATGTGCTACTGTCTTCCACAGCACTGACAAATGAGTCAGCACAGCCTCCATTACTGTATGCACTCCATCGCCCTCCCCACTCTCCCACTCCCCTCCTCCATCCCTGCCTCTCACTATCCTCTTTTCCTCCCCAGCCCTTTCTCTGTTTGGCTCTCTGGCGCAGGCCCCGAGATCAATTTGCTCCATCCCAGACATGCCAAACCCATGGAAAAAACGCAGAAATTGGGCTTGTTTTTGGCTTAACTGGCTTGTGAGCTGCTTGTTGGCTAGTTTGAGGCTTGTTGCTTCTTTTTTTTTTGATTGTCTCCCGGCAAGGGGGGGCAAGCAGAGGCAGGAGTGGGGGAAAGAGTCAGGGGTGCATAGCAGGCCAACCACAGTCCCAGACTGCACGCCAGGGGGATCTAGTCACACACAGCAGTGTTTTTCAAACCGTGGGTCACAACCCAGTACTGGGTTGTGGCATGTCAGGCACTGGGTCGCAGCGGCTCTGGTCAGCACTGCTGACCAGTATGTTAAAAGTCCCATCGGCAGTGCTGCCCAGCTAAGGCAGGCTAGCGCCTACCTTTTCCAACACTGCGCTGCGCACCAGAAGTGGCCAGCAGCAGGTTCAGCTTCTAGGCGGGGGGCGGTGGGGGCATGGGGTTCCTCACGCTGCTCCTGCCCTGAGCACTGGCTCCGCACTCCCATTGGCTGGGAACCGGCCAATGGGATCTGTGTGTGTGTGTGGGGGGCAGTGCCGTGCCTGCAGGTGAGAGTCACGGGAAGCCGCTTGCGTGCCTCTGCCTAGGAGCCGGACCTGCTGCTGACCGCTTCTGGGGCGCAGTGCGGTCCGCAGTGCCAGGACAGGCAGGAAGCCTGCCTTAGTACCCCTGCTGCGCCGCTGCCTGGGAGCCGCCGGAGATAAGTCTACGCCTCAACCCCACATCCCAACCCCCTGCCCCAGCCCTGAACCCCCCCCCAAAGCTGGAACCCTTCCCTGCATCCCAAACCCCTCATCCCGGGCCCCACCCCAGAGCCCTGACCCCACCCCAACCCCCTGCCCCAGTCCTGAGTCCCTACAAACCCAGAGCCTCTCCTGCACCCCAAACCCCTCATCCCTGGCCCACCCCAGAGCCTGTACCCCCAGGCAGAGCCTGCACCCCCTGACCCTCTCCCACACCCCAACCCCCTGTCCCAGCCCAGAGCCTCCTCCCACACCCTGAACCCCTCATTCCCGGCACCACCCCACAGCCCTCACCCCAACCCTCTGCCCCAGCCCTGAGCCCCTCACAAACCCCTCATCCCCAGCTCTGTTGGGTCGCAGGCATCAACAATTTTCTTCAACTGGGTCCCCAGGAAAAAAGTTTGAAAACCACGGACATAGAGTGTTGGGGTTCTTAGGGACTGGCTTGTTTCGGCCTTATTTTGAAATGGGATGAGCTTGATTTTTTTTTTGGCTTATTGTGAAAGTCGAGGTGCTTATTTACCCCGTGAAAGTTGGCAACTGTGCTCCATCCCTGTGCTTGGAGCAGGAATGGGGGACTGTACTGGGGGCAGAATAGCTTGAATGTATGCCATGGAGTAGTATGTAGAGGGCAGATCTAAAGAGGCCTAGGGTGATACCAGAGGCAGTACTGCCAACCCTAAATGCTCAAAATTCATGAGCCATTCCCCCCCCCCAAGGAAAAAACAAAAGGGATTTGCTTAAAATCATGATATTTTAAAAAGTAATAATACATCTTGGGTTCTTTATATTTCCCTTCCTGGTCTCTAAGCCTCTGCACTACACACTTATCACATTTTCAAGCTTTTCTCTGTAAATCAAAGGACTAGCAAAGGTACTTTTATTCTGTACCGAAAGCTGAGAGTCTCACCTAATCATCTGACTCTGGGCATTGGGGCTAGGAGGAGAACAACAAAGATTGCGAATGTGCTACAATCTCCCGAATTGGCAACGCTGTGGATGGCAAATTAGACAGGAGTGCGCGAGGCAGGAGGGTGGCACAATCATTTTTTGGGGCTGCCTGTGCAGAGGCGTCGTGGTCCCAGAGCAGGGAGCTGAGCCCCTCTCTAGAGGGCTCTGCATGGCTGGACAACTTATTAACTGAACCGGAGACAAACTGGAGAGCATTCAGGGAAGAGCAACAAAATTGAGGGGGGAAGGGGAGCTGATTTGCGAGGGAAGATTAAGAGCTAAATATGTTTAGCTCCGCTAAGTGCTGACTAAGAACACATGTGATAACCATCTACACATCTGAGGGATGAGAACAACAAGAAGAGAGGGGGATTATTTAGGGCAGTGCATGGGGTAGGGGCTGTATCTGGGGTGGGGGGAGGCCATCTAGGCTGAAGGGCAGTAAGCACCACCTGCCCAAGTGAGCAGTTAGCCTGCGGAACAACTGTCAAGGGAGGGCTGGGGCATTTAGAACCAGATGGGGCAAGCACTGACAAATATGCTGCAGGGACCAATCCTGAGCTGGGCCAAGAGAGGGGCTGGGCCAGGTGGGAGAAGGGGGAAGGGAAGGGACCTGACGACTGACTCGGTCTGCTCCATCTCAAAACGTTATGATCTGTCTTCTCTCTCGGCTTTATTCTGTCTAGTCCACTTTTCACTATATTCCTCTTCTTTGCTCTCCATTTGTCTCCATTTCAATCTCTTTTTTTATGCTTCCCCCCCTCTGTCCCTGTATCATTTCTTTGCTGTCTGTTCCATTCTCTCTTCTCTGCTCTCTCTCTCTCGCTCTCTCTCCTTCTTCTCCCTGCTCTTTCCTCCCCCACTTTCTCCCTCCCCCCCCAACTCTGTCTCAGCCGGTCGATCAGTGTTTCTGTGATTAAAGGTTCATTTTCCTTTCATTGTGTGGGTGACAAATTCTGACTCTCTTAATCACTTGTGAAAAATCAAGAGAGAAACAAACAGCTCCAGAGTCCCTGAAATCTGTTGGGAGCTGCTGCAGAGAGGCAGCCGGCAGGGCTGGGGAGGTGTTCCTGGGGAGATAAACCCGGGTTCAATTCCCAGGGCTTGCTTGGGCCATCAGTTCTGACACACGGGGCAGACCGCAGTTCTTGTCCTAGGGGTAAAGCTTCTGCCAAAGTGGGCAAACTGGGATTTGGGTCCTGACTGAGCTCCTACTTCACTGGAGAGACTGGGATTTGACCTCCAGGTTGTGGGCAGAGATTTATAGCACTGGAGAGACCGGGGGGAAGGGAAGGGGGGCTGATTCCTAGGGACTGCAGTATAGATGCTACTGCACTGGGGAGACAGGGGTTCAATCCCTGCACACCAGGAGGTAGATCCTGTTGCATTAGGGAGAGTGGAGTTAAATTTACAGGCACCTGGATATCGATCCTCCTGCACTTGGGAGACTAGGGCTTGATTACCTGGGGCAATATCGAGCTTGCACAGCCACCTAACATGAATCCCCCCCAGATCCCCTCTCTCTTTGACCAGCCTTTGCTCCCTCAGCATGGCACTGCGTCCATGTCCCTGACCAGGGGAAGCCCACTCTGTCTAACGGTGCTCAAGGGAAGCTTCCCTATTATCTCCCTGGTGGCTGTGGAATTGGTGCTATTGGGCTGAAGTGGCACAGGGAGGGAATCCTCCGGGTCTCACTCCACAAGGCGTATCATGGAGGCTGTGCCATCATGATGACACGCAGGCTGCCTCACGCTTGCTGATGGGACCTCGCTTTGATGTAAACCTTCTGCCAGGTGGTAATGGCAGCAGTCGGAGCCAGGTTCAAACCTAGGCCGAGGGGATCCTTTCGCCATGCCCTCTCCCATGCCCTGTGGAATGATGGGTAAGCAACATTTTCATTTACGGAAATAAAACCTGCCAGTAGCTAGAGGAGACTCTCTCTTCTGCGGGGAAGCAGAGACTCCCATCCCTCTCAGCATTCCAGCTCTGGGACTTACACTGCCTGAGGCCTAGGTGCAAATTTGCTGTAGCCAAGGGAAAAGATGACAGTGGCTAATATGGTGAGACCCCATTTCCCTAATGCCACAGTGATTGCTTTCCTACAGCCATGCCGCTTTCCCCTTGGAGGGCACCTATAGGAATGAGCAGCTAATGAAGCTAGGGAGTGTGAGAGACAAGGGCATATGACCGTCACACCCTGTTCCATGCAATAAACTCCTGCTCCAGCATGATTAGTTGCAGGCAGGAGATGGGAGAAGATGGAAAGTAGGGAGCTAGAGAAAATGAAGTGTTGGGGGAGTGAGGCTAAAGGAGATGAGGGGAGGCCTAGAGGTGGCCCTGGAAGTGGGAATTGGGCTGAGTGGAAAGGGAAGAGCTGGGAAGGCCTAGAGGAGACAAGGGGTTAAAGGTGATTTTGGGAGTGGGACCAGAGGAGATGAAAAGCCCAGAGGAGGCTGAACAGGAAGTGAAGCTAGAAGAGAGTGGAGTGCCGGGGATTGGGCAAGAGTAGATGGAGGGGGGAAAGAGAGCTAGAGGAGAAAAGAAAAAAGTCATGATCAAGATTCAAGGTCAGGTGGTGAATGTGCTGCAGGATTCCAGGGTCCAGATCACCTGGGGACCATAGTCTTCTAGACTAGTGGTTCTCAACCAGGGATATGCATACCCCTGGGGGTATGTAGAGGTCTTCCAGGGGCTAGGTCAACTCATCTAGACTGTAAGGGATCTTCTCCTCATCCACCCCACCATACATACACAACCAGTCCTACTGATTACAGCCCCTCTCAAGGCACTGCCTGGTCTTTAGACAGCAACATACTCTGTGTGTCATGAGCTATGATTGGGCCCGGCCTCTCCATCTCCACTGGGACCTGTTGGGGAAGGATTAATTCTATTATTGAGGGATAATAATGAGTGGCTACGGCTCCAGGGGCCATTAGTGTATTTGATGGGCCCCCAGGGGGCCATTTAGAAACGCCAATGCAGCATAACAGACTC
This sequence comes from Chrysemys picta bellii, assembly GCF_011386835.1. Taxonomy (NCBI): domain Eukaryota; kingdom Metazoa; phylum Chordata; order Testudines; family Emydidae; genus Chrysemys; species Chrysemys picta. The sequence continues at coordinate 95,369,573 of NC_088791.1, forward strand.
TGTGGAAGTTGGGGAGGGGCAACAGCTGAGGTAAAGCCAACATGTCATAGTTACCAGAGCTGGCCAGTTAGTGACCAGAGAAAGAGGGGGACAGGGAAAAGAGAAATGGAGAGGGAGCCCAGTAGATGGATGTGCTGATCTACCCATAAGGAGAGCAATGGAGACAATGATCTGCCCCCACCCTTGAGATGATCTGCAAGCAGCGTCCCACCCTCTGACAGCACTGACTCAGCCAGGCAGGCTACACTAATTGAATGGGGCAAAGCTATCTGAGGGGTCTTGGGAAGAGATTAGCTAGGCTGCCCTGGCTGTCTTGTTTTTGTTTGTTTCTACAGCCTCCTTGTTTCATTTGCCAATGCCGCATTGATCCCGCTCGGAGAGAATTTCCATTTATATTGCAACCTAACAGAGTCCTCGCCAATGACACCAGCCCTCGCTCCCTGCCTCTGCTCGCTGCATTTCTCCCTCCAGCTTTTTCCCTCTTCATTTCTCCCCTATTCTCTGCTTAGCTCACTTACTCCATCTCCTCTGTCTCCTTCTGTCACTCCGTCCCTCAGCATGTCCTTCCACACGTCTCTCCATCCCTCTGTCTGCTTCCCTCTGTCTCTCTCTCCCTCCCTCACAATCATTCTCTCTCTGCCTGTCTCTGCCTCTCTCTCCCTGTGCTCCCAATTAGCACAGCTCCCGTAGGTGCGCTCTCACCAGGTTCAGCCGTGCAGCTGCTGCTGCCTTGAGTGCTGCTTGAGTGAAAGAACCAGGTTTCTCTTTGGACAGGTGCTCACTGCTGGTCTGACGCACCTTGATGCTACTCCCGTGAATGCCGTGCCTCAGGCTTCCCCGCTGGCCCTCAGAACCTAGCTTCGCCCAGATTCTTTGGGGACACCTCTAGCAACAGTGATCCCATCGTCTCCTGATGGGCGATCCATGCACTGAATCATATCTCCTGGCCCCTCTCTTCTAGAGGCTTGAGGTGCTCTGGCCTGCAGTATGGCCTCATCAAACCATGGGCTGGGACTAAGGGCATGGAGCTCCCTTAGTGGGGACAGATGGATGGGGTAGGTGGAGGAGATGCAGAATCTCCCATAAGGATGGCACAAGATGTGCAGATATGATGCTTACCCTGAATCTGCCTCCCATAAACTGGATGGGTTCTAAGCCTGGCCCTGTGTGTTATAAGGAGGCGTTGCCCTCTGCACAACAGCCTGGGCGGGATAAATGGAGCACCATGAGTATTATATATTACCAGACACGTGATTATACTGGACACAGGAGGCTGGGGGCAGTGGGACTCTTAGAGCTTTGCATCCAGGCAGTTGAGCCCTTCATATCCAGTCCCATAGCAACTTAACCCCAGGTTCCATCTCCAGCCATGAGACTCCTTTGTGGAGCCCATATGGGGCTCACCACTGCCCCCCCGAACCACCTCTCATTCCTAGTCTGATGTACCCCACAGATTTGGCCAGCTCATTGTTATTCCTTCAGTCCCGTCTTGGTGCTCTTTGCCCCCGCCTTCGTCCAACCACCCCCAATTCCCTCACTGCTCTCATTCCCCAGGAAGCTAGTTACAGAGCTTCCCTTTCTCTCTTTCCCTTTCCCTATTTCCTCCATGTGCTGGAGTTCATTGCAGGCTTGCTCCAAACCGGGCTGCAGGGTGGGGGGAATGGAGAAGGGAAGGGGCACTGGATGTGTGCATGCACGGGGGACCTGAGATGCCGCGGTGTCCTGCAGACTGTGGAAGCTCCTGCCCCATTCCAATTACGATGTTTCACATGCATGGGGGAAGGTTTCTGGAGTATTGAAATGTGGTTGGGAAGCAGGTGTTGCCCTCATTAGAAGAGAAAATATAGCACAGGGTGTGGGGGGGGGCAGAGATGGAGAAAGGGAGAGACAGAAGCCAAATGTTCTTGCCCTTGACTGGGGAAAATGAGTTGGGCTTTGCGGGAAGGGTAGAGGGGAGGTACTTCTGGTTCTCTCTTCATCAAAATGATTCCAGGGGAGATGGACCAGGCAGCCCGAGCCGTGACATAAAGAGGAGCGAGTCAGCCTACGCCGTCTGTGCGCGGTGCCGATTGCACATGGCCGAAGGGGAAGGGGAGGCACCCACTTGGAATGATATGGAGATTTCGCACGCTGCTGCGCACAAGGCACGATTGCGGCAGGGTGTCTGACAGCTGTGGGGAGCGTGAGGTATGGGAGCGGGGGCCATATGTGGAGCTTCCATATTGTGAACTAGAATGACTTCCCCTCCAGCCAGTGCTCCTGCCGCATTGTCTACAGCAGCGGTTCTCAAACTTTCGTACTGGTGACCCCTTTCACACAGCAAACATCTGAGTGTGACCCCCCGCAAATAAATTAAAACACTTTTAAATATATTTAACACCATTATAAATGGTGGATGCAAAGCGCGGTCGGGGGTGGAGGCTGACTGCTTGTGACGCCCCATGTAATAATCTCGCGATCCCCTGAAGGGTCCTGACCCTCAGTTTGAGAACCCCTGGTCTACAATGATCCCCCCTCCAGCCAGCACTCCTGCCTCATTCCCTCCAGCAACTCCCCCCACAGCCAGCGCTCCCGCCATGTTCCCTCCAGTGACTCCCCCCACAGCCAGTGCTTCCTCCCTCTTACCTACAGCGACCCCCACAGCCAGCACTCTGCCGAGATGGTTAAAGAGCGATGAACGTTCAGCAGAGAGAAGCTGAAGGAGATCAGGGCTTGGGCCACTGAACGCCTATCTCACCATTGAGGTTCCTGAAAACAAAGAACAGGGGAAGGTTCAAGTGCAGGGCTGGAGTTTCGGATTCTCAGACACCTCCAGAAAGCCAGGACTCCTGGAGGCTTTCTAAGCAGCCAGAGGTAGAGCAGGGAGTGGCTGCAGGCACCTCCGGAAGCCTGTTTGACCCCAGACCCACAGCATAGGGGCATGCAGAGATGCGTGGGACGGAAAGGGAACTTTATTGCTCTCCTGTCTCTCTGGCCGGGAGTATCCACATATGGGGGTATGGCCACACCAACATGGGGATTGTCATCCCAGCTCGAGGAGACATACCCACACTTGCTCTGATTGAGCTAGCATGCCAAAAATAGTAGTGTGGCTGCAGCGGCATGAGCGTTGGGAGGGCTAGCCGCCCGAGTATGTACCCCATAGGTTTGTATGGGATCCTACGCGGGGTCCTAGCCCCTCCCGCCACTTGCACTACCATGGCTGCACTGCTATTTTTAGCATGCTAGCTGGATCAGAGCTCACACCAGAGTGTCTGCTGGAGTGGGCAATTATACCTCCCAGCTCCTGTGTAGACGTAACCTGAGTGGCTTGGTTTTGGCTCTGCATTCAGGTGCGTCCTGCTATTCTGCACCCAGAATCTAGGCAGAGCGAACAGGAGGCAGCAGCTGTTTGAAGTCACAGCTCCCCCGGCAGTCCCCCTCTCTGCTCTTCCCCTCCCCTCCTTCCTTGCACTTTCTCCCCAGGCGGCAAACCCAACCTGGTGGCCCCACTCATCAGTGCTGCCAGAGTTTAGAAATGCCACAGCACCACACAGCCCATCGGAGCCTGTCACTGGGGTCCATTGCGGGAGGGATGCTATGGCTAGCCATCCCTCCCCAGGATCGTCTGACTTCCTCATCCTTCCTAAGTATCTGCTTGTGTATCTTTCTGCTCTGTTTAGCCTGCCCATCCATTGCCTGTATCGGATCCATCCCAGCTAGCTAAAGACATGTGGCGCTAGGAATCCTACATATCCCTGACCTCGCCCACCACCTCCAGTTCCATCAGAAACCTCAGTGAGAATCCCTTGAAGCACCAAGGAGGTATGTTGATTCCTGTGTTTATTGATACCCCCCCCCCCCGATATTCCGGTGCCCCCTGCAGGATCCCCAGATTTCTCCCCTTGTTCTGAGGCACAAAGAGCATGGGTGCCAGCCAGGAGTAACACTGCAACATACCCTTCTCTCTCTCTCCCACCATACTTCCCCAGGGGAGGCAGCAAGTCACTAATGGATTGTGGCCTGCCGGCCCTGAGTGGTTCTGGCAAATTGGGCAAGGTTTGTCGGTGGCATTGATTTTCAGTGGGAACTGAGCGCCTGAATCCTGTAGGCCCCTCTGAACAGCCCAGCCAGAGTGTCTCCTAGACACCCTTGAGCATTGGGTTCACACACCTCTCCAACGTTCCTCTTTTTGAAGGCGGTGGCTCGTTTTAGACACAAAGCACCCCATGTTGCACACCGATTTGGTGTCCCTCTCCCTATTGATGTGGGAAATGATTTACACCAGAAATAGACACTCCCGTAGTGGAGGCTGTAGAGTGTCACTGACATGAAAGGAATGGGCCTCATCATAGGATACATTTCCTGCCTGGGTGACGGTGGTATGTCCCTCAGGCTGGGCCTTCGGCATACGCTGTGTCCCACATGTGGGCCGTGACAAGTGGAGAATCAGGAGGAGAGCTGGGTGGCAGTGGGTGACACTCCCCAGGGTTGTGAGGCACCTCACCACTACCTGCCCGTAGTGTGAGGCAGTCCTGTCTGCACCTGCAATAGCTCAGCTCCTTGAAACCACCAGCACTGCCTTCCTGGTCCCCGCAGACCTCACTCGCTCAGGTGATAGGCCCTGAGTCCTCAGAGGGGTCCCTACAGCATCCAGACCACTTCACCTGACACTCACAGAATTACCAGGCCTGCTGTCCCCAAAGGGAGGATACACCCACCGCCTAGGTGGATTTCAATCCAGAAGCAACATTTTGCTTAAGCCACTGCACTGAAATATGTTTGTAGTGAAAAGAAAAATAAGTTTAGTAACAAAGAGTCGAGACTCGAAGATTCAAGGGAGTAGCGAGTCAGGATAATGGAAACAGAATGGTTCCATATAAAACAAAAGTTTCCTAGAGTCTAAACTTAAGAGGCTCAACCATTGTCCAAAGTAGTTTATCTCACCTAAAGCAATCTCCCAGCATCTCCAACCAACATGGCTGGGATCCCTCTTTCCTGAGTGCAAAAACGCTGTGCTTTTTGCTTCCTTGGTCCAGGATAAAGGCAGGCCTTTTTGCCTTTCCCTTATGTACTCCAAAATTCATTGTTTGACCAGTGTCAGGATGACTCTGGGATTCATTCTTCGATGTGCTGACCCCATATTGATTTCCCAGCCTCATGTTGACTTCGGGGCATCCATTGTGTCGGCTTGCAATGCGTAATTTACATGTGAACCGAAGTGGACAGGTGAATACACAGCCTCTATTTGGCAGACATTTTTTTTGTCAGCCCTGCCTTGATTCAGACTTTAAAACACATTTCCCAGCATATCTACACGTGACTTCTTACAGCGTGTCAGTACCTACATTTCAGAGCGCTATTAATTACCATTGCGATCCTGGCTTTTGTTCAAGATCTCACACAGCATTCATTATGGATAAATGCTGGGAAAGGGAGGTGCTAGTGTAGTGAGTTTGTCAGGCCTGACAGAAGTTGCTGTTATCGAACAATGACCCCTTTGCCAGCTGACATTGTGGGGTTCTTAGGGTCACAACCAGCCTTTGCGAACCTTTGTTAAGCCAGAGGAAACCTGGCTACCAGCTGGGACTTCTTGGCCACTAGACTAAACACCCTGGCCTGGATTCTCCAGTGTGTAAAGGCTACTCTGGTGGCACAAAGAAATCTTAAACCAATCAGTAGAGGAGGCCCCCAAGGTAGTGGGGGCAAACCCAGCCCCCTGCTGCCTGAACAGCCCTTAGGGTAAATTAGAGCAGCCTTGGGGACTGGGCCTGCCCCTAATTTAAAGCCTCCTTCCCCACCCCACCCCATTGGCCTCTGGTTCTGGGGCAGCTCAGCTGGGCCAGAGAGTCTGGCGCCGGGAGCCTAGTGCACCTTGTGGTTGGGTTGTGGGGGCTAGGTCTCCTGGGGAATGTGTGTGGCAGCTGCCACATGAAGCTCAGGTCTGTGACCCCTGTATGCCCAGCGGAGACAAGGCGAGAAATGTGACTAGTGATCTTCATTACCAATCAGCTCTGCACCTGTGAGAACAATGACGTAAGGGCCGGGGAGGATTTTGCAATGGGGACGTTAACAGGGAAGAGGTAGCAGAAACTTACATTGACAAACATACTACACAGAAGAGGCCCGGAAGTGAGTGTGGGGGGTGGGGACTGCTTCAGGTGAGGATTGAGGGGCACTGGCAGAGCAGAGATTTGGGTCCAGGCATAGAAGGTGGTGCTGCTCAGTTGGGAGGGAGATGAACTGGCAGGGAGTGGGGGAGGAGGAGAGCAGGCCTAGAATATCAGGGGACACTGCAGCTTGCCGATTTCAACCTTCTCCTTGGCCAGACCCAGGGAACAGGTAGAGTCTGAAAACGGCAGTGTCTGATCCCAGAGCAGAAGGAAATGGAAAACGGCATCTCACATTATCAGAGAGTGATACTGGAGTTTTGCCATTAGAAGTGCAGAAACAAAAAAGAAATGAAATCTAATCAGACAGAAATCCCTGCAATGTACCCAAGAGGGAAGGATCCAGAGAGCCAGTGACGCGCTCTGACCGAGGGTTACCCACCTGGTCCCGCTGGCTGCAGTGGGGTCAAAACTCTTCCCTGGGTGAGCCCCAACTCCACATACCCGGTATCCACAGTGGGAGCCCAACTAGGGTGACCAGATGTCCCAATTTTATAGGGACAGTCCCGATTTGGGGGTCTTTTTCTTATATAGGCTCCTATTACCCCCCATCCCCGTCCCGATTTTTCACACTTGCTGTCTGGTCACCCTAAGCCCAACTCTGCCCTGCTGCGATCAACTGGCCCCAATGCCCTCCATGCTACAGCTGGTCGGGAACTTTTCAATGAAATGTTGGGGATTTTTTGGTCAGACAATTCTGATTTGTCGAATCTGAAACCTGTTTTGAGGAAGTGTGTGTGTGTGTGTGTGTGTGTGTGTGTGTGTGTGTACGTGCATTGTTGAACTCCTCACTGAAAAACACTTTGTGTTTGGTGTTGACATTTTACAGATGGAAAAATTGGGGTTTTCCGGTTTGAAGCAACATTTTATTTTAAAATTTAAGTGAATTATAAGCAAAAAAGAATACATATAGCCAGCGGTTGAAATCAAAATGAAATGCGGTGATGAACCTGAACTGAATATTCCCCCCTCCCCCCAATTTTTGGTTTGCAAAAACATTTGAGATTCTGACATTTCGGCCTCATTCAAAATGGGAAAAAATGTTACCACCTTGAAAATTTTCACGAGACAGGAAAACCGTTCCCGCCAAGCTGTGCTCCACACTGCTCGCACAACGGGGTCCCAGTGCTGCCCTAGACAAACCCCACATCCCCTCCACGCTGAGAATGTCCACGCTGATCCCACACTGACATTCAAGCCTGTATCAGTGCAAACCTTCCCTGGCACAATGTCTGGGCATTGATTGCTGCCCAGAGAGGGAGGTGGCACAGAAATCCCTTCCCAGTGAGCCCTCGCACGCTGTTTCTCCCTTTGCCCCCTCTTTATTGAACAGTTTTGAACATGAGCATAACTTCTTCCGGGTCTCCCTGAGGAAGGACTGACTATTCCAGGCACTAACCTGGACAGCGCTTACTCCTTATTTAAGGAGACAAGGCAGCAGTGGCAAAGAGAGGAAGCAGAATAAAACCGAGGGAGGGACTCTGCCATCGGCAAGGACCAGTGTAGTCTCCCGTCGGAGCTTTCTGGACACCACCTCTCCTTGCCCCATTAATCAATTTAACCTGATAAAATGCAGCAGTTTTAAGTGACTCCAGCACTAAAAGCTCCAACAGGAGTGAGATTTACGAGGTGATGGCTGGCAAAGCTGCTCTCCCAGCCAAGGCATGCTATCCACTGCCTTTCCCTTCTTTCTCAGTCTGTGGGACACGGGGAAGGAGAAATCAGGTGCCCCGCCAAGCTAGGAAATGTGGGATGAGAAAGCACCAGCAGTCGCAGGGTTTGTTCATGGAGGGAAGGAGCGAGCGAGAGGGAGAGAGTGGGATGAGGAGATGGCAGAGAGGAATGTGTGGGAGGGATGGAGGCCTGAGGAGGGGGAATATTGGGTGAGAATGGAAGATGTCTACACTAAAAAAAAATGGCTGACCTACCGTTCCTCCTTCGCCTTCACCTCCATCCCTCCTTCGCCTCTCCCCTTCCTTCCATCCCTCCCTCCCTCCATTCCTCCTTCCCATCACTGACAAGGGTTGTTAGCAACGAGCCCCCTCGCATCCCCTCGTCTGGTGTTGACAGCACTTTGGTTGCTAGTGTAGGCAGGACAAAAACATTTGCAACACCCCCCCACGCCCCCCACCACAGAAAGCATGTGATCAATAGCCAGCCAGATCCTCAGCTGGGCTGAGCTTTTGCCACCTTTCCGCTTCCCTGACCCTGGGGCCACTCGGGGCCAAAACGGCCCTTGGTGTAACTTAAAGCAATTACCGGAATAGTTCTAAATTATGCTGGCTGCAACAGTCCCGCAGTGTTGCGCTGACCAGTGGTCAACTGGAGTGCTGTATGATCTGGGCCCGTCCCATTCCTGTCCTTGATACCCTCTGTACACCCATTGAGGCTCACCCCTTCTTGGGTTCTCCTCAGCAGGCTCTGGCCCATAGATACTTGGGCTTTTCCTCCCCTGGGATACTTCCGCCCACCTAGAATAACACCAGAGTGAAGGCAGAGCAGGGCAGGGTGTTGAAAACAGCAGGGACAGCTGGCAGCCTGTTAATAGGGCTCCCACTGTGGCTAGTGGTAGGGGGAGCTGAACTGGAGCTGGCAACAGTCAGAATTGTAGGGGGCGGTGGTGGGGAAACCTACTGTAGACATAGACCCTGTCGAACAGCAGTGAAGGGACAAGTCCCACTGATGCCACCAGCTCAGATGTTGGCAGTGTCAGGGCTGGGTGGGTAGAGGGGCTCTGGGAGAGGGAGCATTTCTGGGGTAGGAGGCAGAGAGAGGGAGAAGCGAGGGACAGAGCAATAAGCAAACAAGCGGCAGTGTGCGAGGTGGCCAGTGACAGAGGGAGAGGTGGGATCAGTGGTGTTATGAGTGGGGAGCGTTTGGCTCTCTAATGCTTTGGCTTCCCTGATGGTCTTCCACTTAATTCGCTCTGCACTTGTCCCCTCGGATCTGCCTGAGTCGGAGATGTCCCCGTTAGCCTGATGCTAGGTAATCAGTCTATGGCGGAAACCAGACAAGCAGAAGCCCCCAACCACCCCTCGCAGAGCCCTGTCATAACCGATCGGCTTCCAGCCCCTGCCAGCTGCCCCCAGCGCCGGCTGTCTGTGCAAGTTAAGCGTCTCATCCTGAGCGGCTGAGAACTGCCAAAGCCGGCCTGTATCATTCACAGCATCTGTGAGTGCAGCGCTGCCATCCAGACATCATCCGCCCTGCAGCTCCACGGGCGCTCAGCTGGTACAGGAGGGAGGCCACCCCCCACACACACATCTGCCAACATATAAACACACATGTACCAGCCCCAATATACATACACCACCCCACTACATGCTCACATAGATGTGCACATCCCCTTGCAAATAGGCACATGCCCATCTCACATGAGCACACCCGTAGCCCAGAACATACATACTCTCTAAAACATGCACACATAGATGTGTACACCCCTCCAACATATGGGTGAATACACCCCAAACACACAGGCACACAGATGTGTACACCCCCCAACACATGGGTATATATACCCCCAACACATGGGCACACAGATGTGTGCACACACACCCCACCCCTCCATGGACACAGCTGTGTACATACCTCCTAGTGCATGGACACAGATGTGTGTGATTTACAGGATCTGTGCTATGCCCTGGCCTTTAAGCAGTCCCTTGGGAGGACCCCTGCAGTGTGCTGATCCCCGAGGCGGTCTTGCTTTTCTATAAGGGTAGGCCACGCAGCTTCAATGCCTCAGACTGAGCCTCCAGGCTACAATGCTCCTGTTTCATATTGTGAGCATCACCCAGTGAGTCCCACTGAGGTAAGCAGCAGCGATTCCAGGCAGCCTTTTTCAAACAGAGTAGGGTTTATTAGTCAGCTGGAACACAGCAGCAGGAAATCCTTAGGTTAGCATAGCACTACAAAGGTTAAGACACAGTCCATAATGGCTAAAGCCAATGGCTCCAATGAGGAACCACCTTGGTTGCCTTTCTCTGGGCTTGTCTACACTATGGATGCGACAGTCGCCAGCTACGGCGCTGTAGCTAGGTTGCTGTAGAGCCATAGTGCAGAAGTGTCCTACAGCCACCGAAGGGGCTTTTCTGTTGCTGTAGGTAAGAGACCTGTGTCTCCATGAGCCCAGTTCTTATCACTGCCTCCTGTCACCGCCACCCATTGTTCTGCTGGAAAGCCAAGCCCATGTTCATCCTGCTGGGAGCCTCCTGCTGGTAAGTGCCAATTGGTCAGTCACTGGGCTTTGCATTGTCTCTGTAGGGCCCCAGCCAGTCCTTAGTGACCCTGGCCCATTCATATCATGACATACATGACAAAACACCTCAGGTGGTCTCCTGCTTTCCCTAATGGGCAGCTTTTTAACCCTTCGGCACGTTCTGAGGAGCAATACTAAGGTGATAGGTAGAGGGTCCTGCAACTAGGTCATAAAACTATTACATCCGTAAACCCCAATGCATGGACATACAGATGTGTGTATACGCCTCAACACGTGCACCCCCCAGCACATGGGCACACAGATGTGTGTATATGCCTCAACACGTGCACCCCCCAGCGCATGGGCACACAGATGTGTGTATACGCCTCAACACGTGCACCCCCCCAGTGCATGGGCACACAGATGTGTGTATACACCTCTACACGTGCACACCCCCCAGGGCGTGGGCACACAGATGGCTGTACTCACCCCAATGTGTGGGCACACAGACGTGCACACAATTCAATGCATGGCCACACACAGATGTGAATACACACAACCCAGTGTTTGGATGCACAGATGGGCACACACCAATGTAACAGTGTGAACTGTCACATGGGCAGAGGAAAAAAATAACCTGAGGAGCAGCTGATTCCAATTAACCAATCCTCTCAGAGGCTGCTGGGAGTGGGTGTGGTCTGGAGTATACATAAACCAGGGAGCCAGCCAGCTCATTCTAGCCATGGAGTGTGTGTGCGAGAGAAAATAGTGAGGTAGCACTCAAAAAGACTGGGAGGCTGAAGGAATTACTAAGGGAAAACCAGGCAATCACTTTGGGGGAAAAGGTACTGAATTTGGTGAGAGCTGGGCACAGGCTGGGGCCTGCCTCCTTAAGAAACTTCAGACTTGTCTGAGAAGTGAGAGGTTTTATGGGGGAAGTGGGACTAGTGACTTTGGGTGTAGGTGATACTGAACTAAATACTGATCTACCCCTTTTCTAAGTACTACTACATGCTCTCTGACTTCTCTCCTTCCCCCACCCCCGGGGCCAGGATCTGCTGCTCCCACCCCCCCTGCTTTTTTTGTAGTGGTCAGCTTATCATACAATCATAGAAGATTAGGGTTAGAGGAGACCTCAGGAGGTCTTCTAGTCCAACCCCCTGCTCAAAGCAGGACCAACACCAACTAAATCAGCCCAGCCAGGGCGTTGTCAAGCTGGGCCTTAAAAACTTCTAAGGATGGAGATTCTACCACCTCCCTAGGTAACCCATTCCAGTGCTTCACCGCCCTCCTAGTGAAATAGTGTTTCCTAATATTCGACCTCCCCCACTGCAACTTGAGACCATTGCTCCTTGTTCTGTCATCTGCCACCACTAAAAACAGCCGAGCTCCATCCTCTTTGGAACCCCCGCTGTCAGGTAGTTGAAGGCTGCTATCAAATCCCCCCTCACTCTCTTCTTTTGCAGACTAAACAAGCCCATTTCCCTCAGCCTCTCCTTGTAAGTCTTATCCTGACCCATGCTGTGGAATTTGGAACTTAGCTGGATGGCCAAGTCACCTTTGTGATTGTCTGCCAAACTCCCTGGGGCTGGTGAGAATCCATTGGTTCACAACCCCACAGTAGGGCGCACAGATGTCCACACACTTCCTTTACCTTCTGCCATGGATCCAGTGATCTGTGCTATTCCCTGGATTTTTAACAATCCCTTGTCTCTCAGAGTGCCAGACACCCAAGGGGGTCACACTCTTCCTTACGGGCAGGTCATGTAGCCTCAGCACATCTGAGACTGAGCCTCTTGGATCCAGCACTCCAGTTTCACCCCATGAGTTCTGCCCAGCGAGTCCAACTGAGAAGATAGACTCGTGGTCAGAGACTTTCCCCCTCTTCAGGGACCAGTGCACCTCAGCAAGTATTTGCAGTGACATCACACCAGGCAGCCTTTCAGAACAGAGCAGGGTTTATTGGTCAACCAGAACGAGTATTGGATTGTTCTTAGGTTAGCACAGAGAAGCAAAGGTTAAGACAAAGTTCCCACTGGCCAAAGCCAGGGCTCCCTTGTGCCAGGCTGCTAGGAACCATCTTAGTTTCCTTTCTCTGTGTCTGTTCCCTTGTCTTAGTCCCAGGAGAGCTCTCTCTCTGTGTGAGCCCAATTCTTACCAACGCCTCCTGTCATCATCTCCTCCCATTGTCCTGCTAGGATTGCCTAGCCAAGTCAATTGTTCAGTCATTGGGGTTCCATTGTCTCATGGTCTTCCACTGAGATGGATTGGTCCCAGCCAGTCCTTAGTGGCCCATTCATATCACCCCACACAGCTACATGACAAAACATCTCATGTCTCCCGCTGTTTACACTCAGTCCATAGCAGTACAAACCAGAGGGAAACTGAGAAACACATTGCCACCATAGAAATATTGCCAAAAATCCCACATTTGTCCCACCTTCCTCCAGCCACCCAAGAAACAGATGTGTACAGTGACACACACACACACGGGCCAGGAACACAGGCACATACTGGGAAAGCCGTTGCCTCCAAGCTGGGTAAAGTGCAGCTCCTGCATATGTTTGAAAGAGTCAAATTCCTTGCTGGCTTCCCCAGGGGCCCTGCCACCACTCCACTTTGAAGGGCTTATTAACATCACCAAAAGGGCTGTCAGGTTATACAAGCCCAGTGCAAAACAAAAGCTGCCAGAATTAGGAATTTAATAGGAACCTCCAAAGATAGGCAGCGCCATGCAGACCAGGAGCTCAGGAGAGGGTAGGGTGACCAGACAGCAAGTGTGAAAAATCGGGACGGGGTGGGGGGTAATAGGAGCCTATATAAGAAAAAGACCCAAAAATCGGGAATGTCCCTATAAAATCGGGACATCTATTCACCCTAGGAGAGGGGCTGTATGAGCAGCAGCAGCTCTCTGCTTCTCCTCCATTCCCCCGCTTTTCCTTCCCTCCACCCCTCCTTTCCCAGCCCACCTCCCTGTTTCTTCTCACTCCTGCAGGTGCCATCAGGCCTTACCCTTGCCCAGCCTGCCATGGGCCCCATCTCTGCACATTAAGGAAGGCCCATACATCTCTCCTGATGAGCTTACTGTCATTTGGAATGGGGGCTCCTTCTCCTCCTTGCCCTGGTAAATGGAGTCACGGTGAGAACAATTATCCATAATGAGCCATTGCGGTAATAAATAGCCGGAAAAAACGGAGATGGTCACTTCTCAGTGTAAATGGCAAATCAATACCTCACTGAACCAGGTCCCCAGCTGCAGGGAGTCCCTCCGGAGGAGAGGAGATGGGGATCTAACAGAAGGGGGGAGGGCACCACTCCATGGGAGGAAGGATCTTCCGCATTCTCCCCCAGCTTGCACCCGCATGCTCTGCTGAGGCAGTGGGGAAAGACTGTCCCCATGTTAATTTACTCCTTGTGATCTCCCCCAGGGTGACCTAGAGAGGAGAGGCAGAGAAGCAGCACCCTCCTTGACCCAGGCTAAGGGGATGGGTAAGATAGCACAGGATAGTGAAATCTGGATTTATGAAGGCAGCCTCCCAAAGGAAAGTGGTGTCTAGTGCAGCAGTTCTCAACCAGGGAGCTGGGGCCCCCAGGGGGCCACGAGCAGGTTTCAGGGGCTCCACCAAGCAGGGCCAGCGTTAGACTCATTGGAGCCCAGGGCAGAAAGCCGAAGCCCTGCTGTGCAGAGGTGAAGCCCTGTGCCCTGAGCTCTGCCACCTGGGGCTGAAGTTGAAGCCTGAGCAACTTAGCTTTGTGGGGCCCATTGTGGCATGGGGCCCCAGGCAAGTGCCCTGCTTGCTACCCCCTCGTGCCAGCCCTGGCTTTTATATGCAGAAAACCAGTTGTGGTGGCACAGGTGGGCCGTGGAGTTTTTATATCATATTTGGGGGGTGGAGGGAGGAGCCACAGAAAGGAAAAGGTTGAGAACCCCTGGTCTAGTGGGCTGAACAGGGGACTAGCCCTGAGTTCTAATTCTGGTTCTGCTATGTCTGTGAGCTTGGGCAAGTCACTTGTGGCAGAGAGGGTATCTGTCTGCTGGGGTCAGTGCTCCCCTCTCTCGCAGGGCTGTGCTTGTACAGTGCCTAGCACAATGATCAGGGCTCCTGGGCACTACAAGACAAATAACGAATGCTATTAAGGGTCTGTCTGCACTGCAGCTGGGAGGGTGTTTCCCAGTGTGAATAGACAGATGAGCAGCTCCCAGCTGCTGTGTAGACATACTCTTATAGTTAGTTGAGGCTTATCCAGCACTCTGAAAACTGTGTGGTGCTTTATAAATGCTAAGGAAGAAAAGAGGGGATTCTGAGCATGACATAATCTTTAATTAAAGATTAATCTTTAATTCCTGGAGACTGCAGGCTGATCCTGGAGGTTGGCAACCCTAGCTCCAGAGGATTCCTCTTTGCTGTCCTGATTTCCTCATGGCTCAGCAGGCCACCTGTGATGCCCCCTCCTTACCCACCTTGCTTTGTTGGCAATAAGTGGTCTACAGACATGTAGGAAAGACATCTTTACTGAGGGTGTATCATCCTTGTATGTGTCTCTATATATGGTGGAAATAGGTTTGGTATATTTGTTGCTCTGGCAACAGAGGCCTTTCTTTAGGGTTAACTTGCACTCCCCCCGCTAGTGCACGCTGAACGCCCCTTCCCCAGAATGTACCCACTCGTCCTCTTTCCAACCCCTTTCGCTCACTCCCCTCTCTCCCCCACGCCCTCTCTCTGCAGGGCTTTGCTTTCCAGAGCAATCCAAATTTGTGTTCTCAGCTCCCCTGCCCTGACAGCTGTTAATTACCTGCCAAATACACCAGGTTACAGAGCTCTGGCCCGCTTCCTCCTTATGAAATATTGACTCCAACCTTCGCCTCTTCCCCCACACCATACGTCGCCCCCCCCGCCTCGCCTCGCACCAGCTGTGTTATCAATTACCTCCTTATCCAGCCTTCCTTTTAAAAAATTCTTTTTCATCTCTCAGAAGGTTTTCTCTTTATGGTTTGTTTCCTTCACGTGGAGGGGGGAGGGGAAAGACAGCATGGGGGGAGGGGACCCCAGCCCATCTAGAAATACAAAGGCTGTTTATCTGTTGCACAGTTTTTAATTGGCTGCGTTCTGGCACATCAGCCCTTTTCTCAGCGATGAAACGGAGCTTTGCCGCTCCTTTATATAAGGAAACATGGCAAAGGCAAAGTCTCATGTTCTAAGGGGGGAGGAGGGGGAATCGAGATGATTCAGCCTGTAAGATATAGAGCCAGCGACCCCAGCTGGCAGCTCCTACCACATTGTTGCCAGCTCTTTGTCACCTCCTGGGCTCTCTGAGTTGACTCAGAAACGGACGTACAATTTGTTAATTGGCCTGCCAGGGTCTGATGCTGCTTGGGCTCCCTGTGGGGGGTGTGAACCCTTGATCTTCTGTGCCAAAAGCAAGAGCCTTTTCTGCTTGAGCTAAACAATGGAGCCCATGAGCCATGACAGTATTGGACCCATAACTCTCTTTCGTGGACCAGCCACTAGAGGACGACAAAGCCCAGAAGAGTGGGCGTTTCCTAGGCCCCCGTGGGAATTCTGAGCCTGGCGATGCTCTGCTCGATTCCTGGCTTAGAGACGGAGGGAGGCCCCCTCGCTGCTCATCTGCCACAGGCGTGTGTGTGCGTGAGCCTGAGGCTCAGCTGCTGAAATGTGGGGATCCAGGAGCCAGCCCACTGGGTGCAGGCCCACTGATGGGGTAAAGTGTCCCGGAAGGGGGGTCTGTCTGCCCATTGCCCACTGATGGCCCCGCATGGGGAGAGTGCCCCAGTGACAGAGACTGGACACTAATTCCCGCCTGACTGCCACACCGGCTACAGCAATCCAAAGAACATAGGCATGGGATGCCTGCGGTAAGGCCATCACACCCAGCCTTGCAGCTGGAGGGAGCTGGGCGTCTCCTCTCTCACGTGGACCCACTGGCACAGCAAATGCCATCTCTTCTCAGCAGCAGAAAGTGTAAAACCCCTAGCAGGGGCCTGCTCCTGGTCCCATTGCTGCTCAGGGAGAAACCCTCCGGGGGGGACAGAGTCAGGGCCTCTCTTTGTCTTGACTGCACATTGGGTTTTGTCTGCCACGAGAAGCAAGTGGTCAGAACGGTGCAGGACATAGGGTTGTGTGGTTGTATTCCACAGTGCGACAGCTGGGACAGAGAAGGGGGCAGGAGAAGGAGGCTGTCTTTGAGTGGATGGGGTGCGTGTCTGTACCTGCTGGAGTGAGTTTCCGTTTGGTGGGAGGTGGGCACCAGGATTTGACAGAGGGCCCAGGGCCTAACTGGTCTCTAGCAAGCAAAGGGTTACCCTGCAAGTCCTTGGCAAGCAAGGAAGCAGGGCTGGGGCCTGAAGATGCAGCCGGGATCTGAGAGGGGATGCTGAAAGAAGTTATTGGGAGCCAGAAGGAGAGGGTGCCACGAGGGGGTGGGACTTCACACCTGGTGGGAACAGGGCTGGGTGTTTGTATCAGACCATCTTGTCTGGTTTTTATTCCGGTGGCGGATGCGCTCCGAAAACAAACAGAACGTGGAGGAAGGAACTTGGGGAGTGAATGACTGTTTTTTTCATTGCTAAAGCCATCTGTTCTGCTC
Organism: Chrysemys picta bellii; assembly: GCF_011386835.1. NCBI lineage: Eukaryota > Metazoa > Chordata > Testudines > Emydidae > Chrysemys > Chrysemys picta. The sequence continues at coordinate 95,386,523 of NC_088791.1, forward strand.
CACCAGCTCACTGAGGGCTAGGAGGGGGGGAGGGGGTATATGTGTCTGCGTGGGCGGCTGTAGCTGCGTGGAGCGAGGGTGGATGTGGGAATGCAAGTCAGTTTGTGTTGGTGTTTGGGTGCATATCATTGGTGGGGGTCTGTGCAAATGTATGCATGTCCTTGTGTGGATGGACTGGGTGTACATGCAAGTGTATTTATGAGGGTGCATGTGTACGTGGGGTTGTGTGTATGTGGATGATGTAAGTGCATGGGTGTGCGTGGAGGGGTGTGTGTATGTGGGTGAGGTAAGTGCATGGGTGTGCGTGGAGGGGTGTGTGTATGTGGGTGAGTTAAGTGCATGGGTGTACATGGAGGGGTGTGTGTATGTGGGTGATGTATGGGTGCAGGGTTGTGTGTCTGCAGGTGATGGAAGTGTGCAGGGATGTGGGTGCAGGTTTGTGCACATAGGAGGGTGATGTTACTGCATGGCTCTGGGTGTGTGTAGACGGGGGGGTGTGTCTGTGCATGGAGCTGGTGCATGTGTTTCGGGGAGCATATGTGTGTTTGTGTGGGGTGTGCGTTGGGGGGATGTAGGTGAGCGTGCATTGGCGTGTGGGCCATGGGCACAATGGCACATTGGCACGTCGATGGGTGAGAGCCTTGTGTTCCCATCCCAACGCGTGTTGCTCCCAACAGCATTGCCTCACCCCTGCCTCTGACATTCAGCCATGTGTCCCCTGTAGCTGGCTGGTGTGCTAAGGATGGAGGATGGTGACAGGGAACGACCTCTGCATATCAATTCCCCCAAAGCAGGCTGTGCCCCCCCATCCCCCGCTGCCACCCCTACTCTCATTCTCTCTCACTCTCTCCAGCCAAGGCTGGTTGCCATAGCAGCTGCCGACTCGCTGGGCCGAACCTCTGGGGAGAACAGCAGCAGCTGAGCAATGTTCCCTGGCAGGCCCAGAAGGAAGAGGCCTGCAGCAGGGCCATGCCTCCTGGAACACCCACCCAGCACGTCCTTCTGGACTCAGCCCTCCCCAGAGGAGAGGCCAAACACCTCCTGAGCCATCCTGGGTGAGCTCTTGCTCCTGGGCTGGTGACGCAGGAGGCCGAGTCCTTCCCTCGGAGTCAGTATTGAACCAGCGCCGCAGCATGATGCTATGGGGACACTGTGCCGCCATCTTTCAGAGGAAGCTTAAAACCAACGTCCTGACCACATGTGATCACTAAAGAGTCCACTTCCTCACTGCTTAACCCTCCTCTCCTGGCCAGCGTGGGTGATTGCATCCTGCTGACCCATCTTGCCCCTGCAGTTGTGACAGGAGGAGACATTTTTCACTTTGTTGCCTCTGTCACACCGTTGTGGTGCAAATTGGCTGCCAAGTTCCACCCCAGAAGCAGCTGCATTTCAGGCTGGGATGAATGGTGTCTCTGTCTGTACGGATGTATTCTGTAAAGCACAATGCATGAAGTGCATCAATGGCAAGTACTGGTATCCTGCTGGCATGATAGCCAGGGCACTATGATACTGTGTTGCATTGTTTGCATCTTTAGTTGTGATGATGCCTCACTGCAGGACACTATTGTGTGTCCTGGGGCACAGTCATTATGTGACACCATCACAATGCACTACATTAACATGCAGCTCTTTAATGGCCCATGCTCATGGGACACAGGACATTTATAACAGTAGAATCACAGGATTGGAAGGGACCTCAGGAGGTCTTCTAGTCCAGTCCCCTGCATTCGTGGCAGGACTAAGTATTATCTAGACCATCCCTGACAGGTGTTTGTCTAACCTTTATTAAAAATCTCCACAACCTCCCTGGGCAATTTATTACAGTGCTTAACCACCCTGACGGTTAGGAAGTTTTTCCTAATATCCAACCTAAACCTCACTTGCTGCAGTTTAAGCCCATTGCTTCTTGTCCTATCCTCAGAGGTTAAGAAGAACAATTTTTCTCTCTCCTCCTTGTAACAACCTTTTATGTACTTGAAAAATGTTATCATGTCCCCTCTCAGTCTTCTCTTTTCCAGACTAAACAAACCCAATTTTTTCAATCTTCCCTAATAGGTCATGTTTTCTAGATCTTGAATCATTTTTGTTGCTCTTCTTTGGACTTTCTCCAATTTGTCCACATCTTTCCTGAAATGTGGCCTCCAGAATTGGACACAATACTCCAGCTGAGGCCTACTCAGCCTAATACTCTCCTGAGACCTCCAGGTGAAGCAGCAATCCAACTGTATGGAATCAGGAGACATGCGTCCAATTCCCAGCTCTGCCAGTGTCTCTCTGGGTGACTTTGAACAAGTCACTTAGTCTGTCTGTGCCTCTGTTCTCCATCTGAAGGTACGTCTACATTGGAGCTGGAGGCGTCGTGCCCAGCTGGAGGAGACATACTGGTGCTAGCTCGGATCAAACTAGAGTGCTAAAAATAGAAGTATAATGGCATGAGCACCAGGAGGGGCTAGTCACCTGAGTGCTTATCAAGGGTCTCAGATGGGATCACACTCAGGATGGCTAGCCCCTTGCACCACTGTGGCTCCGTTTCTATTTTTAGCACACTAGCCTGATCAGCGCTTGCACAGGTATGTCTACACAAGCTGGAAATTACACCTCCCTTTTCCAGTGTAAACATACCCCAAATCATGGGGATACTTCCTTTCGGCCGCCCTCTGTAAACTCTTTGTATTCTATATGTATAGATTCTAGCACAGCGGGGCCCTGACTTCACGTGACGCTTCTAGGCCCTACTGGACTTGTTATTAATAATAATTAATATGCCACCAAGAAATAAGGGAACCATTGGCTGGAAACCAAGCGTGCAGCACTACAGTAGGCACCGGTCACTTGGAAGTTAACACGGCTTCCAAGCTTTCAGTTTTCTCACATCAGGACATCCAAGGGGACCTCGACAGAACAGCACAAAAGCCACAATCTGGTGGGCAGAGCTCCTGGGAACCCAGTGAGAATAATGGAAGAGGGCAACAATCAATGGAGTTAATGGGAACCTTATTGACTTCCTTATCTGAGACAGGGAGATACAATTTGATTCCAAAGAAGCCAACTGGAAAGAAGAAAGTGGATTCTGTTAAGATGAGGTGGGGTGGGGGGGAGGGGAACCTGAGAGAGGAAGGAGGAGTTGAAGGAGAGACAGGGCATGTGTGTGTGTGTGTGTGTGTGTGTGTGTGTGTGTGGGAGGGGGGGAATAGAGAAAAACAGAGACAAAAAATGGAGGGCGGCCAGGAACAAGCATCTCATTGGCACTTTGTTTAACTGGAAACTGTTGTATCCTCCCCATTTTTAGGTGTCTTTTAAAAGAATCTGATTAGGATTTATTAGAAAATAAAAACCCTCTAATTGAAAGCGAGTGGAGGCAATTTGTATTAATAAAAGCAGAAATCGTCAAATAATGGAATTGTTTAAAATCTATTACTTTGCTCCGTGCAGCAAGAGGAAGGGGATGATTATCTCACCGTACAGCACGTTAGAAGGAGAGCCCAGCCCGCCAGTCCCCTGTGCAGATTAAAGATGTAATTTATTGAAGCAATTTATTTTCTGGTGGGAAGTGGGGGTGGGGGAAGAATGGAAAAATATGATAAGAGCTGCAATCAAGTCTCAGATTCTTAATTTGAAGACCTGCCTCTTATCAGCGTTATTTCAATCATAAAAGAATGTATTCATTCCTCAAATGGGGTGAAGGCTGCAGGAAGAGACAGAGGCTGGGTAAAGAGGTGATCCCATGAGGAGGCCCATTACTCACCTCTCGGGGTTGCATTATCGACTGCAGTCACTGCAAATCCAGGGGCCAAAATGAGCATATTGCTAAGCTTGATGTGAATTCAGGGCTGTTTAGTGTCTATCTGTCTATCTATCTGGTTTTTACAACTCCTGCCTCCTCATTGTAATATCTAAGCACTCACTTGCCCTGTGACTTGGCCTTGTAGGAGAAGGGACCAGCCTGTCATCGTCACAGTGGGTGGTAACTCCAGCTGGTGGTCTCATTCTGTGTGCACATAGAATCACAGAAAGGACCGCAAGGATCTAACCCCCTGCCAAGATGCAGGATTTGTTGTCTAAACCACTGACAGCGATCCAGCCTCCTTTTGAAAACCTCCACTAAAGAAGCTTCCACAACCTCCCTAGGCGTCTGTTCCATTGTCCTACTGTTCTTCCAGGTAGAAAGTTTTTCCTGAGATTTATGCAAATCTGCTATGCTGTAGTGTGAACCCATTGCCTCTTGTCCTGCCCTCTATGGCAAGAGAAGAACTTTTCTCCATCATTTTTATGGCAGCTTTTCAAGTATCTGAAGACCACTATCATATTCCCCCCCTTAATCTCCTCTTTTCCAATCTGAACATACCCCGTCCCTTCAGCCTTTGCTCATAGAGCTTGCATTCCATCCCTTTGATCATCTTTGTTGCTTGCCTCTGGGTCCTTTCCAGTTTCTCTCCATCCTTTCTATACATTGGTGACCAAAATTGGACACAGTACTCCAGCTGAGGCTTAACCAGCACCGAGTAGAGCAGAACTATCACCTCCTGTGTCTTGCATGCTATGCCTCTGTTGATGCAACCTAAAATTGCATCTGCTTTTTCTGCAACAGCATCACATTGCTGATTCATGTTGAGGTTGACATAATGTTAATGGCATGGCCAGAACTAGATGCCCCCAGCTCCCTTATTGCCCGCCCAAAGTCACCACTCCTGCACTCATGCCACCATCATAACCTGTCACCCCTCGCTTCCATATCCCCCACAGTGGGAGTTGATATTCTTCATGCACCATCAGGATCCAATATCCCCGCAACGCTCACACTGCCCCCAGATGCTGTCTCCCTGCACTCCAGGATGTCCCTCAGCTCCCATATCACCTTGAGCCAGCCAGCACCCTGTCCTCATAACAACATCATGGCATGAAGACCAGAGGTCTTCACCTCACAAACCTGGCACCATTGTACCCTGGTGTCCTTAAGTCATCCCCCAGAGTGTGCCATGCCTTTAGAGCCCACTGAGTGGGTGGAGAGAGCATTCAAAGGGAAAGGGAGGGTGGGTAAATTGGGCTTACTTAAAAATATCCTCGCTACCAGGATGAGACACACAGGGCCAGTTGGAACAGTGGCATGAATGCTTACAGAGATATCGGGTGAGGACTGGGATTACTCAAACCAGTCCCTTCCATCTGTCTCCACAGTGTTCTGCCCATCCATGGACGAAACCTACACAAGTGCTCTCTGGCATATCATGGAGTCACTGAGTCATTGTAGCCTCTCCTGGGGGACCGGAGTCTCTCCTAGGCCAGGATGGCAGGATGCTAGAGTGGGAATGGCTGCAGCAAACCTCGATGCAGTCACTTCTGGGGAGCGGCGGAAGCACCGCTGCTTGGTGCCCGGATACCACGATGATGGGAGACACTCAGATGGGTGGGCGAACGGATCACATTATAGACTCCTGTAGATAGCCTAGACAGACAGACACAACGGACAGACACACAATAGATCAGACCACATTAAGAGATCACTGAGGCACAGATTTATGGTAGCGTCCACGGCTCCGTGGCTTTTCACGAGCAAGGGGGAAATCTAGCTGAACCATCCCAGTCTCCTTTGTCTGTCCCCAAAATCTGCTGGCGGGCCCCCATTGTCACAGCTGTCTCCCACATCTTAGGACAGCTGAACAGGCCTGTGTCACGACTCAGCAGCATGGTGGGGAGACACACACCTGGCACCATGTGTCTGGCTTGGAGCACCAGTCCAAAAAGGCAACAGGCCAAGTGGTGCTCTGGGCTCTCTCTAGGTTTGCAGGCGTCCATTTGCATCTCGCAAGAGGCGGGCTGAGGAAAGCAAGAGAGGAAGGGGCTGTCTGCAGCTAAAAGGGCCCCTCCGGGGGACAAATGAACAGGGAATTAATCTCATCCCATGCTGAGCCCAAGAAGCAGAGCCCAGCAGGTGCTGTCCCTCAAGGACAGAGTCACTTGTCCACCTCTTCTGTGCCTTTGACAGGTGCTTGACTCAAACACTGCTTTGTGTGTGTGTTTGCAGGTATTGGCCTTCCCCCGCTTTCTTAGGAAACCCCGGGTGGTAAATGAGCATGTTTGTGTGTATGTGTGGGGGGAGAGATCAGGGACCTTTTCCCCTGCCCACGGTAGTGTGTTGAAATAAAGGCAGGGTTGATCACAGGTAATTTCCTCCTCCCTCAACGCGCTCCCTTTGCTTCAAAAGGTTTTGTCCTTGATTTTGCCTCCCTCTTGGTTATTGTTACATTTGGAAGAATTCCAGGGACGTTTGAAATACCGGAGACCGAGAGTGAAGACATGGGTCTGTTATTGCCATTCTTATTATTCTGTTAGTGGTATTAACTGGGCATTACAGTACAGTCTAGAGGCCTCAGGTGGGAATCAGGGCCAGTTTGCTGGCTGAGCCTGGAAACTCTCCAAGGCGGGGACCGTGTATTCTTTTATCTCTGTACAGCACCACGCCCACCTATAGCGCTAGGTGAACAAAACACTACGGTCAAGCTCGAGCTTGGCAAAGAGTTTCAGAAGCTTCCATCACTCCCCCTTGCTCATGCTTCTCAGTCCTGCTCTGCAGCATCCCCTGCTGTTCCAGACCAGAGACACACCCCAACCCCGCTCCCTCAATGGCCCTTACCTCTGCCCGGCAGCTCCCTGCTATTCCATTCCCAGGCCATCCCACAGTTCTGCCAATGCCCCTCTCTGCCTGCCTTCAGCTCCCTCTGCTATTCTAGTCCTCGGCTCCCAGTACAACCCATCTAGGGACCCTAAATCCTGACCTGCAGCATCCCCTGCTATTGGCTCTGCCATGGTACTTCAGCCTTGATCAGGATGCATGGGCTATGACAATCAGCTGGCGGGAAGAAGATGACATTTTTTCCCCCTAGACTGAAATTTAGATTAATTTGAGGGTGGCACCCAGAGTGTAATTTCCTTCCTTATAGACAATCTGGAGCTGTTGACTTCCCCATAGCAGTGAAGCTGACTCTCTGACAAGCTATTAAGTTCCTTTCAGAAGGGCACTGACTCAAGAACATGTACAATTCTACATCTAGCGCCAGCAATGGAGTGAGTGACAGCTTCCCTGATTGAAACTGCGTCAAAGGCTCCTCAGCAGCTGAGAACAGGGAGCTGGTGGTTTGGGGGTAGGGGAGCAACCCGCCTGGGGCTGAGGCTGAGACTTCACAAGAGACTTTAAACCGGTTATCAGATCCCAGGCAGCCAAGCTCTTGAAAGGGTTTTCCCAAGAGAAAATCTGAAGAACGCTGTACAGATGGTTTGCAGCCTGTGATTCTTTCTGCTTGTCTCCCAGACACATGGGCACTTATCTCCCAGTGATCATCTCATCAGGTCTGGGAGTGATAACAAGGTGAAAATAACTCATTGGTGCTTTGAAGACAGAGCCAACATGGGAACTGATATACTTAAAGACCTTACCCTGGGGTTCAATCAGCTCCTGATGTGATCATGCATCTGGTCTCATGAGCCAAATTGTGAGCCCATGCTAGAGTCTCTCTCCCATCCATGTAGGCACTTGTTCCTGTATCAAACACATGCACACACATGCACTGGACTTCTGGACCACACATCCACATGTTGATATACATGTGCATGCACCTCTGTTACAAACACATATGCATGTACCTTTATATCCCAGCATACTGAATACATAGATGCACTCCTGTGCCATTTTTAGATTCTGATATCACACATAGAAACATGCATGCACTTCTGTAATACACACACTGTCATGCATGTATTATCTCACACATAGGCATGCCCGCACCTGCTCTCCTAATAATGCCTCGCAGTCTGACATGCACATGCATATTCTGCTACATCACATGCGTATAGTAAACATGCAGCAGCATATACCCTAGAATTACAAATACACAGTACCGACAAATACAAGCACCACTGCATCACACACAATGACACTGACATGCACATATGTTCCTCTATATGACAGACAAGCACATGCATATTTTCCACCACGCTCAGTCATTTATTTCTATATTTCACAGAGAGAAAGGCTTCTGCACATGGGTGCAACATGTATTTAAACGCACACTAATGCAAACACACACGTTGTCCTTTATCTTCCCCAATGATACACACACACACACACACACACATTCTCCTATATCATGCACACTGGCATTCGCATTCACCACACACTGGTGCATACACACACACACACACACACTGGTGCACATACACAAACGGTCTCCTGTACCATACACACAGACAGGAGGTCTTCTACAGTATTCAGAAGTCCTGACCTCTTGCTACTCCAGCTGAAGTCAATGGGAACCGTGGGTGCCCAGCACCGTTGAAAATTAGGCTTGTATTTCTGTTTCATATCGACACTGACAATCCAGCGCGCCCACCGTTATACTGCATTCGTGTACTGACAGCTGCATTTTCTCCTAAATCTCTCTTTCTTTCTGCCACACCCACACCCTCTCCCGTTTCATAGGCCTGCACTGCCACATGCCTGCATGTAGTCCCATATCACAGACAATCTGACACATTCATGTTGGATCATATTCAGTAACTGACCTGTGCAGGGCCTCCTCCATGTATGCCCCACCACTGTCACACAAATACCCAGCGGCCTGCACACAGTCCTACATATCACACACCCACACACACCTCCACACCCCCTTGTCCTGTGTCTCACATACTGACACAGACAAATCTCTCCCGTGCCTGCATGCTCTTGTATGTCACATGCACAAACATCCCAGTCCCAGCGCCAAGGAAGGCAGCAGAGGTCAGAGAGACGCAGCGTGTGGGAAGGGCTCCCCTTTAGCTGGCTAACTGCCTCAAAGGAAACACTGAGCAAGGAGGCAGCTGCTGCTGGGCTCCCAGATGTTGTGGGAGGACAGTGCCAAGAAAAATGACAACAGGCAGGCCATTAAAATTACCAGTGCCCAGATGGCATTATGTCTGTGACAGGGCACAGGTAACGCCAGCCCGGCAGTATTACCTCTGTCACCAGCTGGGGTGGGGGGGCAGGGAAGCAGCAGTGCCAACACCAGGCAGCTAAAGATTCTCCGTGCAAACTGGTGGGCTGGGAACATGGTGGATGGTGTCAATGCGTCAGGGGGTGTCAGGGAGCCAAGAGCTGAAGGAGAAAGATGCTACTTTCCCCCTCCCCCCCAGCAGCTGCTGCCAAGTGAAGTGCTCAGATACTGTGATGATGGGATTGGGTCCATTGGGCCCGCACACACCTGGGATCTTATGCCTGCTTAGAGTGGTTACAGCCGGACCCCTGGGCTCTAGTCCCAGCTCTGCCACAGATTCCCTGTGTGATCTTGGGCAAGTCACGCCGGTACTCTGTGCCTCAGTTTCCCCAGACTGGAGCGATTCCCTACCTTACAGGGGTGTCTCACTACAGCTGAGTGCTAGTGACAGACGGTTATTGCCTCATTTGCACTGGCTCTAGCATCTGCAGGTCCCCCAGTGCCTTCATAAAACCCTCCACTTGGGAGGAACTCAGTGATGAGCCTAGGAAGAAGGGAATGACCTCTGGGGAAGCGTGTCTGACTTAGGCTGGGTCTACACTACCCGCCTGAATCGGCGGGTAGAAATCGACCTCTCGGGGATCGATTTATCGGGACGCGACAATCAATCCCCGAATCAACGCTCTTACTCCACCAGGGGAGGTGGGAGTAAGCGCCGTCGACGGGAAGCCGCAGAGGTCGATTTTGCCGCCGTCCTCACAGCGGGGTAAGTCGGCTGCGATACGTCGAATTCAGCTACGCTATTCACGTAGCTGAATTTGCGTATCTTAAATCGACTCCCCCCTGTAGTGTAGATGTAGCCTTAGACTCCTCCTTGGCCTTGCATGAGCATGTGTGTCGGTGCTTGGAGTCAGCCAGACAGCTGAAAATCCAGCTGGAGAGTCCTCCTTCTGGTCCCTTTCTCTGAACAAAGTGGAGCCTCTCAAACTCCTTCCCTTTCCTTGCTACCTTTAATCACTTCCCCTAGCACCTTGCTTCATGCTTCTGGCCCTTTGCACCTAGTGGTACCTCCCTGAATGCATCACAGACTCTCTCCTGTCATCAAGTGAGCACTTGGCCTTTCAAGACTGACTGACAGCTTTCACCAGAGAGCTCCAATTCAACCTCATGTGACACCCCTGTGAGGCTAACCCTGTTTTGCAGAGGGGGAAACTGAAACGTAGAACTATTAAGTGATGTGCCCAAGGCTGGACAGGGAGTCAGTGGCAGAATGAAAGGAAGCCTGAGCTGTGATTGGTGCACTGGACTGGCTCTTAGGAGATCTAGGTTAAATTCCCAGTTTTGCCACTGACTCTCTGTGCCACCTGGGGTAACTCACGTCCCCTCTCTGTGCCTTTGTTCCCCATCTGTAGAAGAAGACACTAATCTTGAGGCTTTCTTTAGCTAGTGAGCTCTTCAGGGCTGGGACCATCTCTGACTATGTGTGTGTCCAGCACCGGGGTGGATGGGTGGGAGGCGGACCTCTGTTGTGGGCACTGCTGCAATGCAAATAATGAATACGGACTGAACGGAGGAACGCTGAGTCTTTAGGTCGCAACCTCTCTGCTTGTCCTCTGGCTTCCAAACACTCTCAGGAGCAGCAGCGTGTGATCTTGGGTGATCTTGTCGGTCCCTTCCATCCCTCTGAATCCTCTGGTCTCCCATCTCTCCCGCTCCCAGGGCCCCTTGCAGCCCAGCTCCTTCCACACTCCCTCATCCCTGCACCTCCTTAGCTCTTCTGCCATCTTTGAAAGTCAATAACAGCCGCCCTGGGGGGATGGAGCACCACACACAGCGCCACCCACCTGGGAGGCACCCTGCTACCCTCTCCTGCTCACATTCAGGCTGGGAGGAGGTGGGCACCAGCCTTTCTCCAAGAGATAAAATGAGACTGGGGGGAGGGGAGGGGCAGGGGGAAGGTTTCAAAAATAACCAAGGCCTCTTAAGTCGTCAGTAGCTGATGCCGCAGCTGTGTTGGGTTGGCGGGGAGGGGAACGGGGAGAGAGACATCCGTATATCTCGGCTAATGCTCTCCGGCAGATTGGCGGCGCTAATGGATATTAAAAGTGTCAGTGTCAAGATTTAGCAAAACGGTACCTCTCCGGATCCATCTCATCCTGGCACATGGAGCCCGAAGGGGGAGAGAGAAGAGCCAGCAGCTTGTGCATGCTAGTTGCAGAAGCCACTTCCCACCCCATCAAGGAGCTCACTTGCAAGAGTCCCCACCTTGCCATGGCAAATCCAGTGTGTGTGTGTGTGTGGGGGGGGGGGAGAATGGCTGGGCGGGGGGGGGGGGTAAGGGGAAAGGAAGAGGCAGCAGGCAATTGGGTGCATCAGTTGGTGTGTTGAATGAGGGTGCCGCTCTCCTTGCAGGAGGTCTGTGGTCTCTGCTCCCATCCCAACCTGCTGGGCAGGAGTAGCCTGGAGCCCGCCCTGTCTTCCCTGCGCCCCATCACGGTGTTAGGAGGTGAAGTGTTGGGTAGCGGCTGGCCTATGCCTCCTAGGCGAGTTCCCCACCAGGGAGCCCGGCGAAGCTCTCCTTCCTTATCTGGGTGTGCTCCAGCCCTGGAGGATGGAGGTACCACCCGCCCTGCTCCAGCACTGCACTAGGTGACAATTTACTGCTGTCCTTCAGCATCCGGTCCTTGCTCGGGACCCCGTCCAGAGGGGCTCCAGAGAGAACCTGGTTCAAGGCTCCAGAGAGGACCTGGTCCAGAGCTCTTCATATGGAAGGGGGGATGACTGTAATATCTTTGAGCTGGTGAGGGAGGAGGAGGAATTGAACGGGATCCCAAAGACCCCTCTTGGAGAGATGAGCAGTCCCCATTTCCCTCCTCCAACTACCCCTTCTGGCCTGCCCAACCACGCCACTGCACCTGCCGCGGGGGCTATCAGTGGAGCAATGGCGACACCCAGTGGCTAGTCTGGGTACTGTGTGGAAAGGCTGAAGGAGGACAGGTAGAGTCCCACCCAGCTTGCCCATTCCCACCTTTCAATGTCAGAGAGAAGGGTGCAGTGGGGTAGCTTGAATGGGCTCCATCAGCACCCATCCCCTGCCTGAGTGAATCCCAAACCTCACCCCCTAGGAGTCAGAGTAAAGCCCCTATAGGAATGTTCCTCCTTCGCTAGGCAGCCTTGGTCTCCTCCTGGCCTCCCTTGGCTTTCCTATCTCTGGACCCCATGTCTCCTCATCATGGCTGGCTGCCATGTTCACAGCAATTAGGGACAGCAGGTCAGGCAGTCCATCCCCAGCTAGCCAAAGAGCCTTCCCTTCTGGGCTCTGGTCAGTGACCCAAGTGATGGCAGCTGACCTCGGCTGAAGATCCCCATTCTCAGTTCTGGGAGGGACTCGTGCATGGAAGAGCTCCTCCATCCCTCAATGCCCCACCCATGGTACAGCCTAAAGTGCCACAACATAGATATTCCCCTGCTTATGGTCTATGCAAGGCTACTTCCTGCCTTTGCACAAGAAGGCCTACCACCCCCGACCCCACTTTAACCTGCATCTGTCTCTCCACCTTGTGCTGGAGGTAACACAGGGTTTTCTGGAGGGGGAGGTTCAGCAGGAGAAGCCAGGTCAGGTTCTGCATGGGTGATGCTGTTTCAGGATGGCTTGGGCTTGGCTAATGGGCTGAGAGGAATCTTCAGCTCCAGCGTCTTGGGGCATGATGCCCTGAATCGGATTGGTGGGTTAGTTTCCATAACAATGAGTCAGTTACCAGGACACCTCCAAAGGATAATGAACTCATTTCAGCTTAAATGGACAGCGCTTATTAAGAAGCAGCTAAGGAACTGTGGCTTCATCCCTCCCAGCCCAAACCTCAGGAGAGCTAAAAGAAAAGAAGGGGGGAAGTCAAAGTGAGAGTGAGGAAAGCCACAAGTGAGCTGGAGAGGGGCAAGAAAAGCACAGCGGAAGAGGAGAGGGAAAGAGGGTAGACGAAAAGGAGAGAAGAGTGGGGAGGTCTGACCTCCCCCCGGGCCTCTGGTTTACCTCACTATTGTTTGAGCTGTCATAGTGCAAAGAACCAGCCATTCCTGAAACTGCAGGTCCCCAGCCCCCTTGTTAGTCTGTGTATTGCAGCAGCACCTGGAGGCCCTAGCTGCAATCAGGGCCTCACTGTGCTGGGTGCTGTACATACACATCGTGAGAGAAGGTCCCTGCTCCAAGAAGCTTACAGTCTAAGCAGGCTGGAGATTGCACCTTGGAATGGAGCAGTGTCTTGAGTCTCCCACACTGAGCCCTCCCAGCCCGGCCCCTCTGAGGCAAGTCCTCTGGCTCTGCCTCACTAACCTGCTTGGTCCTTCTTCCTTCCCCTTCTCTGTCTCTTTCCATCCTTGCCCCTTGCTCTCTCTGGCTCTGAAGCAGGCATCAGCACACAGAGCTTGGTCCGGGTGGATTCACTGGTGCTCCCCGCTAGACACCCAGGGCGGGGGCATGAAAGGAAAGTCACCCAGTTCTCTCCACCCCCTCACCCAGAGCTGGAGGGAAGGGCAGCGGGTGCAGCATCGCCCATTCATTCCAGGGTGCTGGGTGCAGAGCCTGTGATCGTAGTGGGGCGCTGGCGCCAGGATTCTTCACCCTCTGCCCAGCTCTGAAAGCAGCAGGACTCACCCCCGAGGGGGCCTGATGTGCTTTGTTTTCCTCCCTCCCGGTGGCACTGCACTGGGGTGGATGGGAAACAGGGCCCTGCAATAGGCTGGGAGGGAATGAGCTCCACATTCCTCTCTGCTGAGCACCCTCCCCTAGAGGATCTCCCCCTCCCCACCACAGGACTCCCTTCCCCCTGGAGCAACCCTCCCGCCCAGAGAATCTCCCCCTCCTGGCCCGCCCACCAGGTAACCTCTCTCTCCCCAAGCACCCCTCCCTACATTCCTTCAGGCGCCTCTCACAAACCCACCCTCCCCCCAAGAATCACTCCCCACCTTGAACAATTTTCTCCTTCCACCTTCCCGAATCTCCCCCCTCCCCCAATGATTCTGGGCCATTATTGCCCCTTTGTGTTCTCGGGGGGGGGGGGGGGGGGAAGCAGGCCCCAGGCTGTCCCGTCTCCTTGTCCCCGGTCCTGCAGCAGTGGCGGCTGAGGAACATGCTGCAGAGGGGGCGGTAGCTGTCGCAGCACGAGCCCGGCGAGCCGCTGAGCTGGTTTGGGCATTCTGGTCGCGGCAGCGTGCAAAATCCCATTATGGTTTTACTACGGTGAGTTTAATACACTGAACCCTCCGCTGCTCCAGCTGCCCCTGCTAGGCGCCTCTGTAATTCACACCAACAGGTTTTCAATCTCTCAGCAATTCCAAGCTGGCAGGCCGCAGCACGGCTGGGAAAGGAGGGGAGCATCAGCTCCTGGGCTAGCGGAGAGAACCACAGGGCCCATCACCCACGGCAAAGACACAGGCAGGCCTGCTGAGCGCTGGCAGCTCCCCTTCGCTACTGTCCTGCTCAGCCGCTGGGAAATCAAGCCAGTGAGGGGCAGGGCCATGGGGAGCAGATGTCTCTCTTGGGAGCCCCTGGCAGAGAGCAGGGGGGAACATCTGCTCGATCCTGCACTGCGGTACTTGTGATGGGCCCACACCAAGGCTGGATTTCACACCCTCCTCCTCCTGGCTCAGGGAGCTGCCTGCTGAGTCCCACACCTCTAGCTGCCTAATGCCACTGGTGTGCTGGAGAGGAAGGAATGGCTTTGTGCTTACGGCACTGGCTTTGGACACTCAAGACATTCCTATCTGCGACATGAGGCCAGTAGTCCTGTTTTGTTTGACTAGCCTGCAAGGTCTTTGGGATGGGGACCGTGTCTTGCTGTTTGTACAGCACCCAGCGCAGTGAGGTCCTGCTCTTGACTGCAGCCTCTGGGTGCTTCTAAAATAAAAATTAAGAAAAGATGACAGGTTTCAGAGTAGCAGCCGTGTTAGTCTGTATCCGTAAAAAGAAGAACAGGAGTACTTGTGGCACCTTAGAGACTCACAAATTTATTAGAGCATAAGCTTTCGTGGACTACAGCCCACTTCTTTGGATGCATCCGAAGAAGTGGGCTGTAGTCCACGAAAGCTTATGCTCTAATAAATTTGTTAGTCTCTAAGGTGCCACAAGTACTCCTGTTCTTTTTAAGAAAAGATGGTCCAGCCAGATTGTCACCTCTCTTTTGGCCATGGATTTGCTGTCTGGCTTGAGAGTACGGTTGCATCAGCATGAATATGCATGTAGCTGTATGACAGGGTGCTCTGGGTAGGTACATTGACTAGGTGTGGAAAGGACACATTAGTTCTCCCTGTCTGGATAGTTTGGGGAGAGGAGGGGCTTGAGTCACCACATCCCTCAGCAACATTTTTAGCACCTTCCACCCAGGAATCCCAGTGTGCTTTGCACTCAGGAATCTGAACTCAAAATAGCTCCTGTTAGTTGGGTATCTGTTTGACAGATGGAGGGGAAATGAGGAACAAAGAGGCAAAGTGACATGCCCAAGGTCATGGGGGAAGTCTGTGGCAGCGCTAGGAATAGAACCCAGATGCCATACTTTAAACATTAAGCCATGCCTTCTCTCTAAAATATAAAACTCCTAGAGGTATGTGTTTGTATTGTATTGGGTAGGAGATGTAGGGCTCCGTGTGTTTAGGAGTTATATTTATGGCAGCGGGCATGGGAGTTTATTCCTATCTAGAGTGAAATGTGTGTTTAGAGGCATAGGTGTGCATGCATTTAGGGTATAGGAGTGTCAATGTGTGCATTTAGGGTCATAGGTATTGTTGGGACTGTGTGTCTTTAGGGGTGTCAGCAGAAGGGTGGCTATGCTTGGAGGGCACAGGAGTAGGGGTGGGCAGTGTTGCCAACGCTTGCAATATTATCATGACTGCCATGATATGTGATGTTTTTCTAAAAAGCCCCAGCTCCTGGAGTCATGGGGTCAATTTAAAGAAAAAAAGCAAGTGCCTAGCCCCGATGGTTGCTGAGAAACGCTTGAAAATGTAAAGCAAGTGCACCCTATAGACTCAGAAACCAGAAGGCAAAGATAAAGACCCGACAAGGTATGAACCTCAGGATTTGGGGGTGGGGACATGATTGCTGAATACTGGGGGTAGGAGTGTAAGCAGCTAGTGGTGACAGATCAGGGGGTGTATCTCTTGAGGTGTAGATGTGTAGGGGCAAAGGTGTGTGTGGGTTAGAATAATAGAATCAAGATTAGGGTTGGAAGAGACCTCAGGAGGTCATCTAGCCCTACACCCTGCTCAAAGCAGGACCAACCCCAACAAAATCAGCCCAGCCAGGGCTTTGTCAAGCCTGACCTTAAAAACCTTTCAGAATGGAGATTCCACCACCTCCCTAGGTAACCCATGCCAGTGCTTCACCACCTCCTAGTGAAATAGTGTTTCCTAATATCCAACCTAGATCTCCCCCACTGCAACTTGAGACCATAGCAACTAGTTCTGTCGTCTGCCACCACTGAGAACAACCTATCTCCATCCTCTTTGGAACCCCCCTTCAGGTAGTTGAAGGCTGCTATCAAATCCCCCCTCACTCTTCTCTTCTGAAGAATAAATAACCCCAGTTCCCTCAGCCTCTCCTCATAAGTCATGTTCCCCAGCCCCCTAAACATTTTCATTGGCTTCCGCTGGACTCTCTCCAATTTGTCCACATCCTTTCTGCAGTGCGGGGCCCCAAACTGGACACAATACTCCAGATGTGGCCTCACCAGTGCCGAATAGAGGGAAATAATCACTTCCCTCAATCTGCTGGCAATGCTCCTACTAATACAGCCCAATATGCCTTTAGCCTTCTTGGCAGCAAGGGCACACTGTTGACTCATATCCAGCTTCTCGTCCACTGTAATCCCCAGGTCCTTTTCTGCAGAACTGTAGCGGTGCATGGGATTCTTCCGTCCTAAGTGCAGGACTCTGCACTTGTCCTTGTTGAACCTCATCAGATTTCTTTTGGCCCAATCCTCCAATTTGTCTAGGTCACTCTGGACCCTATCCCTACCCTCCAGCGTATCTACCTCTCCCCCCAGCAAACAGATAATTAATGAAGATGTTGAACAAAACCGGCCCCAGGACCCACCCCTCGGCACTCTGCTTGATACCGGCTGCCAACTAGACATCGAGCCATTGAGCCCGATGATCTAGCCAGCTTTCTATCCACCTTATAGTCCATTCATCCAATCCATACTTCTTTAACTGGCTGGCAAGAATACTGTGAGAGAACACATCAAAAGCTTTGCTAAAGTCAAGGTATATCATGTCCACCACTTTCCCAAATCCACAGAGCCAGTTATGTCATCATAGAAGGCAATCAGGTTGGTCAGGCATGACTTGCCCTTGGTGAATCCATGTTGACTGTTCCTGATCACCTTCCTCTCCTCCAAGTGCTTCAAAATGGATTCCTTGAGGATCTGCTCCATGATTTTTCCAGGGACTGAGGTGAGGCTGACCGGTTTATAGTTCCCCGGATTATTCTTCTTCCCTTTTTAAAAGATGGGCATTATATTTGCCTTTTCCCAATCATCTGGGACCTTCCCCGATCACCACAAGTTTTCAAAGATAATGGCCAATGGCTCTGCAATCACATCAACCAACTCCCTCAACACCCTCGGATGCATTGCATCTGGCCCAATGGACTTGTGCATGCCCAGCTTTTCTAAATAGTCCTTAGCCTGTTCTTTCACCACTGAGAGCTGCTCATCTCCTCCCCATACTGTGCTGCCCGATGAAGCAGTCTGGGAGCTGACTTTGTCTGTGAAGACAGACGCAAAAAAAGCATTGAGTACTTCAGCTTTTTCCACATCATCTGTCACTAGGTTGCCCCCCCCCCTTCAGAAAGGGTCCCACACTTTCCCTGACCTTCTTCTTGTTGCTAACATACCCGTAGAAACCCTTCTTATTACCCTTTAAATCCCTTGTTAGCTGTAACTCCCAATTGTGCTTTGGCCTTCCTGATTACACCCCAGTATGCTCAAGCAATATTTTTATAGTTCTCCTTAGTCATCTGTCCAAATTTCCACTTCTTGTAAGCTTCCTTTTTGTGTTTAAGCTCACCAAAGATTTCTCTGGTAAGCCAAGCTGGTTGCCTGCCATATTTGCTATTCTTTCTGAACATCGGGATGGTTTGTTCCTGCGTCCTCAATAAGGCTTCTTTAAAATACAGCCAGCTCTCCTGGACTCCTTCCCCCTCATATTAGCCTCCCAGGGGATCCTGCCCATCAGTTCCCTGAGGGAGTCAAAGTCTGCGTTTCTGAAGTCCATAGTCCGTATTCAGCTGCTCTCCTTTCTTCCTTTTGTCAGGATCCTGAACCTGATCATCTCATGGTCACTGCTGCCCAGGTTGCCACCCACTTCTACTTCCCCTACCAATTCTTCCCTGTTTGTGAGCAGCAGGTCAAGAGGAGCATGGCCCCTAGTTGGTTCCTCCAGCACTTGCACCAGGAAGTTGTCCCCTACACTTTCCAAAAACTTCCCGGATTGTCTGTGCACTGCTGGATGTCTTTGTTCGGCCTAGGGGGCAGTGGTAAATTCCGCCACTAACTGAGCTGGTCCATTGTCAGGGAGCACATATGTACTAGCAGAACTGTAGATATCTGATCCAGGGAGCTAGAGACTGTGTTTCGTTTGGCAATAAACCTGGCCAGGTGCCTTCGTACCTTATCAGAGTCTGTGGTCATTGGGGGTTCTCCCGGGGTCTGCTGTGTCAGCAATCTGCAGAGCCGGGGCAGCACACAGAGGGAACACGCACCCAGCTGACTGTTATCAACATTGAACAGAGCAGAGCACCACACCCGGGACTTCTGACAACACTGGTGACCCCGACCGCTGATCTGGTGAGTAAGTGAGCCGTCCGCTGTAGGCATCGCGATCTAACATGACAGAAAACTACGAGCTAGGGAACCCCCTTAACCCCTCCCTGCAAATCCCCACAGAGTTTAAAAAATATAATGGGGAAGAAACACATAATGTAATTTGTAAGGCCAGGGCAGAGACAGTAGCCTTGAAATGTAGCCTATTGCAAACTATAACCATGGCTGTTAAATAGTTAAAACAGCAAGCCTCAAAACTGGCGGGGCAAGTAACCGTAACAAAAAAAGAATTCAAAGACTCAAAAGAAGCTACAAAGCCTTGGAATGCTCCCAGCCCCGCTTGCAGGGTGGCAAGCAGTCCAGAGACAGCCAGCACAGGAACAGAATAAAACATTGGAAACAATTGGAAGGAACCTACAAAAAATACATGTGCCGTCCCGTTATAACTAGTTGTGATCAACAGCAGGCTTCAGTAGCTAGCCTGTGCCTGAAGAATGGGGACAGAAGTGGTTAAAGGAGGCCCTAGTAAAATTAAAAGATGAAACGGGGTCCATTGCAGTGCAACCACTACCTTATGATAAAAGCCAGGTTCTGGTAAAACCTAAACCGGGACCTAGACTGGTGCCTGTCAGAATGCTCCATCCTCTCCCTCTGTCGCTCGCTCTCCCGCCCCTCACTCACTTTCACTGGGCTGGGGCAGGGGATTGGGGTGCAGGGTGGGGGGTGAGGGCTCCGGCTGGGAGTGCGGGCTCTGGGGTGGGGCTGGGGATGAGGGGTTTGGGGTGCAGGAGGGGGCTCCGAGCTGGGGCAGGCGGTTTGGGTGCGGGAGAGGGTGCGGGGTGCGGGGTCCCAGAAAGCGGCTGCCATGTCCCTGCAGCCCCTAGACGCCTGGGTAGCCAGGAAGGTTCTGCATGCTGCCCTCACACCTGCAGGCGCCTCCCCCACAGCTCCCATTGGTTGCAGTTCCCGGCCAATGGGAGCTGCAGAGCCGGCTCTGGGATAGGGGCAGCGCGCAGATCCTCCCTGGCCGCCCATGCGTCTAGGGGCTGCAAGGACCTGGCGGTTGCTTCTATGAGCCACACGGAGTTGACAACTGGACTTTTAATGGCCCGGTCGGCAGTGCTGACTGGAGCCGCCAGGGTCCCTTTTCGATTGGGTGTTCCAGTCGAAAACCGGATACCTGGCAACCCTAGCCGAGTGTCAGTGGAGTAAATCCAGAGGGACCCTGCAGGAGTCAATGGGGTTATTTCAGTGCAGGAGATGAGGCTCGGGGCCTTCTCACTCCGACCCTCTCAGTTCTCCTCTCTCCTTGCAGGCCTGGGCTTTCCAGGTGCTCAGCCCTGTGCAGGGCTGGCTTCTGGAAGAGTGGTGGGGTGTTTTCTCCAGTCAAAAGGCAGCAGCTGAGGCAGAGGAACCCTGCCGGCTCCAGACAAATCACTATAATCTCTTCCTCCACTTCCTTCTGCTTGGAGAGAGCAGTGTATCTTTTCCATTTAGGTAATAACAGACTGCTGGCAAAGCCTCCAGCACAGAGCCGAGCTGCAGGTTAGCAGCCGGTGCTGCGGAGTCTGGCTCCGGTTCAGCGACTTGCCTTCCGGTGATAATCGGGGGCTTTCCCGGGACTCTGCCAAGGAAGGGCCTTTGCTCCCTGAAGGCAGCCTGCTTGGGGAATCTTCTGTGCCTTCAGAGAGCTCTAGAGGTGCACCACCCCTGCTGGGGGGGCCAGAGGGGCTCTGGGGAGGGGCGAGGGTAGAGAAGGGGCGAGGGTACAAACTCTTCGGATAGCAGCTAGTCGTGCAATAGGGGTGTTTCATGAAAAAAACACTAGTTTTCTTGAAGTGATTGTGACAAAAATACTCCTCATTTTGGTTCAACCTCCCCTCGAGCACGGAACCTGGTTTGATGATCGACACCAAACATTTTGCCCAGATTTTTTTCTTGTTTCCTTTTTTCTCTCTCTCCCTCCCCCATCCGTCCCTTTCCCATTTGCCCCTGAAAAAGGACAGGGAAAGGGAGAGAAGTGGGGGAAGGGGGCAAGAAAACAAACCAAAACTAGATTTGGGGTGGGGGGGGGGCAGGGAGTGGATGGGGCAGTTGTTAAAATAGCAGAAAAATTAGGAAAAAAAGAACTATTATAGACACACATGTAAATTCATGTAGAAAAAGGCCAATTTCACACATTCCCATTGCACCACAAATATCAACCGGCACACAAAGCCCCCCCGACACAGATACAATCTCCAATCTCCCTGACACAGACACACTGGCCCTGTGGGGAGATTGGACATTTGTTACAGCTCTTGGACCCCTCCCTCCAGAGGCCCCCGCGCTGCCCAAAGAGGAGTGTGTGTAGGGGGGGGGGGAGGGAGGGCTGGGGACTGTGTGTGTGTGTGAGATGCCAACCTGTCAGGGCTGTGACTACAGCTGACAAGTTTGCTTAATAGAAATAAATATTCATATAATTGATTAGCCATAATTACAACCCAAATCACCCCCTCTTCACCCAGCTCAATGAGCCTGTGACCCGCACGGGGAGAAAAGACAGCAGCAAGAAGTGTCTCTCCTGCCGGTATTATTAGGAGGTCTCTGTCCCTAATAGGAAAAAGCTGTCTTGGATCTTCTCACCCTACAGCTCCTTGTCCCAGAAGAGCCCCCAGGCCCCACCCCAGGAATAGGCCTGTCTCAATAGCTGCCCCCTCCCAAGAATCCCCTGTGCCAGACTGGAATGGTGCTGTATCTATAGATCTCGCTCTCCAACTCAGCTGGGATGTGTCTACACTGTAGCATGCCCCACTCAGGAGTTAAGCCCATCCTTTTTGCAGTGTAGACATATCCTCCAACTCCCCTCTGCCCCACGCTAGCAGCCGTCTCACTAATCTTGACTCCCCATTCCCCCACTGGGGTGAGTCTCTACATGCCAGAGATCCACCCCATCTGCGGCCTCCTGGGGAGGTGAGATAGGAGCTGCGTCTGGGCCCGCAGACAGAGCTGGGGTGAGGAGCGGAGCCAGGCAGGTTTCCAGCCCCATTCCTTCACCTTGCCAGGAGGGAGCCAGTGATGCCTTTGCTGGTTTTGCGGCTGCCCCCAGCTGGGTGGGGGGAGCGGGCGCGTGCAGAATGGCAATGCCCCCCTGGTGGCAGCAGGGAATGGCCCAGCCAGGTGAGGGGTTGTGGGGGGCCCAAGAGCACAGAGACGCTGGAAGGAGGGCCGCGTGCCTTCTCCCCGGGAAGGAGGGGGCTATGGCTGGTGCCCCAGTCTCATGGTCTGTACAGTGCCCCAAAGCCCAGGGGAGGCACAGCCTGCTGGAGCTAAGCAGAAGGACCCATAGCCAGGAAGGCCTTTTACTGCTATTCCTGGCCATACAGACAACCCAGCCACCCGGGGTATCATGGGGGTGCTGGGTGGCTAATGAGGACCCATGCATTCCCCCTGCCCCTTCCACTGCATCACGTCCGATCTCCTAGGGCAGCACACAGTGGGAGGAGAAGGTCCAGGGGACACATTCTGGCCCGGCGAGAACGAAATGACGTATGAGTCCCTGGGACAGGCCCCATTCATCTTCATCAATGGGCAGGGGAAGAATTGGAAATGGCAGGGCGAGATTAGACTGCAGCGCATCCCTGTCACAGTCATTTAGATCCCCGCCACCTTGCCACTGTGCGAGAGCGTGGGCGCCTATGGTGCTGTCCATTCAGGAACCTCGGCCCGGTGCTCCCCCCACCTCCGGGAGCCAGCCTCCCCTGGGGGGTGGGGAAAGCCGCTCAGACCCTGTGACATTCAGGAATGGGAGGGGTGCGTGGCTCATAGTACGACTGAGCACCACCCTCAACCCCTGCCCCAGGCAGATCCTCCCCTTTCCCCCTGTGCTGCACCCCTTCCCCTAAAATGCAGATTCTTCCACTTCAAAAACAAAAAGCACCCACCTCCCTGCCAAAGGAGAAACTCATTTGTTTTCGGCAGTACGGGGCATATGACACATAGTTGAGCAGTGCTGATTCCACCCAGTAGGGGGCTAACATGTGACAGCAGCACTGAGATACTGCAGCGAGGGGCACTCTAGCAAGGCCTCAGAGAGAAATGCACCAGTCAGCTCATTAGACTGGGGGACAAACCACCCCTGGTGACAAGCTGCAGAACAAAATTTGGTTCAGAATCCAACCCCCCCACGATCTCAGGCATGGCTGGGCTTGAGGATCCAATGTGTCCTTTTTATAGCCATAGGTGCAAATGACATTTGGATCTGGAGCAGAAGGTTAACCCGGAATAGTTTTGGGCCCATCCATCTGTCCAGCTCTCTCATAAGCGTCCCTGCACCTTCCTCTGTGCTGTGCTTTTAGTGTGCTTGCTATATATACACTTCTCTAAGTTGAAGTGCCTGAAACCCCTGGCTTCCCTCCCAGCTGCCACCTCCCTTGCTTGCAAATGATTTCTAGAAAGCCATTTAAAATGTATTATCCTTCCAAGGAGGAGCCGATAAACAGGCTTGGGAGGGGCAGGCGCCGGAGGCACAATGCAGTGAGCTGCCATATTTCCTGGCTTTGCGTTGTTCTCCTCCTGGCCTTTTACCAAGATCGATGGCCATTTATTATGAAAATAAATTACCAGCTGTGTGCAGGAGGCCTTGATGGGAGGGGACAAGTGTCAGCCTTTCCTCTGTGTGGGTCTGCTTGTATGGGTATGTGTGTGCGTCACCCGGTGCCGCTGGTGACGAGAGAGCGGAGCGTTTTTGCTAGCCATCAATCTGTCAAATTTACTATCTAATGGCGTGTGTGCGCGTGCTGTGATTTCTAGCAGCGAGACGCAGGAGGATGGGTGTCTGTGGCCAGTGAGACACAGCAAATGTCCAGTGTCTGGCTGTTGGAGCCACACAAATCATTCATGTAGTGAGTTTGTGGGTGCTGTGAGTGTGTGTGCCAACAGTGTGCTGATTTGGGGTTGGGGGAACTCGAGTTTTGGCTGTCCAGCATGAGGCATCCCCGGCCAGGGGGCCAATATTGACATTTGTGCCCATTCTGTGTGTGCACAGGGCTGGGTTGGGCTCTCGGTAGGCATGTGTTCAGGCAGGGTGTGTGGGTAGCGGGTGTGCCCGTCTAGTGAACTTAGTGCGCCTTGTGTTGTCAGTGGGTGGCATGCACTAGGTGAGTGGTGTAGTGGCGCTGTGCTGGGTAGAGCGGATGGTGCATGAACGACTTGGGAGATGAGATTTTTACACTGGAGCCTTGGAAGGATGACAAACTCTGCCCCCGTCCTCCCCTCCTCAACCCCCTGGAGAAGGGAAACCCACTACCTCCATTCCTGTCTCGCTGGATGAGTTGGATGGAAGAGTTGAATAACTGCCTACTCCATCGCCTTTCGTGTTACCCACCCATTGCCCTTCTCGCCCTCCTCCACCCCGAAATAATCCTGCTCTGGCGCGCATGGGGGGCAATCCAAGGGGAACTGCAGAAGCTAACCAAAGGAGGACTGAGATAAGAGCCCTGCACGAGATTTCTGCACTGGACTCTGGGTCCATGCCCCCGGGAGGAAGGGCAGAACCTGAACTGGAGCCCTGTGGCCCCTGGAGTGGAATATGGCAGGTCTTGGGGCACAAGGCCTGAAAACGATCCGCAGAATCTCTTCTTCTGGGCAAGGCTGGGAAGCTGGTGGCATCTTTTAAAATTCACAGAGGATTTTTGGAGAAGTTCCCAGCTGAGGGCAAGATTCTAAGCCCCTCCCTCCTACCCCACCCCACCCCTGCCCCCCATGATCCAGCCTTCCCCCACTGGAGCCCCTACAGATGAGAGACTCGGAGGTTCAATCCCGGAGACATTAATAAAAGAAACCAGACAAAAACCTTCACGTTCCTTCTCGTGGGTGAGCGCGTGCTTCGACTCCGAGATACAGTCCCTGACTCTTGAAATTAATTCCCCATCCCTGGTGCATCGGCAAAATAACTAATCTGGCAGCGCTGGGCTTGCTGCAGATTTCCTGGTGGACAGAGCCCCCTGCAGGAGGAAAGGGGGAGGAAGGAAGGCACAGCAAGGAGCCAGGGAGAGGTCAGAAAACGGGGTTGGTAGGAGAGAGGAAGAGATGCAGGGGCCCTGCAAACTACAGGGTTGGGAGCATGTATGATTCTAACCTGCAATTCCCCTCCTACCTACCATCCCCCGGCTTGTAGGGACCTCTCCCAGTGGGCATCATTGTCTTCCATGGCTCCCTGCCACTTCTCCCCTGGCCTGTTACCATGCTCACCGCACCCCTCCCGCCTGCATCCAGCTACTCAGTGCCTTTTCGTGTCCCGATACTGCGCTGAATCATCACCCTGGGCGTGCAGCTTTCTAAAGAAGGCAATGTGACATCCTTTGATATCGTCTGTGCAATTCTTATCTTTTAATGATCATTCCACCCTGCGGCTTGTTTGGGGTTTTTACACAAGAGACCAGAGTTCAAAACCCTAGGGCACTGTATGTGCTGGGCATTCCCTGCTCTCCCTGCTTCTGGCCTGAAACGGTGCAGCTGAGTGACCCCTGGGAGCGCTGCAGGCTGGGAGAAGACCCTGAAGATCCACACTAAGGCTTCTCTCCAGAGCCTCAGCCCCTCACAGAAACCTGTTTGCCAGGCCCTGAGTATGAGAGACTTGGGAGGTAGAAGAGCAAAGTGGTTACCCTGGCCCAACAGTACAGTACCAAAGGACACCATTTCTCCTTGTCCCCACGAAACCATCTTGGCTTCCTGCAACCCATTGTCAATGTACACATATATACACATTGGGGACTCCAAACTATTAATGCTGTCTTCAGGGGCACAGTGTGGGGGACCCTGGAATGACTTGGTGCAGAGAGGGCTCCCCGGTGCACGGGGTCATGTCCCTTGGGCTCTGGTTTCACACTGGGGTTCTTAACCCCAGTGACGACCTCTTCATGGTCACAGGCCTCTCACTTCTCAGGTTTACTTGCGTAGAAGAGCTGCAGCTGGTTCTTGAAGTCTGCTGCTGGCCTGTGGACAATCCCAGGGGGAGGAAACCTTTGGGATTCCCCCAGAAGAGCCCACAGGCCCGCTGCCCAGCTCAGTGGCTGGGGAGGAAGTCTGAGAAACCAGACGTCTGCAGGACTGTCCTGGCCAAGTCTGGGGGCTGGAGACCCCTGCAGCCTGTCCAACGTGAGGAGGCCAGTGTGAGGTGTACATAAGGCTATGTCTTGTCATAGAGCCTCTGTCAGTTCAAGTGCGGGAGAGGCTGTGCCCATTGTCCCGGCCTCCAGATCCACGTCCGCATCAACCTACTCCCCTTCAGAATTGAACTCCCGGATTGGAAAGGGAGGAGCCAAATGGGGCTTGTCAGCCTGTCAGTCACCTTCTGACCAGTCAGGAGGTAGGGGAAGGTGCTGCTCCTGAGCGTCCTTTGCTGGTAGAGCCCAGTGGGGGAGGATATGGCCCAGTGATTAAAGATCATCTGGGCAGCAACGAGTGGGCCGGCAGCTGGCTCAGTTTTTGCTGGCGATCTTTTTCTTACGGGCTGAGACCAAGTCATAGAAGGGATCCTGGGTGATGCTGGTCCTGGATAGAGGAGGAACGAGAGAGAGATTCAGGGCTGGGAAACGACATGGAAAGCCACAAGGGTCTCTCTGAACCTGCAAACAATGGACCGCCTCCCTCCCCCGAACAGGGGATCTGCAGGCCCCTCAGCAGCACCCGGCGCCTCCAACTAGTGTAGAGTCAGGCTTTGCAGGCCAGAGGAGGAGCCTGAAGATTCACTGCAAGGGCCTCCAGGCCCTAGATGGCTAATGCACTGGAGCCATAGGGGTGGAGAGGCGAGGGGGTCAGTGATGTCCACAGGGTGTGAACATTTATCTCCCCAGGGGCGATGCCCCTCTGCTCCCTTGCATGTGAAATAGCTGCTGCCCAAGTGCCCCAAAGAGGCAAGGTGAGGCCTCCAGCTCTGCATGCTGGCAGAGCATTGCCATTCACCTCTCTGCCCGCCGGCACACCACAGGCAGCTCTGGCCTCTGCTAGTGCCATGTCTCCCCTGACCTGAGCTCATTCCACCCCATTTCACCCTGCCTGGGGGAGTCCTCTCGTCTCCCTCAGGGCCCGTCCCCTCACCGTATCGCCTCAATCCACAGGTTGCGCTCCTCTGGCGTGGCTGCCGAGATCTTGTAGGACTGGTGCTTGCCTTCTACCACCTTCCCATCCCCGTCTGTCTTGCAGGCTTTGATCTTCTGCCCCTTGCAGTTGGGATTGAAGAGCTCGAAGCAGTTCTGCAGGGAGAGACGTGGAGGGAGTCAGGCAGTAAGTCCATTGTTCCAGGGGCCCAGCTTTGGGAGGTCACACTAAGGGAGTTTGCAGAGGTGGCAGTGGGCTTCTCTGTTCCTGAACTGGGGCCAGGACTTTGCCTGTCATGCTCTGGGGATCTCAGCACTGTTGAGTTAGATGCCAGTAGCTCAGACTTCAAAGTAAAAACCACAACACTCTGCACTCAGTGACTCCTGCACCATTGTGACCACCAAACCATGCTTTACAGAGAGAGAGAACAATGGCCGAGACTCTGGAAAACACCCTGTGGTTTGTGCTGCACCCCAAGCAGCCTACCAGAGACAGTTATACAGGAACACTGCCTAACAGCTTTTGGGCACCTCTGACAGGACAGCATCACCTGTCATACTGCAACCAGCTATGCACAAGGGACAGACAGAAAGGGGGGCAGGTTGAGGTAAGCTTTCTTGGGGAACCTCTCTAACAGCACAGCGCTATTTCTTACTCATAGATTTTAAGTCCAGAAGGGACCATCATGATCATCAATTCTGACCTCCTGCACATTGCAGGCCACAGAACTTTGCTCACCCACTCCTGTAATGGACCCCTAACCTCTGGCTGAGTTACTGGAGTCCCCAAGTCATGCTTTAAAGACTTCAAGTTACAGAAAATCCACCATTTACACTAGTTTAAACCTGCAAGTCACCCCTGCCCTATGCTGCAGAGGAAGGTGAAAAACCCCCAAGGTCTCTGCCAATCTGACCCGGGGGAAAATTCCTTCCTGACCCCAAATATGGAGATCAGTTGGACACTGAGCAAGGCCCACCAGGCAGACACCCGTGAAAGAATCCACTGTAGTAGCTCAGAGCCCTCCCCATCTAGTGTCCCATCACCATCCATTGGAGTTATTTGCTGCTAGCAGTCGCAGATTGGCTACATGCCATTGTAGACAGTCCCGTCATACCATCCCCCCTGCCCCCTAAAGCACAGTCTTGAAGCCAGTTAGGTTTTTGCCCCCACTGTTCCCCTTGGATGGCTGTTCCAGAACGTCACTCCTCTGATGGTAAGAAACCTTCATCTAATTTCAAGCCTAAACTTGCCGCAGACCAGTTTATACACTTCCTCCAAAGTAGCACAGTATGGTGTGGCACAAACTCCTGATGAAGGAACCAAATCTAGAGCTGGGCAGAGAAAGGTCGTTTCGTTTTATGGAGGATTCCAATATTTCAAAATCTGGTTCCATTCAAACTCAGTACAAAACCGAAACATTTCAGCAGTGCCCATGAAAGGGAAAGCCCGGGGTCCCTAACTCTGAAACAGTCTGCCCACCAAGTGAGCTGGAGAGGTGCTGGGTGGGTGAGCTGGCAGGATGCCAGGCAGGTTTTGAAAGCTGCCTGGTTTCTGGAGGAACTCTGTCCATATTGAACCATCGCCACAGGATGTTTCAATTTCAACTAATTGGCAAATTCCCATGAAAAACTTCACTGGAATTTTTCCACCCAGCTCTAACAGAACCATAACTTCCTGGCCTGAAGTCAAGACCCCTGTGCCTTGAGCAATCAGGTCTTGTTCCAGCCCCTGCTCCAGTGGACCCAGAGCTGCTATAGAGAGGGACAGGACTGCTAATAGGCAACTCAAATGTACTGAGTTTGATACTGATCTTCCACCAGTGCAACCCAAGTAAAGGGCCATTGACTAATGTATAACTACTGGTCTATAGCAGCGTAACAAAGACTAGAACTGCAACCTCCAGGACAACCTCAGCAGAGAGGCCAAGCACTGAGCAGGCTATGGGGAATGAACTCCCCCTGCCACCCATAGGGGCAGCCCCTCCTAGACAGACCTGAAGCACATCAGCAGGGCTAAGGTGTGTGGAAAGTTTATCCTGCCGCTGCCCATGCTGTGCCTGCCCCTGTCTTGGAGGTAAAGGGAGGGTTTGGTCTCTGCAGCTGTTGATCCCGTGTTTCTCACCTGCACACATGTGGCGCTTTAAAGAGAATCTGCCTGGGGCTGAGTCCCGGGGTGGGGTAGTTCAGACACTCCGCCTTCCTAGGGTTACCATACGTCCGGATTTTCCCGGACATGTCCGGC
Organism: Chrysemys picta bellii; assembly: GCF_011386835.1. Taxonomy (NCBI): domain Eukaryota; kingdom Metazoa; phylum Chordata; order Testudines; family Emydidae; genus Chrysemys; species Chrysemys picta. The sequence continues at coordinate 95,415,621 of NC_088791.1, forward strand.
TTTTTGGACTCCAAATCCCCGTCCGGGGGGAAATCCCAAAAAGCCGGACATGTCCGGGAAAATCGGACATCTGGCCGGGGGCTCGGGGGCCTGGCCGGCGGTGCCGGGCCGGGGGCTCGGCCGGCGGTGCTCGGGGGGGCCCGGGGCCGGGCGGCTCGGCCGGCGGCTCGGGTGCCGGGCCGGGGGCTCGGCCGGCGGTGCTCGGGGGGGGGGGCCGGGGCCGGGCGGCTCGGCCGGCGGCTCGGGTGCCGGGTGCCGGGCCGGGGGCTCGGCCGGCGGTGCTCGGGGGGGGCCCGGGGCCGGGCGGCTCGGCCGGCGGTGCTCGGGGGGGGGGCCGGGGCCGGGCGGCTCGGCCGGCGGTGCCGGGGGGGGGGGCCCGGGGCCGGGCGGCTCGGCCGGCGGCTCGGGTGCCGGGTGCCGGGCCGGGGGCTCGGCCGGCGGTGCTGGGGGGGCCCGGTGCCGGACCGGGCCGGGGGGCTCGGCCGGCGGCTCGTGTGCCGGGTGCCGGGCCGGGTGCCGGCGGTGCTCGGGGGTGCCGGGTGCCGGGCCGGGAGCTCGGCCGGCGGTGCCGGGCCGGGCCGGGGGCTCGGGGGACGGGCTGGGGACCTGCGGTGCCGGGGGTGGGCCGCGCCTCCTCCCCCCCCCCCACACCCCCCCCCCTCACACCCCCCCCCCTTACCTGCTTCAGGCTTCCCGCGACTCAAATGTTCGCGGGAAGCAGGGGAGGGGGCGGAGACTTTGGGGAGGGGGCGGGGTTGGGGCGGGGCTGGGGGCGGGGCTGGGGCCCCTTTAAAGTGTCCTCCTTTTGGAGGCACTAAATATGGTAACCCTACGCCTTCCAAGACAGCAGAGTGCTGCCTGGGACAATGCTGCTGAGCGGGGCAGGAGGAGATAAACCTGCTAGCGTCTCTGACGACACATGCTTGTCGCAGTACCAAACGGTGGAGACTTACTGGCTTTTTGGGGTCTTCCACTTTCCGAACCGATAGATTCTCCAGGGGGATGATCCCCAGAGGTTCTTTATCCTGGAAGCCAACGAGAAGCAGGTATGAGGGTCTGACATGCTCCCAGCACCCAGACCAATGAAGTGTTGCTCCCCATTGCCCTGGCATGCACCCCAGCGCATTATGGCAAAGCAGGCTCCCAACACAAACACACTAGCAAATCAAAGGGGAGCTTGGTGCCCATGGCTATAGCTGGCCAGAGTTCTGCCTGACAGAACGTATCATATGGTTGATTCTAATCAGTCTGGAATGGCAGCTGTGGGTCATAGCTTGGGGCGGGGGGTGGGAATGGTAGGGCTCAGTCTGACTGCAGTCCAGGGATGACAGAGTGGCGTGTATCCCCATCCCTCATTACCCCTGGAAAATATAGAGCCCCTGGGAGAGAACTCCTTGACTGAAGTGCAGCCTTACCGTGGTGTATTCAAAGTAGTACAGGCAGTTGTCAGTCAGAATGAACCAACGGCGCTTCCAGGTCTTCACCCGGCCTCCTAGGGGCAGCAAGATTCAAAATGTGTCAGTCCCTGACAGCTCCCCCTCACAATCACCCCCTGAAGATTAGTGCCCAGGGATATAACCTCCACCCCATGCTGAACGCACCCCCGGAGCTGGCACAGCTCAGAACTGGGGGGAGGGGAGGCATCCTTCTCAGCAGACTGGCTTTGGGAGGTGCAGGCGTGGGCTGGTTAGAGAACAGCCGGTAAGTTTGAACACCAGGGGTCAGGCTCAACCCGCGGCAGCAGAAGGAAGGGCGGCTGCTGCAGACCTCCACAGGGTTGCATAGGAAACTCTTGGGGTGATGCTCATGGTGGTGAGCTGCACAAGGAGGCGCTTCGTACCCAGTTTAAGGAGCCAGCCCTCACGGCTGGGGTTGAAGAAAGTATGCGTGAGGTCATTGCCATCATCCTCCGGGATGGAAAATGGCTCGTTCTTGATGCTCTCGAACAGATTCTGCCCCAGAGAAAGAGGGAGAGAAATGAAAACGCTGGCATAGGGTGACCTGATTTAACTCACTGACATTCCCTACATATGGATGGACAGGGGTTGAGGCTACGTGGTACCCCTTAATGCTCATCTCACAGGGACAAAATGGGAGTGGTATGTGTGCGTTCAACATCCCTGTGCCGAAACAGGCCCTAGTTACATGTGCACGCACACACACTCAATGGAGAACACTCCTGTAAGTGAGCAATCAGGTGTGGGTACACACACACACGCACACGTATGCCCATGCGGACAGCATGCTATTTTGCACGGCCACGCACAAGCGCAGAGGGTAGCAATGAGAAGCAGACACACCTACATGTGAGCTACCAGGCACACCCCAGTACATTGCACAGCTGTGGGAGGGGATTCTGGTTTCTCGTCCTGTACGGGTATGACATTGTGCTACTTGACATCGCTTATTACGCAAAGTTCTGAGTAAAAGGTTCCTGCAATTTCCTCCAAACAACTGTCAGGAAGCTGAGCCCTTTCCACTGAGGGAGGAGTGGGGCTGAGGGGTGCTACATCAAGCCAGGGCTGCTGCTGGAGTCGGTGGGTGGATGTCGTGAGCAGGACAGAGTCGATACAGGGTTCTGAATGCCAAACAATCACTGTGGCCTGTACGAGCCCCCTGATGCCAACCGGCAAAGGGCGTGTGGTTATGTAACAATAAATCCCAGCAGGCCTGACAAACTCACTACACCCAACACACAGCTGTCAGAATATTTAGCCAAACACTGTCTTGTAAGGTATCATATGAAAACTGGTGCCACGCTGGTCATGAAGATCATTGTGTGATGTATGTATGGGTTGTGTATAAAGAGTTGTGTATGGGCGCTGGCAATATGTTCTTATGCTATGTTGTGGAGGCAGCTGATGAGCAAGCCTGCCTTGGAGAAAGGAATGTGGCTTTACCTGTCAGCATGGATCACGCTCTGAGACAACAGCATGGCTTGATCACAAGCAAAGGCCAAGGAAAGTACATTTGCATCCAAAGTGAGCGAGCCACCCAGAAAGCAAATTGACCAGAGGATGAGGAGCGGGCTTGTCGCCTGCACCCCGAAGAACAAGCAGCCGAGGAGAGGAGCCGTGGGGTTACTTTTCGGAGAATACATTTCAAAGGTTTTTTGGAGTATAAAAAGAAGCAAGGGGACTCCTTTGTTATCCATCACTTAGGGGACCCTGTGAATGGTGGGTCCTCCTGCCGGAGGGGCTGGGGGTGCTGATAGCTTGATGGAGGTGTGAAAGCTGCTGAGGCAGATGGCTGCTTGCTAAGGTTAAGTTTGAGTCACTAGAAAACGTGTGCTTTTTGTGTTGTTTGTAACCATCTCTTTTCCTCCTGCTTCGGGTCTCTTCAGTCTCTGTTCTGTGTTCAGACACTTGGGCTTGGCTTTAAAATTTTATTAAGATGATGTTAAAAAAAATTGACAGGTTTCAGAGTAGCAGCCGTGTTAGTCTGTATCCGCAAAAAGAACAGGAGTCCTTGTGGCACCTTAGAGACTAACAAATTTATTAGAGCATAAGCTTTCGTGGACTACAGCCCACTTCTTCGGATGCATATAGAGTGAAACATATATTGAGGAGATATATATACACACATACAGAGAGCATGAACAAGTGGGAGTTGTCTTACTGTATATGTATATATGTGTGTATATATATCTCCTCAATATATGTTTCACTCTATATGCATCCGAAGAAGTGGGCTGTAGTCCACGAAAGCTTATGCTCTAATAAATTTGTTAGTCTCTAAGGTGCCACAAGGACTCCTGTTCTTTTTTTAAAAAAATTGTGAACAGAGTTTGAGCATAGAAATTTCTAGTTATCAGGGAATAACATACAGATTATCGAGGGTGCAAAGTTTGGTTTAAGATTAGGTGGCATGAGGAATACATAATCTGCAATATGCCCGATTGGGGGTAAAAGGTTGATGGGTCAAAGTACGGACATTGAGATATGAGGGTATGAAGTTCATAGAGTGCTTGTGTTCGGGTGTGGAGTATAATGAGTGGATATGATGATGAGGATTGATTGACCCTCATTTGGTGAGATTTAATGTTTAGGGAGTTTATGGTTCCAGTTCATATGATCCAACGGAGAAGGTCACTTGGTCCCTTTCTCGTAGTGGAAGAATGATGTCATTCTGGCTCACGCCTCCTGGTACTGTCGGTGGCCGGTGATGTGCTCGATGTAGATGTCCCTGGACCATCGGATGGCGTCTGAGACCATGCGGCGCCGCATGAGACGTGCGTAGTGTCGACTTATCCTGCAGGTCCACAGCACACGCTCGTTGCAGGGGTCCCAGGCGCCCAGGGCTCCGACAATCAGGGCGTCCATCTGCACCTCATAGCCCTTTGCTCTCAGGGTGTCAGCCAGGGGGGCGTACTTTTCCAACTTACGAGCTCGGGCTTCGCAAAATGCCGGAGTCCTGTTCTCAAAGGAGACCGTGACGTCGACGAGGATGATCTTTTTCTGGGCCTCGTCGGTGACGACCACGTCAGGTCGTAACTGGCTGTCGGTACTGGGGATGGTGCAGTTCATGGAGATCTCCCCGAGGTGTGGCGCAATGGCTTTCACCAGGCGGTTCTGGATGGCGTTGTGGCGCAGCTGCCAGGCTCTGGAGTGGGGTTTGCAGCTGCACAGGACGTGGGGCAGGGTCTCGTTGGGGTAGCTGCACTTCCTGCAATGCTTGTCTCGGTTCCTGTGGTGGACGGCTCCGTTGAGCGGGACGCAGTTGAGCCGGGCACGGTGGATGAACCGCCAGTTGGCGAAACGGGTGAAGCTGCCCCCGTCGAGGAAGTGGTTGCTGGCGTCCCACTTGCTGGTCAACTCAAAGGCTTTACCCTGGTCCGGTTTACGCTTCAGGGTTTCCGCGTACAGCGAGCGGATGGCGGCCTTCAGAGTCCTCTCCAGCAAGCCCCTGGCCGTCGGGGTAACGACGGTGTTGTCGTCGGACCTGATCTGCGGCACCCAGATTCCCAGCTCCTGGCGCTCCTCGCACCACTCCCAGCGGTAGCCGATGCGCTTCCCCAGGCGACGTGTGGTGTTGCGAGTCTGGAGCCCAACAGCTCTGCCTTACTCTTGGGTAGTTCCAAATCCCTGACAAGGTCATTCAGTTCACCTTGTCTTATGAGGTGTGGTTCTGAGGAGGAGGATGGGAGAAAACGTGGGTCCTGTGACATTGATGGTTCAGGACCAGAAGTTTTATCCTCTTCCTCGTCTGACTCAAGTGAGAATGATTCTGGTGCATCAGGAACCGGCAGTCCTTCTCCGTGGGGTACTGGGCGTATAGCTGATGGAATGTTTGGATAATGCACGGTCCACTTTTTCTTCTTTGACACACCTTTCCCAACTGGAGGCACCATGCAGAAGTAACAATTGCTGGTATGATCTGGTGGCTCTCTCCAAATCATTGGCACTGCAAAAGGCATAGATTTCCTTTTCCTGTTCAATCACTGGCGAAGATTTGTTGCACAAGTGTTGCAGCATATGTGTGGGGCCCACCTCTTGCCCTGATCTCCAATTTTGCAGCCAAAATAGAGGTGATAGGCTTTCTTAACCATAGTGGCTATACTGCGCTTTTGTGATGCAAAAGTCACTTCACCACAAACATAGCAGAAGTTATCTGCACTGTTCACACAAGTACGAGGCATCTCTGCTCACTTTGGCTAAACAGAAATGTGTCCCTTTGCAAAATCAAACACTGACAAATAAGAGAGCAGGACACTGTATGATTTCTAGAGCTGATATAGGGCAATTTGTTCAGCAGAGTGATGTAAGCTTCGTTATGATTGCATCATCCATGACTTCTAGGAATAACATGATGCAATTCATATCATGCATGACGCAATACCAGCTTCAGATTGCATCATTCATTGTTTTGCCTAAAAAGCAAGTACTGTCCAAACCCAGTCATAGATTTATTCATAGATCCAGTCAAAGATGTATTTTAGTCATTTCTGGTTTAAATTGAGATCCCTTCCCTTTATAACTCACTTATCCTCCGCCATTCCCAAGTCAAGGGTCGTATATACTGACCCAATAGCATATCTTGAAAACTAGAGCCAATCAACAATTGTAAGCAGCATTTTCGTTCTCAGTGACCCAGAATTAGTAAAGTTTGACTACATTTATTTCAGAAGCATTTTGGCTGTAGAGCCGTGTAATACGCCGCTGCATCTCAGTGCTGTGTATTAAGGTGAAGAATGTGTCCTTGGTGAGCCAGCTGGCTGGTGTGGATTCTGTCTCTTTGGAGGCACCAGCTGACGTGGTATTTCTGTGGGCATCCAGGGCTGGGACTTGTTGCTGCAGAGGAACATTTTTCCTGGGGGGCTTGAGAACGGGTTCACTGAATGTTACCAGCAAGGACAGGTTAAGACTGGCAGCGTCTTGAGGAGTTTGTTGGTGAGGTGGACAGACAGGGGGGGGGTAACACAGTGGTTTAGAGTTCTGGGCGCCCCAAGAAAGAGTTACAATTGTGGCACTGGGCAGGGCCCCTCTCCACAGGCTAAACCTGAGCAGGAGACACTAGACCAGTGGTTCTCAGACTTTTGCTCTGGTGACCCCTTTCACACAGCAAGCCTCTGAGTGCGACCCCCCCCCTTATCAATTAAAAACACTTGTTTATATATTTAACACCATTATAAATGCTGGCTGCAAAGCGGGGTTTGGGGTGGAGGCTGACAGCTCGTGACCCCCCCATGTAATAACCTCGCGACCCCCTGAGGGGTCCCGACCCCCAGTTTGAGAACCCCTGCACTAAACCTTCCCCGCAGGGCATTGTGTGAGAAGGGAGGAGCTGTCATGCTGCCTTCCCTGAGGCGCAGCCATGCGGTGGCTGGTCTCCACAGCTCTGGGAATTGCACGGGAGAAGCAGGGTATGCACACACTGCTTTGCGGCTGCCAATGCAGGCCAGCGGCAGCATTTGGTCTCTTAGGGCCAGACTTTCTGCCCCCATTTAGGCCCCTGAACAAGGGCCACGGGGTGCTGCTCTGCTCTTTTGGAAACCTGGCCGTTAAGGCTCTTCCTTGCCCAAGCCTAACGATTCCCTTTCGTAAGTACAGATCCCCGTCTGGTCTGAGTACTGATACTGCCAAGTGAGCCAGAGGGTGAACCTGCAGGGGGTGCCACCGGGATCCTCAGCAGAGGGAGGCCTAGCGAGAGGGAGAATGGCCCCCGGGCAATACAGGAATTCACCAGGTAAAATAAATCCCTTGAGACTTTCCGAGGCTGAGGCCAGGGGCACAAGGCCATTCGGGATCAGAGAAACCTGAGCTACAAATAGCACGACGTGTGCAGAAAGAGACGCCAGAGTCCTTCTTTGAGCAAACGCCCCTCAGCGAAGACACATGGCAATCGCAGAGCCAGGCTCTGAGACCCTTATTCACGTCAGCACCTTATGCCGCGAGTCGTTCCCCGGGAGTCAATGGGGATGTTCCTGGGTGCTACTCAGTGTGAGTAAGGGGGTCAGAATTTGGCCCACAATGACATCATCATCATCATCATCATCATCATCAGCAGCAGCAGCAGCAGCAGCATCTTGATGCCCCAGATGTACACACACCATGCCCAGAACAGCTTACAGACAAAGGCTGGGGTTAAGGGAGTCAGGTGCCCAGCTCTCTTGGCAGGTTGCTGGGCGTTGGGTGCCTCGCTCCATTAGGCCCATTAAAAGACCCAGCCCGACAAAGGCAGACATCCCCACACACAGATACACACTCGCAGACACGCACACCACCCACACATCCCCAACAGACACACCCACCGCTAACCACACTCGCAAAGGCGCATGCAACCCTCACAGATTCGTTCTCTCTCTCTGTTACATACACACACCCACACACCGCACACTCTCCGCCCCACACTCTCCTGGTCTGCAGCACACCCTGGCCAGCAAGGTCACATTGGCAGGCTCTCTCCAATGTACCTTCCCTGTCCCCTGGCCAAAGCACATGCTCTCATCTTCCAGACACCCATACCCCGCTCCTGGAGCACCCCTGCTACCCCAGTATGGGAGAGTCCACTTATTCCACCTTCCTCAGTAGCTGGGTCACTAGGGTTGCCAACTTTCTACTCGCACAAAACCGAACACCTTTGCCCTGACCCTCCTCTGAGGCCAGTCCTTCCCCACCACTCCTTCGAGGCCCCGCCCCTGCTCACTCCACCCCCCACTCTGTCGCTCGCTCTTCCCACCCTCACTCACTCACTCACTCATTTTCACAGCCTGACTCAGGGGGTTGGGGGTGTGGGAGGGGGTGAGGGCACTGGCTGGGGGTGTGGGCTCCAGGGTGGGGCCGGGGATGAGGGATTTGGGGTGCAGGAAGGGGATCCGTGCTGGGGGATGGAACCGAGGGGTTCGGATTCAGAGTATGGGAGGGGGCTCTGGGCTGAGGCAGGGGGTTGGGGTATGGGAGAGGGTACTGGCTCTCGGCTGGGGATGTGGGTTCTGGGGTGGGGCCAGAAATGAAGGGTTCAGGGTGCGGTAGGGGGCTCTGGGTTGGGGCAGGGAGGTGGGGTGCAGGGGTGAGGGCTCCAGCTGGGGGTGCAGACTCTGTGGTGGGGCTGGGGATGAGGGGTTTGGGGTGCAGGAGAGTACTTCAGGCTGGGATCGAGGGGTTTGGAGGGCAGGAGCGGGATCAGGGTTGGGGCAGCGGGGCGGGGTGTGGGGTGGATGAGGGCGGCAGGCTCCGGGCGACACTTACCTCAGGCAGCTCCCGGAAGCAGCGGCATGTCCTCCCTACATCTCCTATGTGGAGGCGCAGCCAGGCGGCTCTGTGCGCTGCCCTGTCTGCAGGCGCCGCCCCCGCAGATCCCATTGGCCGCGTGGTTCCCGGCCAACGGGAGCTGTGGAGCTGGTGCTTGGAGTGAGGGCAGCGTGCAGAGTCCCCTGGCTGCCCCTACGCCTAGGAGCCGGGGTGGGACATACTGGCTGCTTCTGGGAGCCGCGCAGAGCCACGGTAGACAGGGAGTCTGCCTTGTCTGGCTGTGCTGCCAACCGGACTTTTAATGGTTCTGGTAAAAAAACAGACACCTGATAAGCTTGTGGGGTGATATACCTTGGGCCTAGCAGGCCTTTGTCTCCTTGCACTGTCAGAGCCACGGAGGAGGGAGGAATACTTGGACTTTCCCACTCATGGGGACCATGGATGCTCCAGGAAGGGACCGCCCAGAAATCAGTGCGATGCCTCAGGGAGACGTATCGATGATGCCTTTGGCTGGGTCGGGTATTTCTCCCAGCTCAGCACCCGGCAGCAGGCCAGGCGAGCGGGCAGGAGCACTTACCCGCAGGAGCTCTTCAGGCAGGTCCCCTCCATTGTTGATGCCTCGGTTCATGGCCACGAACCTCTCGAAGGGGGGCTTGTCCTTCACGTTGGGGTTGTGCAGGCTGGTGTTCAGCATGATGACGGAGAAGGAGAGCACGTAGCACGTATCTGCCAGCAAGCGAGAGAGTGCAGAGGGGTGTGGGTGACTGGCAGCATCGCCACGCCAGACACCCCTGCAGGGGGAACCGTGCCCCTGGGGTTCTGGGGGGAGGTGGGTGGGAGGTTTCCCTGTTCCCATTGAGGCTCTAGAAAGGTTCCCCCTGCAGTGGGAGGAGGCTGTCTCCCTTTGCTGGCCCTCGGATTGCCTGTTCCTTTGGGCTCCAGTACTGAGCGCTTGGATCCCATGGAGTCCTTGGAAAGCGGGGGAGGGTGCTCACCCCACTGGGGTCTGATGGCTGGTACACGGGGCCTGTCAAGGGCCAGCATCGTGCATGTGGAGGGAACACAAGTCCCAGGTGGAGGGGGTGACATTTATTTGCCTCCTTAACCTTGCGCCATTATGTGACGGCGCTGATTTAAGACAGGTGGCTGTCGATGCTCATAGACATTACGGTCAGAAGGGACCATTGTGATCACGAGTGGTTCTCAACTTGCAGCCATCAGCACACAGCTGTGGGTCATGTGACATCCTCAGGGCCATACAGATAGTATTGGATGCGGCCCACAATGGTAAATCGGTTGAGAACCACTGTCTGACCTCCGGCACAGATGCTGATTTAGGACAGCATCGCGGCGGGAGGACACAGTCGCTGGGACACAGTTTTTGTGCCCATCACAACCCACATGAAATGCTGGAACGTGAAGCATGACAGGTGGGAGCTAGGAATACACGGACAGAGGGGTGGCCTGGGCCTATCATTCCAGAGAGTGGAGCTGTGGGCCGGAGACACAAGCCTGATGGTGGTGACAGGCTTTTTCACTGCTGGGACAGGATGGTTGGGTTGGCATTACAATGGCTCAGCTATCTGAGTGCAGATCACTGACAGCACTGCCACTGTTAGATGACCAGGAGCCACTATCCTAAGGTGTCGGGTGCTGATAGGGCTTCTGGAGCCAACTGCCTGAAGAGGGACAGTGATGATGGAGAGTGACACGAGGGGAAAGGAAGGAGAGTGGCAAGAAGGAGGAGAAGAGGAGATTGGCCAGGGGAAAGAAGGAAGAAGAGATCAGAGATAATGGGGAGGAAAAGGGAAATCAAGACAACAAGCGGCAACTCCTTTTGTAGGTAAGAGACTAGAAACTTGGGCTAGATCATAGAATCATAGAAGATTAGGTTTGGAAGAGACCTCAGGAGATTATCTAGTCCAACCCCCTGCTCAAAGCAGGACAAACACCAACTAAAGCATCCCAGTCAGGGTTTTGTCAAGCTGGGCCTTAAAAACCTCTAAGGATGGAGATTCCACCACCTCCCTAGGTAACCCATTCCAGTGCTTCACTGCCCTCCTAGTGAAATAGTGTTTCCTAATCTCCAACCTAGACCTCCCGCACTGCAACTTGAGACCATTGCTCCTTGTTCTGTCATCTGCCACCACTGAGAACAGCCGAGCTCCATCCTCTTTGGAACCCCCCTTCAGATAGTTGAAGCAGGGCCGGCTCTAATGTTTTTGCCACCCCAAGCACACACCAAAAAAAAAAAAAAAAAAAGCCGTGATCGGCAGCAATTCGGAGGCAGGTCCTTCGCTCCGAGAGGGAGTGACAGCCCCACCGCCGAATTGCCGCCGAACAGCTGGACCTGCTGCCCCCCTCTTCATTGGCCACCCTAGGCACCTGCTTGCTACGCTGGTGCCTGGAGCCGGCCCTGAGTTGAAGGCTGCTATCAAATCCCCCCTCACTCTTCTCTTCTGCAGAATAAATAACCCCAGTTCCCTCAGCCTCTCCTCATAAGTCATGTGCCCCAGCCCCTAAACATTTTCATTGCCTTCCACTGGACTCTCTCCAATTTGTCCACATCCTTTCTGTAGTGGGGGGGGCCCCAAAACTGGACACAATACTCCAGATGTGGCCTGACCAGTGCCGAATAGAGGGGAATAATCACTTCCCTCAATCTACTAATGCAGCCCAATATGTGGTTAGCCTTCTTGGCAACAAGGGCACACTGTTGACTCATATCCAGCTTCTCATTCACTGTAATCCCCTTGTCCTTTTCTGCAGAACTGCCACTTAACCAGTCGGTCCCCAGGCTGTAGCAGTGCATGGGATTCTTCCGTCCTAAGTGCAGGACTCTGCACTTGTCCTTGTTGAACCTCATCCGATTTCTTTTGGCCCAATCCTCCAATTTGTCTAGGTCACTCTGGACCCTATCCCTACCTCCAATGTATCTACCACTCCCCCCAGCTTAGTGTCATCCACGAACTTGCTAAGGGTGAAATCCATCCCACCATCTAGATCATTAATGATCCCCAGATGGGGTCAATCCATGTAGACTCCACTGGCTTTCCCGCAGTTGAGTGGGTTCACACCAGCTGTGGACATGGCCCAGTGGGTTTCTGTCAGTGAAATGGAGATCAGCATTGTCCCTTGTCTCTAGAAAAACCACCTACAGGTAGGAACTGGCAGAAGTGATATGGGACCAGGGCCAAATCACCTGACCTAAGGGAAGCTAAAGCTGGAGGCGCTGCCTCTACTGTTCAAACACTACATTTTGTGAGTGGTGGATCATGCAAACATCTGGCAGCTCATTCCCACTCCCCTCCTCTGCAGCTACCTGTCGACTGGAAGACTCCCGGGTTACACTGGCAGTACCAGTTGGCGAAGGCCTCCATCATCCGATCAATCTTCTGGGCCTCCCCGGGCAGCCGGAAGCTCCACAGGAACTGCCTGCAAGGACACCGGGCCCGTGGGCGAGTCATGCAATGGCCAGGCAGGCTTCATGCCCCTAATGCCCAGGGGTGCCCTCCTTCCTCCCATGGACGTGCGGGTGTCCTCCCTCCACACAGGGAAGGCAACAGGACGTCCTTATGTGTAACAGGGTCCCCTTTCTTCCCAAGACGGGTGCGATGGGACACCCAGCCTAGGACCCAGGCAGCTTTCCCCTCAGCACCCAATGAGACACCCAGCCTGGGAAACAGGGAACCCTCCCTCAGCTCCTAGGGCAACAACTAGACACCATCCCTCAGAAACGGGGACCTTCCCCAAAACAAGAGAGCAGGACAGGACACCTGCTCCAAAGCCCGGGGCCTCTCTGCCCACCACATGGGCGTCCAGCAGGACGCAGTCTTAGCAAACGGGGACCCCTCTCCCCAGTGCACAGCCTCAAACGAGATGCCTCCCCCAAGGACACAGGCTCCCTCTGCTGCTAGTGCACAAGAGCCCGACGAGAAGCCCGCATGGGCAATGTGAGAGCTCAATGAGATGCCCTTGAAACGGGGGGGGGAGGGTGTGTCTCTCTCCCACAGCACACGGACACTACCCAGGTGGACACCTCTGGAAATAGCAGGTCCTCTCCCCCCCAAGCTGGGACACCCCAGGAGGAAGGAGGGGGGCCAATCTATGAAAGAGTAGGATGCACTCCTATGACATATAGGTGATTCTTCCCTAACACAGGGAACTGCAGCAAGATGCCCCCCAGGGAAACGGGGGTCACGCTCCCCAACGCACCGCACTGCAATGGGACACCGCCCTGGGAAGTGGCTTCCCTGCATTGGTGCAGTCGGACACTCAAGTATGAAAATGGGGGCGGGGGTCCCCTCCCAGATGAATGCTTGGGAAGCTCTGTCCTGGCTCTGAGCTGTCTCCCTAGCCCCGTGCCCTCTGGCATGCGTTCACTTGCCTTTTTCAGCCAGGCTGAGCACCCACTCCCAGGCCTCTGCTGCGCTCTGTCCGGATGCTCACTCACCTTAGTGCCTGCACCAGGTTGAGGTTGGCGAACGGGTGGCATTCCACAAAGGCCTGAAGGATCTGCAGGTTCACTGGGTCCCTGGTAGAGGAAACAGGGCCGAGTGGGAGGGTGTGGGGAGAGAAGGAGACTGTGACTCGGTGCTTTATGATGCAGCCTTACTATGTGACCTAGAGCAGAGCTGGGCTCAGACCCCTCAGAGCTTTGATTCCCCCAGGAACATCTCTGCACACCCCCTCTCCCTGCTTTCCAAATCTAGCTCCGTTTCCCCCCATGAAAAGACACCAGGACCTTTGGCAAGGTTGTTACACTGATGCCTTGTGTGCACCGGGGGTTCGCCCCAAGTACAGCCATCAGCAACCAGTGCAGCTGCCCCAGTGCTAACCCCTTGCACCTGCAGGGTAACCAGCCGGAAGCGGAGCAAGACACGGCTTATCTCCCTTTGAAGCAGGGCCGAGCTCCCCCAGTGCAAGTAGCAGCTCTGCCTGTCTATGCTAGGGGCTGCTACAGTTCAGCTGCACTGGCGGCTGAAATTGGGTTTAACCCCCACTGTAGACAAGGCCTAAGAGAGTTAGATCAGCTAGGGGAGGCTCACCTCTCTCCCAGGTAATCCCCGATGGCTGTCTTGTTCAGGCCTTCTCCCTTGTAGAGGAACCTGGCGATCTCTCGCAAGTCTGAGGTCAGCACCTTGTGCTCGGTCAAGTACTGGATCCCCTGGGGGAAGAGCACACCCAGGCTATGAGTGAGGACATTCTGGTGGGCCAGGGAAGGGCAATTTAATGGGGGTCCAGCCCGACCATCTCGGGACATCATGTTTCCCCAGCTCTGCAGGCCTCCTCCCAAATCCAGCTACTCCCCCTGCCCCTCGGACCGCAGCTGGGGAGCACACAGCCAGACTTGCCATCTTAATCCCTCCCCTCATGTTCCACAAAGGAGCTAACGCTGTACCTATCCTGGTCTGGCCCGGGACACCTACTGTCGGGGAGCTGCCAGGTTCCTGAGCAGAGCTGTGCGGAGAACAGAAATTCCGTTTCAAGCAGGATTTTGCGATTTCAAAGTTTTCTTTGTTTCGATCCAACGGAACCCGAAAATTTCAAAATTCTCCACGGAAGAAAATGACACCTCCCCCTCTCCCCCCAAATTCATTTTGGGCTGAGCAAAATGCTTTGTGCCCACAAAATTGGTTTGGTTCCGTTCTGACTTTTAAAAAAAAGGCATATTCTATTATAATGTACAGCGTCGTGCACAGTTTAAAACATTCCGAAAGGAAACATCCTTTCGAAAGGAAACATGGAAACGTTCCATTCTGAATGTGTCCAAATGGGGTGTTTCAACACTATCAGAACTCCCCTCCCTTCCCCCCACTACGCCTTTTTTTCTCTGAAGCAGAATTTCGATGAAATCGACATGATTTTGTGATGCGTTTTGATTTCAACAGAGCTGTGTTTTCCAATGGAAAATAGCTCCCTCTAAGTTTTTCCAACCAGCTCTATCCCAAAGTCACACCCACTGCCCTCCTCCCGCCCCATCACCCCTGGGCGGAGTCTGCACTCTCAATGGGTGCAACCCCCTCTGCGCACAGGGACCAGCACAAAGACCAGGCATCACTAAAGTCCCACTTAGGGCCTCAAAACAGGGCTTGATTTAACTCTACATAAGAGACCGCAAGGGGCCGGATTGCCAGGTGGGATGTAAATAGAAAGAAGTCCTAATGCTGGTTTGCTGATGCTCTGGAGTGAATGTCACCCAGACTGTTCTCCCCCTTTGGTGGGCTGGTGGGTATTGCCAGCAGTTGCTGCGATGGTACTGAAGTGCAGAGGCAGTGCTAGCCCACTGGGGGCCCTAAGCAGGAATATCCTCCCCCTCACCACATACAACACATAATAAAAAGGGAATGCGGGGCCCCCTGGAGCTGCTCGGGGCCCTAAGCAATTGCTTAGTCTGCCTAGCACCGGCTCGGCTGGAGGGTCCTCTTTTGCGAGCCAGTGGGAGGGGGCGGAGGCGTGATGGAAAGTTGGTCAGAGCAGCAGCAGTTGAGCCGGAGCCAGTGAGACGGTTGCTGTGGTTAAAATGATGGGGGCTGATATTACTGTTGCAGCTTGTGGTTTTCTTTGCTGAGCACAGACTGAGTGGTCCAGCAGAGCGGGGGAGGGGAGAGAAAGCGGCCCTTAGGTCTCTTCTTGTTATTCACATTCACCTCTGCCTTTACATCCTGCTCTGAGTCTCCTGCTAGTGGGGCGGGTTGCACTGGAGGGTGGGGGGAGTTATCCAGCGGGTGGGAGACCCGGACTTGCTTTGCAGACTCTTGTTTCCAAGCCAGCAGCAGGGGCGGCCTGGCTTGGCCAGGCCTGCTCTGAGTGCGAGAAAGCCTCACATCCTGTCGGGTGACCTCCCTCCCTACCCAGGCAACCCAGGAATAGGTTTTAGAGAAATCTATATCAAACCTCAGCTGACGGGGGTGAGAGAGCCTGGGCTGGGGACTCTCCGGATTTGTGCTCCCTTGACAGACAGAAGAGTTAGTGGTTGGATTAAGTCTGGCCCTGTCTCTCCTCCTTCCATTTCTCTTCTGCTTTGGGGGTGCTTTGATTGACACGTGTCAGCACAACGTGTCATGGGGAGGCACCATTGCTCAGAGCTCTCAGAAGATATCGTGGCGTGGAGCGTTGCCTGACAGTGCTCTGTCGGGCTGAGAAACCAGCCTCCCCCACCCCGTTGTCAGTTCCTGGGGCCCACCCCGCGTGTGTCTGCCCCGATGGCAGAATGAATGTCTTTGGGGTGGGTAACTCGCATCTGATCTGTAGTAAAGAGGGGTCCATATGGGATGCCAACAAGCAGCAGTCAGAACAGTACACCTTACCTTTGTAGGGTCCATGTTGAATTTCTTCCGGCCCACGCACAGATCTTTGTCCCTCTGGACCATTTTGCTGCAGATGCAAAGGTGGAGAATCAAGCCTGGCACAAAGAGAAGCGGCCGGCCGTATTCCCCTCCAGGGTGGGGCAGGAGGGGGGCTGAGTTCCCAACAGGAGTTTCCTGATCTCAGCTCTGGCTTGCTCCAGGGCCGGGAAGAGAAGCCACTCACCCGCCTGCCTGTGCCCATCCTAAGGCAGGGGGTGTTAACCCCCATGGAGCCTAGAATCATTCAAGGGGCTGGTGTTTTACTGAACTCACTGCTCTCTAGTAAAGAGAAATCTCATGAGAGAGAGAGTGCGCAAGCCAGCTGTCTCCATCATTTCCCTTGTGCCCAGAAAGATTCCCCTCTCCTGGGACATGAGCCAACCCCCATTGATGTCAATGGAAAGGCTCCAGCTAGGGCATTAAAGCAGGCCCCTGGTTCCTTCTCCACCCTGAAGAAGAGCCATGCCACCTATGCACCAAAGGAACAACCATGCAATCGCCACATCCCTGCAGGCACATGGCTGGATCCTCACCTCTCTTCTGCACTTTGGAAGCAATCTATCTCCGCAAACACTTGCGCAATCTCCACCTTCAGCTTCTGTGGGAGGAAGAGACAGGGGTGAGAGCGATCCAGGGGATGGGAGAGAGACCAGATGTCTCACCTCACCTCTGGGCGGCTGCCAAGCCCTGCTGGCATGGGCAGGGCCAGCCCAGTTCACTGGCCATTGTAATGGGACCAGCCAGGGTGTCTTATCAAAAAGGGCGCTGATCTCAGGTCGCCTTCTCCACCCATGTTGGACACTGGCTGAAGGCGGGGGTGCGGAGCAAATGTTCTGAAAAGTCGAGTGCAGACCGAGCCAGGGAGCAGGAGAACAGGAACCCATGTCTGTGCCCACTCTGGAATGGATCCTGGGTGCTGCGCCGTGCCCCTTTCCCTGCTGTAGCCCAGCCATGCAGCTGGGAAAGGTGTGCAGAGAGGCAGTGGAACCAGCTACCAAGCAGGGGGAGTCACCTTGGGCTTGGGTGTGCTGATCCTGTATCGGGGGAGCTGCTTGTGCCCCTGTCATTCAGCAGTTGCTGCACAGACTGATGAGCTGGTGGGGCTGCTCCTCGTTATATTCTATCATTTAAACATGGAATTCAGCTCCTTTGGACACCTGGTAGTTCCCGGCCCCTAATCGGCTGCCTCTGGGTTACAAAGGGAGCCAAGTTCTTGGGGTTCTCTCCATGCCTCTGTTTCCCCTCCCACCCTTTGCCCAGTGAGTTGATTTAGATTTTAAGCCCTTCAGGGCAGGGACTGTCCCTGAGAACATGTTTGTACAGCACCTAGCACAACAGAGCCCTGAGCTTGGCTACTGTGATACAAATGATTTACTGTTATTATTCCTATTTCTTGGCACTATCCTTCAGCTGCTCAATAGGCAATTTGAGATCTCCCAGCTGTTTAACCCCGGTGATAATGCACCAAGACTGCTAAAGAAATTCCCCAGGGGATGAATCTCCATCCTGGGATCCTGTTACCTAAGCACCTCCTGCCCCAGTGGGCAGTGACTGGTTACCAACCAGTTTTGGGAAGACGATTGATTCAGACTATTGGCCCATCTAGTCCAGTATCTTGTCTCCTGCCATACTGGGTCAGCCCTCTGGTCCATCTACTCAGGTTTCCTGCCTCCTACGTTGGCAGTGGGACGGCAAACAAACAATGCACATGGACAGTTGTGCAAAGCTGTACCTGGAAGGGGGGAGGGGGCTTGCATTCCTGACTCTATGGCAATCACTTCACACCACGAAGCACGAGATGGGATTATTTATCTGGTAGCACTTGGCGTAACCTTCTGTCCTAGTCAAGGCACTCGTCACCTGCGCATCTGGGCACCTGCAGATCGTGGGCCAGCTCCTCAGCTGATGCAAATCAACATAGTGCCATCGAGCTGGCTTAATAAGCTCTTCAGGGTGTGATGCTGGCAGGCCAGGTGCCAGGTCATGGCAAGGCCCCTAGGCCTCACGGAACACTGACAAATGCATAGCTGGAAACCAGTCTGGCTCACTTGGGTATTAGTATTGTTAAAATGGGTATTAGATTTAGAGAGATGTGTTTGGACTTTATGGAACGCTTGTGAGTTGCCGCATGCATTCATCTCACTGGCAATATCTGTACCGCAAGCTATAAGGTAATATTTAAGTGTTTGCTATGAAACTGGAAACCCCCACAGTCAGAAAAGAAGCATTACCAAGCGTGAAATACTAGTTTATCACAAGAGGTGTCATCTCCTGCTCAACAGAAGAAGGCCCATAGACACCAGATAAACCACCGTGGAACATCAGTGGACAAAAGACTTTGCTGATTGTTCCCCCCACACCCATGAAGAGGGGACCTGCACAAACCCTCATCCCATTCCAGTTTGAACTCTGGGGGAAGGGAATAAAAATCCCTGACCAGAAGGATCTGTATCACTGTGCTGCTTGGAATTTGGAGAGGGCAGTATTTCTAAGCATAAGCAAGGGATCCCCAAGGTGCTTAGCTGGATTAACCCTAAGGACAGCTAGCGCTTGAACATTACAGCAGCTTCTATTTTTGAAACCTACGATGGTAACTCATGTGGGTGTGTGTGTTTACCTGCTTTAACCTTGTCATACCTCCCTTATTTCTTTTTCCTAATTAATAAACCTTTAGTTAGTTTAATATAGGTAGGGCCCTACCAAATTCACAGTCTATTCTGGTCAATTTCACAACCAGAGGGTTTTTAAATGGGTCAATTTCACAATTTCAGATGTTTACATCTGAAATTTCAGGGTTTGTAACCAGGGGGGTCCCCACCCAAAATGGGATCATGGGGGATGAGAGGGGTTGCAAAGTTGTAGGTGGGTCCCAAGATGGCCACCTTCACTTCTGTGCTACCTTCAGAGCTGGGCTCTGAAGGCAGCACCCTCCCAGCTTCCTGCAGTTAGAGGTTCCCAGAGGTGGAGGTGGGTAGGATCTCCCCCAATGCTGCTGGGAGTGCCCCAGCTGGGGGCTCCTAGCTGCTAGTCCATGCCAGGGACAGATTAAGGCAGGGGCCCCATGCCAATCTGTGGGCCCACCAGGAAAAATGGTTGCCCCAGCCCTGGAAGAAGTGCCAGGGCAGAAGCCCCTACCAGGTCACCCCGAGTCCCGGCAGGAGCCGCAGGGGAAGAAGCCTGGAGCCTAGGTGCCCCGACTGCAGATGGAGGGCTGAAGCCTCGAGCCCAGACTGCCCCAAGCTCCAGCTGGAGCGGGGGGGGGGGGGGGGCGGAGGTTGCTCCAGCTGCAGCCGCTGTGAGCAAAAGCTCCCAGCCTGGCAGGAGCCACTGTGGGAGGAAGCCTCAAGCTTGGCGCCTGGTGCTGCGGCAGGACCCGTGGCCGGGGGGGTGGGGTGGGGGGTGGAAGGCCTGGAGCCCAGCTCCCAGGCTGCTGCACTGCAGAAGGGAGGGGTGTACCACCCTCATTTCTGTGCTGCTTCTGGAGGTGGGTCTGATTTCCCCACCAAGAGCAGCTGTGCAGGGGAAGGACAACTCCTGTCCCTCCCCAGTGCGGCTGGACTAACAGTTAGGAGCCCTGGGCTCCTAGCAGCAGTGGAGATCAGGTTTCTTGGGGGAGGGCTGATTTCATGGTCCATGACACGTTTTTCATGGCCGTGAAATTGGTAGGGCCCTAAATATAGGATTGGCTAAAAGCATTGTCTTTGGTATTGGATTTAAGGTACAAATGACCTGGGGTAAGTAACTGGTCCTTTGGAACTGGGAATAACCTGAATATTGTGATTTTTGGTGTAAGGGACCATCTGTCACAAAGGCAGGCTTGCCTGGGTGGCAAGATAGACTGAAGTGCCCAAGAGGACTGTCTGTGACTCCATGTTAAGGCTGTTATAGTGCCTGTGGAATTCACACTTGATGGGTGGTTAAATCTAATGATAAAAACACACAACCAGTTTGGGGGTTGTGCCCTGGTTTGTAGCTGTCCTGAGGTTTCGTGAGCCACTCCAGAGAGCTTGACACAGGGCAGGGGCTAAGATGCCATGACAATGGGCATGGAATAGAACAGAAACGATCAGTTTTGGTTTTGTACACTGCCATGCACAGCTATGGTACTAGACAAGTAATACATGCTAATTAACAGTAACTCCACATATTGGGACAGCTGCTGTAATTTGGCATAGATCCATTCATGTCAACAAAGCTACCTCGATTTATCCCAGCTGAGGAGCTGGGTTTATAGTAATATTGCTCATAAAGTTTGCCAGCCTTTTCAAAATGTCCAGTTATAGTGTTTGCTTTGATGATCTCTTTCAACAGAGAGTTCCCCAGGCTGGATGCTGCTTATTGGTAGGACTGGTGCCATATGAACCTCAGCATTCCAGATCTGATGGTGCTTGGGAAAGTATCTCCTGCCAGGCCAGGGAACTGTTCTAGATGGGATGGGATGTTTGTAAAGAGTTCCCCCAGAGAGCAGGTTCTGGGAAGATCTGCCTGTCCAGAGATGGGAAGAGGCGGGGTGGCCCATACCTGAATGTCCTCCAGGAGTGCCATCCTGTGCCGCTTGATGGTGTCTATTTCAGCCTCTTCAGCCTCGCTCAGATCAGATGACCCTGGAAATACCAAAGGGAAAATGAATGCCAGTGAGAATGGGAGCTGTCTCACGGCAAGCGGAGCCCCACAACATTGTAGGCAGGACAAAGCAACCCCTGCCATTCCAGTCCTGAGCTGCTCCTTCCCGTAACATTCTGCCATGGCACCTGCCTCCTGCCCTGCACCCTGCCCTCCTATTCCATTCCTGGGACCCAATCCCAGCTCTGCCAATGCTCCTCCTGACCCTGCAGCACCCCCTGACACACCAGTCCTGAGCACTACACCTCAATGCCAATGTTCCTCAGCCCTGATCTTGCAACAATCCCCCCCCCCCCCGTTTCACTCCCAGGACTCTCTCAAGCAGCAGTGTTCAATCTTGCCAAATTTTGTTTTGTGGTTTCTCATACAAACGAGCGTCTTTCACGAGCAAGATCAGGACAAATGAACTTGATAAAGCAGTGACCTAAATACAAAATCTAACCCAATCAAAAGCCATTGACTCGATCTCTCTCGGTCTCTCAGAAATTCAAGCTCTTCTATTAAATGCAGAAACAGATGCAAGAAACAAATGCAAATGGGACACAGAGAAATGGTTTAAAAGAGAGTCTAAGTTGATGCCATTTTGAGGGGAGGGAATTTGGGGGGTCATCTGAGGAAGAGGAGTGATGGGGCTGGGAAGATATTCCAATGACCACAGGCTAAACATAGGGCTGCTCTTGCTTCCTCTCTTCACAGGAAGACAAGTGATGACAGAGATGAGAAGACCACAGAATGATTCATAAAAGACCTAGAAGAAGAAATGGAGCAACAGCAGACCAGCTAAATACACTCCGGCCAGAGCGAGCATTCAGCAAGAATCAGAGGAGAAATAGGAAGCTGCAGCAGCAGAAACTGAGAGTCCATATCAGCGGCAAGGGAAGGCATGGAGTTCAGGGGAACCACAGATCAACCCACATGCACTGGCGTGTCGAGAGCTCTCACTCAGCCCCAGGCCAGGAGCTTCTCTGTAGGCCAACACCTTCCCTGCCCCTGCGTCAGGTCAGTCCAGCAGGTATCCTGCTCCGTTAGTGCACACACCAAATGCCCTGGGCCTCCCGTGTCTGGGGGGAAAGGGGAAGTCTCACCAGCTGTCTTGGAAACTCTCTTAGTGTGCCTCGCATACACGGAACAATGTCTAAAAATAGGGTGGAAAGGGAGAAGGAATCAGCTGTGGCAGGGGAGAGAAAAGAGAAGGGGAAGAAAGAACAGTGATCTCAGAGCACAGGGGCTTGTTTCCTGCAGCTTCCCAGAAGAGGGAGGAATGGGGCAGCCCGATTAGAGTCTGATGCCCCACAGTGCTGCTCACTGAACTCTACTGGTTTCCCTCCAGGCTTCACATGCCCAACACAGACAAAGGGGGCAGAGTCACTCCAAGCAGTAACCCTTACCCAGCTCCTGCAGACAGTTGTATACATGCACACAAATTGCCTTGACTGAGTTGAGGCCACTGAGACTGGGGACAGCTGCGTGGATGGGAGCTTGGAACCTAGGGCTGTGAAGGAGCATATCCCCCAACTCTGGAGGCAGCCTTGGTGGAGACCTGGGGGAAGCTGCATTGTCCAAGCCCCCATGCAACACAGGTAGGATGGGAAAATGCCTGCTCTCATAGACTCATAGATGCTAAAGCCAGAAGGCTAACCATCATGACCAGCTAATCTGATTTCCTGCCCACCACATGCCACAGAACCTCACCCACCCACTCCTGTAGTGGGCCCATGACCTCTGGCTGAGTTACTGAAGCCCTCAAATCTTGATTTAAAGATTTCAAATTACAGAGAATCCACCATTTACTCTAGTTCAACCCTGCAGGTGACCCGCGATGCACACTGCAGAGGAAGGTGAAACCCTCCCACGGGCTCTGCCAATCTGGCGATCACTTAGACCCTGAACATGTGGGCAAAACCCACCAGCCAGACACCTGGGAGAGAATGCTCTGTAGAACTCAGAGCCGTCCCCCATCTAGTGTCCCATCACTAGCCATCGGAGAGATTTGCTAATAGCGGTCATGGATGGGCAATATGACATTGTAGGCAACCTCATCATACCATCCCCTCCATAAACTTATCAATCTCAGTCTTAAAACCAGTTAGGGTGTTTGCTCCCACTCTGCCCTTGGAAGGCTGTTCCAGAACTTCGCTCCTCTGATGGTTAGAAACCTTTGTCTAATTTCTAGCCTAAATTTATTGATAGCCAGTTTCTATCCATTTGTTCTTGTGCCAGCATGGGCCCTTAACTTAAATAGCTCCTCTCCCTCCCTGGTGTTTATCCCTGTGATCAGGGGTGGCTCTATGCTTTTTGCCGCCCCAAGCACGGCAGTCAGGCGGCCTTTGGCGGCATGTCTGTGGGCGGTCCGCAGTCACGCAGATTCGGCGGCGTTTCTGCCGGTCTCGTGGCTTTGGCGTACCCGCCGCCGAATTGCCACCGAAACCGTGGGACCGGCAGACCTCCCACAGGCACGCCGCCGATGGCCGCCTGACTGCCGCCCTCACAGCGACCGGCAGGCCACCCCCCGCGGCTTGCCGCCCCAGGCACGCGCTTGCTGCGCTGGTGCCTGGAGCTGCCCCTGCCTGTGATGTATTTACAGGAAGCACTTTGTTAAGTTAAGCAAGTCAAGCTCCTTAAGTCTCCACTTGGGAGGCAGGTTCTCCATTCCTCTGATCATCCTAGTAGCCCTTCTCTGCACCAGTTTGAATCCAGCTTTCTTAAACATAGGAGACCAGAATTGCACACACTATTCCAGATGAGGTCTCACCAGTGCCTTGTATAACAGTACTAACACTTGCCTATCTCTGCTGGAAACACCTCCCCTCATGCATCCTAGGGCTGCATTAGCAATCTGTGACAACCGGACCTGCAGGCTCGACAAGTGAATTATGATGGCTTACTGCCTGGCAAATGGGCTGCCTAACTCCAATTCAAAATCCCAGCCCCAATCCTGTACCAAGTGCAGCTCAAAAGGGGAAAGGGGCAAAGGTGGCTTGATGTCACTTTTATGCCCCCTTATCCCAGGGTCAACAAGAGACCAGGCCAGCCCCTGGTGCAAGCAAGAGCAGCCTCAGGGCTGCTACAAACTTTGCCTGGGGCTGTTTGGGCAG
This sequence comes from Chrysemys picta bellii, assembly GCF_011386835.1. Lineage (NCBI taxonomy): Eukaryota > Metazoa > Chordata > Testudines > Emydidae > Chrysemys > Chrysemys picta. The sequence goes on from NC_088791.1 coordinate 95,439,378, forward strand.
CCGGGGAGCAGCGGAGGGGCACGTATTCCCTAGCCTCGCCCCCAGCTATGCTCCATACCCTCACGGCTGTGGTGCTGTTATAGCTGAGGGCTGCATCACTGAGGGTATCTTCCACTGACCAGTGAAGCTGGCACTATGGCTGCTTTGCTTTGGTGAAACAGCTTAAAAGCATGTAGCGAGTACAAGGATCTGGCCCCCAGAGGACATCCACTGACCCACGTGGCCAAGCTGAGGCTGGAAATAACAGGGTTCCCTCTCCTTGCGAATGCTGCCAAACAGCCGAAGAAACAAATGAATTCCCTGCCTGCCTTGTTGACAGTGTTTATAAATAATTTGCACTTTCAAAAAAAAAAAAAACCCACCTGTCCTGACTGGAAGAGAAAAGGGTAGACAAATGTAAGAGGACTGTTGTCCCCTTACTAAAACTCAGTGGGGGTGTTTTGGTTGGCTAGCTCCCAGTACCAAGGGGAAATCAGGACCCTGAGACTGACAGTCCCCAGGAACAATCGGCAGAGGCCAATGCTCCAGGTCAGCCTGATTAGCCTGACTGCTCTGTCAATCAGGGCGTCAGGAGGCCACAGGGATCCCGTCCTCCATGTGAGCTGGAATTGCCTGGGTCAGACAGAGTGGGGCTGAGTTAAGGAGAAAGCAGGGCCCGAGCTGAGCTGGGAGCAGAGCTGTGCCAGTCAGAGGGGCCAGAAAAGCAGCCCAGGAAGCAGGTCAGAGCTGGGAGCAGAGTCACAGAAGCAGCCCACAGAGCCAACCTGTGCTGGGAGGGGAGCTGCAGCAACCAGAGCCCGAGGGGGCAGAGAAGCAGCAGCAGCCGTGCTGAGGCAGAGTGGAGCTGGAGCTGAGGCAGAGTGATGGAGCTGGAGCTGGAGCTGGGGCTGGAGCTGTCCGGAGCCGGGTGTGGTAGCAGCTGGGGAGAGCAAGAGGTACCCTGGGCAGCGGGCCCAGCACAGGGAGACACCTCAGCCAAGAGGCTCTGCAGGCCAGACTTGGAGGGGGATCGTAACCCCAACGGGGCGGGGAAGACACTGGGAAGAAGGGTCCTGGCACCTAGAGCCTGAGAGCGTGTGGCTGCTGCCAGAGCAAGTGTCCGACCCGCAGCATCCCTGCAGCACAGCCAGGGACTGAGAAGGAGTCCTGGGACTTGTGAGAAACAGACTGAACTGCCCTGACATTCCAGAGACGCTGGTTGTGACGTCCCCGTGCCACAGAGCGGGGTGACGTGTTTTCCTTTAACCTTTTCCCATTTTTTCCTTATTTTTTAAAATTGATTGCAGTTTAATAAATTGTATTTGCTTTGAACTGTATGTAATGATCAGTGGGTCAGGGAAGCATCCAGTGCAGAGAGAGCACCCCAGAGTGGGGACACCCAAGCCCCTGCCCTAAGTGACCATGACAAGGTTGGGGGTCGAGCCCCCCCAGGAATCCTGGGCCCAGACTTGTTGGGGTTACGAGGACTCTGCCACGGGGGAGAGTGGAAGGGGAGCCCTCAAGGTCAGGCAGGCCTCTGGGTAAAGGAAGTGGGAGCGAGGACACAGATCCTTTCGCTAGCCCATTTCACCAGGGTAATGTATAAGCCAGGAAAGTTCCCCACAATAGCAGGACCATTCCCCCGCTTGCACAAGGATGGGGGCAGGGAGAAAGTGATGGACCGACTGAGTCAGACATGGAAGGGGAGACAAGGGGAATAAAGATGAGAGTGAGCAAGAAACGGGGCAGGTGGGTCAGATTTACAAAGGGATTTAGGCACCTAAAGATGCAGAGCGGTGTCTAGTGGGATTTTCAGAAGCACCTAAGCAGGTGAGGTGCCTAACTCCAATTGGAAGTAACTTAATAAGTACGTGAATTTAATGTATGCGCCTCTCTTTCATTGTGCTTCCCTAGCAAGCATCCCAAACCTCTGCATTTTGGTAGCGGAGACACAAGATGGCTAGTTTGAATCCTTTGTTGCCTGCTTTGGATTCTGTAGTTAAATAGGTGGGGAAAGGAGAGAAAATATCCTAAAATTCACCCTTTTGCCCACAAAATCCTGCAATGAGCCCGAATCGAGTGGTTTATTTGAAGAACTGCCCATTGAATCAATTGAATGGTTAAATGAGGGCAATTATTCTACTTAGATTATAAACTCATTGGGGCATGGGCCATCTTTTGGTTCAGTGTTTGTACAGCACCTAGCACAGTGGGGTCCTGGTCCATGCTTAGTGCTCCTAGGCACTGTGGTAATAAATAATAATAATGTGCATAGACTCCAGGGCAGGCAGCTGGCCTCTATTTTCCCAACAGCAGAGGAGGTTGATAGCAGCACAATGGTTCCCCTGCTTTTATAGAAAACGGAGCCTGAGAACTTGGGAAGGGAGAGTCCCAGTGGCTCTTTGCTTTGGCCCACTCCAATACCTTAAAGATGAGCCTGGGCGTAGCACTGTGATCACAGGGTGAAGAAGGTCACATCTGGTACAGAGGACCCACCCAGAGTCTAGGCACCAGCTAAGTTCCACATAAGCCCTATGTTGAGGACTTAACTGGGACATAAATGATGCATAGACCATGTCTGCCCAGGGGTAAATTTCACCCACACTGAACAGGAATTAGTTAAGTCAAGTCCAATGCACCAGTGAGTCAGTGCCCCCAAAGGTTTCATCAACTTCTATCATCTCCCCAAGATAGGCTCAGACCTGTATTTTCAAAACCCACGTCCAGCGTGGATGGTGCAAATTTGGTGACCACACAGCACACATGCCAAATAATGAACACAATGATTTAACTAGCCAGACCCACCGAAAACCACATGCTGTAGCTAGGCATCTAAATGCATACCGCTGCAGACACGAACAACTGCACCTGCAATTTCCTCCCTCCATCAGTAATGGGTACAAAACTGTGCTGGCAATACTAGAAGCCAGGCTAAATGCAGGCTGCACAATACACAGGCCTTTGGTCTACCTCGGTATGAGGCTGAGTTTACAGCCAATGAGAGGCAGTAGCAGACCCCAGAGCTCCTCACCTTCCTCCTCGCATGGATCCCTCTCCCAGCCTCACCACTGTTCTGATTCTGACATGATCATCTCACCATACTTCAGCCTATGAGCGCAGGCTCCATCGCCCAGCCCAGCCCATGGCCCTGCCGGTGTAGCTCTCTCCCACATAGGAACACACAAGATGAAGTCGCTCACCTCACCCCCCCCTCCCAAGGGAAAGGGGTGGGAGTTACCACCTTTCAGGCTCGCCCTGTCCATGGACTGTGAGGGAGGAGAAGAAGTAGAACATTTTCTCCACAGAAACAGACAATGGGCTTGGTTCCCCGGAGCTGGCCCAGAGAGGTGCAAATGGCATCCCCCAGCACCGGCAGGTGTCACTGCGCCCCAGTGGGATTCACTCCAGGCAGAGGACAAGGGAGTATTCACACCCCCACCCCTCACTGGAGTCATGCTACGGGCTGGGCAACCTTAAACTGCAGAAGCTTCCTCACTGAAAGCTGCCTGAGGGACACACTCAATTGGGCAAACTCTTGGCCCTCTGACCACGCCTCCTCTCCAGGCAGCGCAGCTGACTTTTGAACCGGTGCCAGCCAGCTGTGTGTCCCCAGACGGGATGGGGTTGGGGGTGGGTACCTTTCACTGCTCCAAAGGCCTCAAGGCAGATTTCCTGCCAATGAAGACCCTTCCCCAAATGTCTGCCAGTGTCAAACCAAGCCCTAAGACCAATAGCTCAGCTCGGCAATAAAATCATAGGCCTAGATATATCCATGCAAATCACAGAAATACAACGACTCCACTTAAGCTGCTCAGGGCAAGGACTTTTTGTTGTGTGTTTGCACAGCACCTAGCACTGTGGCCCCTGGTTTACAATTGGGGCCCCAGGCACTACTGCAGTACAAAGCAGAACAATATTAATAATGTCAAGTAACTCACTGTGGCTATTAACAACATTAGATCAACCATATTTTCGTGCTGGACAACCAATTTTGAGATCCACCTTTTCCTTGGACAATTGACCTTGCCATGGTGAGGCCAGCCAGGATCCCTTTCTCTGTCAGCTCCCCTCCTTGTTGCCCACCACTTACCAAACCAGGAAATAAGTTTTTATCTTGCTCATCGCCTCTCGGCTACTTCTGTCTTTCTAGCTTCTTTTGGAGTCGGTCGCGTTTCTGTGGTTCGCAGGGATATGTCCAGGCCTATGATTTTATTGCTGAGCTGAGTCTTTGGGCTCCCTCTCCCCCACCCCCCATTTCCAGCTGGTGGGGAGAGGGCAATAGCTGTGGGCCATTCCCTGTCTCCTCTGATTTACTGTGCCCCACAGGCCGTCATTTACACCAGTGCCACGCACTGCCCAGTCAGAACGTTTACACACACTCACTTTGCACTAGCCCCAGCTGGAGCAGGGAAGTGAAGGCTTTCACAATTTCGCTCTTGAACTTGCAAGTCATGCTTTTGCACCTCTGTTCCTGTCACACCGAGGCTGCATCAAAGGAATCTGTTGTTTACAGTCAGAGCCCCATGCACCTCTGATGCCCCAGGCTGGGCCTGGCATACTCCACGCCTCCTTGTTATCTAGCTAGTCTGAGGGTCACTGACATGAGGGATTTAACCTTCCTCCTCAGAGATGTCCTGTCTGTACAAAGCTCAGTAACGGCTTGATCCTGGTCCCATTAATGTCAGTGGGACATCTGCAGGGAGCTGGATCAGGTCCTGAATAACTGGGAGGGATGGAGGGAGGTGAAAACAGCACAACACCTGAAAGCTATAAATCCCACCCAAAGCATCTGGGGAACTCCTCGTCTCCCCTTTCCTCCCCAGCACCCCACTCCAGCTGGTGACACTGCCCTGGCAGAGCCTAGTGGGTTAGCAACACTTGCAGCAACAAGACAGGAGAAAGACTTACCGGTGGGACAAATCTCCATCCTGAGACCTGCTGAAAGGACAATTCTTCCAACAGCCGTCAGTTTCTCTTTCCCCACTGCTCTTGTGAGTGCCTGCCACAATTAGCACTACTTCAATCTAAAAGTGTGTCAGCTGCATGGACTGCGTTGTTTAGAGGCTCCACCCCCATCTCCTTCCCATATTGCTCATATTGGTGACGGCAGTGATGAACTCATGTTTCTCAGAGCGTACAAACCCTTCTTGGTTACTTCCTAAAAATAAAACGGACCAAGCCACGAGCAAAAGCCATGCTGTTTTAACATGGGCAGCCATTCAGGTCTTTGCTGCGGTGTTGGTCTCGAGATTCACTGTCATCTGGTTTGATCCAGCGTGCTCTGGGCAGAGAGGAAGAGGGAAGTTGGCAACTCAAAGAGCCAACTTGTTTAGTGGATGGTTTTGTGCTGGGAAACATTCCCCCCCTGCACCAGCCCCAAACCCTGCGCTAAGCTCCCAAAAGAAATCAGCAATAGGTGGCGGGTGGGTGAGAATTCCAAAATCAGTGTGTGCTGGGTCCTGAACTGCCCCCTGCTGACAGCTGATGGACTTGTATCCAGACCAGGTTCCTTTCTCCCCATCCCACACTGGCCCCTTTTGGGCAGGCCCCTCAGCAAGGATTGACTGGGCCATGGTGAGTGAGCTCCCCTCTCATCCCTAGAGTCGCTCCCTCCCTTGTGGAAGCCTTGCCCCGGCAGGGCAGTGGAGGGTACTTGCCTTGGCCCTGCCTGTGCTGTGTCTGTTCTGGAGAGTATAGGACTTTAACCACCGGGGCTGTCAGTGTCAAGCTCTCTCTTCCCCTCCCCCCAGCCCCGGAAAGCTGCACACTTCCCCTTGAGGTAATTGCACTTGGTTGCCACGTCTGTTGTCTATTGTACATGATTGCCCTGACATGCTCTGAGAGGGAAGGAGGGGAGGGCATTGTGCCCACAGGGGGAGCTCGACAGCTGGCATCAACATTCCGAGAGCCTCTTGGAGGGCAAGGGATTCACAGGGCCTTACACAGTTCATTGTAGAAGTGATCTGGTGGCCTGGGCACAGGATTCCTCTCACTTACTTCTCTGTCAGGCTTATGGCTGAGGATGGTGAGACAATGCCAGCTATCCCGAAGCCGAGCACAACGTGAGCAGGTGCCTGGCAGGCTTCTCCTCCACACATCCGACAGCTCTGCCAGAGCACCTCGCTCCTGCCCAGCAGCACTCTGTGCTTCTTCAGTTCTGCCTCCCAGCTCTCCCCGGGCCCCTCACTCCGGCCCTGCAGCACCCCCTGCTATTCCAGCCTTGAGCCCACCCCCAGCTCCGCCTATGCACCTCACTGCTGCATGCTGTGCTGTTCCAATTCTGCCCTCCACCAACTGTGCCCATGCCCCTCGGTCCAAGAGCACCCCCTGCTACTGCATTAACATTACCTCTCTTGAGCAGCTTGCAAAGCCATTTCCCCAATCCCTGCCTGCTATACTCACTGCACCGTGCACGGGACTGGCCATCGGGTTGTGGGGAGGGTTTGCAAGATGGTTCCATGGGGCAACCCCAAAGCTAGCTGGCTCATTTTATATAAAACGAGGAGATTGGAAAGCTCCTCAGGTCACCCTCGGCCTCCTACTGCAGAGCTACAGTCTGGCCGCTTGGGCTGGACTCTGTGCACAGTTGCTACCGTGTAAAACAGGTTTTCAAGGGACAATTTTCCAAATACACTGGAGGATTGGGGCTCACTGAAGGGGAAGGGAGCTTGTGGCAGCCCAGGTGGGGCCTGGGGTCCTCCCACAAATCCAGCGCCCCACAGCTGTGGATTACAGGTGTCCCAAAGGCTAAACCCAAGCAGCCACGGGCAGGGGGATGATCATGAATAACCCACGATTTTTAGGAAGAAGCAGTGACAAATCCCCTCCCCCCTCAGGTTTACATGTCCAAGGCCATTTTCACAAGGCAAACGGCTAGAAACTTATTGTTTGGGGCTTTTATTAAATGCAAGCTGAGATTTCTAGGTCCCCCAACCCAGGGGAGGAGCCTCTGTACGAAACCCACACAGTGCAGGCAATGCAGCTCAGTCCTGACCTTCAGCACCCTCCCTCGCTTCAGCCCCAGAGCCCCTGGCCGAGTTCTGCCAATGAGCCTCATTCAGACCTGCTCTCCAGACCTCCCACAGCTCTGTATCCTGGCTTGCAGCACCCCTTCCTATCCCAGTACTGGGATCCCCACACGGCTCTTCAGAGGCACTTCCCTGGCCTGCAGCTCTCCCTGCTCATCCAGTGCTAGCTGCTGACACAGCTCCGCCACTGCCCCTCGACTCTGCCCTGCAGTTCCCCTCGCTCTTGGCCCCCTCACCAACTCTGCCAGTGTCCCCTCTGCTATTCCAGTTCCAGGTTCTTTCCTCATTGGAGGTGGCCAGTCTTGGGGAATCGGTGTTGCGGCTAAACATCCAGGAATCACTGGTCTGAGAACCCCCTGCACTCATTTCACTAGTGACCTTATGTCTGAATTCAACCCAGGCGAAACGAACACGTCAGTTAATCAAAGACCACAGAAAGCGAGCGGTCGAGCAGGAAAGAGCCGCAGGAGGGGAGGAAGTAAAGGAAGAACAAAAAGCAGGAGGCAGTTGATGGGAAGTTGAGCTGGTGGGGAAGTGAGGCAGACAAAAGGGGAATAGAGCTGGGACTGCTCTTGGCCTAAGCTGGGGCTGGAACCCATCACGCTGCCCTTCTGCACTGGCCAGGCACGCAGTCAAGGATGCCCCAGTTCCCCGGGGTGGGGTGGGATGTGAGAAGGCTGCATCGCTCCTTGTGAAGTAATTGCCATTTGAGCCCTGGGTACACATATCTTCCCCCCCTTGATTGGTAGAGTCCTCTCTCTCATGTCCCTGTGCCGGGATACAAGACACCCCCTCCTCATCTATTCCCACTTTCCTTTCCAATCCCCTGGGCTAGGGTTCAGGCCTCTTCATCTGCTCCCACTTCCTGCTTTCCCCATGTCTCTGTGCTGGGCTAGGAGTTCCCCTTCCCAGTCATTCCTACAGTCCCCCCGGAAGAGCCTTTCTCCGCCGCCACGCATGCTGTTCCTGGCCCGGGGAGCTGTCAGGGGATGACAGGACAGGGTACACTGAGGTAAGAAGGAAGGACAGGGACAACGGTTGGGCGATGGGGCAGGGTGACATCTGGGATGACTGGAAAGGGGAGCAATGGAGTAATTCAAGTTTCTCCCCTCCCTTGGATTTGTAGGCTGGGGAAGCCTCATATTTGAACCCCCATCTTCTCCGCCGCCTGACCCCTGCTCCCCTTTGGGTTCCGCAGCAATCCCACCTCCTGTGGGTCACCAAGCTGCAGAGACGATACAGCAAGGCCTGGGTGAGTCTGTCAGAGCACAGCCATCTCACCGACAAATTCCTCTTCCTCTTCCTCCTAGCTTCTTCCTCAAACTCTGTAAGAGAAACAAGACATGCCGGAAGCCAGCCTCCCCTTCCCCCCCTTACGTCCAGGGCAGCAAACCCTGGCCAAGAGCACCCCTTGGTGGCTGGAGAGGGGCACAAGGCAAATCATAGCGTGCTGAGGATGTAGCTGCGCCAAGTAATTCCAGGATATAAGCCTCTTCCGCCCATGGGCCTCCAAGCCCATGGCACCTGCGCTAGTAGGTCTCAAGGGGGCAGATGCCACCAATTCTCCTAGTCTAATGTTGGCCTGTCTTAACACTGCTGTGCTTGACTTTGCAACCTTAATGTTCTTTTAGCACAGATTTTTCAGAATATAAATTTCTAAGTTTTTTAAACATTTAAAAGCCAATAATTTCTTCACATGGAACCATACTGACTGTCCTTCCCACCACCCTATGGGTCATCAGCAGGGTTGGAATCTTTAGATTCACAGCACAGTCCTCTAGGCTGGAAGTAATGGCGTAACTGGTAGCAGTAGAAGTCTGTTATCTTCTCTGTGGATCTGCCAGTAGAGGGGGATGGAGACACATACTTTGCCATGGGGTTTCACAGCTATTTGTTAGACAGCAGAGGAATGGTGAAACTCTGGACTCTTGGGTTCTGTGAACTTTCAGATTCTGTAGGGGAGTGTGCTCTAGTGGTTACAGATATTTTTCCCCAGCCTCTCTCTGTTCCCTTCTATCCTTATTCCCATTCCTGCCCCTGACCTCTCCTTTGTTGCTATCCCCCTGGCTTCTTGCTCTCCCTCTGTCCAACTCCTGTCCCTGTCCCCCAATTCCAGTCCTCCCCTGGCTCGTATCCTTGCCTCATCCTCCCACTCCTGCCCTTGTCCCCAGCTCCTGCACATCTTCCCCACCCCGTCCCACTCTTATCCTCCCATTTCCATGGCTCTTGTCGTCCCCCTCTGCCGTGCTTTTACCCTCCCTCATCCTTGGTTCCTGCCCTTCTCCACCCTTGCTCCTATCCCCCCACATCTGTCCCTCTCTGCTCCTACTCCTACCCCCCACCACACTCCTTTGTATTTGAGACAGACAGCTTCCTCCTTCTCCTCCATCCTGCATCGGTGCCAGTAGAGGGAGCACTGTGGCCCTGCTCTCAGCTCCTGTGCCTGGAGCCACAGGGTATGTGTGCGCTGCAGCTGGGAAGTGCAATTTCCAGCTCAGGTAGATGTATACGTAGGGTGACCAGACAGCAAATGTGAACAATCAGGATGGGGGTGAAGTGGAGTAATAGGCATCTATATAAGAAAAATCCCCGCATATCAGGATTGTCCCTATGAAATCAGGACATCTGGTCACCCTACACATATGTGCTAGCTTTAGGGTGACCAGATAGCCTCACCTGGATCGATCGGTCTTCAGCTGTCGTTAAGACTGCGCCGATCACAACACATCCGCCATTCTTCTCGCATTCTTGCCTTTCTTCTCCACGTTCGTCCGAAACGTTTAACAATGTCATCTTCCATCTTCTTGGAGGCCGACCAGGTGGTCTTTTCTGTTCTCGTGGGTACCACTCAGTAATGATTGCGGTCCACCTATTGTCCGTGAACCGTGCTATGTGGCCCGCCCATCGTATCTTATAATATCTGCTTTCCACGACAATATCTTTCACACCACTGCGTTCTCTGATCATTTCATTTGGGATATGATCCAGAAGGGAAATTCCCAACAGAGCTTGTTCCATTGCCCTTTCAGCTACCGACAGCGGCTGTTCTTCTCTCTTCGTCAGTGCCCACGTTCAGGGCCGGCTTTAAGCCGATTCGGCCGATTCCCCGGAATGGGGCCCCACGCCTAAGAGGGCCCCGCAACGTCCGGGGCTGCCGGCAGAGCGGGAAATAAAAAAAAAAAAAGGCCGTGTCCTGCTTCTCCCCCCTCCCTCCAGCGCTTGCGCCACCATACAGCTGATCAGCGCAAGCCTGGGAGGGAGAGGTGAGGAGGAGGAATGCAGCGTGCTTGGGGAAGAGGCGGGGCCAGGGCAGGGATTTGGGGAGGGATCCAATGGGCTAGGGAGGGGGCGGAGTCGGGGCGGGGCTGGGCGGAGTTGGGGCAGGGGGGCGTGAGACAATTCACATCCCAGCATGAGGCCCCGCACCTGCTAAAGCCGGCCCTGCCCATGTTTCACTGCCATACAGCATGGCTGGCAGCACTGTTGAATTGAAGATATTTGTACGTGTGGTCTTGTCGATTTTTCCTTTGAGGATGTCCCTGATGGAATTAAACGCACACCATCCTGCCCGAATCCTTCGCGAGCGTTCTCCGTTCATGTCTTGGCGAATATTAACTTCTTGGCCCAAATATATGTACTGTTCCACTTCTTCAATTTCTTCTCCTGTTACCGTTATTCGGGCTTTTCGTAAGACATCTGATCGCATGTATTTCGTTTTGCAACGGTTCATTTTCAGACCGATCTGACTGCTTTTCTTGTCGAGTCTTTGTAGCATGCTCTGTAGTTGGTTGGTGCTTTCGGCAATTAGTACGATGTCGTCTGCGAATCTGAGATTAACACCACTCCTCCAACTGATCTTGTTCATAACCATTTCAAGGCAGGCGGTAAATAGTTTAGGTGAAATCGTATCGCCTTGCTTTACACCTTTCTCGATTGGGATGCAGAGGGGAGTTTCGAGGAGAGTAATGTCTGTTGTACATCCAGTATTCGCCTCCTTCAACAAACTGATGTACTGCGTGTTAATGCCCTGCTCTGCGAGCGCCTTTAATATTGCGTTGAACTCGACGCTATCGAAGGCCTTTTCATAGTCGACGAAAGCAATGCACAGCGGGAGTTTGTATTCCTCACTCTTTCTAGGAGCTGGCTAAGGGTAAATATATGGTCGATCGTGCTGAAATTTCTTCGAAACCCTGCCTGCTCTCTCGGCTGTTGTTCATCCAGACTCTGCGAGAGTCGGTTCGTTATCACCTTTGTAAAGAGTTTATAGATATGAGAGAGCAGGCATATAGGATGATAGTTCTTAAGATTTTCTCGATCCCCCTTCTTGTACAGCAAGATGGTGTTGAACTCCTTCCAGCTTGATGGTATTTTTCCTTCTTCAAGATATCAACTGAATCTTAAAGCGAGGGCCTTTCAAAGTTTTTCACCTCCTGCGGAAATCATTTCTGACGTTATTCCATCTTTGCCGAGAGCTTTCCCCTTCTTCATCTGGTGTAGTGTGCTTCGGATTTCGCTGACGATTATTGGGGGGATGCGTTCTTCTGACTCTTGGAGCATTGGGAGAGGGACGTTGATTCTTGATTTGAGCAGTTCTGTATAGAAGTCCTTGCAGACCTCCTTCATCCCTGCTCTGTCAATTACTGTCTCTCCGTCCTTGTTCTTCAATGCTGTTACACTCAATCTATACTGCGCCAATTCCCCAGATAGCAAGTATGAAAAATCGGGACAGGGGGTGGGGTGTAATAGGAGCCCATATAAAAAAAGCCCCAAATATCAGGACTGTCCCTATAAAATTGGGGCATCTGGTCACCCTTGTAGTAAGAGGAGGCCCTGAGATATAAACCTCGGAATCAGAGGCCCGGTGTGAGGCCTAAGGCCTGAACTAAAGTAATGGTCATGACTTCGCTAACATAAAGCAAAGTTAGGCTGTGAGCCAGAGGCAGGCCCTGCTCACAGAAGCTGGCAAGGAAAGGGCTGATGCTGCAAAAAGAGACATACCTAAAAGGTACTGGACACCAGATATCAGAACATACACTATACCGGAACATTCCACAGATAACATGGAACAGGCCGACCCATCCCAATGACAGGGGCAAAAGGGTAAAATGATGGATAGAGTTGTTTTGATCGAACCAACATGTACAAGGTGAGAGGCGGCACCTTGCTACGTAGAGGGGTTGCACCTCAATATGTCAGGAGTGATGTGTAACTTGTTTGTACCTGTGTATAAGAATGTATCCCTAGGGTGGTGTCTTTGTCCAGCCGTAGGGGCAGTGGAAAGTCCCGCCACTGACTGAACTGAGTCCATTGCCAAGAGGCACTTTCTCGTAGTATGCCCTGACTTAGGCTAAGAAACCTACAGGGAACTGCAATTGTGTCAGGGTCGCAATAAACCTGGCTGAGGTGCCTTCGTACCTTACTAGAGTCTGTGGTTATTGGAGGTTCTCGTCGGGTTTGCTGTGTCAGCTATCTGCAGAGCTGGGGCAGCACACAGAGGGATCACACGCACGCAGCCGAGTGATATCAACATAGGAGAAAGCAGAGCACCACACCGGTAGCATCTGACACAACCCTAGCTAGCTTTGCTCAAGCTAGTGTGTTAAAAATAGCGGTGCAGCGGCTGGGCTAGCCCACTGAATATACATCTGCTATCTCCGATGGGGCTGCCATCACCTGTCATCAGCATGCCAGTGCTGCGTGAGCTGGAATGTGTATGTCTGCCTGAGCTGGGAATGAGACCGGCCAGCTCCAGTATAGACATAACCATAGCTGGTAGCTCCACCTACAATAAGTAACCAGGAGTTGTGGAAGGGTTGCACTCCATCATGCTTCAGCACTAATGCCAACCTCTAGCAACTGGAGAAACTTCCCCTGGGGGCAGGTTATCTCGTGACTGCCTACCTGCTGGGATTCTTGCACCTCGCTTGGGAAGATCAGTGACTGGCCACTGTGGGAGGCAGGACACCGGAGAACAACCTTCCCAAGGCCCAGTCTTGCTAACCCCAAAAGTTCAAGAATCCTGACAAATCAGGAGATTAGCCCCAAAATTAGGAGATTTTTTTTATAGCTAATATTGTGGTTTTGGTCTGTCTGCTGGTTTTTGAACTCCCCCGGCCCAGCCCCAGTGTAGTTTGTGTGTGTGTGTGTGGGGGGGGGGTGCAGTAAATTTATATACTAAGATGGCCTTTGTCCCCACCACAGGGCTACCTCTGGCTGCCTGATGGTGCCCCAAAATTATAATTAATTAATTCTGTGCCCCCCCCTCCCCCCCGCCCAGTCCCACACCTGCCCCTTGCCCCTCAGTGAACCACTGCCCTCCCCCACCGGCAGCTCCAGGCATCCCATGCCGCCTTCCAGGCCTGAGAATGCACCAGGTATGGGAGTGGGGGAGGAGGAGCAGAGAGCAGACTGACCCATTGTTCATAGGAGGGGGGGAGGAAGGTGAAGAAGTGCCCTGAGCTGCTAGGTGCTTTCTAGTCCCTCCTCTCCTGCTGTGAGAATGGTGTTGGCTAATCCCTCACACTGTTCCCCTACCCAAAAACTCCTTTGGAGTGGGGGAAAGCTCTGCCTGCTTGCTGCAGCAGTTGTGATTGGCTGCTCTTTCCCAGAAGCAGCCAATCAGAGGGGGCTCTACCATCCACCCCAGGCTGAAATTCCAATGCGGGTGGCAAGGCTGGCTATTGGTAACACTGCAGTCCCTGCCCCCATGCGGCTTGGTTCTCAAGATGCTGCATTGTACAGACTACCAGGAAGGAGTCCTTGGGCCCTCTGAGAGAGAGACACAGAGCATCATCTGAGACCCAGCATCCAAGGGTCTGTCCTGCCCTGCTGGGGAGGAGATTAGGGCATGTGATACTGGCTGGGACAATGGCAGGAGGTTTGAGATGCTTATATAGCTAGTGAACCGCCAACCCCTGCATTATTTGGTTTGTTATATTTTCACTGAATGGCTCACAGTCTGGCCCTCTATGGATGTGTGCGTGTATTTCACAGACTAAGCTAATTTCCCCTTTTGTTATATAATCATGTCCCTTCCAGCCAGCTGAGGGTCCCTTGTTTAAGAATAATGCGAGCAGATTGGATAGAAGGGAGACCATCTGCTCAGGGCAAAGTGGCTGGAAGGGGGTCTGAAATATGTTCACGTGCAATTATGCTGTTCAGCCACTAGATGTCTCTGTGGATTGTATCATGTTCCAGGCAGGGAGGTGGTTCCTGGTAAACAAAGGAGACAAAGCTGGGGCTCAAGCTGCAGGGAAGCCTGGTTTTGCTGTAGTTGTAGCTGACTTGTTTAATAAAAGTCTCCTGTTTAAGATGGACTGGGTCTCCATATAGCATGAAGGAGGCACTTAGATACCACAGTGACAGGCACAGTATAGGAATTTAGCTGGGACAGATAGATCTTCCTTTAGGGGAAAGGAGATGGATAGGAGACACCTCTTCTTCCTCCATCAGGAGCTGCTACTGCTGCCCCACCTATAGGTGAGTACTGTTTCTCCACAGTAGCAAGCCGAGCAGGAGGGGGAGTGGGGAAGGTTCTAGGCAGAAGCTGAGCAGTGAAGCAGAGGGAGAGGCAGAGTAGCGGTAGGGATAACGCTGCTTTCCCAATTCCAGTAAAGTTCCTTGTTCAGCTTTCTCTGTGATTCTTTACCACGCTCACCTGAGAACAGGAAGGCTGGGAAGCCCTGAAACTCCTCAGTCAGGAGCCGGCTCCTCCTCCAGCACCCACAGCAGATTACCCTGAGTGGTGAGTCCTCACTGCACCTGCCCGAGAGGAAAGGGAGCTCTGGGGAAGCCAGGAAGAAAAGGAGGACCCCTCCCTCTTCTCTCTGCAAAGGGGAGGGAATGGTGTTCCCCCTTTCTCCTCCTTAATTTAACCCCTGGCTGGATGCAGCACAGCACCCCCTGCTGCTCAAAGCTGGGGACAGGAAGCATAGAAAAGAAATTACTTGAGTCATCTGGTGCATGAAACTGTCTTTCAAACTGCATGTTTGCACATGCCCCGCCTTCAGCCAGTGGCCTGGACTACCAGAGGGGAGGGACTGACGAGAAAGGGAGGGTTAAGTAACAGTCTCTCTTCCACTTCCTCCCTCCCCACGATCTGCTGCTCCCTTCAACGCTAGATTTGACATTACATTTGTACAGGTCTTTCCTCTGGTCCCCTGAGAGCATTAGCTCTGCCTGACTCCTCCTGCCACAGGAGCCGCCCTCCTCCGTGAGGCCAGAGAAATGCAGGCCATCAAGTGTGTGGTGGTGGGAGATGGGTACGTACCCTTCTATTTTGGGGGCGGGGGGGCAGAGAAGGGGGAAGGTAGTTTCTTGGTGACATTTCACCTTCTTTGCTTTTGACTTCCTCTGAACTGCTTTCGCTCTCTTTCTCTGCCAGGCAGGGCGTGCAGGGGGGCAGTCTGCGATGGAGGTTGTGCGTTATGTCGGGATGGGGGACGGGCATTTTCCGGGGAAGGCCCGCTGAAGGACGAACTATTTGTAGGTTGGCCGATCTCCCCTAGATGAAGGTGTCCCCTCTACAGTGCCTCCCCCGCTGCAGCTATTGCTGGTAGAACTGGAGTCAGGTTTAACACACAGTGGGGGAGATTGTGGTTTCCCTTCTACTGGGCCACGCCACAAGCCATGGGTGGGGGGCGGTGACTGACACATGGCAGTGGTGCATGGATGGCACTGTGGGTCCTCTTCTGTGCATCTCAGAACCCACGCTCTCTCCATGAGTTGTCCCGGAGATCATTCAGTGGGACTTCCATGGGCGCAGCAGGGAGAAGATGTTCCTTTCCCTTCACCCCTGAGACACGCGATGCCCTCTCTCTGCCTTAGGTATGTGAGGCAATGAAACCCTGGGCATCTGAACCCAGAATAATCATTGCCTGGCTTATCCACCGCTTGGCCAGCGTGCACCCTGCTGTCAGTGGATATGGCCCAGCCAAGGCCTTCAACAGCAGGAGCTTCCTCAAGGTGGGCTCCAGTGGGCTGCTGCCCCACAGGGGCACTGGGAGACAAGCAGCCAGGGCCCAGGAGAGCTGTGAGGCGAGAGTAGTGTCTGGCACTGTGAGGGTTAAGCCACTTCCAGGCTAGGAGCTGGTGATGCTGTTATCTGGGGCAGCTATCGGTAGCAGATGAAGTGACATTTGCAGAGGCCCAGCACCCTGCAGTCACTTCCTCCTTTCAACTGGCCCCAGGAGGAAGTTTGCAAACAAACGATCAAATTATAGAAACCACCTTGGAGGCAGGGGCAGGCAAGAGGGTGGGGGAGGGACAAAGAAATACAGAGCAAACCCCAAACAAATGTTGGTACCTGCCAGGAAAGTACCGTAAAGACCAGAAAGTAAGGGCTACAGAGCAGTACCTGAAACCACCTGCACAGGAAACACCCTGGGACTAACCCCACAGCCGCCCCACAACCTCTCCCCAGAATTCTGTTAACCCCTCAACCCTCCCCCAACACAACGCCAGTACTCTGCCCCATAACTCTACCAGCCCCAGAGCCTCCCCCATAACTGTTAACCCCATAAACCCTATAGCTCTGCTAGCCCCATATCTCTCCCCACTGACCCCATCATGGCCCTCCAACACAATAATCCCATAACCCTCCCCCATAGCTTTGCCACCCCATATCCCTCCTTCAGCTCAATGGCTCTATCCCCATAACCGGCCCCCAGCACAGTAACCCTATAACCCTCCTCCAGAACTCTGCTAATTCCATTGCTTTAAGGTGCTGCCACCCACCTGGGAGGCAGGTCAGTATTGTTATCTCCATTTTAAAGATGGGGAAATGGAGGCACAGTAAGGTTATATAACTTTCCCAAGGTCACCCAGCGAGCAGAGCTGGGAAAGGCCAGGCCATTAGCCACTAGGCCATCCTTCCCCTGTTTGTCTTGGCTGTGATTCCTTTCCCTCTCTGTAATCTCTTTGTTCCTTCACAGTTGGCTCCCTTGCCCTTCATTAGAGATGGTTGGAAACTTTTCCGTGGAACCTTTTTTTGTGTGACAGAAAATGCCAATTCATTGGAATGGTGTGTCAGGTCCAGGATGGAATTTCTGGACACAGCCTAGTGGTTTGAGCACTCAGTCTGTGGGAGACATAGGTTCAAGTGCCTGGTCTCTCTCCCACTAGCGCCCTCTTTTGGGGTTGGAATGCTCTGGCCACCTAGTTCTCCACCATGTTCCACTGAAAGCTGGGTGGTGCCGGTGGCCTGCGAGGGTAGGTCTGCACAGCAAAGAAAAACCCATGGCTGCCTGTGCCAGCCGACTCTGGCTCACAGGGCTGTTTCATTGCTGTGTAGACTTCTGGCCTCGGGCTGGACCCTGGGCTCTGGACCCTCCCACTGTGCTCCAGCCCGAGCCTGGACGTCTACACAGCAAAGAAACAGCCCTGCTCCGTGAGCCTGAGTCGGCGGGCACAGGCCAGCTGCAGGTGTCTAGTTGCTGTGTTATACAGGAAGTCAGACTAGATGATCTGATGGCCCCTTCTGGCTTTAAACCTTATGACTCTATGAGAGGAGAAGGGGAGGAGGGGGGAGGAAGCTTTGGCTGCTTGCTCTGAAGCCCCAAGAGCAGCCTCGCTGCCGGCAGCCCCGCTCATGAGGGCCATGTCAGATGGAAGGAGCGTGCGATGACGCTTGGTAGGTAGCCTCAGGGAAGCCAATATGGTGCCGTGCTCATATAGCATGAGGTGTCCTTTCCCTGGTACATGTCCCATCGTGGCATTAGAGGGTGCTATCCTGTTGGGGGTGCCATCTGGGCTATTGCATTTGGTTACTCTACGTTGTCACTGCTGTATCAAACGGATACATATATTCCTCCGTTTCCTGTCAGAAATTCTTTGTTGCTGTGCACTGATAAACAGCTGCTGTGCTCCAGCCCAGAGTGACTGCATTTCAGCTGAGTGATCCTTGTGTAAGGTCCGTAAAATGCCTCGACTTTTAGGCTAGAAGACACGAGTGCAATGTAACATCCTCTCTCCTTCCCTTTCCCTCTAACACTCTAACCCTGCTTGTGCAGTGATTAGGGCTGAGAATCTGGATTCTCTGTTCTTCTCCTCCAGCCCTCTGCTACGTCTGGCTTTCTGGTCAGGGAAGGCATGATAACCTCCTCCCCCCCCCCCCCCAGCAGGAATCACAGTAACAGGTCCTGGGTGTGTTTTCTGTCTCTTTCAGAGCTGTGGGTAAAACCTGTCTCCTCATCAGCTACACCACCAATGCCTTCCCAGGCGAATACATCCCCACTGTGTGAGTATCCAGCAGATGGGGGGCTGGGGGGCCAGGCAGAGGGCAAGCAGGAGGGCAGAGAGACACACAACCATCGGGAGTACTAGCTTTCTGCACCCATAAGTCAGTACTGGGTCAAGTCTCGACACCAGAAAGCTGTTCGTTTATAGGCTATGGGGCTGTCTGGTGTCTGGATAGTCCCAGCCTTCAGTTCACCAGCTGTGAAATGGACAAGGGGCCTACTTCATCATTGCCCTGTGATTCCTTTACACCAGGGAGCCTGACCTAAAGGGACCACAAGGAAGACATAAGCACTGGCACAGGGAGCCTTCATACCTGGTGCAGAGCCAACCCTCTGCTGCCTCGGGGGGGGGGGGGGGCCCTAGCTGTAGGGGACAGGGTAAAGGATGCAAGGAGTGTGTCCAGGCAGCAAGGTGCAAGGCTGGGACAGATCTGCACCACTGCAAACTCCTATAGGGGCCACTGAAGCAGGGATGCAATTTAGGATGGCCCCAAGTGCAGGCTACTAGCAGCTCTTGATTAGGGATGGTACAAGCTGACGTTCCTCTCTCCCTTCACCACCGTTGGCATGTATGTGAGCACATGCCCTTGTTCTCAGTGAATAGCGCGTTACTGCACAAGAAGTCCCACTGAAGTCACTCCATGTGTGTGGGGGTAAGGCTGTCAGAATCTGGCCCTTAGGGTTCCAGCTCCCTGGAAGAGACAGGTGTGTGTTGCTGTTATACCACAGTAGCAAAGCAAAGCGTCCTGGGAAGCTGCATATAAATCACTGTGCAAACAGGGCAGGGAGCACCTTAAATCTCACCCTTTGCCATGGTCAATTTGAGCCGAGCTTTGGGCTGCGAGAAGCCGCCTCTTCTTGGTGGCCGGATTGTGCTGCGATACTGTCACCTCCCGTGTGCCAAACGGTGTGGTGTGTGTAGCTGTGCAACGCCTTCTACTTGCTGTGCACCACACCAGTTCCTATCTAGGACCCCTGCCCTGTGTGCCGAGAGAGGCAGCCATTTTGTTCTCTGAGTTGGGGCAGCCTGTTACAGAGGAGACATGCACAGGGTGTGCTCCCTCACAGGGACTTTACTTTGGTTCTTTCTTGTTGCTCTTTTCCTTCACTTTAGACTGAGAGCTTATGGTTGCTCTCTGCACAGGGAAAAATATAACAAATGGGTTCAGGATGGGAGACCTACAAGAAGCACCTGCATGGGTGGCAACTGTTCTCTGAACTGCCAGTGACCCTGTGTTCCAGCACGGCGCCAGGGGACGCTCTGCCCCAAGACAGGAGAGCCTCACTGGCTATAGGCATTAGAGATACCACAGCATGTTTTGTACGAGTAGGGGTGCAAACCATGGCGTCCTTACCAATTCCAGCGGGGAGCTTGGCAGGGAGCACGGTCCTGAGTGGTACAGAGAAGGCGGATGGCGTGAAACTGTTTAAGAGGGCAATCTGGCTTCTAAAACAAAAGGGTGCAGATGAAGGCTTAGAGAGCGCAGAGCTGGAGCGGAGAGTGGGGAGGGCTTGGCAAGGGGAACTTGAGGAGAAGCAACAGATTGGGGCTTCGCTGGCAGGATGGAGCCCCAAAGGCAGTGGGATAAGCTGGAGCTGGGAAGGAATTCGGGCCAGCTGGGCTATAGGGAGGTAGGTTGCGGTGGGACGGGTGCAGGTATTCGGTGAGCCAGCAGCACTGAAGCACTGCAGGGGGGTGTCTCTTCCCCCCCGCCCGGGTGCGCGAGAAAGAGGTGCGTTGTGGCCATGGCCTCCTGCCCCCTGAACATTCATCTCCCTAGTTTGAGGAACCGACTCTCTCTCTCTCTTTGCGTTGCAGGTTCGATAACTATTCTGCCAACGTGATGGTTGACAGCAAGCCCGTAAACCTGGGGCTGTGGGATACAGCTGGGCAGGAGGATTATGACCGGTTGAGGCCCCTCTCCTATCCGCAGACGGTGGGTCATTCCTCACTGTGCCCTGCTCCCCACTCATTGCACCCAGGGCGCATTCCCTTGACGACATCTCCCTGTGCTGGAGAAGTCGGACTTAGTATCGGCCTGAGATGGCGCTAGAGTTCCTCTCTTAATTTGCCCCTCTCTGAGAGCTTACCAGCCCCCGAAGACCCCATCCCCGTTATTTTATATGCTATGCATCTGGGGATCCAAAAGGGTGAAGGGATTATGGGGAATATTTTGGAGAGTGATCTAAATATCATATGGTATTATTCAGCACTAAGGTATCTCTCACAGGATTTGAATGACTCTGGGGATTTGCAAATGAGGTATGGAGACTTTCATGTCTTCTTGTGTCCTGATTGTGAGAGTGGAGTGTTCTGAGTCCACGAAACAGAGCTTTTTATGTTTAAACAGGGTCTGATGGGCGGGGGGCAGGGGAGAGAATGGTGGTACTCTACTCAAGCTCCATCCACAGTCTGCTAAAACAATCAGCAGTGAAATAGTTAATTGTGTTCATATGGTCATCAGTAGGATTCAGAGTCAACACACATCAGTGCTATTATCCCCAAGCAGTCTGGTTGCTGATTCAGGAAGACAACACTGCATCAGTTCACATTTAACAGGTTTCCTTCACAACTTGGAAGGGCTAGAAACATAGGCTCAGTGTTTGGGTTTTTTTTAAACTAAAGTTTAAATTCTGCAGTGATGGGGCCACCAGAGAAGTATTTTTCTGAGTACCCGAGTACCAGCTAGGTCTCACTCCTGCATTTATTGTGACCAGTTGGAATCTGGCCCCACCTTGGCAGAAACCAAAACCGTCCCCATCTGATGATTGGTTGATGATCTGTGGGAAATGAGTGAGGGGCAGTCAGTCCATTTCCCCAGCAGGACAGGAGTCCACATCACAAAAATTCCACCGCCACACTTAGCAATGATAGATTCCCTCAGTAACCGTGTCAGTGTTACCAAGGGCTGGCTGGGCCAGGAGACTGAACAACCTTCTCTCCCATCCAGGCACTCACAAATGTCAGGACTGAGTTGCACAGATTGGGAGGGATGGAGGGAAGGTGCACAGTGCTGTACCTTTTTTTGGGGGGGATAACAAGAGAGCTTGAGTTTCCAGTGCTGTCAATCCAGCACCTTTCACCAGCCCACCCCTCTCCTATGCTGGACAGAATGCTCCAGCATGGTGCTGGGAGGGGTCCCCCTCAGCCTAATCCCCGAATGCTGCTGTGTCCTTACAGGACGTCTTCCTGATCTGCTTCTCTCTGGTCAGCCCGGCCTCTTATGAAAACGTCCGCGCCAAGGTAAGCGCATTGTGGCTGGTGTGGAGGTGTCTCTGTGCAGAGAGCAGAGGTATGCACTAACTCGCCACGTGCAGCTCAAGGAGCCAGCGAGAGCCGCACGAACAGGCAATGGCCTTGAAAAAGGAACGCTTGTGCAGTGAGCGTGGGCGGTAACGGTTGATGGATTATCTGGATCCTGAGAGCTATTTTCCTTTGTGTCTCTCTCAGGAGTAGCTAGAATATTGGCCTCCCACAGCCTCTGGGTTGTCCAAGAGAGATTAACGAACAAACCAGGCTAGATTCTAGGGCCCACCAAATGTGCTGCTCCAGGACACTGTTCCCCGTTCCCACCTGGGTGCTTCCTTAGCACCTGCCCCCCACTCCTGCCCCTTCACTGCTCTGGCCCCAGCAGCTTTCACTGCTGCAGCCTGCACGTTCAGAGGGCAACTTTCAACGAAGACCAGCTCAGCACAGCTCTTATGTGTGGGTAATTTATGGGGTGTGGGGATATATTCCCCCAACATTCAGCGGGGGGAGGGACCAACAGTGTATTTGCCCCCCTTTTTACAGCTCCCACCTAAAGGGGAGGGAGTCAGCTGGGGGGCAGCCTGAGGCTGTTGCATAGCTCTCTCCCTTCCGCCGCTCCGGTGTCTCAGCTCCTGGGGGAGGGAAGTCCCACTTTGGGCTCCCTCGTCAGGGGTTTTGCCTCTGGACCCCACCCACAGGACAGTGCAGGAGGGAACAGTGGCAGCTGGATTTTATTTGGTGTGTGGGTGTGTGTCTTTCTCTCTCTCCTCCCGGCCCCTTCTCGACCTGCCTCTAGTGGTTCCCTGAGGTCCGACACCACTGCCCCAGCACCCCCATCATCCTCGTGGGCACCAAGCTGGATCTCCGTGACGACAAGGATACAATCGAGAAGCTGAAGGAGAAGAAGTTGTCGCCCATCACATACCCGCAGGGCCTCGCGCTGGCCAAGGAGATCGGTAGGTAGAAGGCCATACTGGCAATACGCTGAGGCCGCTGGGGGAGAGGACGGGTGTGTGTGTATGTGCTCTCCACCAGTTTGGCATGTGCTTCCTTGGCAGGGGATGGGGAACATGGGCAGGATCCCATGAAGCTGAGTGGGAGCTGCTACCGGGCACCTGGAAGAAATGCCAAGGGGTGTGTGACAGAACAGGGTATTGAGGGCTCAGGAAGGGCAGGCCTGGCCTTTTCTTTTTGTGACACCCTTTGTGAGGGAGTCCCACCCCTCAGCTCCCTGTCTTCTGCCCCTCTTCTGGCCAAGATCTTTTGCCGACCCATCCCCCACCAGCTATCCCTCCCTGGCCTCTTCTAGCTGGTCAGTCTTTGCTGTGAAAGCCACAGCTGCTCTGTTGGCAGAACCCTCCTCCCCAAGTCCGGAAGTAGGAGGGACAGTGAGGTCTTTAACTTGTCTCAGAGAGACCCAACCGCTGCTTCCTCTTCCTGTCCCCGTGATCTGGGGTTTGTGCGAGCAACTCGGGGAAGATGGTAGCTCTGCCTCACCCTTTTTTGTTCATCTATGTCCATCTCTTTCCCCTGCTCCGCCATACAGTACAGCACTTCCTTGCCTCGTGTAGCCCCTAAACCTGAGCTGCAGCTAGGTGAGAGGAGAGGGGGAGATGCAGAGGCACAGGGTAGGGAGAAATGAGGTGTTTTCAGCTGGGATTTCAGAGAAGAGGGGGCTAGTCAGTGGAGCACAGCCGTTCCCCCAGGGACGAATCACAAGCACTCGCCCCCAACCTACCTCCCATTTCCGCACAGCCACCACATCCTCCCCTCTCAGAGCGAGGATGCTCTCCGCTCCACCAGCCTGGCCACATATTTTGACAGCCCGACCGGGGTTGAGGATCCATCAAATCTGTCTCCTATGGCTGTGAAGCCGTTTTGGCAGGGCTGGGGCCAAGTCAGTCTCTCTGAGCCTCAGTTCCCCAACCGTGAAATGGGGGTGATAGCACTGCCCTACCTCACAGGGGTGTTGTGAGGACCAATACGTTACTGACTGCGAGATGCTCAGCCACGGCAGAGTTGGGGGCCAGAGCAGACAGACAGAGAGACAGATGGATGCATCTGTTCTGGCTGACATTGGCCCTGCCCTGAGATTTCTTCATTGGCGTCTCTTCTGGGTGAGGACCCTTCACAGTTGCAGGACTGGGATGGGGCCTTCCTGGATTCACTCCCATTTCCTCCCAGTGATGGTGCCGACTTCTCTCCTGGCAGATTCTGTGAAATACCTCGAGTGCTCGGCGCTGACACAACGTGGCCTGAAAACGGTGTTTGACGAGGCGATCCGAGCGGTTCTCTGCCCCCAGCCCACCAGACCGAAAAAACGGGGCTGCAGCCTCCTCTAGGGGTAGGTGAGAAAGGGCTCCTCTCCCCTCCAGACCCCAGTCTATCAGCACTAAGGGGATTCAAATCTGTTGATAGCCCCTTCTCTCCCTTGAAAGGACCCTGGTGCTTCCTAGGGGGAGCCCTCTGCCCTGAAGAAAGACCACTTGCAGGACTCCCCTTCCTGCCGCACCACTCTCCTCCTGGACTTCCTGACTCTACCCTGAAGAGAAGCTGCTGTCGCCAGCTTCCCCCAATGGGACCCCAAAACCTGCCTCTGACCTGGGACCTCAGTGCTTCCTTGGAGGCAGGGGTGACCTGTTGTGGGGGTCGTGGAGCTTAAGTCCCTCCCCTTAAAAATTGACTCACCATATACGGAAAACTGCAAAAAAGCCCCTCCCCCTGCATTTTTCCTGCTTGGCCACTAGGGACTGCTTTGTGGCTGCCCATTACCAGGCAGTTGTTGCCTCTCCTCCCCCTTCACATTGCTTCCCCTGCTCTTCCCCCGCCCTCCGCATAAGGTCGCAGGGAGGCAGGAGAGAGGCACAGAGTGGCCAGGGACAGGAGACAGAGCTGATCAGGGCCAAGTGAGGGAGAGAAAAGGCTCTCTTCTCTCCTCACATCACAGCTGGGCTGGAATGAGAGGGATGGATGACGTGGGGTAGGAGGGTGGAAGGGTAGGAGCTGGCTTCACAACCTGCTTCCTCTTGTTCTGGACACAGATTCCAGCCCCAGCCCTCAGCTCGCTCCCGACACCAGGCTCTGCCGATGCAACAGGGGTTGAAGGTGTCAGCGTCTTGGACCTTGATACCTCTGGTGGTCACAGCGCTTGTTTGTTTCTGCTGCCTAGAAGGACCAATATGGATCTGTAGCACTCGTTTGTCCATTTGCACAACCTCCCTCCCTCCTCCTGTCAATTTCTGTATAGGGAATGAGAGTCAATAAACCACCTGTACCTTCCTGACATCAGTGTCTTGTGTCCCTTCTCTGGCACTTCGCTGCAAGCTTGGCTGTCCGGGTTTGATGCTGTGGCTGCACCATGCTGGCTGTGGCATCTCTGGCCACTCGGAGGGACCGCAGCCAACCAGCTGAATCCCTTCTGCAGCCGTCAGACTGGCTGGGCATCACCGCAGCTGAGATTCAAGCTGGGGATGATGGCGGGGGGGGTTCTGAAGGCAGGGTCAGCTGAAAGGGAGCGGCCTCCTATCTCAGGCTGAGCTGGTAGGTGCCTTCATTTAGCTATTGCTAACCTTCCTTCAGATCTGCCTGTGTCTGTGGGAGAAAGTCTCCTCTCCTCAGGGACCTACCAGCCAAAGGGCCTCGCCTGACAGAGCCCAGGCAAGCCTCTTCCCCAAAGGCAGTGGAAAGGTAAGGCCAGCAAGTCTGTTGTGTGGGGCACAGGAAAGGAGCCTAGGACAACCTGAACTTATGGATCCTCTAGAGCGCCTGCTAATACGGTCTGTCAGAGCTTGCATACTTTCCCCAAGGGACCTGTAGACACCGTCACTTATGCCTACACCCATACACACACCTATACATACATTGGCACTCACTTACATAGCCAGACACACAGTGAGGTAAGCAGGAAGGCGGGGTGGGAATGAGTCACCAACCAAGGCAAATAGCCCACGGATCTGCTGAAATCAAACAGATGAGAGCTGCCCCAGCAGGGCGATGGAATCTGCAGCTGCCGGCACCTGGATGACTGTTTCACTGCAGGGGGGGCCAGGAGCCTTGGCTGCTGCTAAGAATAGGGAAAGCAACATTACATGATGGCTGCTAGGGCAGATTCCAGAGCATACTTCTCCTGAGCACTGCAGATCTGTGCTCACCCAGGCTTCCCTTCTCCCCACCCCCACTACCAGGAGCCTCACAAGCTGGAGGAGGGTTCAGGACAAAGCAAATGGTAAAGAAAAATCCAGAGGCAGTAACAAGAAAGGGCAGGAGGACTGGATTGAACCAGCTTTCCACTCTGCAACAAGCCTGCGTCTGAGCTCCACAGGTTCTACCTTGCGTCAAAGAGTTTCACAGGTTAATGTCGGCTAGGGCCTGTAACAGAAAATTCCGTGGGTGGTGGTGAGTTCCACAGGTTAACTTCAGGGGTAGCTCAGAGAGGCCAGGCTCACCTCAGAGACAGCCTGTGGCACGATGTTTCATGCATTAACCCCGATAACGTTCTGCGGCGGTGGGTTCCGCAGTTACCTGCACTGTGAGATGAGGTGCCTGAGCCCAATTCACAGCTGGTGTGCGTGCTGTAGGCACAACACAATGGAGTCTGGTCTCAGGTTCCCTACACACGCATATGTATGGGGGGTGTAAATGCCAGAATCTATCGCCAACCCCAAGCTTTCAAAACTCATGAGTCAGGCTCCCTAAAATCATGAGAGTGGCTTAAAATCTGAGGACCCGTCCCAGACCGAGGTATTGACAGAGGAGGTTTGGGAACTAATCAATAAATTAAACAATGACTTTTTCACCCCCCCTGAGCGACATAGCTGTGCTGATCTACATTTTAAGTGTAAACCAGGCCTAAGCCAGCATTGCAGTCCTTTTATTGCAGCTCAGCTGACACAAAAAGGTTCCAGCAGAGCCCAGAACTGGGATCCCAGTCTGTAGGCGGCAAGCAAGCTGGGAGGGGTTGCAAGCACTTTGCAGGATAGGATTAGAATTCAAAACGCCCTTGTCAAATTGGAGAATTGGTCTGAAATCAAGCTGAAATTCAATGAAGACAAGTGCCAAATACTACACATAGGAAGGGAAAATCAAATGCACAACTACAAAATGGGGATTAACGGACTAGGCGGTAGTACTGCAGAAAAGGATCTGGGGTTATAGTGGATCACAAATTAAATATGAGTCAGCAGTGTGATGCCGTTGCAAAAAAAGGCTAATCTCACTCGGGGGTGTATTAACAGGAATGTTGTACGTTAAAACATGAGAGGTAACTGTCCTCCATTCTGTACGGGTGAGGCCTCACCTGGAGAACTGAGTTCTGGGCGCCACACTTTAGGAAAGATGTGGACAAACTGGAGAGAGTCCAGAGGAGAGCAACAAAGAGGATAGGTTTAGAAACCCTGTCCTATGAGGAAAGGTTGGAAAAACTGGGTATGTTTAGTCTTGAGAAAAGAAGACTGAGGAGGGACCTGATAACAGTCTTCAGATGTGTTAAGGGCTGTTATACAGAGGATGGTGATCAATTGTTTTCCATGTTCACTCAAGGCAGGACAAGAAGTAATGGCCTTTATCTGCAGCCAGGGAGATTTAGGTTAGATATCTGGAAAAACTTGCTAACTACAAGGGTTGTTAGGCTCTGGAACAGGCTTCCAAGGGAGGTTGTGGAATCCCCATCACTGGAGGTTTTTAAGAGCAGGCTGGACAAACACCTGTCAGGGATGGTCTAGGATTACTTGGCCCTGCCTCAGCACAAGGGGCTGGAGTCGATGATGTCTCAAGGTCCCCTCCAGCCCCACATTTCTGTGATTCTATGTTCAGTCGATGGAGTTGCACTTGCACTCATTCGTATCAGGTCCGAATTTGGCCCTAGGAGCTCAAATACTGAAGGTGGGAAGTGGCAACCAGCAGGATCTCAAAGGCTGAGTGAGAGGGAAATGCGCCCCCAGAGAGGAATAGGAAACAAACAGAAATCACTCTCGTGAAGGAGGTGAGGAAGGGAGCTGGGGCAAGAGAAGCAGTTAGTGGGAGGAGCACAGCAGGAACGATGCTTGGCAATGTGGGGTTATTGTTTTTATCCAGAGGGATGTGTTTGCAGAGGGGGCTGGATTTCTCCCCTTGGAGCCAATCCCTTTCTGTGCCCGAGATCAGATCACCTGTTCGCAGAAGTGAGGCAATGGGCGGCGGGGGGGGGGGGGGGGGAGCTCTCCTTCCCTAGGAGAGCTCCAGCAGGGAAATGGCCCCAGATAGGTAGGTGGTAGAGACAGAAAGATCCCTACTCCCCCATTCACTCTCCCTTGTCCTATTGGAGATGCTTGTGGGACAGAGGAGGGGAGAAGGGTGCAGTGGAAGTTGGGGTTCGTGCCCCCCCCCGGGACCCCTATAAATACCAATGCACTGTGATCATGATGAAGCCCTGTGGGCACCAATTGTGCCTGCCTAGACTGTAAGCTCCTTGGGGCAGGGAACACCTCTCCTGTGCATCTGTAATCCCTCACCCCGCCTGCGGCCCTATAAAAAAACTCCCCCTGGAGAGCAGGGCTCAGCCACCTGCTCCATCCAGCCTGCCTCCCCTGCACTGCGTTCTCACAGCACCCAGCCGCTCTCTGCATCTCTCCTTTCCTGCTTTCACTCTCCTCCACTCCCCCTCATTCCTTCTCCCTCTCTGGCTTGCCCTCCGTCACCATCTGTCACAACCACCCCCTCATTCTCGTTCTCTCTCTCTCCCTCCCCCCCTCCCTCCCTCTCTCTCTCCATCACAATCACTCTGGCACTCCTCTCTTTTCCTTCTCCCCGTTCTCCCTCTGCTACCATTCACTCTCTCTCTCTCTCTCTCATGCTCGCTCTCTTCCCCCCACCCCCCCACCCAAGTCTATGCTGATTGGCTGGTGGGATCATTCCCGGGAGTAACTGACACGCTTGATCTACCTAACCCTGTCCTCCAAGCCCCCACTTCAGCGGATGGAGAGCTGGAGAGGGGAGTCCTGGCTCCACTGAGCAGTGCTGGGAGCTGGGTCTGGTCCCTGCAGCAGGCAAGCCCTGGAGACCAGATGGGAGAATGTGAACAGGCAGATGTGGCAGTGCTGGAAGAAGGCAGAAAAGTCCCACCACCTCTGGAGCAGCAGAAGAGGTGAGGGCAGCAGGCACCTCTGGAGAAGTGTGACAAGCAATTCCAGCCCCTCAAGGACTCAAACCACACGGAGATTTCATTGGGAAATTTTTTTTAAAGGGGAAGAAACAATATGACACACATTCTCCCGGCGCGTGGAGGAACACGTAAATCCCATTGACGTGTAAGTACCAGGCAGATCTGCCTCCTCTTTCCACCCTCTCCTCCAGGCGCTCTCATGTGCAGAAGTTGGTTCTGCAGTCCCCCCAAATGGAACCTGCTGCCTCTCCTGCCCCGCTCTGTCCCCACAGACTGGTGGCTGGTGATGGCCATGGTGTCTGTACCCAGTGCAGGGGGTGAGCGAGTCATGAACTGGAGTAGGAATGAATGGGTGCAAGTCAAGGTGGGAGGGATGGAGAAGGTGCAGGATTCAAGAGAGAGGCTATGTACATTGCTTCAGGGAATTCTAGGTGGGTTTCCCATCACTTACAAAGCTGATCTATGCTTGGGTGATTCCGCTCTCTGCTACACTCCCCCCCCCCCCCCCCCCGCCCGACAATTTCTCCCTCGTTTCCCACTGTCAGTGTGGTTTCTTATTCCTAAAGAGTTTGGATTTCTTGGATAAAGATAGAAATTGGCACTTAACTCACAAACCCCCACCTCCCTGGGACCCCAACCCCTAATCACAAACACACTCGTACCGTT
The DNA here is from genome assembly GCF_011386835.1 of Chrysemys picta bellii. Lineage (NCBI taxonomy): Eukaryota > Metazoa > Chordata > Testudines > Emydidae > Chrysemys > Chrysemys picta. The sequence continues at coordinate 95,468,676 of NC_088791.1, forward strand.
GTTATGGTTTATTTGCATTACTGGAGCACCTAGAGGCCCCATCAGGTGCCCCAATACAAAAAGACCCGGCCCCAAAGAGCTTATAAGCTAAGTAGCCAGGTTCTTGATCCTATTCCCCAGTCATCTCCCAATAGTTTCCTCAACCCCATTGGGTCCACCACATCTGCACCCCTCTCCCAGACGTCCAGCTGCACCAATACTCCCATGAGGCCCCATGCCTGCAGTCAGAGCACTCACTGAGATCCCTTGCCTCTACCTGCCGCTCTTTATGGGACTTAGATTTCACCACTCCTTACTTCCTGCCATCAGCCTATTCCTATTCTCTAGGTATGTCTACATGGCACACTATGTCTGGGCACTGACTCAGGTTTGAGCCCAAGCCCCCTTCTGCCCCACACAAATCAGCCTGCCTCGGGTCAGCAAGCATTCAGGAGCTGGGTGGGTCAGAGCCTGGGTCCATCTGAGACTCAGGTCCAAGCCCTGTCATTTTGCAGTGGGGAGGCAGGTCAAGTCACAGACCTGAGTCAGAAGATCTGCGAAGCACAGTATGGACGTGTTAGCACGGCTGTGAGACTTGGGGCCAGCAATTGTAAACCCAGGCTTACAATGCAGTGTGGATGCTCAAGTGCGGTCTTGGAAACACTGAGTCCCCAAGCCCGGGTCCCACAGACCTGGGCTTTACCGTGCAGTGGGGACATACCCTCTATCACTGTACCTGGCCCCCGTGCCTGCCACTCCCCGGAAAAAATTAACACCTATGTACAGCACTGAGAGGGCTCTGGAAAAGATTGGAGAAGAGCTCAAAGAATCATAAAGGTTAGAAATTGGAAAGGCTTGAATCATAGAACCAGAAGGTTAGAAGGGACCACAGGGGTCATCTAGTCTAACCCCCTGCCAAGATGCAGGATACGCTTTCTATTCAGTCCATCTTTCCTGGCCAGTGCAGGGCGGTTCCTTACAGTGTATTTTCAGGGCTTTGCCTGCCTCGTATTAAGTGGCCCAAGTGATGGGGCTTCCATTGCAAAGGTTATTCCACAGCCCAATGGACTTCACTGTCAGGAAACCTTTCCTGATATTCAGCCTGAGCTTCCCATTGTTCAATTTCATCCCATTTACACCCCTCTCGGACTTCCCTAAACAGTTCAGCTCCCTCTCTGGGCATTTCCACTCCTCCCCCTGTCATAAACCAGAAGCTCATTCAACACAGATAACAAGGATAACGTAACAATGTCCTAGCTGTGTTTGGTAGAGAACCAGGGCAGAGGGGGCCCACTGGAATGTGGGCACAAGTAGAAGGTGTGAAACATGGGAGGTATCTCTGTGGGGTTCCTCACAACATGTTCCGATATTATAAGAACCAACCCAAACCTCAGACTTTGCCTGAGGCTTCCAGAAGTTTGATTAATGTTCAGGGTTTTTTTAGATTTTTAATATCAAATCTTTGCCTGCCCTGGTTTTGTACGGTTTGAAAAACACCATGAGGCAAAATAGGTCTCAGCATATTTCTGAGCTGCTGGAGGTGGGTAGGACTGGAAATCGTGTCCTTTGAGATGCCGAGCCTCGTTACTAGGGAAAAGCTGGGATAAGCTTTGAAACATTGAGGGGTCTCCTGGCCCAAACCCTCAGGTGAGACTGGGGTGGGGAAGGTGCCGTGGTGGCTAAGCATCCATCCCCTTCCATGCAAGTCCTCCCCACTTACAATATGGCTATTTGAGGAGCTAATCAAGCAGTGGGATCAATACACCAAGGGGTGACAAAGGCATGGGGCTGCCATTTGAAATCTCACAGGGGCTCTTCCAGACCCCTGATAATCCAAGAGCATCGCCAACTTGCCACCATAGACTCCCCCGGCATAGCTTGGGGCAAGAGGCTGTGTCTCCACATTTTGCCCTGTGCTGAGCTGCGGCTCCCACATGGCCCCAGCCCCGCCCCAAAGAGGCGACGGACAAGAACCACGTCCCTCCCGTCCCATGTTCAATCTCTGCCATTGTCAGTGGACAGCTGGCACACACACAAGCTGCCTGTTTGTACAGGGTTCACTCTGAGCGTTTCTTTGCCAAAGCCTGATGTGACGGGCAGTTGGGCATAAAAAGATTAAGAGGGCTTGAAGTTTGTTTTGGTGCTGTGGAGTGGTGAGGCAGGGTCTGCCCCTTCCATTAGCAACCTGGATTCGAGAAGGCTGAGAGCTGCTGCTGGGGTGCAGAGAGAGTGAGAGCGGGTGGTAGTTGGATGTATAACTCCATCTGCCTCCAGTGGGAATGTTATAAATACTCCAACTCCTCCTTTATTCATGTGCAGGGATGATGCAAAACCTGCCTCTCCTTCTTCCAGGGCACTAAGCCAAGCTTCTGACCTTTGCTCTGGGCTTCAAGGGGATTTTTCAGCCTCAGTAGTGGGCGGGGGGTGGACAATAATGTCCTGGTGACTTACAGCAGGATCGGGTCCAATGTAAAGAGGCTTCAGCATACATGAGAATCAGGGCCCCTGAAATTAACTTCACCAGCCCCGGAGCCATTTTCAATAGGAAATGGAGGTCTGTGATTGCTCCCTTGGGCTCTTTCCCCTGGGAAGTCACTTGGCTGTATCAGGCCATTTTCCTGCTTGTCTCAAACACCCAATGGTGGGTTCTTAAACAGCTGGTCACATCTGACATTCTCCCATATGCTCTAGAGACTCCGGCATCTGAACCCCCCTCTCCTTCCCACCTGTGTCTGTGCCCACATGTCGTTATGCCTGCTATTTTACATGTGGCTTGTTCGGCTCTGACTTTTAAAGTGTAAATGCCTTTCTTCTTCCTCTCCTCCTGCCTCCAACTCTCCAGTTGATCCAGTGGGAGATCGCCCCATCCTTCCTTTGCCATGGACTCTCCTGCTTTCACCTCCCCCACTCCTGTGGCTTCGGAGGAGAGGAACATCTCCACCAGCTGGGCAAGTTCCATCCTGGGGAACCTATCCACAACTGCCAGCCCGGGCATGGATGTCAGCGGAGTCCTCATCCCCCTGGTCTACCTCATTGTCTGCGTGGTTGGGCTGGTTGGGAACTCCCTGGTCATCTACGTGGTCCTGCGCCACTCGGTGAACGAATCGGTGACCAATGTCTATATCCTCAACCTGGCGCTGGCGGATGAGCTGTTCATGCTGGGGCTGCCCTTCCTGGCTGCACAGAACGCACTCTCCTACTGGCCCTTCGGCTCCTTCATGTGCCGCCTGGTGATGGCCGTGGATGCCATAAACCAGTTCACCAGCATCTTCTGCCTGACTGTGATGAGCGTCGACCGCTACCTGGCCGTGGTGCACCCAGGGAAATCGTCAAAGTGGCGGACGGCCCGCGTGGCCAAGGCCGTTAGCGCCACGGTGTGGGTGCTGTCGTCAGTGGTGGTGCTGCCGGTGGTGGTGTTCTCGAACGTCCCCTTGGGGATGAGCACCTGCCACATCCAGTGGCCCGAGCCAGCCTCCGTGTGGAGAGCTGGCTTTATCATCTACACAGCCGCGCTGGGCTTCTTTGGGCCACTGCTGGTGATCTGCCTCTGCTACCTGCTCATCGTTGTCAAGGTCCGCTCTTCCGGCCGGAGGGTGCGGGCCCTTTCATCCAAGCGCAAGCGGTCAGAGCGCAGGGTCACTCGCATGGTGGTGGCCGTGGTGGCTGTCTTCGTGCTCTGCTGGCTTCCCTTCTACGTGCTCAACATCATCAACGTGGTCTGCCCATTGCCCGAAGAGCCGTCTCTCTTCGGGGTCTATTTCCTCGTTGTGGTGCTCCCCTACGCCAACAGCTGCGCCAACCCCATCATCTATGGCTTCCTCTCCTACCGGTTCAAGCAGGGTTTCCGCAGGGCCATCCTGAGGCCGTCCCGCCGGGTGCAGAGCCAGGAGGTGGTGGCACGTCCCCCAGAGAAGACTGAAGAGGAGGAAGAGGAAGAGGAGGAGGAGGAAGCGGAGGACTGCGGGGTCAGCAAGATTGCCCAGAATGGCAATGGTAGACAGGAGTGTCCCCTGACCAGTGGAGCAGCAGGAGGTAGTGAGCAGAAGCCGCTCCCGGAGGAGCCCGGGAGCTGTGATAAACCCAATGCACTGCACATCAGTTATTTGTAGTGAATGGAAAGGGGAGGCTCTGTCCCTCTGTCTCCTGGACACTCCAGTCTGTATCCGGGGGGGGGGAGGGTTGCGGACTGTGAGGCAGCCAGGTCCAAGGCTCCACTTGGAGATGGGGCGAGCTCGAGGAGTGTCTGGAAGGGCAGAGCACCTCCTGTGACTTCAGAAATCCCCGTGGGAGGGGCAGGGCGACAGTATCTGGGTTGGGCTCGGAAGGGGGACTGGATAAGGGCAGAGGCGGGTGCGGAGCTGCAGAGAGGAGTCCAGCACTGAATCCCCCTACAACCAACATAGAGTATTACGAGTGGTTGCTAATTACTCTAGTGCCCTCGTCAGGTGCCCAAGCTGTCCCAGTGTCCATGGGAACCAGACGCTCTGGGTCAGGATCATGGGGACAATTCCGCCCCCCCCCAACAAACACATAGAGCCCGCCCCTAGGGTTGTCCTCCCCACACCTCCAGCTGCTCTAGTGTCTCTTGGGGACAGCTCCCCACCTCCTGTGTGACCTGATACTATCTCAACCCCATGGAATATCCTCGTTCTTTAAAGGGTTCTGATGTCCCACCTGCAGACTGGTCTCATAGGGCTGGTTTAGGACAGTGGGGCAGGGTATGAGACACACCCTTTCCCACCTCTAGCTCCCAGGGTTTCATGGTGGTATTGTGCCCTGGTGGATGACTGAAGACCAAGACGCCATGGGCTGGGGGCAGGGCTTTCTGCAAGCTGTAATTTCCACCACCCTCCTCCAGCTTATCATGAATAAACATAAAGATTTAGGACTCTGTGAACAATGTCAAAAGATCAGTCTGTGTGTGAGTACAATTGTGCTGGGAGGATGAGGGTGCAGGTGTGAAAAATGGGGGTGTCTGTGGGCGGGGGCAGCTATGTGGGAATTATGGTTGCCAAGTGTCTGGTTTTCGACTGAAAAGTCCGGTCAAAAGGGGACCTGTGCAGTGTCTGGTTAGTACGACTGACCAGACACCAAAAGTCTGGTTCCCACAGTGACCAGCCTCTGCTGCAGGGAGGGTGGGAAGGGCAGCTGCTGCTGGAGGAGCTCAGCTGATGGACTGGAGAGAAGCTTAGGAACTGGCTCCCAGCTCCAGCGGAGAAGAGGTAGGTACCGCCTTCTCAGCCGGGGCCCGGCTCTCTATGGCCCCTCGCTCCGGTGACCAACCCCACCCCCCCGTCTTGCTATGCCCCCTGACTCTTGCTCCAGGGACCAAATCCCCCTCTGCTGGCCCCCCGATTAGCCCCTGCCCTGCCATGCCCCAATTGGGCAAGCAGGCAGGCACCGCGACAGCTCCTCCCAGCCCAGCTCTGCAGGTGGCAGGTGAGTCCCATGGGAGGGGGGAGCGAGTGACTGGGAGGGGGCTGTAGTGTCCAGTTTTAAAAAAATTGGAAAACTGGCAACCATACTGGGAGTGAGGGTAGGAATTTTTGTGAATATGGTAATTCCCATATAGGTGTATGGTGGGCAGATGAGAGAGTGTGTGTGTGTGTGTGTGTGTGTGTGTGTGTGTGTGTGTGTGTGTGTACAGGGGTTCAGGACTGGTTTTTCTGTGGGTAGGTGTATGTGAAATTTTTGTACAGGTACAGGGACTGATTTTGTCTCTGTGGGGGTATCTGTACAGGTGCAGGGGGTTGATATGTCTCTGTGGGGTTGTCTGTATGGGTGCAGGGGTTGATTTGTCTCTGGCGGTGTCCGTGGGGTGTCCATGCAGGGGTGGGTCTGCATGGGTACGAAGGTGGATTTGTCTGCATGTGTGTGGTGGAAAGGTGGCTGCATAGGGGGGTGTATGTGTGAGCATCTCTCCCTCTACCTTGCTCCATTCCTGCAGGCTCTGATAAATGCCTCTCTCCATACCTTGAACTTTTCTATAAATGCTGTTGCTAAGATACAGCGATCAGTAAGAGTGACTTATCCAGAGTCTTCAGTAGGATTCTTGGCACCTTCCTCCAGGGGGCGGCTTTGGGGAAATTGGAGGCGGCGTAGGTGTGTGTGTGTTAAAGACCAGCCAAAAGGAGAAAGTGCTCCAAGAGATAAGGAAGGATCCTGTGGGATGTGTAAATGGTGTCTCTCTAGGGCAGAAATACTTTTCAGCTCAAGGGGCACCTCCGAGAGGGAGGGAGCGAGACTGTGAGGGGCTAGTTGTGTCGTCGTAGGGAGCAGCCACAAGACCAAAAACACAGAACAGATTTGAAGCCGAAGTAGAAAAATGCAGTGGGAACAGCAGAGAAAGGAGGCTTGAATGGTGAGACCAACCGCACAATGGAATCACGTTCCTGAGGAGCAAATTCACTCAGAATCAGTATGTGGCTAAATGAGAAAGCAGCCAGCGCTGGGCAAGGAGTGTACTACGGTAGGTGTCTTCCAGTGCTGGACTGGCTGTCAGGGAGGGTTAACAGATACTGACCACCCAGCTGTCTTGGTGCTGGACTGTCTGTGACTGGGGGTGGGATTGGGGCTGATACCCCTAACCCCGCAGTCCCAGCACTGGACTTTCTGTGAGTAATAACCCTCTCTCCGCCCCAGACCCATCCTTTCTTCTCCCTGGACCCAGTATCTTGGTACCAGACAATCCATGAGTGAAGGCTAATCCCCAGAAATCCCCTTTTCTGATTCCTGAAGCATCCATCCTTGTACCAGTTATTGTACGTCTCTCTTTGGTGAAATGCATTCCCTTTGCTTGGCCGGGAAAGGGGTGCACATATAAAGATAGGTATATATCACAACGTGAGATTTCAGGGCCTTAGTATCTGATCTCTTTCCTTGTAAATCACTTGTTGTGGTGGCTTTTCATGTCTCCTCCTTTCTCCTATACCTTTGGAGGCTCAATCCATGCAGAGATACACGCTCATGGACTCTAATGCAGTCTGCAGTCTAAGGCGCAAATCCACAGCAACTGCAGGGAGTTAGCCAATCTCAGTGGCTAGACCAAAAAGGCCATTCTGATTGTGGAAAAAGTTCCAGCTGTCATCTGGTCACCAGGAAGAGAAGGGATCATGACAAACTTTCAGAGCTCCCGTCTATGGCATGGTACAAAAGGCAACAGGTACCGGAGAGGAAAGGGCCTAGATCCCACAATGATAGAGGTAAATAGGTAGATGTCTTGATCCTGCTATTAGGTGGCATCACAGCAAGGGCAATGCTGGGTAATTCTGAAGCAGGAAGCACAGCTGGAGGACGCAGTGGAGATGGCATTGACCTTCTGGGAAGGGAGGCAGCTGGTGGCTTATTCCTGAGCAGTGAGAGTAACAGCCAGAAGAGGATGCAGCTGGAGAGAGGAGGCTCAGAGTACAGGGGGAGCAGACACATGAAGGTTTTCCATCTCCTTTTAGACTGGCTACATGACTGCTCTAGCTCCTGCCTTAGGGAGGGAGGGATCCCTGGCTGTCAATTATATTATCAATCTACTATACATGCCACCTTGGCCTTGGCCATAGGATGAAGTAGAAACCCTTTGCCAGGTTGATGGATTAGGGGGAGCTCATGGTCAACCTCTGCAGCCCCCTCCCCTACAAGAGATCAGGAATGAAACCTCAAAGACATGTTTGCCTGCAACACCTAGGTGCAGAAACGCTAGGCTGCTCTGCCCTGCAGACGGGACTCAGAGTGCTGTCGATTTCACTAGGCTGTTCAGTGCCTCCCACCATGGAGCTGGCTGAAAAATGGTATGTTTGAGGGGACATGTTCAACGGTTTTTATTTTTTCAAGATATTTCGTGGAAAATTGCAACACGTTCTAATTTTTGCACTGAAACAAGCTCGCCCTCCCATGTTTTCTATCTTTCCCTCCCTGTTCCCCCCTTTTTTCCAGTTGCAAAATGGGGGGAGAAAACAAATAGAAAATGAAAATGGGAAAACAAATCTTTTTTTTTTTACTTTTTTCATCAAAAGTCCAAAAAAAAATTTAGTACCAAAAATTGTCTGCAGAATTTTTCCTTGTTGATGAAAAGTCTGTTTTTCATCGGGGGCGGGGGTAAGGGGAGTGAAAATTTTCAACTAGTCTGTCCCACAGCCCTACCTCCCCCGCCCCCTGGTGAGTTCACGGCTGCAGTCTGCTCCTGTTGCCGTGTGCAAACTGCATTCATGTGGCTGGCCCTGTGCATCCCTTCTGGTTTGGGCCCTGCAGTGAGCTGGCTCTGGGAACGATAAGGGCTGAAGTCATGCACAGCAGCTAGTTGAATTCTGAACATGTTCAGGGGGATTTGTTCTAATCAGACGTGGAAATGGATTTTTCTATTCTGGCTGCAGAGACCCAGAGATAAGGGTGCCATCAAACCCTCCGTCACACAAAAGGGTTTCATTCTTATCACGTAGAGACCAGAGCTACAAGTCTAGCAGAGGCCACAGCGCTTCCAGCAGCCCCTGAAATGCCTCTTCCCTGCTTGTGTTTGATCACAGTCAGGATGCTTAGAAATAGAAGGACCCCATTCTGCTGGCACTGCAAGAATGTGTGTGTGTGCGCACCAGCACACGCATGTGTGTATGCATTCAAAGCTGGGCTCTGATTACTGACCTTGAAAATATACTCACAACACAACACCCTATGTACCCCCCCTAAGCCTAATGATACACAGTCTGTACCCACACAATCACTGAGCTGTACCTGCTCTCTGCTTGACCATACCCTGCTGCTGTAAGTTCTTTGAAGAGAACTCAGCAGAGATGAAAAGGGCCACATGGAGGGGTTTGGCCTAACTGAAGGGAGGGCACGTTACAAGGCTGCGTTGCTTACACAGCCTGCACTTGATGTCCTTCTCGGCTATTTTCAGGAAGCCATTGTTTACACGATCCGTATGGTAAAACAGCAGCTCCGATAAGGTGAATGGCAAACCTACGCAGGCACATGGCGTGTGCCTTCGCTTCTGAATTGTTTGGGAGCATGGGTCAAGGCTGCAGGCTGGGGGTGGTTTCTAAACATTTCTTGGTGCAGGGGAACCAAACAGATAAAAATGCAGAGAGATGTGAACAGATTCAATGCTCCCTGCTCTCCTGGGGATGCAATAGAAAACTGAAACTCTTTATCTGCTTGAACGAGTGGAAAATATGCAAATATTTGCTCATGAAAACTTAATGTTCTTTGCCTTCCCAAGCTTAAAATATGCAAACGCACACATAAGGCACCCACCTCGCACAGATCTCATACCCAGACAGACAAAACGCCCACCACAGAAACACAGTCACAGCGCCCATCTAAACACATGCACACTCAGCGTAACATGTACCATCTAATACGTGTACGCGCCGCCTGTGGGACACAAATAGGGTGACCAGACAGCAAATGTGAAAAATCGGGACAGAAGGGTGGGGGGTAATAGGAGCCTATATAAGAAAAAGACCCAAAAATCTAGACTGTCCCTATAAAATCGGTAAAAAGCAACAGCGGGTCCTGTGGCACCTTTGAGACTAACAGAAGTACTGGGAGCATAAGCTTTCGTGGGTAAGAACCTCACTTCTTCAGATGCAACCCTATAAAATCGGGTTTACTCTAGACACAAATGCAACCCTAAAAACATACACGCGGATGCATACATGTAAAACATATATGTGCATGCTGACTCATGTATGGTACCTATGCGGGCATTTAGAAACATACTTGCAACACATCCTGTTCCCTGCAAATGGTGTTATATCAGCATCTCCTGTTAAATTAGGAGCAAGGGGCTGTGGGTCAGACTGCAGTACAGGACGACACCTTGCCTAGCACATTCTGTGTCTGTTGTCAGCCATAGGTACAGCTGCACCCATGTTTTTAAGTGCTGCAGTAGGCAGGGCTAACCTGCGTGGGCACCATGGCTTCATCTGACACTCACTGCAATAAGTGGTAGTCTTTCCATTGACCGTAGTGGGATTTGGGCTGGGCCCCATACAAAGAAGACTTATAGCGTTGCCAACACAGGCAGCTGCACTTCCTGCTCACAACGGCGCACAGAACGTGCCAGTGTGGACAAGGCTTGAAGCAGAGGGAAAGTTTAACTGTGGCTGTAAGTGCTGCTCCCCGTTTCTCCTGCAGGGGGAGCTATTTGCTCACATTGGCCCCTATCTGGCCTGGTCGCATGCCTTCCCCCCGACCCCCACCTCAGGGGCTGTCCAGTTCCCAGCACAGCTGTCCGGGCAAATAGGATTTGAGGGAGCAGGAGTAGGGGTGATCAAGGCCCAAAACATGAGATTCCCATCACTCCCTTGCAGACAGTTCCTAGCAGTAGCCAAGGTAACACTACCACACGTGCTGCCCAACACAAAGCATGCAGAATATTTCCTCAGAGTGGGAGGTTGTTTTGTCCTGCAGAAGTGGGGTCTCCCCACACTGGGGCGCCCTGTGCGGGAAGGGGCACAGTCTCCTCCACTCTGACACTGTGGAATTTTGCAAGGCAGCTGAGGCTGGACGGCTTTGGGGCTGGGCATGAGGTGAATGGGAGGGGAGTGGGTCATGTGACCAAATTGGACCCCCCCTATGTCAATAGCCAGTACTGAGCAAACAGCTTAGATGGGAACCCAAACCGGCCCTGCGCTCCAGCTGTCCGTAAGACCCCTCTCATCTAAGTGACTTTAACATGCTCCTTGCTGGGGGGGCCTGGGCGCAAGGCCCTGCAAATGGGGCAGACGCAGTGGTGCAATGTCACTATCTGTGCACCGTGAAGCAAGCACCATCGCACTGAGCTGCTGCGCAGGAAGAGCAGACGAATGCAGAAGCAAACATTGATGCAGGCAGCGCCTCACATTTTCCAAAGGGGCCCTAAAATCCTGCAGCTGCCCTCCAAAGGACACGGACCAGTCTGGAAAAAGAACAGTAGTACTTATTGCACCTTAGAGGCTAACACATTTATTTGGGCATAAGCTTTCGTGGGCTAAAACCCACTTCATCGGATGCATGCAGTGGAAAATACAGTAGGAAGAGATATATACACAGAGAACATGAAAAAATGGGAGTTGCCATACCAACTATAACAAGACTAATCAATTACAGTGGGCTATTATTAGCAGGAGAAAAAAAACGTTTGTAGTGATAATGACGATGGCCCATTTCCAACAGTTGACAAGAAGGTGTGAGTAACAGTAGGGGAAAAATTAGCATGGGGAAATAGTTTTTACTTTGTGTAATGACCCATCCACTCCCAGTCTTTATTCAAGCCTAATTTAATGGTGTCCAGTTTGCAAATTAATTCCAATTCTGCAGTTTCTCGTTGGAGTCTGTTTTTGAAGTCTTTTTGTTGGACAATTGCAACTTTTAGGTCTGTAATTGAGTGACCAGGGAGGTTGAAGTGTTCTCCAACTGGTTTTTGAATGTTATAATTCTTGACGTCTGAGTTGTGTCCATTTATTCTTTTGCATAGAGACTGTTCAGTTTGGCCAATTTCCATGGCAAAGGGGCACTGCTGGCACAAGATGGCATATATCACATTGGTAGATGTGCAGGTGAATGAGCCTCTGATGGTGTGGCTGATGTAATTAGGTCCTATGATGGTGTCCCTTGAATAGATATGTGGACAGAGTTGGCAACGGGCTTTGTTGCAACGATAGGTTCCTGGGTTAGTGTTTTTGGTGTGTGGTCATTACATAAAGTAAAAACTATTTTCCCATGCTAATTTTTCCCCTATTGTTACTCACACCTTCTTGTCAACTGTTGGAAATGGGCCATCCTCATTATCACTACAAAAGTTTTTTTTTCTCCTGCTGATAATAGCCCACCTTAATCGATTAGTCTCATTATAGTTGGCACAGCAACACCCAGTTTTTCATGTCCTCTGTGTATATATATTTTCCTACTGTATTTTCCACAGCATGCATCCGATGAAGTGGGTTTTAGCCCACAAAAGCTTATGACCAAATAAATGTGTTAGTCTCTAAGGTGCCACGAGTACTCCTGTTCTTTTTGCTGATACAGACTAACACGGCTACCACTCTGAACCTGGGACCAGTCTGGGGCTCTCCTTCTCTCAATTCAGGCTCCATCTAGCCTTAATTCAGCCTCCGGCAGAGCTGTGGGTGGCACTGCACTGGGTGTGTAGAACACAGGCCTCTGAGGGTCTACAAACATATAGTAATTTAGCCTCATAACACTCCTACAAGGTAGGAATTAGGGCCGAGATGATCAGATGTTACTAGAGATTCTGGGGGGCCCAACCTGAGCTGCCTTAAGGGGGCTTGGTTGTCAGAGGGCAGGAGCTCAGCACTTCCTGACAATCAGGCCCCTTTATGGTGTCTTTTGGGTACCCAAATATTTAGGCACCTAAAATGACTGGTCATTTTTCAATATCTTGGCCTATCGGCCCATTTCACTAAAGCCAGGAGAGCCTAAGTGACGTGCCTGTAACACAGTGAGTCAGTAGCAGGGTTGGGAAGAGAACAGAAAATTCTGACTAACAACCCCCTGTGCTATTGGAAAGCACTCACTCCTTTCCAGGACAGAGCTGGCTCTGCTCCTAAGGCGTAGTTCCTGCTCTAAAAGGGGAATCAGCTGTTTGAACTGTTTGTTTGAGTTGAACAAGTAATGATGTGGGGGGAGGGGAGATTGCTCAGCCTGGTACAGTCCAGAGCGTGGAGGAGGGACTCACAAAGGACCAGACCATCTTCCAAGGGAGGATGGAAAAGACAGTAATTACATAAGAGCCCTTAGCCAGCAGCTGGTTTCAATCAGCTGGGCCTCCTCTCACCCGTTCCTCTGGCAGTGCTAACAAGGAGCAGCTGAGGATACACGTAGCTCAGTGCAGGGCCTCTCTTAAGGGGTTCAGAGGTAAGGGGTTCCCTGTCTTCCACTCACAAGGCAAAGTACCTGGAGAGTAGGAAGGGTTGGCAATAGAAAAGGTACTTAACAATAAAGGATAAGTGGCTGGGAAGAAGTGGGAAGGGGCTATTTGCCTGTGTCTAGATATGCATACGCCGAAGCATAGGCCTCCAGCCTAGAGAAAAAGCCAGCTCTGCTCAGTGGCTGTGGAAGTTGCAAGGCAATGAATGTGTAGGTGTGTGTGAGAAACAGAGATAGGGTGACCAGATGTCCCAATTTTATAGGGACAGTCATGATTTTTGGGTCTTTTTCTTATATAGGCTCCTATTACTCCCCACCCCCCGTCCTGATTTTTCACATTTACTGTCTGGTCACCCTAGACAGAGAGAAATGGAAAAGGAGCAGAGCGGAGAGCTTGGACTGCAGAGGGTTGGAGGAGCTCCTGTGATTAGGCCAGGAAGGGGTCAGTAGTCCTTCTAGATAGGTTAGGGGCCACTTGCAGGGGATTGGGGGTGGGAGGGAGGAGACAGGGCAGTGGGTCAGTCCCTGTAGATAGGTTAGGAATCATGTGCATGTGATGGGTGGGGAGGGACAATGTAATGAAGGGGACATTGGGGAAGTTCATTTCTTTCACTCTCCAGGTTTTGTCCGAGGGGGGGGAGCAGCTGCACTTTAGCAGAGAGTACTGAAATCCAATCTGGCAAGAGCTTTCCTGTGTTGGCTTCAAGGCAGAGAGAAAGCGTGTGTGTGCGCGCGTGTGCAAAGCCCTGTGGATTCCCCATGTGCTTCTGATCAGATGATAAAATAGCCCATGAACTCTTCAGTAAACTGTGTTTTCACCTATCCCGCTAGCTCACAAGAGTGTAGCAAGAAGGCTGGAGAGAAGATGGAAGCCAACCTTCAGCCACTGCTCCAAGGAAAACGTTGCCCATAGATAAGGTGCAAAGCTGCAAAAGGGGCTGGAAAATATCCTACCTGGAAATATTCAATAGCTCCCAGAGGAGCTAGGCCAAGATGACTCAGAGATTGGCTCTACCTTCATATTAGCTGTGCTGCGGCTTCACTTTCACACCCCACAGGATGCTCCCAACCCTAATTAAGCCTCACCACTAGCCATGGGAGGGAGGCAATTCAGGGTCCTTGGGCCATAATCTCTGTCACAGCTCCATTAGCAGGGAATTTGGCCTAGCATCCCCATTTTACACATGGGGAAAGTGAGGCACAGAGTGGTGACCAGGCAGGTCAATGGCAGAACCTGGATTAAAAGTCAGGAGTACTGTTGTGAATTGCTGAAGAGCCCCTCTGCCCTGGTGAGGCCACCCTGCTGGCTGGGACGAAAGGGGCATTCATTTGTGGGGTTCCAGTACAGCAGGGAGGTCAATAACATCCCCAGTGCTTCCCCTCCCTCCTCCGTCCTATGCTCTCTGCACATATTTTCCCAGCCTTTCTGTTTGCTTCTCCAGTGGTGCTGGGGTTCCTGCCAAGCCCCAGCTACTCCTCGGGAAGCGAGCCGGCTGTAACTGCCTCTGACTCCCAAACTAAACAATCGGAAAAATGTTTCCTTTCCTCAGGCTCCCAGGGCCTGTTAAACATTCTCCAGCTTTCCTCTGGAATTACAGGAGCGGAGCAAACCTGCTGAGTCGGCATTTATAATCGCAGGGTGGAGGGGGAAATCGCTTTGCTCACCCCGGCCACCCAGGCCTGAGCCAAGTCTAGCTAGAGAAGACGCCTGGAAGGCCTCTGGCTTAGCTGCATGGGGAACTGAGGGCTAAGGGTACCTTGCAACAGCACAGCATCTCGGCCCCAGGCCCCTCACGCAAGGCCCACCACAGATGGCGTGACGAGATAGCCCAGGGCTGGCTACAAAGAGCCATGTACACATCTGGCTTGAGAGAAGAGTTGGTGGCGTGGGCTTTCCCCAGCGAGGTCATGTTCCAGAGCGTTTCCAGCTGGAGACGCCCTTTCTGGAGAAGATTTCAGGCAGGGGACGTGACCCGTGCACCAGAGAGGGGACTGGTCTGTGCCCCCGCCAGGGAGGGAACCAAAACAGGGAAGAGACAGATCCCTACCCGAATCAGCAGGAGGTGCTGTAAGGAATGGAGCAGAGGAGGGAACACTGGGGAAAGCCTGCCCTAGCCACCCAGTAGGGATTGGGACCTGGGGGATGAGCAAGAGCTTTGCCCCAGCGGCAGCAGGGGGGCTAACGCAGGGGAGGGCGGGGGGATGTTTGTACAGGGCTCGGGGGACGCTGTGCACCACAGCAGAGCAGAGGAGGCAGGCAGGGAAAGGTCAGGCCTGGAGGGACTGTGCCGGCCAGAGGGGCAAGTGATGGAGGGGGACTTGCCCAATGCCCCTGTGCGTGTCAAACCCGAGCTCTATCCGGGCAGGCAGCTGCAGCCACTGTCCCTGGGGGCCTGAAGGCAGGGCCCGGGGCTGGGGGGGTCTCCTCGCTTTCCAGCTTGCCCCAGGCAAGGGTTAAAGGCGGCGGTGCGGAGCGAGCCGGGCCGCGGGGAGAAGGGGGCGCGCCGGGGGCGGGGAGGGAGGCAGGCGCAGCCCGGCTCTGCGCCGAAGCCAGCGGTTTGCGGTGCCTTTGCCAGCAGCGAGCTTCCCGCGCCATGGGACTCGGGGCGAGCGGCGCTAGCAGAGGCTGCCCGGCCAGCAGCGGGGAGTGAGCGGCTCGCAGCGCACGGGACCCTTCCGGCGGCGGCCTGTCGCCTCTTCTGCAGGGTGAGCCGGGGGCGGAGGGGCGAGGGCTGCGGGTTTGATCGCAAGCGCGGCTCGCCCGCCTCGCTGGGGCCCATTGCACCCTCCAGCCCCGGTGTAGGCTCGACCAGGCAGAGCTGAGCAACCACACGTGCCTATCCCGGCTCCCCGGCCCCTTCGGCGCTGCCCCTTGCTGCCCTTCCGCAGCTGGAAGGCTCCTGCTGTGGCTCTCGGATGCCTGCCCTAGGCTTCTGCCCAAGAGAGCAGAAGTTGGCCACTGCTAACTAAGCCTCAAACGCCCCCCCTCCCCCGAGGTATGGAAATATTGCTAATCCGGGGGGGGGGGGGGTGAGCTGCAGGGGGGAAGTGACTTGGCCAAGGTCACAGACTCAGTCAGTGGCAGAGGACTCAGCAGCATGTGGTTTCTAGTCCTGTGAGCGGGTCACTTGGCTGCACCTTGTGAGCTTGGCGGTGGTGTGAGCTGGTTAGATGCTCTCTAATGGGATTTCGAGCAAGACTCCAATTAAAGAAAATACCCATTGCTGAGTGAGCCGCAAGAAGTTTGTCTGTGACCCTCCCCCAAGGTTAGAAACCGATTTGATGCTCTCATGAGCTAACAGATTTATCGTTCCCCTGCCGGAACTCCTGTCCTTCCTGATAGCAGCAGACAGCTCAAGAATACCCTGGCAATGTGCTTTCCCCCCTCCGTGACCCCCCAGATATGTCAGCTCAGAAGTAGGTATGGTTTCAGCTTTGCCAGCGGTATGAGGTGAGCAAATGACCCAAGCAGGATGTTTTCAGTGTTGTAAGGTCACGACCCTTATCGCAGAGCTAACCTCTGAGACCTGAGTTTGTTTTCATCACCAGGGGCTCTTGGATTTGCCTCTTCTCCTTTTATTGCAGCCTGAAGATTGAATCCCCGGGCGCTGGTGCCCTGGGTTCCAGTGGTTACACTATGGGCGCTGGTGCTCTAGGTTCTGGAGGACAGGCCTCCTCTTAGTGGCAGGACCCCAGGCTCCAGGGAGTCAGGCGCCCTAGCAGTGACGCCACTGCGGCTTGGACTGCAGCCTTAGCCCTCCAGGGACAGGCATGTATTAGACTCCAAAGTAGCAGCTCTCTATAGAACTGTTACGAACTCTGTCTTTCTGTCTCCTTCCTTCCCTCTCTGCTCCCGCGATGAATGAACTGGCTTTAGCCACAGAGAATGGAGGTGCAGTGCCCTGTCCTTTCATGTTGGCCTCTACCTTGGCTCAGTCATCCCCTTCTTCTGTCTCTCTCTCTCTTACTGGCTCGTGTCTTCCAGGTCACTATGGTAATGATTCAGCTACAAGCTCGCGTGGCCTTCCTTGTGCTCCCTCTGTTTGTATTTGGGGCACCTACCGATGAGCCTGACCCCAAAGAAGCAACAACCCTCCCAAATGGCTGCAGACGCTGCTGCGACCCACTGGATTCCCATGGCTCCTCAGAGGTCACCCCCGGCCCTGCCGGACGCCATTCGTCACTGTACCCAATGCCGGAAGTGCGTCCATACATCAACATCACCATACTGAAGGGTAAGTGCCAAGCCAGTGTGCCTGGGACCCAAGGTCTGCTTGGGAACCAGCGTTGCTGTAGTGAAAGGTAAGGTTCTGTGCTGGCATACCAGGTGCCCACAGACTACCAGTGACTTCAGTAAAAAGAAGAACAGGAGGACTTGTGGCACCTTAGAGACTAACAAATTTATTAGAGCATAAGCTTTCGTGGACTACAGCCCACTTCTTCGGATGCATACTAACACGGCTGCTACTCTGAGTGACTTCAGTGTCACCATACTGAAGGGCAACAGTGCATCAGTTATACCCATCAAACAAACACCTAGTTGCCAGACTGAAAGGCATGCCCCAGCATATCCAGTGCCTGATGTCCAGACTGATGGACGTCTAATTGTCTGTCATTATGAAGGGTAAGTGCCCATGCTGGTACATGTAGACTTATGCCCATGTAGCCAGAGAGGTGGAATCAGCCTGTAGCATGCCAGTTTCCCCCTGAACCCAGCAGTCTTCCTGCTGTAGCCTCTGAATTCAGGGGAGCCACCTCTTCGCCTGCTTTCCACTGGCTCCTGTTTATTGCCACTGGGGGAGAAGCATCAGCAGTTGCCTCTTGCCAATCTGAACCTACTTCAGGATCAAGCTGCCCTGTAGTGCAGAGGGAGGGAGCAGCGGGTCTTTGCCCAGCCAGGAAGAAGGAGAGGGTGTGCCGTTAACAAAGGCACAGTGCCACCACTAATGTCCTGCGCAGGGAAGGCTAATGGGAGGCCATCTCCATGGACCTCATGTCATCTGGGAGAGGGAGGAGGGGAATGACATGAGCCCTAACATTCACTTTTCTCCCCAAGCAGCTAGGAGGATGCTTGCATGAACACCCCCACACTCATATTTGCAAAGAGTGACTCCCAGCCAAGACCTGCTCCAGGCAGCTCCTGCTGGCTTAGCTCAGAGTGGAATGGGGGTGGCTTTCCGGTGCAGATCAGCTACTTCCTCAAGGGTCCCCATTTGAGGCTTAATGCATAGGATGTGCATGCATGGTGAGTCCTGGCACTGAATGGGAGATTCTGCTCTTTGGGCCCAGTTCATCATTGCTCTGCAGCCCGTTTGTGCTAGCTAGGCATAGGGGCGCTCAGAACCACCTCCACAACAACTCCCAGCACTGGGGGCATTCTGGGGCCAGAGCAGGGAGGGGTGGCCGGGGGAACTGGTGCTCAAGGAAGTTTGTGTTCCTGCAAAGCCCCAAAGAGGCTCGTGAAACAGGGTAACAAGTTAGGGGTGTCATAGCCTGTGTGGGAAGCTGCACTAGCCCCCACAACCCCTGAACAGGGAAAGCACAGACTAGCTGTGCTGGTGCCTGCACAGGGATGAATCAGGTCCTCTGTACACAGCTCTAGTTTCTGGCCACAACCCTGGCCTCCTCAAGACAGCCCAGTGCTTGGCAGCTTTCCCATCTCACTTGGGTATCTTATGGAGCGCATCCCTCTGCTTTGTTTCCTAGGAGACAAAGGAGATCGGGGGGAGCCTGGGAATCCAGGCAAATGGGGCAAAGAGGGGCCACCAGGCGAGCGGGGCCCCCAGGGTCAGAAAGGCAGCAAGGGGCAGATGGGTGCCCCGGGGGATCCGTGCAAGCACCAGTATGCCGCTTTCTCGGTGGGCCGCAAGAAGGCACTGCACAGTAGCGAGGGCTACCAGGCCCTGATCTTCGACACCGTCTTTGTCAACCTCTATGGCCACTTCGACATGTTCAAGGGCAAGTTCTACTGCTACACGGCCGGTCTCTACTACTTCAGCCTAAACGTCCACACCTGGAACTTCAAGGAGACCTACATGCACGTCATGCACAACGACCAGGAGCAGGTCATCCTGTACGCTCAGCCCAGCGACCGCAGTATCATGCAGAGCCAGAGCCTCATGCTGGAGCTGCGGGAGAACGACGAGGTCTGGGTGCGCCTCTACAAGCGGGAGCGGGAGAACGCCATCTACAGTGATGATGTGGACATCTACATCACCTTCAGCGGCTACTTGATCAAGCCCAGCCTGGAATGACTGCCCTCCTCCCTCTCTGTCCTTCTCTCTCTCTCTCTTTCTCTTTTCACTGCCCGCAATCACTGCAAACCACAAAGGAGGAAATGGACTGGGGGCTACCTGGGAGGGTCATGGGATGGGAGGGCACCAGGGAGCCTGAAAGAAAACACCAGCTAGCCAAATCAGGGCCATCCTCATTCAAAGTGTGTCATTGACTTCCAGGTAAGCCCCATTCACCTTGAATAGGGGGTGCCTCAGGTCACCCCTGGTCTTGCTAGGCCAGGTGAGCCTTCCCACAGCCTAACTCAGCGGTAGGGACACAGATAACGATACAAAGCAAGGGAGTGATGGTACCGTCCCTGGCTGTGTAGACTATCGCTCATCTGGGACATAGAGGACCGGATCCTCCGCTGGTGTAAATCGGTGTCGCTCCACTGAAGTCAACAGAGTTATACCCAGGTACACCTGCTGTGGATCTAGCCCTAAGTATTGAAAGAGAGCGAGACCCTGTCGGCCATCAGCAAAGCTCTCCTCCAAGCCTCCCGTGGGATGCTCTCCAGTCTCAACTCCCGTGTTAGGTTCAAAGCCATCCCAGCTTTGGACTGTTCCTTTTCTGGAGGCTGAAACACCTGATTCTGCTCCCCCACCCCCACCAGATTGACACCAGTGTGACTATCAACTTCTGCAGAGTTCCCCCTACTGCATGCTGGGGTGAGAAGAGAATCAGGCACTGGATTCCACTGCCACAGTCCCAGGGGTGTGGCTGGAACAGCTCTGCTAGGAGACAATCATTCCTTTAAAATCCCACCTCCAATCCGTTTGAAAACACAATAGGGAGGGACTGGCTGAGTCTGGTGGTAGGTTATACCTTTTACTACTAATGCACAGGGTCAGCTTCTGTCCAGTATCTCCCTGATACTCCAATGGAAGAGGGATAGCCAGTGGTTGCTTCGTAACCTGTACCAGGTGAATTGGGCATCTCAGTCCTGCTCCCAGTGAACAGGTGTCCACATCATTAAAACGTCCCCACTGCTGACTCTGTCTCCTTTGCTGGTGATCTCTGTGGAGAAGCCACGGAGACTGAAATACACTCCCACCCCTTGCAGTCAGGGGTGAGACACGTTGGCAGGGCTGCACGGCAAAGCTTGTGCTGCCACTGCCTGTGCGTGACCGCCGGGGTTTTCACTGGCCCTCAGCGCTGACCTAGCTCTGCTTCCACTGACATCAAAGGGAGCTTTGCCACTGGCTTCGCTGGCAGCTGAATCAGCTCTGAGTGCTTTCGCAACCCCCTCCCTACGTGTCCTGAGGACACAGTAAAGACGAGATGCCAGGCTGTCACTGGGTCCGTTTTCGACAGGACTAAGCTCACACCAGAAAGACATCAGAGGGAAAGAAAGGAGAGGTGAACACGAGAGCACTGCAGGCCAGTCTCGCTCTCGTTCATATTGCTGCCCCTGATTTACTCAGGATGAGGAGCTGAGGGGAAAGGATCGAGTCCCAGGCTCTTCCCCACCTGACCCTCAGATCAGCTTGCATTAGCATAACTGGTATGAAAAGCAGGGTCCCTCCAAGGAAGTTTGGTCCTAATCAGGGGCCCCATGCGTCTGATGGAATGCCAGGGTGTGAGGAACATGGAGACTGGAATTCCCCTCTCCCGGCCCAGTGGAGTGGGGAAAGGCTCCAGAGTCGGGCTTGGGGGAGTCGTGAGGAGCCGCATGCTGGGGTTGAGGTTTAGGAGTGAAGGAACTAGCAATTGAATTCTTCTCCCTCTCTTTTTAGAAGCCACAGACTGCCAACCCAGCTGTTGTGTATTTACAGTGTGTGGTGTCCCTGTGTCTCCCCAGAGAGGAGCAGGAATCTTTAATGCTGAATAACTTCCAGACATGAGCTCTGAATTCCCTCCCTTTCCAATGTCACTGTTTACTTCTGCAGGGCCAGGGCCAGCTTGGGGGCTCAAACACTCCAAAAGGGCAGCTGGTCGGTGCTTAAAATGCATTGGTGGGGAGGGGAGGGAGAATGTGTGTTTCGTGGGCCAGCTTCAGCCCCTTGGTGCTAAATAAGATGGCAGCCCCTTGGTGCTAAACCAGGTTTCAAGAGAGTCACTGGTGCTTACTGGGAGGGGTGTCAGGGTAGCAGAGACACAAAGTACTGTGGAATTAATGGTGCTTTACATTACAGAAAACTACCAAGAACTTTTGTATATATGTTTTCAGTTTTATTAAAACCTTTTTGCACTTTGAGATGATTTCCCCTATAGGATCTTTTCTTTCTGTCTCCAGTCAGGTTAAGGCAGGGGGCCCCACTGGTGTAGGAGGCCAGAAGACCTGGCTTCTATTCCTGGCGCAGTCACTCACCTACTGAGTGATGTTGGGCTAGTTACTCTCAATGCCTCTGTTTCCCCATCTGTCAGCTGGAGATAATGATGCTCAACCTCCTTTGTAAAGGGCTTTGAGATCTATGGATGAAAGGCGCTATGTGAGATTTGTCATTAGTAGGACATTTCTGATCCTTCATAGAAAATGTTCTCAGCTACCAAAGCTCCAAGACGGTGCAGGAGTTACTGGAGAATAAACTGCTAGCGAAGGGAAAAGTACAAATTCTTCAAGGGGGTTCTTTAGCTGAACATGGGGAGGTGGAAGTCGCTTGTAAGAGAACAGATGTTTTTTCTTGTGCTGTTGCCGATCTTGGTCCTTGTTGGCCCTTGTTCTATACAGGAAGAACGGGCTTTCCCTGTGGTATTTCCAGGAAGCTGTGACGTCTGAACCGTAGCGGAGGGAAATGAAGTAATTGAATGAACGTTTACAAACGTCAGTAATGTTACCGGGGGAACGAGGGGGGAGTTTGAGAACCAGGTTGAGGAGATGGCTAAGGCTGGGGAGATCTGTAGGGGAAAGTGGAGGCTCAGGGTGGGAGGATGGGTGGGGTAGAGATCCAATTGGTGGGCATGGCGGGAGGCTTGGGGATCAGCTGGGAAGTTGGTGCAGGTTTGGAGGCCAAACGGTGGGGCTGGGTGGAAGGTTTTAGAGGTGGGGTGAAAATCTGCTATGAATCTGGGGAACAGGTAAATGCATGGGACTTACTTCAGCATGTTTGGGGCTTGCTGCTGAATGGAGGCTGTGCATCCTCAACTGCCGCTGAAGTGAGTGATGGCTGTGGGTGTGGGACAGGAGTAAGAGGGCCTCTGACGGGATGGCTCAGCTTTGGGTCTTACGTAAGACACTGGTCTCAGCTGCCTCCTGTGTGCCAGGAGGCTCTGATTGGTTTGTAACTCATTTGGGATAGGATTGGGCAGATATAATTACATTCCTCCTCCCACTCCCCCAGACCCCCCATGGTCCCAGTGCCAGTTTCGGAGTCCAGGGTGGACCCTGACACATCTGGTACTCCTCCGGGTCCTACCCGAGCCACTGCCGCTTTTCTCTCCTACCTAGGATGACCAGATGTCCCGATTTTATAGGGACAGTCCCGATTTTTGGTTCTTTTTCTTATATAGGCTCCTATTACCCCCCACCCTTGTCCTGATTTTTCACATTTGCTGTCTGGTCACCCTACTCTTACCCCACCCCTAGTATAATGAAACAAACAGAGAGATCCTCAGGAAACACAGAGCATGCTCACGTCCCAGTGCCATTCAGTGGAGATGCTACTAGAATTGGCCATGTCTATTCCACCCCCTGCAGGAGCCATTCGGTAGGGTGGGGGGAGGGTCTGAGGTGCTCTGACCTTTGAGGAGCCTTTGTGTGACTTGAGCAAACAATGCCCTTTCTTTTGCTCCCTCGCTCATCACCCCACCTCATTCCACGCAAGGGAAGTTGCATTAATGGCCTAGCTAGCTCGACCGCCTGGCACTGTGTGACGGGCCATCCTGACTGACTGAGACGGAAGATGCACAAACACACCAGTGAGGGATGGCCTGTGAGCCAGCCATTTAGTAGCCAGTGTGGAGTGTACTAATCTCAGGTGGGCCATGGCATTTTACCGTGTGACTCCACATACACAAGGTGAATGAGTGACACCAGGCCTTAAAGAGGTCTCACAGCCCTGCTGGCTGCATAACCATAGGATTTCATTAGTGCCGGTCAGAGCATCAGGGCTCGGACAGCTTGTTTGACCCACTGACAAGGCTGCTTCTCCAGCCACTGACTCACCTCAGGGTCTCTGGGCCAAACTCAGAGCTAGTGTAATCAGCATTGACTTCAAGGGAGCTGTGCTGGTTTACAGGAACTGAGGATCTGGCTCACCCTCTTTGGGGGGATCACATGAATAACATGGTGTAAGAGTGGCAGCGTAGCCTAGCGGTTAAAGCACCCCTCTGGGATTCAAGAGATGTGGGTTCTGTTCCTGACTCTGCTGCTGATTTACTGGGTGCTTGTGCAAGTCACTCTGTCGGTGTGTGCCTCAGTTTCCCTATCTGTAAGATAAGGCTACGGGTGTCCTTTGTAAAGCACTTTGAGAGCGGTGACTGAAAAGCCCTGTATAACAGGTGGGTTTTTGTTATTCTTTAGTGTGCAAAGGTGCCTGCCTAAGGACTGGCCCTTCAATTGGCTTCCTGCTGCTTCCTGCCCGTTTGTGATCTAACAGGTAAAGAGGGGGAAGTGGGAGAGCAGAGGCATGAGGACAGGCTACCCTGCGTTCTGGAGGAGGGAATGGTGGCTGCATCTCCAGCCCAGCTGGAGATTCCTGCAGTAGCTTCTTGCCACGTGTTACTCCCCTTCCCACCCCTGCAAAAAAAAAGAAAAGAAAAAACAGATGGAAAAAAAATCAAGGGAGAAGCGGGGGGAGAGAGCCCAGCACCAGAGAGAGAGTCCCAGAAGGGGACCACCTTCAACAGCTCTGCCACACATGCAGCAGGAGGTGGAGGGGGGGAAGAGCACCCAACACCGCCCACAGGCCAATTGTTGCAAGCTCTGAAGCAGCTGTCAGCCGGCCCCCTTGTCTAGCTGGGCACACTAGAGGTAGGCCCCGAGGGGAGCGCTGGTATGCGTGTCAGGACATTCAAAGGGCTCTGCTGACAGGCCCGCCGGCGGCCATGGAATCCGAGCTGCTCAGCTCCGCTGAGGCTGGCGAGCTTTGCCCAGCGTATTGGGCTTGGGAGCCAGCTGTGCTGTGATGTGGCTGATTTTCCCTCCAGCCCAGCCTGCTTTTTCCCCGCCCCTGTGAGACGCTAGAACCCAAGTGAGGTTTATAGCGGAGAGCAGGGAAGAATGCTCTGGCCAGCAGCACTGAGAGCTGGTATAAAAGCCGGCTGAGCAGCCCCAGCGTCCCTCCCAGCACGTTTCCGCTTGGTGCCCAGGATGAGTTAATCGCCTCCCTCTCTTTTCCATGCTAAGTGCAGGGAGAAGGCCAGACCCTCCAGCTGCAGCGCGCCCCCTCCTGGCACCAGGTGGGCTGTTTGGAGGTGGGATGTGGCAGGTTATACAGAGACAGCAGCATGACCCTTCGCACCATGGAGATAGAGCGCGCCTCCAGGACAGCAGCACCGTGCTGTGGGCTGGAGCACGGCCAGGTGATGAAGGGCAGACTCTCCAGCAGGGCCTAGCTCAGAGCCTCAGTCTGCAGTCACACATCCCCAGGTGGACACATCTTGCCTTTTACCAACGGAAACAGTTGCCCTTTTCAAGCACAGTCTTGCTCTTGAGACGGGTTCAGGAGGAGGCTGTTGAGGGGCTGGGGCGCCCAGCCTCCTCTGTGGAAGCGCTGTGTGAACGGCTCCCCGGGTCACTTTGATCTCCCCCTTGCACAGGTTTGAGTGGCAGGGCAGAGGACATGCACTCAGGCTTGTGACATGTTTGCAGCCCACGGGCTGGTCTTGTTGTGCCTCTGAGACACTTGCCTCACCAACTGCCAGGGAGTCACTGCAGCCTGAGAGCCCTTTTCACTCCTTATTGTCAGTGGTTAAAGTAGATTGAACTAAGATGAGGGGCTCTCACCACACTGGGGGCCTGATCTATTGAAGCCACTGGGAGTCTTTCCACTGACCTCCCTGGGTTTATGCTCAGGTTGTGTCTGAGGGGGATGGGGAGCTTTGGGGCAGTGCCGCTTATCTCAACTATGGAGCTCTCCCTCTGCTTTCAGTGGGGGAGCTCTCCTACAGCCCCTACTTTAACTCTGGCCTGTTTCCATAAACGTAGTGAAGTGACTCTGACACGGACAGCTCTCTAGGAGTCCCGGGTTCCGCTGACAGAGGCCTAGATGTGACTAAATCTCCAGGGCTTCTGGATATAAAACCTGCCACAACAGAAATGTGACGTGCATGCACACACGGGTGCACACACGTGTGCACACAATCACTATTTTCTGGGGCCTGTCATCTGTCTGTCAAGTTCAGCTTGTAGGTCATTTAAAAAGTCCTGCATATATATTGGCTGTTGTGACACCTACATTGGGCCTCCCGGGGCTGTGTTAAAGCAATACACATCCTCAGGCAAATCATGACAGTGGCCCCCATCCCCTACATGGAGCAGTGGTGGCTGTGAGGCAGGGTAGCAGCAGACTGCCCACCCCCCACTTACCCAGCAATAGGGTGTACATTTAGTTGGGTTGGCTGGGCTGAGTTTGCAGCATTCTTTCTGCTCCTCCCACAGAGTCCTTGGCCCTGCCCCCTGAACAGTGGGTCTTGGAGTTAACAGCCATTGAGGTCCATGGGACAGCTTGGAGCTACTGTTTCAGGCTCTCTGCAGACTCAGGCAGACAGTGCTGCTTTGGTTACACATTTTCGAGCTTTTCTTTGCAGCCATTAGGGCTAGAACCCTTTTTTTTTTAATTAAAGCTGAGAGTTTGCTGCTTTCATGTGACTCCAGGAACTGGGCTGCAGGCATTGGCCTGAGGTGCTTATGCATTAATCCAGCCTCCCCCTATTGTGTGGCAGTGTCAGTATTATTATGCACTAAGTGATGACAATGCCCCGAGCGCTGGTATGCGATTCTGTTGTGTCACAACATGATTTTTTTCTCCTGCAGGGTTAAAAACAAGCACATGGCAGCTCTTGGGGTGGGGTGAACGTGCTCTGGTTGGCCAGCATTCTGGTGGGCCCACTGTCCCATTGTTTTATGTTTCATTCCAGTGTCAGCTAGCTCTGTCGTTTCCAAGACTCTCAAAGGAGGCCCCTGGGTGTGAAGTGAAGGGAAGCAATCAGAGGGTCAGCTGAGGATTGAGAAAAGCAACAGGAAAGGGTCAGTGTTCTAGCTCTGTCACCTGAGCTGCAAAGCGGCTGGGTTGCATTTGTTCTGCTCAGCAGCAATTCACACATCTGGCAACCACAGCTCCTTCCACCGCCCACGCTCTTCCTCCCCCTCCCTCACCCCCTCCTATGGCTTACAGCCGGGGAAGGGGGCTCAGGGTAGGGGGATTTTTCATTAGGCTGCCAGCATCACTTCCAATGCCAAAAGGACAAAACCAATTCTCGGAGAACTTCGCCCTGGTCCCCATTCAGTGGGGGTGCATTGATTTTGCATGGTCCCGTCTCCTAGGGTGGAGGACAGTGCTGGTGAAAGGTACCAGCCGATTAATCCGTATACCAGGTTTAGTGCCGCAGGGGCTGCAGCAGTGTAGACACACACACACACCCCTAAGGAATCCCGATCCTGACATGGAGAGACCACATATAAAGGGTGAGCAACCCCCAGAGTTCATTCTGTCCGTGGCCTGTTTCCAAGCAAAGCATTCAAGCTGAGCCAAACCTTTGAACTTCTTTGACACTCCCCTCACTAGTCAGGTGTGTGTGTGCGTGCGTGTGCGCAAGCACAATAGGGGATCCCAGAGGACTTCTCCATGCCCCGCCCTCAGTGGCATGCTGCATCACGCCAGCTGCATCACTCTGGTTGTGATCACCTCCACAGACAGGTTGGTGGGGGTGACACAGGCTCCAGAATTGCTCAGTCTGCTAACGAGCTATGAGTAGAGGGAGAACGAGACATTAACGGCTTCAGTGCTCTGTCACTTACCACCTGTCTTGCCTGAGTAGCCAGCACTTCATAGGATGCTGGCATTGCAAAAGACGCCTTCCCCCCACCGCCTCCTAGGAGCTAGCAGAGAATGGGTTAAGCATCATCTCAGCCTCCCCTTGCCCTGAAGGTCAAATCGCATCTCCCTCAGGTCTCCCACATGGTGCTTCCCTGACGTGGGCCTGGTGAGTGGAGCACCTAAGCAGAGGTGAAAGTAAGCCGGTACGCCCCGGTACGGCGTACCGGCAAGAGCCGGTTTGCCGTACCAGGGCGGCCCGGCTTCCCTAGGGGGCAATTTAAAGGGCCTGGGGCTCCCAGCAGGGGCTGGAGCCCCAGGCCCTTTAAATTGCCACCAGAGCCCCACTGCTGGAGCCCTGGGGTAGGGCTGCGGGGCTCTGGGGTCTATTTAATAAGTCCGGGGCTCCCGCTGCTTCTACCGCTCCGGCCCTTTAAATAGCCGCCAGAGCCCCGCCACCGCTACTCCAGGGCTCCAACGGCTATTTACAGGGCTGGGGCGGTAGAAGCAGGGGAGCCACGGGCCCTTTAAATAGCCCCAGAGCCCAGGGCTGCTGCTGCTACCCCGGTGGTGGTGGTGGGGGGGGCGCACTTACCTTACAGGGTGGGCTGGGGCTGGCTCGGACTCCCTCAGCCACGCCCCTTCTGCCCTAGGCCCCGCCCCTTCCGGGGGCCAGAGCTGGCCCCAGCGTACCGGTAAGTCACTGGACTTACTTTCACCCCTGCACCTAAGGCAGTTTTAAGCATAATACCCCTGAAATGTTACCTGCAAGTGGCTCTGTGTCACTCCTCCACTTAAGCAGAGCCTGAAGGCTCCTCGGTGACCACATATGGATAAAAATAATCCCCACCCTTTCTGCCTTCTCCTCCTGCGGGAAGCCACACTGTGCTCGCCACAGAGCTGACACATACGCAAAGGCCCCGCAAAGAGATTCACTCAGGGCTAACCACCCGTGGTCATTGTGCCTGCAACGTGTCGTGTGCAGCTGCAAGCGATAGAGTTCCAGGGCCCAGTTCCCTGCCGCAGCTCCGCTGGCTCCCCTGACACCCGTTTACATCGGCAGAGAACTGGAGTCTTTCACAGGGCCGCCCGGGGGGGAGGGAAAATGGGGCAATTTGCCCCGGGCCCCACAGGGGCCCCGCGAGCCCTGGCCGAGAATCCCTTTCCTGGCTAGAGGCGCCTTTTTACTTACCCGGTGGTGGTCTGGGTCTTCGGCAGCATTTCCGCGGCGAGGGGCCCTTCAGTCACTCCGGGTCTTCAGTGGCATTTTGGCGGCGGGTCCTTCAGTGCTGCCGAAGACACGGAGTGACTGAAGGACCCGCCACCACCGCAGACTCGGAGCGCTGCCTGGTTAGTATGTCTGCTTCCCTGCTTTGCCCCAGGCCCCCGAATCCTCTGGGCGGCCCTGGTCTTTCACGGGAAAAGTCTGCCATGACGCAGCTCCTCCAGAGCTACTAAGACAGTAGGAAGAAGAACAGGAGTACTTGTGGCACCTTAGAGACTAACAAATTTATTAGAGCATCCGAAGAAGTGGGCTGTAGTCCACGAAAGCTTATGCTCTAATAAATTTGTTAGTCTCTAAGGTGCCACAAGTACTCCTGTTCTTCTTTTTGCGGATACAGACTAACACGGCTGCTACTCTAAGACAGTAGGTGCCGCCAAGTGGCAGGCACTGAAGACAAATGAGGGGCACTTCATGTCACCATATTTCTTGGCCTGGCATAGCCCTTTGGGCTCTGATTTGCAGGATGTGTCTGGTCTACATGCCACTTGTCTTCAGAGCACTCAGCTCTTTGATCTGTGCGTTGTCCCAGTGCTGCCTTCTTGATTTCTTCCTCCCAGGTCCCTGCAGAGTGGCCTGCAACACTCACCTTCTAATAGTTCCCTACCTCCCAGGGGCGCTGTGAGGTGCTCACATACTGCAGTGATGGGAGCCCTAGGAGAACATAGATAGAACCTGGAAGGACAGCACACACCCTTGCATTAGCAAAACCATAGACTAAGGGTACGTCTTCACTACCCGCCGTATCGGCGGGTAGCAATCGATTTATTCGGGATCGATATATCGTGTCTCGTTAAGACGAGATATATCGATCCCCGAACGCGCTCACCGTCGACTCCGGAACGCCACCAGAGCGAGCGGCGGTAGTGCAGTCGACGGGGGAGCCGCGGCCGTCAATCCCGCGCCGTCTGGACCCCAGGTAATTTGATCCAAGATACTTCGACTTCAGCTACGCTATTCGCGTAGCTGAAGTTGCGTATCTTGGATCTATCCCCCCCCCACCCCCAGTGTAGACCAGCCCTTATATGGCGTGGATAAAAGGCTGCACTGATAAGGAGCCATGAATGCAAAACATTCAGAGCCATGAGTGCAAATCGTCAGCACAGAGCTTTAGGGACGCACGCTCGCCTCTTGCACTGCTGAAAATAAGTAGTTTCTATTCAACCACATTAATGTCATTAAGCATAATAATAGTCATGTTCACGAACCACCTCCCCCTGCTAAGGCGCTGGGGCTCAGGACCAAAGATTCATAATAAAACCTATTCAGAAACCAACCACCTAATCAGCCTTCTCTCTCTAAAGCTGCCCCACAGACAAATAGAGGAGGAGACTTTGCATAGGATAAAAGGGGCAGGAGAAAGGATTGAAGCAGAAAGGGGACTGTGGTAATAATGAAAAACTCTGGAGAAAGAAAAGAAGTGTGATTAAACATCAAACAGGACCTTGTAATAACTCCTCTGGGTTTATTTCCATTGCATTTCCCTGAAGCAGTGTGTACTTTCTTGAAATCATTTTGAATGCACAATAAACCTTTGAATTTATCTTAATTTATTAGGCCTTAGAGCCTTTTGTTACTGTATAACAAATCTGTTGTGTAGATGAATACAAGCTACTCTTACCGTAAACACATGAGGATCTAGCAACCCAGGGCTGTCGTGTGACGGGATCCCTGGGGTACAATGTGGAACTGTGGGACCGTTGTGCCCCCTTAACACTCCAGCCTGGGCTGTCTCTCACAGTGCTTTGCCAGTAACCCAATTCATTTGCAAATTTAACACCATTGATTTGGGCTTGAATAGGGACTGGAAGTGGCTGGCTCACTACAGAAGCAATTTTCCCTCTCTTGGTATTGACGCCTCCTCATCTATTATTGGGAGTGGACCACATCCACCCTGACTGAATTGGCCCTGTCAACACTGGTTCTCCACTTGTAAGGTAACTCCCTTCTCTTCATGTGTCAGTATATTTATGCCTGTATCTGTAATTTTCACTCCATGCAACTGAAGAAGTGGGGTTTTTATCCACGAAAGCTTATGCCCAAATAAATCTGTTAGTCTTTAAGGTGCCACCGGACTTCTCGTTGTTTTTGTGGCTACAGACTAACACGGCTACCCCCTGATACCTATTACAGAGAGCGGAAAAAGAGAGAGACTGTGAGCGTCAGTTAAGAATGAAAGAACTGGAGATAAAGGAGAAAGAGAAAGAGGTTGCTAGAGGGGAGGCAGCACATCAGTGGGCCCTAGAGCTGAAAGCCAAAGAAGCTGAGGAAAGAGAGAGAGCGCGAGAGCGAAAACACCAGCTGGACTTGCTAGAAAAGCAGAACCAGAAATCACCAATCCCAACTAGTCCCATCACTCCAAGAATCCACAATTGGGACCAGTTATATCCTGCATACAAGGAAACAGATGATATCACAGAATATTTTACTACTTTTGAGAGGCTGTGTGGAGTTCATGAAATTCCTGCTGACAAGAAAGTCCCCACCCTGATTGCAAAGTTAACTGGTAACGCTCTAAATATATTCAATGAAATGCCAATTGAGGATGCTTTAGATTACTGTACATTTAAAAATACTGGGTTGCAAAAGTTTCAACTCACCCCTGAACCATATTGGGTAAAATTTAGCACTCTTAAGGGGGGTGCTGGTAGAATAACGCTGAATATGTAAACAGGATGAATGACCTGATAAGAAAATGGGTGAGGGGGAAAGGGATTGAAAACCTTGAGCAAATGCTTGATCTCATTGGTCAATAACATTTCCTAAGTATATGTAAAGATGATGTAAAACAGTGTTCATGGGATAGAAACGTGATCTCTGTGGAGGAGATGACTTCTGTAACTGATGCCTTTGGGTAGACCCAGGCATCTATTGAAAGTAAACAACAGAAAGAGGGGTTTAAACCAGTGGGAAGGGAGGTTCCTGTTTTACCACTGGGAGAAAGGAGGGTGGCTGGGAGGGTGGGTATTCACCTTCCCAAAACCATTCCTCCAATCCCCATCACAAACCTCCTATGAACACAGACATGCCCAAAAGGTGCTATCGCTGGAATTCCACTGATCACCTGAGGAATAAATGCCCTGTGCAGGCAACAAGTAGCCCAGGTTAATGCTGCTGTCCTCAGCACAGAAGCCTCTGAGGTGCCTGAAACGTATCATATTGGTTTTGTGGGATTGGATTCCGCAGAACCAGACATAGAGCATATAAAAGTTGTCAAAATTAATGGCAGGGAATACTTCGGATGGGAAGATACAGGTGCACTGATTTCTGTGGTTAAGCAGAGTTTAATTCAAAAAGGTGACATATTGCCAGGACAAAGGGAGAACTTTTATTAGTAGGTGGATTCAGGATTCTTATACCTTTAGCCAAAATGCACATAGAAACTGATGGGTTAGAAAGTGAATTAAAAGTGGGGCTAGTGGACAGTATCCCCATTGACATGCTTTTGGGGAATGATTTTTCTAGGTAGCTCAGGCTGTTAAGGTGTTTGCCCACAGCAAGAAGGAATACTATGCTGGGACCCCAGAGGGAAAGGGTAAACTCCCAGAAACTGCTAAAGGAATGGGAGAAAGTCTCTTTGATTCCTCTGCAGTATGCTTCCAGGTGTAGTGGGGGATTTGAGACTGGCTCCTGCACCACAGCTAAAGGCAGCATCTCCTCAGGAAGGGAGAGGGGTGGAGTACCTATCACTGTTCCAGATGTTAGCTGCGAGCCCGGCAGATGAACTAGGGATAGATCCCACTCTAGTGAGCATAGAAAGATGTATCCTAGAGGGGGGGGGACAGAGAAGGAAAATGGGGAAAGGATTTCTGCAGGAGATAAGCAACCCTGTAAACAATTGGCTTTGCCTAGCCAGCATCACGGGGAAAGAATAGTGAGAGCACATGAATGTCTCCTCAGTGGTCACTTGGGAGAGAACGCCCAGGACAAAGTGGCTGATTCAGCATCTGTGCACCCACAGCCTGTATCTCAGATTCAGGGAGGGAGCTGTGTAACTGACCTTTCAGAGGGAAGCAGTCATACAGCTGACTCCTTGGGGATAGAGAAGGGAGTGATGAGTGGTGCCCCAATCCAGGTCCCAGTTTTCCAGGACACTAGTCCTGACATGCTTGTGGAAACTCACTGTCTCTCTTTAAGTCAAGATGCAGCTCACACACCTGTAACAGCCAAGATGTTGAGTCCAGGAAGCCTCAAGGCATCGGTTGTCTGTGAGCACAGAAATGACCCAGCTGGCCAAGGGGAGGGGTCTTCCTCCAGGCTGGTAAGGCTGCTGGGAACAGAAACATCTGGTCAAAGAGCGAACACTCGGAACCCAGAGAGCAGGGATCACAACAATCTAGGGAAAGAAGGCGGGGAAGGACTCAGTGCTGGGAGTGGGGAACACAGGGTGATCCTAAGAGCGGAGATGGATTTTTTTGCATATGTACAGTCCTGGGGTAGGGAGACAGCACCACAAAGGGTCAGCCAATATGCAGGATCCCCCTTAACCCTTACCTCACCAGGCCCTGAGGTACTAGAATCCCAGAGATATGAGTAGATTAAGAACCCATGCAGAAGGGGACATAGTAGTGAAAGCAAAGGCAATAAATGATTACTTCTCAGCTACTACCTGTAAACAGATTTAAAGCTTGTCACAGCAGAGAAACCATAATAAACCCGGTCTGCTGTGTGGAAGGGAAACTGAGGCCCACCACCTCATTGCTTTAATGACTGGATGCCAAGGTAACTACGTGCTCGAAAACATTAATATCTACATTGAGTTAACACTAGTTGGGAAAGCAGAAGCGTTAACAGTAAATGCAAAGATACAAAGAGATGCTTTCTAGTAACCCAGAGAAACACACTTGTTAACTTATGAGTTCACTAGACTAGTCAACAGAGTGCTAAAAAGTACATAAAACTATGCAGGAGCATATGTGGTTAACACTACAATGTTTAGCAACACTTGGAAATTATATTGTTAAAATTAAAAAGAACCTTAACACACACTGCCTTCAAGTTTGTCAGTGACTAACCCTCTTGCAATAAAGTAAGGAGGGAGATGTAACATGCTGTACCTCAAAGTAGCACCCCCATATTCACATTGGTATATGGCTGTGATATTTCATACACAGCATGACATGTAAGATACTATAGGAAAGACCACGATCTGCTTAAACTCATTTTTCTGTCAAAACATGGATATCATTAGTATGTATGAAATTATGAGATTTTGCTATATGGTTGTTATTGAAATATGTTGTGAGTTTGGGAGTCACCCACTGCTACTTCTCCAGTGACAACAAAGGAGGTGACCAACACCCAGGCGGGTGTTAAATGACCATTGACCAATGGGGGAATTGTAAACAAGAAATCAACAATTCAATAAGACAGTTGCGCAAACACCACACAATAGGGATTTCTCAACTCTGTGACTCAGGCAACAAGAACACCAGGATAGAAGGATAAATGGACACAAATCAGACATCAGGAATGGTAACATACAAAAGCCAGTAGGAGAACACTTCAATCTCCCTGGACATTCAGTAGCAGATTTAAAAGTAGCCATTCTTCAACAAAAAAAGCTTCAAAAACAGACTTCAAAGAGAAACTGCAGAGCTACAACTTTTAGACTAAGCAAGAGTTGACTCAAACAGCTTTTCTCACCTCACTGGATGTTGCAGGTAGGGCCTGGTCTACACTACAAGTTTAGGTCGAATTTAGCAGCGTTAAATCGAATTAAGCCTGGACACGTCCACACGACGAAGCCCTTTTTTTCGACTTAAAGGGCCCTTTAAACGGGTTTCTTTACTCCACCTCCGACGAGGGGATTAGCGCTAAAATCGGCCTTTGCGGGTCGGATTTGGGGTAGTGTGAATGGAATTCAACGTTATTGGCCTCTGGGAGCTATCCCACAGTGCTTCATTGTGACCGCTCTGGACAGCACTCTCAACTCAGATGCACTGACCAGGTAGACAGGAAAAGGCCCATGAACTTTTGAATTTCATTTCCTGTTTGCCCAGCGTGGAGAGCACAGGTGACCATGCAGAGCTCATCAGCACAGGTAACCATGATGGAGTCCCAGGAACGCAAAAGAGCTCCAGCATGGACAGAACGGGAGGTACGGGATCTGCTCGCCATATGGGGAGATGAATCAGTGCTAGCTGAACTCCGTAGCAGTAAACAAAATGGCAAAATATTAGAAAAAGTCTCAAAGGCTATGAAGGACAGAGGCCATAACAGGGATGCACAGCAGTGCCGTGTAAAAATTAAGGAGCTAAGGCAAGCCTACCACAAAGCCAGAGAGGCAAACGGAAGGTCCGGGGCAGAGCCGCAAACATGCCGCTTCTACGCGGAGCTGCATGTCATGCTAGGGGGTGCAGCCACCACTACCCCAACCGTGTGCTTTGACTCCATCAATGGAGAATCACGCAACAGGGAAGTGGGTTCGGGGTACGAGGAAGATGATGATGAAGACAATGAAGATAACTCACAGCAAGGAAGCGGAGAAACCGGTTTCCCCAACAGCCAGGATATGTTTATCACCCTGGACCTGGAACCAGTAACCCCCGAACTCACCCAAGGCGTGCTCCCAGACCCTGAGGGCACACAAAAGGGACCTCTGGTGAGTGTACCTTTGTAAATATTACACATGGTTTAAAAGCAAGCATGTTTAATGATTAATGATTAATTTGCCCTGGCAATTGCGGCCAGTACAGCTACTGGAAAAGTCTGTTAACGTGTATGGGGATGGAGGGGAAATCCTCCAGGGACATCTCCAGAAAGCTCTCCTTCATGTACTCCCAAAGCCCTTGCAAAAGGTTTGTGGAGAGGGCTGCCTTATCCCGTCCACCATGGTAGGACACTTTACCACGCCGGGCCAGTAGCACGTAGTCTGGAATCATTGCATAACAAAGCATGGCAGTGTATGGTCCCGGTGTTTGCTGGCATGCAGACAACATCCATTCCTTATCTCCCTTTGTTATCCTCAGGAGAGTGATATCATGCACGGTCACCTGGTTGAAATGGGGTGATTTTATTAAGGGGACATTCAGAGGTGCCCGTTCCTGCTCAGCTGAACAGAAATGTTCCCCGCTGTTAGCCACGCGGTAGGGGGGAGGGGTGAAGTGATCATCCCAGAGAATTGGGGTGGGGGGTAGTTGGGTTTGTGCTGCATGTTAACCTGGAAACCGCAGCCCCTCCTTTTACATTGCAAACCCATTTTAAATGGCCAACCCAACGGATGCTTGGTATGGGAAATGAGGGTGCTACTGTTTGAAACCATTCCCACATGTTAAGAAGGTTAAAAAAGCCAAAAGACTGTGGCTTATCATGGCTGCCTGCAAGCTGAAATCTGTTGCCTGGCACTGCGTGAGTGATCTCTCACACCAAACCGGCAGGCCCTCAATATAAGAGGAAAAATGCGACCTTGTAACGAAAGTACATGTGCTGTGTAATGTGAACAGCAAAATTTAACATGAAAGAGTGTACCCATTGTTCTCTAAAATGTGTCTTTTTTAATCACCTCTCCCTTCTCCTCCACCAGCTGCAAATGTTTCTCCTTCACAGAGGCTAGTGAAGATTAGAAGGAGAAAACGGCGGACTTGGGATGATATGTTCTCGGAGCTCCAGATATCCTCCCACGCTGACAGAGCACAGCAGAATGCGTGGAGGCAGTCAATGTCAGAGTGCAAAAAAGCACAATATGAATGAGAGGAGAGGTGGCGGGCTGAATCGTGGGCTGAAGAGAGCAAGTGGCGGGCTGAAGAGGATAGGTGGCGTCAGCTTGCTGACAGAAGGCAAGAGTCGATGCTCCGGCTGCTGGAGCATCAAACTGATATGCTCCAGCGTATGGTTGAGCTGCAGGAAAGGCAGCAGGAGCAGAGACCGCCACTACAGCCCCTGTGTAACCAACAGCCCTCCTCCCCAAGTTCCACAGCCTCCTCACCCAGACGCCCAAGAACGCAGTGGGGGGGCCTCCGGCCACCCAGTCACTCCACCCCAGATGATTGCCCGGGCATCAGAAGGCTGGCCTTCAATAAGTGTTAAAGTTTTAAAGTTTTAAACTGCAGTGTGTCCTTTTCCTTCCCTCCTCTCCCAGCCCTCCCGGGCTACCTTGGCAGTTATCCCCCTAGTTGTGTGATGAATTAATAAAGAATGCATGAATGTGAAGTAACAATGACTTTATTGCCTCTGCAAGCGGTGCTTGAAGGGGGGAGGGGAGGGTGGTTAGTTTACAGGGAAGTAGAGTGAACCGGAGGGGGGGGGGGCGCGGAGGGTTCATCAAGGAGAAACAAACAGAAGTTTCACACCGTAGCCTGACCAGTCACAAAACTCGTTTTCAAAGCTTCTCTGATGCACACTGCGCCCTGCTGTACTCTTCTAACCGCCCTGGTGTCTGGCTGCACGTAATCAGCGGCCAGGCGATTTGCCTCAACCTCCCACCCCGCCATAAATGTCTCCCCCTTACTCTCACAGATATTGTGGAGCGCACAGCAAGCAGCAATAACAATTGGAATATTGGTTTAACTGAGGTCTATCCGAGTCAGTAAACTGCGCCAGTGAGCTTTTAAACGTCCAAATGCACATTCCACCACCATTCGGCACTTGCTCAGCCTATAGTTGAACAGGTCCTGACTACTGTCTAGGCTGCCTGTGTACGGCTTCATGAGCCATGGCATTAAGGGGTAGGCTGGGTCCCCAAGGATAACTATAGGCATTTCAACATCCCCAACGGTTATTTTCTGGTCTGGGAAGAAAGTCCCTTCCTCCAGCTTTTGAAACAGACCAGACTTCCTGAAGATGCGAGCGTCATGTACCTTTCCCGGCTATCCCACGTTGATGTTGGTGAAACGTCCCTTGTGATCCACCAGGGCTTGCAGCAGCATTGAAAAGTACCCCTTGCGGTTTATGTACTCGGTGGCTTGGTGCTCCGGTGCCAAGATAGGGATATGGGTTCTGTCTATTGCCCCACCACAGTTTGGGAATCCCATTGCAGCAAAGCCATCCACTATGACTTGTAAGTTTCCCAGAGTCACTACCCTTAATATCAGCAGGTCTTTGATTGCATTGGCTACTTGGATCACAGCAGCCCCCACAGTAGATTTGCCCACTCCAAATTGATTCCCAACTGACCGGTAGCTGTCTAGCGTTGCAAGCTTCCACAGGGCTATCGCCACTCGCTTCTCAACTGTGAGGGCTGCTCTCATCCTGGTATTCTGGCGCTTCAGGGCAGGGGAAAGCAAGTCACAAAGATCCATGAAAGTGCCCTTACCCATGCGAAAGTTTCGCAGCCACTGGGAATCGTCCCACACCTGCAACACGATGCAGTCCCACTAGTCTGTGCTTGTTTCCTGGGCCCCGAATCGGCATTCCACGCCATGAACCTGCCCCAGTAACACCATGATTTGCACATTGCTGGGGCCTGTACTTAGTGAGAGCTCTATGTCCATGTCAATTTCCTCATCACTTTCGTTGCCGCGCTGCAATCGCCTCCTCGCCTGGTTTTGCTTTGGCATGTTCTGGCTCTGCATATACTCCAGGACAATGCGCGTGGTGTTCATAGTGCTCATAATTGCCGCAGTGATCTGTGTGGGCTCCATGATCCCAGTGCTATGGCATCTGGGCTGAAAAAAGGCGTGAAACTATTGTCTGACAGAGGGAGAGAGGGAGGGGCGAGTGACGACATGGCTTACAGGGAATTAAAATAAAATCAACAAAGGTGGCTGTGCATCAGGGAGAAACACAAACAACTGTCACACAGAATGGCCCCCCCAAAGATTGAACTCAAAACCCTGGGTTTAGCAGGCCGTTGATTTCACGGAGGGAGGGGGAAGCAAATCAATACAGAACAAATCTAGTCCATCTATTTTTTACATCTTAAGCTGGCAGCAGACAGTGCAGCATGACTGATAGCCATCAGCATCTTCTGGGTGCTTGGCAGAAAATGCTGTATTACGATTGCTAGCCATCATCATCAAGACGGTGCAATAGGACTGCCAGCAGGACTGAGTCTCCAGGAGACAAAACATGTCTGCCCAGGTGCCTCTGACCAAACTCACTGAGGAGTACGACGACGATGGATACCAGTCGTAATACAGCATCTGCTGCCAAAAGGCAAGGAGCTGCTGCTGTATAGCAATGCAGTCCCACGTCTGCCAGCACCCAGATAGCCGATGACGGCTACCAGTCATACTGCACCGTCTACTGCCAAAAGGCAATTAGTTGCTGCTGTGTAGCAATGCAGTACCACATCTGCCGGCACCCAGATGACATATGGTGACGGTGAGCTGAGCTGAGCTGAGTGGGCTCCATGCTTGCCGTAGTATGTTGTCTGCACAGGTAACCCAGGTAAAAAGGCGTGAATCAATTGTCTGCCGTTGCTCTGAGGGAGGGGGAGGGGCTTGACGACATGTACCCAGAACCCCCCGCGACACTGTTTTTGCATCATCAGGCATTGGGATCTCAACCCAGAATTCCAATGGGCGGCGGAGACTGCAGGAACTGTGGGATAGCTACCCACAGTGCAACGCTCTGGAAGTCGACGCTAGCCTCGGTACTGTGGACGCGGTCCGCTGACTTAATGCACTTAGAGCATTTTATGTGGGGACACACACAATCGACTGTATAAAACCGATTTCTATAAAACCGGCTTCTAGAAATTCGACCTAATTTCCTAGTGTAGACATGCCCTAGGTTACAGTTCTTAACGCACAGCCGGAATTTCCTTCTCAGTCTGGGACCAGTATCCTCAGTTCAAGTCTTTGTCTTCCCAGTGTTCTTGTTGCCTTCAGCATAGGAGGGGGAGGAAAAAGGTGGTCTCATGATGCCGCTGTCCCTTATTTTATACTCTTAGTCCATGTCCCTGGAAAGGTACTGGCCTGGGAATGTCCTGCTGAGCCTTGCTGAGTCACAGCGTTGAGAAATCCCTATTGTGTGGTGTTTGCGCAACTTGTCTCTTATTGAATTGTTGATTTCTTGTTTACAATTCCCCCATTGGTCAATGGTCATTTAACGCCCGCCAGGTGTTGGTCACCTCCTTTGTTGTCACTGGAGAAGTAGCAGTGGGTGACTCCCAAACTCACAACATATTTCAATAATAACCATATAGCAAAATCTCATAACGTCATACATACTAATGATATCCATGTTTTGACAGAAAAATGAGTTTCAGCAGATTGTGGCCTTTCCTATGGTATCTTACATGTCATGCTGTGTATGAAATATCACAGCCATATACCAATGTGAATATGGGGGTTACAGGGTGCAACTTTGAGGTACAGCAAGTCACACCTGATACTTCTAAACTCACCCAGGCAACAAGGTCATCCTAATCTCCCTTCAGGGTAATAAAGGTAACTAACTGACTTCACGCCAACCCAGCTGGCTGAATGCTCACTGATTAGGTGGCTGCGGTGCCAGTCAGCGGCATGGAGCTGCTGTGGCCGTCTCATGAAGAGCTGATCCTTGCACAGGACCCATTTTTTTGATACTGCTGCTGCTGCAAGGTGGGACCCTTTAGTGAAGGTATAGGTGGGAAGTTCCAGGCGGCACTCTAGTCATGCCGTCTCCCACCGCAGGGAATCCTCAGGGGCTTGGTTAGAACAGTTTGTAAATCAATAATAATAATAATGCTCAAGCTGCAGCAACACAAGGGGGCTGAGCGTGACGCAGGATCTGGTCCTTCATCTGCAGGTCTCAGTCCTTCACAGAGGTGGGTATGGGTCATTATTGCCGTTTTCCATTAGGGTAATTGAGGCCAAGGTCAAGAGGTTAATGCTGCATAAACCTGATGGTCATCTCATAGGTACGTACACCGCTTTAGCAACAGCTTTTCAGGAAAGTTCTTCAGGCACCACACCTGGCCATAGGTTTCTTGGGCAAGGTCACAGAGGGAGGCAGTGCCACGACCAGGACTAGAATCTGGTTTCATGTCTTATTACTGGACCAAGCAGCCCCTGCGGCATTGCAGAGGTGTAGCGGAGGGCAGAATTGGCCTGCGGAAACTTTCTTACTGGGACTGATGCACGAGAAGGAAAGACATCAACTTGACTCTCAGAGCCACAGCTGAGTTTGCAAGACTGGCCATTAGGAAACAAACCAAAGCATCTTTTTACAGTAAAGAGAGCACATTTGCTATAGGCCTCCCTGAGATGACAAGCAGAGCTTCTCCTACCCCCATTTTAACAGAGACACTTTTCAGAGTAGAACCACAATTTAAGGGAAAATATGCTTGACAGAAGGGTGTAGTTTTAAGAAATGTAAATGTCTGAAAGGCAGGAAATTCAAAGTAAAGGTTACACTTAAAAAAACCCCACTCTTTGGAAGGTACCAAAACTAACCTGAGGGGTGTTGAGAGACCTCACTAATGCTTTTGGGTGGGAGGAAGGCCCTGGAGTCCCTAGCTCCACATTTCCAGCTTCTCCTCCAGGATACACGGTGATGGTCATGCACCAATGGTATGCCTGCCATACGAACCTCACTGTAGAGGATATTGTTAATAAACCATACTCAAAGTCTCCAAAAATAGCCCAGGGCTCCAGTCCTCTGCAAGGGCAACAGAAGAAAACAAATGTAGAGTTTCTAGGTCAAACCATTTTTTATGATATGATAAGCCGACAACCACCCAGAAGAGAATAATTCCACACAAATGATTTGCACGCGATTTTCTGCACTCTCACACCAAGCAAATGACTTCTCTGAATTGCCTCAGTCATTCCAAAGAAATTCTACACTGACATGTGATCGTGCACGTGTAAATTTCCGGGGGGTTGGTTTGTTTCAGTCACGTTGGAGAAGGGGGGGATCAAGATCAGGCTTTTAATGGACAGCTATGCTTCACCCTTAAGTAGGGAAAGGCTAATGCGTCCCCATTGATACATCCAATCTGAACGTCAACTTTTTGCATGTCTAGGTTCAAATATGAAGCCTTGATGTTGCATTAACAAAGGCTTTTGTATTTAATTCCCGTGTCTGATTCTCTGTTTTAAAGACAGAAAAGAAACCAAAAGGAGAACATCTTCACTGGGGCTCTATGAGGATGGGAGTGTTGCTCAGCTTCACAAAAAAACATCCCATAGCTTCACTAGCACAATTTCATAGGAAATGATGTAACTAGCAACCAAAGGTAATGGGCCTGATCCTCAGCTGGTGTGAATCAAGTGCAGCTACTTGCAGGCAATGGAACTATTCTATTCTTGTACTATGCATGCACCCGAGGGAGTTTCTATGTATTTTTTTCAGACATCCCAGCAGGTGCTTCTCACGGAGGGCTAACTGCACGTGAAGTTGGATGTCTTACCCTGCTGCTATTTTGACCTCATCTGTGCTCAGCCAACATCGTAGGCATTGTTTGGAAAGAGGAAAAAGGTTTTTTTCTGCCAACTCGCTTAAATTGCCGTGAGCTCCAACTTTCCAAAGCTATTGATATTTGGGCTGAGAGCAGGTGCAGCCCGAAAGAGAACTGGGGGAGGGGAGGACTATAATAAATGCTGCATTGCAAGTTTAGCGATAGGTTTTGCTACTGCAAAAGCGGTGGTGCTGTCCAAACACACAGGACCTGGCTCCATTACCTTTATTCCCATTGAGTAGTACCTTAGTCTGCAGGCAGTCCCCTTGAAACCCATGGAACTCATCACAGAGTAGGCTGCTGCATGGGGCTTGTCCGCAGTACAGATTTTTGCACCGATGTAAATGACACTGTTATAAAATCGCTAATGTAGGCAGGATAAGTTGTGTCGAGGGAACAGTGCTTTACTCCAGGGCTAGGGTTGCCATTTTTGGT
This sequence comes from Chrysemys picta bellii, assembly GCF_011386835.1. Classification (NCBI taxonomy): domain Eukaryota; kingdom Metazoa; phylum Chordata; order Testudines; family Emydidae; genus Chrysemys; species Chrysemys picta. The sequence continues at coordinate 95,510,749 of NC_088791.1, forward strand.
TGGATGTATTCCTGGAAGTTTCATCACATGACGTGATCTTTAATGAAAGATTAATCTGTAATTGCTGGAGACTCCCGGGCAATCCTGAAGGGCTGGTAACCCTCACCAGGGCAGCACTAGTATGCTGGCCATTTCACTACGACTGGTGCAAACAGAAGCCCTCCAAGTGGGGAAAGAGTTTCGGCATCCGGACCATAAACATTTAAAGCATTTGATTATGATGAAGGGATCTCCACCCTAGCTTTGTCCTTCCTCAATTTCCAGGGCACTTCAGCCCCTAGAGTAGGCTAGTCTAATTTACATTGGCTGGTTACAGTCCCCAAGTGGCCATTACACCAACTAGGGATTGCTGGAGCATGGTAGCACTTAGCCCACACACCTCCTCCTTGGCTACACCCTCTCCACTAGGGTGTAGCTGGCTGGATTCATTGTCTGCCTATGCCATGCAGAGAGTTGCCTGTCTCAGGATTACTGAGTTTATGCCCTGTTATGGCTCCTTTGTGCTGTCAGATTATATGGAGCAGGGTGCTGCGGCCCATGACATTCACAGCTAGGGTGACCAGACAGCAAATGTAAAAAATTGGGACGGGGATGGGGAGTAATAGGAGCCTATATAAAAAAAAGACCCAAAAATCTGGACTGTCCCTATACAATTGGGACATCTGGTCACCCTATTCACAGCAGTTGTCTCTATTGGAGACTGGTGTGTTGTGTTCTCCACTGCAGCATTTTGAGCATGAGCTTGATGCTGCCTTGGTGTCTGGACTGTAATGCTGTGTGTGAAATGGTGCCCTTGAGCCCCTGTGACAGGGTGTTCCATGCCCCGCTAGGATGGCGCCTCCTTCTGGTCACTCTGGGGAGTAGCTCGCGAGGTCGATGCCCCTTCCCACGGTTGCATGCCATCCTCTGCCTTTCTCTTTGGGTTTGCGGCCCCTCTTTCGCTCCACAAGCTGCTGCTACTTCTTCATAACTTAGCCCTCCGGCCAAGTCACTATATGTGTTTCTCCCTAGCCGTCTCAGACAGTCTTCCCTCTCACTGCCTCAAGGTACCACTCCCTCAGTGTCTGGTTGGGGAAACCGGGCCCATCCTCTACTCTGGGTTCCAGCTCAGGGAGCCTCTAGCCAGCAGCTAAGATTTGTTCCCTCTTAGACCTTACTGCCTTTCCCTGAGCCCTTTCCTAACCTTCTGGCTCTCCCTTCCTTCACTGGGTCTGCCAGTTTCACCACTCCCTGCTCCTAGGGAGCAACTACATGTTACACAGCTTTGCAGCCTCCAAACACTCCTCCCTTCTCCTGAAGAGTGACTGCAGCCTTTCCCAACAGCCCCTTCTGTTGCTAGCTACCTGGCTTTATACAGGTCCCTCCTGTTCCTGCTGGGCTTAATTTACCCTCTCAGGATTCATGTGGGGAGTTACACCCCACCCAGCCCTCAACTGCAATCTCTGTAAAAATAACCCTTCCTGCTCCCTCAAACCACTGTCTTACTCCTGGATTCTGTATTTGAGGTCTAATCTCTCTCACGCCCACCTTCTGTGCTGGTCCGTCCGTGACAAAGAGCTAACCCTCTCCCCATCCCTGAACACACTTGTCCAGGTTGGCCGTCGCAGCGGGACAATCCCCCTACATTCTGCTCCCTGAAATTGCCCATCCTGGAGCTCTCTGTGACTTAGGGTTCATCTCCCAGACCCCTCTGCTCAGCAAAACCTTCTGCTGGACCTGTGCTAACACCTCAGAGGTGCTGAGGCCTGGACGCAGGGAGTGTTCAGCTCAGTGATCACTGCGGGCGTGCTGAAACTCTGCTCCAACACCACGGGCCATGTTTGTGCAGCCCTAACCAGACAGGAAATGTGATCTGCTGTACTTCAGAGAATGCTATTTGTGTGTATGGGGGACGGGGGGGAGGAGTGGGCGTCAGGGGATGTACGTGCACCGGTGCTTGTTGTGAAGTGTGGGGCGTTTGAGAATCGGGGGCGTTTGTGTCTATCTGGGTATGTAGTGAGGGGGTGGAGGCAGTATCTGGGTGTTGTGAAAATGTGCCTGAGCGCATCTTAGGGAGTCATCTCTGTGAGGGCTGCAGTGTGAAAGGAGCATTCTGCTCTGGTCACTACAGAGGAGAAGGTGCCAGGGCTCCTGGGGTTCTATTCCTGGCACTACTACTTACCTGTTGAGTGAGGAAGTCGCTTCATAACCTCTCCGGGCCATTTGTAAAATGGGCCTTATCCCTGCCTCACAGTTGTGTTGTGGGGATTAATTAACTGAGACCCTCAGGTGCAGTCAATGTAGACGCACAGAGCCAGCGATCGTTATTTCTGTGGGGCAAGAGGTCTGTTTGTTTGTGTGAGTGGCGTGTGGGCAGACGAGTTCTGTATGCGAGAAGGGTGTGTTTGCATGTGGTGTAACTGTGTGTGTGTGGGGGGGGGGATGGTTGTGTCTCAGGCCCTCTAGACACACAAAGTTGCACTGGCTGAACTACAGGCATGATTTCAAACTGATTTAGTGAAGCTGGTGCAACGTGCATGTGTGTGGTTGCTTTTAAATCAATTTACACCTGGCTTATATCGGGTTCGGTACTGGGTATGTGCGGGGGCAAGCTAACCCAGTGTAACTAGTCTTAAACCGATATCAGCATGTCCACGTGTCACTGTGGGCGTGTTTGTGTGCAGGGGGCACACACCCAGAGATATATCTTTGTGCTGCACTGTGCACAGACCAGTCTCCAATTCAGCCTAGTGCTGCAGCCTCATACCTGATTCCTTCCCGCCCCCTCTCATCACCTTTACCGTCAGGAAGTGGACGTGGTTTGGGGCTTTTTATTCTTGGCCTCACTAGCCATTTCGGGACTCCGGCGCTTAGTCTCACTTTGACAGGGCAAGTTAGATGCAGCTTCCTGTGCTCAAGGTGAAGAAACGACAGATCGCTGGCAAGCCCTTTGTGCTTGCAGAACTGCCCGGCTCTAGCCCCTGTCTATTCCCACTAGCAGCGCCATGTGCTGAACTGGAAGCCACCCTTGTCTCACCCCACCTCTCGCCATTTGAAGGCCGGCGCCTGAGTTCCACTGGACGGACTGGTCCAGTCCCTGAGGGCCATCTCTGGCACGACTGCACAGCTAAGGAGGCCATCGCATAGGAAGGTAATGGGGCAATGCTAAGCAGCTCCCACACGGGGGTGGCTGAACTGAGAAGCTTCTTGGAAGGAGTTTCAATCTGACACATTTTTCTAGCTGTTGGCAAGGTCTAATCGTTTATTTATCTCCGTCTCTCTTTCTCTGTTTCCACATCCCTCCTTCTCTCATCGTGCCCCACATCTCCCAAGAACAGGACGGTTGTTGTTTGTTTGCTCTCTTTCTCTGAACTGAAATCTTTTATCAGAACTGGAATCTGACCGTGCCCCATGGCAGCCCTCTGGCAAGCCATCGCAGGTCCTGCCCCCTCCCACAAGGTCCAGGGTTTGCTCAAGACCCCGTCTCGTTTTGTACAACAAACCCAGGGCTTCTCTTTCGAGCACAGAGAGGGCTATTTCCCCACCACCAGCCTGGGCAAAACGAGGTGCCATTGGAGGAGCTACATGAGTGTGGGTGAAGCCTGGGACTGTAGTGATATGGAGAGTGAATTCTCCTTCCAAGGCAGGGCTGGGTGGGGCCCATCCTTGGAGCCATGTGTGGGGTGTAGCTCAGGACTGTCCAAACATGGAGACTGGGGTGTATGAGTATGCTGAAACCTAGATCTACCGAACATGAAATCCTTTCTATGATCCTAATTTTTCCTGTCCCAGTCAGGTTCTTCAGACTCTGTCCACTAATCCCTAGCCCCTCCACTAACACCCCCCAACACCCACAAGGCCCGTGACCCCACAGCTAATTAACTACAAGCACTCTCTGAAGTCGCTAGCACTTAGGGTTGAAAAGAAACCCCTTCATAATGTAAACTGGGTGTGACTCCAGCAGTCCTGTCTGCCTGAGTCAGCAGCCTCCCTGAAACAACAGCTCTGAGTGGTGTGCTCTCATATTCATTTCAAGAAGGCATTGACTTTGTTTTCAATTTAAATGCTAGCATTGCAAAGTGTTTCACTGCTGAGCAAAGCACACAAGGAAGGAGACAGGTCAGATTATGGAGATGGTTGCAATCTGTTGAGTGGGATTTCATCTGGGCATCAGGCGTGGGCAGCTTGTGGTGTATGTAGAGCTTCAGTTGGGGGCAGACCTTGGAAGTGCCTCAGACCCCTGGTAATAGCACCAAGGGAGAAGATTACTGCAGGGACCACCTCCACAGAGAAGCGTGGAACTTTGTCATCCTCACCTGTGCTGGTGGGGGGGTGTCTTCTTCTCTCTTCCAGTGTGGGCCCCTCCTGTGTACGGCAGGGATGAAGCCTTCTCCTCCCCTTCTGCTTTGCTTCTGGCTGTCCATCCTTCTAGATGTTTCACTGGCATCAAGAATCACTCAGGGTAAGAAAGCATCCCCCTATGTCCCAGCAGGAGAATTAGGGAGGTGTGCAGGTGGGGACACTATTTATCCTTATGTGATATGGGAAGAGCATTGCAATTTGAAGGTTTGTCCATGTCTTGCAACAGGGCAGGAAGCACTAAAGCAAAGCAGCGCAAGAGTGACACAATATACAAGTTCCTATTGGGAGTTCTTCATTTTGGGGCATTGAAGAAGTGAGAAGGACCATAGATTTCTTCCATTCTTGTTTGGAGATGTTCCTTGGATGTTTCTTCCGGGCACTAGCCAGGCTATGAATTGAGCACTGCATGGAACTGGATGAAATGATCATTAATGCTTAATGGCTTTGTCATGACAGGATTGATGTAATGGCATCTTTTCTCCATCCACAGGACCCTCAAATCTAACTTGTGTTTATGACTCGCGGGCGACTCTCTTTTGCACCTGGGCTCCAGACAGGAATCGCACAGAAGCACCGTGCCGACTTGACGTTTTTCATGACACTGATGAGAGGTACGTGGCTGAAATTATTTAGCAAAGCCAGTGAATGTCAGGCTCTAATTGTCATCATGGCTACCTTTGATTCTGCACAAAAAGAACGGTTTCCTTGGATGTAATAAATGTAGGGCCAGATCCTCAGCTGGAGTAGCGTGATTGATTGCAATGGAGCTGCACGGATTGACATATGCTGAGGAGCTGGCTCTGGGGCCTCTTCCCTTCTCCCACCCCTAGGCTAAGTAAGACCTAGGCCAGCTACTCAAGTGTCACCCCCCTTTTCAGTGGAAATCCAGCTTGAGTTCTTCTTCTCCTTTCTGTTTCTGTAATTGATTCATTTTCCAAAGAGCTCAACTCTTTGTGGGATGTCCTATTCCCAGGCCATAGAGCAGGGGTAGGCAACCTATGGCACGCGTGCCAAAGGCGGCACGCGAGCTGATTTTCAATGGCACTCACACTGCCTGGGTCCTGGCCACCGGTCCGGGGGGCTCTGCATTTTAATTTCATTTTAAATGAAGCTTCTTAAACATTTTAAAAACCTTGTTTACTTTACATACAACAATAGTTTAGTTATATATTATAGACTTATAGAAAGAGACCTTCCAAAAACATTAAAATGTAATATTGGCATGCGAAACCTCAAATTAGAGTGAATAAATGAAGACTCGGCACACCACTTCTGAAAGGTTGCCGACTCCTGCCATAGAGTGAGGGACACTAATAACTGGACTGGGGTCTTGCCGGTCTGCCGAGAGAGGGGTATAGTTTTAATGGGCCACTAGACTCTTCTAGTGAAGGGATGGGCTCCCTCATAGATGTTCTACCTTAGGCAGCAACATGTGGCATTCCTGGGTAAAATAGTCTCCCCCCACAATAATATCCACTAACCCTTTCACCCTTCTCACTTCACCATGCTTACCCTTCCCTATCACCTCCATTACCTGTTTTGCACTGCCCTTGGTGGCTGGCAAGGGCTCGGTGGTCTATAGCTATGGGATTGTTGGTCAGGTGAGGAGTCAGCCCCCCTTTGGTGGTTAGGTGGGTGCTCATTTGAGGAATAGGTCTGCTTTGGTTCTTGTGGTTGGTGGGTCTCCACTGACTGCTGGTGGCTTCCCTGAGACAGGGTGGGTGTGTCCACCGTAGTAGTGGGTTCACCATGGCTGATGTGTGGGGTGGAAAGCAGAGCAGGTTTCCCTTGCATGGGGACGGTGGGTCAGAGCAAATGGGCTCCAGGCACCTGCCCAGTACTAGGTCTTTGAACTCTGAGCTGGGTGTGGGACTGGGCAGGCCAGCACCGGTGGGGAGAGAGGCAGGTGGCAGTGGTTAGAGGACTCCCACTGAGTAGAGCAGCAGTTTGACTCCATCTCCTCCCCTCCTCTTGCAGTAGTACCTTGCGGGGTGTGTAGGAGGGACAATGTGGTTCACCTTCTCGATGCTCCCAGCAGCACTGGGGAGGGATGCAGGAGGCAGTTCCTCTGGCAGCAGCTGCCACAGCGGTGCTGGGAATAAAACAGAGTGGGTGGGTGGCTGGCAGGGTTTTGCCTGTGAGAGCACCAGGACTCTGCAACTTGCCCCCCTGCCTGGTCCATAATATTTGGAATCTGATGACTTTCTGGGCACACTGTCAAAGACATCTGTTTGAGATGGGTTTTGGAGAGGGGCTGAGGGTGTGCTCCCCACATCAGTGAAGGGTCTCTGTAGGTGGCTGGCTGAGCTCCCGTTACCATTAGTTTAATGCTGCTGGGATTTCGTTGTATTGTAGTAGCAAGGACGTCTGGGTGCCTAATGCCTTGGATGAGTGTCTGTGATGATTTCAAATCTAAATAAATAATTACATGCATACAAGCCCCTCCAGCTCAGCAGTATTCTGGTCTTCTCTCTGACAGGAATCTAACAAGGAGTTGTGAATTTCCTAGTATGGCACCCAGGAGATGTGAACTAGCCTTCGATAAAGACATTGATGTAGGTAACCCAACTGAAATGTGCTGGCTAATAAAAGGGGCTGGGGGTGATCGGTATATGGGTTATCACTGTAATAACAGTGTGACACACACAAGTGCTGCTACGAGATAAAACTTTATTTCCTGGTTCCAGACCCCTGACTTGGGGCAGAGTTCCAAGGGGTTAATACTCTGGCCCCTGACAGAGGTCAGTATCCAGTCACCATCCCAGCCAATCTGTTACAAATCCCAGGAGGTGACACTCTAATACTACAGTGTATTTAGCTCCCTTCCTTGCATCACCAGGCACAGCCCATCAAGAACTACGCAGGCCCCAGTGCCTGTTTCCATGGATCAGTCCAGAGCCCTGCAGCCTGAGGTCACCGGACAGTTACAGTGCCCACAGAGTTATGTCAGGCATGCCAACACAACCTCCTCAGGCGCTGACCATGTGTACTCACAGGGTAATGCTCTCTGAGGCTGCGTTGTCGTGGCATAAAGGCAGAGACGCTGTGACGCAACCTGATTATCGCGTCCTGCAAGACGGATGGTACTTAAGGAGCAGCCCCTGCTACTCCTAGCCAGCTTCAATCTGCTTTACGCTCCACCCCTTGTGGAAAAAGAGATAACACTTCTTGAATATTTAACTCAGAAGGAGTGATGGTCGTGCATTAACGTAGCCTGTGACGATAGAGGCCTTAGAAATGTGAACGATACATAGCGGGGGGACTAGTAATGCTAATAGCAAATTTCCCTGCAGTGTCAGGTCTTCACGGTTGTAGACTCACTTCACCTGACTGTGTCCTGCCAAGCTGGGGAAAACGGGACAACTGTGATTCAACAGCAGAAATTCGGACTGTGGGACAACAGTGAGTGTTAATCAGTGTTTGATCCCCCAAGGCTTCAATCTGTGGTTAGATCTGTCCCCTGTGCCACCTTGTCCTCCCCGGGCATCCTATTTACCCCATGCCTGATCTCAGGCTTGCCTCATCTCCCTGCTCCACTGCAACTGTATGCTCACTCGGTCACGCCGTGCCACAGATTCGCCATGCCCCCTCCTGTTGCTTCCAGCATGGCACTGCAGCTTCCCTGAGCATTGGCTCTGACATACTGCTTGGTACCAACTACCCTCTGCCCCCAGCCTGGGTGCATTGATCTAGGGAGAAGAGCTTTGGCTGTTAAGGTGTGTGCTTTGGTGGCAACAGTTGAGCTAGATCCTTTGCTGGTGTACATCTATGCAGTGCTACTGACTGCAGAGGGGCAGTGCCCATTTACCCCAGCTGAGCAACTGGCCCTCTGTACTTAATGGGGAAAAAAATCCTAGCAAGACTACAGATTGCTTGACTCTGATCCTGCTCCGCTAACGTCATTGGGAATTTTGCCATTGATTTCAATGGGGGCAGAAGCAGAGCGCCCTGGGGAACAGGAAAAGAGGCAATATTCACAAAATGAATTGTTCGGGACAAATGATTGGGGCGGTTTCACAGATGCGCACACCCAGTGGAACGGCCCAGAGCACATCCCCGGAGAGGGGTGTCTGCCAGTGAAGCCACATAACAGAGAGAGAGCACAAACCGCTATTGTAGCCTTTGCTTCTGTTTCCCAGGGTGTGTATCCCAGCGCCTCTCTCACTCTTCTCTTCCCAGTACAGCTGAGGCCACCTGACAACCTCCAAGTGGTAAACACCAGTGACTCCAGCTGCAACTTAACTTGGAGAATTCCTATTTCCTCTCACTACTTAAAAAATAAACGGGAGTTTGAAGTGTGGTGCAGAGATCGCTCAAAGCCCCAGGAGGTGAGTGCAGGATCCCAGACTAGCTTCTCCTGCTGATGGGCCTCAGGCCTGTAACTAGTGGAGGAGGCAGAACCGCCTTATTGCAAAGAGCCTGCTATTCCCGCTTGTGCTCGAGACCCTTCCCCAGATGGCTGCAATGCCATCGCCTCAGAGGAGAGGCCAAAGGGGGCAGTGACTCCTACTTCAGTTTTATCTGCATCATCCACTGCCAGCATATGGTGATGGCAGGGAAGCAAAGGGAAGTTCTAGTCTGCCCAGTGCTGGGATGAGAGGCATCAGAATGATGTCCTCCCAGTATGGGACAGAGAAGACTGTGGAGATGAAAAAGGTAGAACGGGCCTCCTCCCACTGTGGAGCAGAGGGGCTATGATGTGGGCAAGGGGTGCCCTCCTGGTACAGCATTGGATAACCGATATGCTGGCTGTGAGAGTCCCAGAGCCAACTCTGCTCTAATTGGACAGCCGAGAGGTGTGATGGTGTGGACTGTGTGTGGGAGAACATAGCAATCACTCTGTAACTTTTATTCCATCCCAGACTGCCATGCTCCTCCCTATCAAGCAGGACCAGGAATGGGTGAGGATTGAGAACCTTTCGCCTGACTCAGAGTATGAGGCTGAAGTTCGCGTGAAGCCAAAGCATTATGGTTTGTGGAGCAACTGGAGCAAGACGCTCACATGGAGGACAGATCGTAGTGATGTGAATCTTGGATATTCAGGTAATGAGACTCAGAGGAGTGGGTAGGCCAAGGCTTGGAGATAGGTGAGGAGAGAGCAGGGCCCGCCCTAGTCCAAATGGTGCCCCAGGCGAGGGGTGTCTTCGGTGCACCCCCTGCCCCTTTGTTAAACCTTTGAATACCTTATTTTGTATTGAATGTGTAGGGCATATCACAACTTTGATGCACGATTTGCCTGCATGATTTATCGCTGGCATATAAGACGATCTGCATGATTTATCGCTGGCATATAAGACGATAAACTTGCAAGCTAGGATCTATAAATCTGTATTTATTCATGCCATATATAAGCAAATACAAAAATTCATTTCCTCTGAGCTTATAGAAACTTTTTAATTTTAAGAATAACTGAAGTGTACTAACATCAATAAATTGAACTGTGCACCAACACTGCGTGGGGCAGTATTAAATAGTATTACAGTAGGTGACAGCCTTAGAATGTTAACTCTAGTCCTTTAGTTCAAAAGAAGTAACAGTATATTCTTTTATATTATAACTCCTATAGATAGGCGTTCAATAGATATCCCTGGTGTTTCATTAAATATGTCCATTATTAGTTGCTACTTACTCTCTTCAAGTCTTAAAACAGAAGTAGACTTTCACAATTACACAATAAAACAAGGTTCACAATATCGCAGTTGGGCTCTCACATCACTTCCCTTCTTTCTTATATCTCACTGACTGACTGGCAACGCCCCGCCCCTTATATATCCACGAGGGCATGGCTGACAACATTCTAGGATGTTCAAGGAAAATGTAGTTCTCAGAAAGTCTGGAATGTTCCATGAGATTTTTACGAAGGTCCAGAACATTCTAGGGGGTTAGTCAAAAATGAATCCCCATCCGGAATACCTGAAACATTTTACTTCAAACATTCTATTTTCTCTTTTGTCGCTAACAACAAAAACAGCACCCCAAACCCGGCACCCCAGGTGGTCCCCTGGGTCGCCTGTCCCTAAATCTGGTCCTCGGGGAGAGGTTCAGGAGAAAGGGGAGAACAAGGGTTGGAGTTATGTGGGAGCAGGAAAAGTAGGGAGTGGAGGGATGCACAAATCAAAGTACAATAGAAAGACTGGAAATAGCTTGAGAGGAGCCTTTCCTGTAATCCTAGACCCAGGTCAGGTGAGCAGGGCCTGCTGGTCCAAAGGACAAGAGCCCCAAAGTGAAAGCCTGGCCCCATTGAAGCCAATGGGAGTCGGGCCAGGATTCCAGTCACAGACTCCAGTGGAAGCCCTCTCCCTAAGTGCAGCAGAGCAACTCCCTGACCAGGGGAACAAGAGGCCTGGGAAACACTTTCTAGAGGGCCCCTGTAACTTAGGAGCTTACGTCCCATTTTCAAAAGTGACTTGGGCCCTTCGGGCTTAAGGCTCACTGAAAATCAACGGGACCTAGGCTCCAAAGTGCCGTGGGGCCAGATGTTTAAATGTCCTTAGGTGCCTAATGCCTATTGAAATTAATGGGAGTTAGCTGTCTAAACAGCTTCTGCAAAATGTTACCCCAGGACTCTCCCGTAGGCAGTGCAGAACAGGGCTAGCTGTCCAGGCCAGTCAGAAGCCTGTGCAGCCTGCAACCTGGGCAAATACCATCTCCAGCAGGGGTGTCTGGTGAGTCCTCGGCTCCTTTTAATTTTAGTTTCTTCACAGGAAGTAGGCAGCTCGTGGGTCCCCCCACACTGAGGCAGGTAGTGATCTAAACAGAGCAGCTATGTTTAGAAGGGGCAGTGTGTTGCTGTGGCAATCAAACTTTGATAGCATATGATGTCAGTGAAAAGGATTCAGCTACAACCAGTTGTTGTGGCAACTGGGAGCCAAAGTTACCTGAGGTGGAGGAAACAAAGGGATCTTAGTAACATCTCAAGGACATGAGGGAGAAGCTTCTCCGAAGGTGTCCCACTGTGCCTCTCTTTCCTCTCCCTCTTCTCTCCTCTGCATCCTTCCCCCTCTTCCAAGGGGCTCAGCAGGTCCAAAACGAGGTGCACTGGCAGAGGGGACACAAGATGAAGAGTAACAGGAGTGGGGCAGGATGGAGCTAGGGTGCATTTGCAGAGCTGTGTAGGAGAGGGAATAGCAGGGGGGCGGCAGGTCAGGGATGAAGTGCATGGTCATTGCAGTCAGGACAGGAATAGCAGAGAGAGGCTGTAGGTGAGCTGTGAGGTGCATTGGCAAGGCTGGGGAGTGGGGGGTTCAGATCTGTTCCTGATCACAAAGGCATGCTGGCTGGCAGACTTGTGTGGCCAGTCACCCACTTATCTGACCGGGATCTCAAACCTCTTTGTTTAGAAGTGAAATAAAACCCAACTGGAGTGACTGGGGTACCCACTTCCTCTGTTCTGGCTGTCACTTTCTAGTAACTCTCTCCTCTTGCAGTACTTCCCCTGGGGGACCTCCAGCTTACGATGCCAGCCCTTGTGGGGACCATCTGCACCATCGTCTTCGTTGTCATCATTGTCTTGATCATCACCTCACAGCCATTGAAAAGGTAAAAGGGACATGAATGGTCCTCTCCAGTCCTGTCCCAGGCCCAGTGTGTCTTTCTGTCCTCATTTTCTTTTTCTCAGATGAGGCCAGAGTCCCTTAGTCTGATTTGGAGCCGAGTCATTCCGCCTCTCTGGGTTGCTACTGGTATTGTCCCAAGGGACGGCCTGACGTTGAGGGAATTCAGTGTTTGCACTATGATGTTGAGATACTGTGACATAGCGTGATGTCATAACATCAACAAGCTCAAAATAGCCACAGGACACTCTCTCTTTGGGCCAGATTTTTAAAGGAATTCACATTGAAATCAACAGGAGTTAGGTGCCTAAATATCTTTAGAAATCTGACCCTCTAGCTGAAATTCACCTTTGGGTAGAGGAACCAGAACAAGGCCTATGCACCTCTTAATCTCTCAAAACAGGGCTAAAGTGGGACATGAGCAGTGCGTGGACTGCATGCAGGCCCACTGCATAAGGTTTGGATTTCACCCTCTGATTATAGGTCATGGGACAGGCCCCTGCAGTCAGGATAGTTCTACAATATTTTGGTGGGATGCTGATTTAAACTTCTTCCTGCCCATCATTTTTGTCCTAATATTGTTCTTAATCAATGCTGAACGTGCCGCACGAGGGCACCCGGTACAGTAAGATAGAGAATAGCCTGACAACATCATGGAAATTGAAAGTGGCTTCAGATTTAGTCACCTCATTTCAGAAAGGGACACAACAGAATAGAAAAGGCACAGAGAAAAGCAATCTAAATATCAGAGTGGGGAGGTGCTTCCATATAAAGATGGATTACAGAGGGGGACTATTTCATTTGTAGAGGAGGAGAGATTATAGGAGTGTGTAAAATGATTATGGGAATAGAGAAAGCCAACTGGCCTCTCCTGTTTGCCCTGTGTCATAATGCGAGGGCAAGAGAGCACTCCATTTACAACACATATAAACACAGCTAATCCTCTTCCCTCGATGTATAATTAACCGGTGGAACTCAATGATGCAGGATGATGCTGTATAGAAAAGGATTAGATGTGCAGGAAGGAAAATAGCATCTGCAGTGATGCAAGCTAGTATAAATGTACAAGGACTATCAAATTCTCCTGCTTCAGAGCACAGGGGTCAGGAGGAATTTCCCTCACCATAGATTATTGCCCAGTAAAGGTGCATTAGGAGACCTTTAGGCATCTGAAGGATTTGGTATTGGCCACCTTGAGAGACAGGAAAAGTAGACCGGATGACTTGGCTCTGGTATGGTCTGGCAATACCAGTGTAGCTTGTTATGTCATGATGATATAAGGCATCATGAAGTGGTGCTGCAGTGTGAATGCCATACAACACTGCCATGCTGCATCCTGATGACAGGGCACAGAGACTGTGGCATTGCCATCTCATGCTGCCATTTCATGAGGGCACTGCAATCTCTGCATCACTGTGATGGCAACCAAGTGAGGCACAATCAGCTCATGGCAACAGGCCTTGGAAACCATGCCAGCAATTTGGAGCAAAGATGGCGTCTCGCCCAGCTTGGCAGCTACTGAAAGGAGTGGACAGGCCTGGACAACAGAGAGAGCCAGGCAAGGATGCTGGTGAATGGCAGCATTATCAGCTCTGGGGAAAAGGCTGAGGGAAATAGCTTTTGCAATGCCATTTTCTCTCTCAGTTTCTGTGTCCCCAATACATCCATCAGCAAATGTGGAGATTTTCTCAGGCTACTGGTGGGGGATGGGGATAAAGAGCCCTGGGGCTTGGTTCTCCCTTACTTACACCACTTTTACACCAGCATAACTCCAGTGACTTTAGTGGAGTTACTCTTCATTTACACTGGTGCCAGGGACGGAGGGTCAGGCCCCTGGAAGACCACAGGTCTCCACATCATGTTCACTTCTCTCTCTCTCTCTCTCTCTGGTGAAGGCTTAAGAAGGTGCTGAAGATTTACATTCCCGACCCGGACAAGTTCTTTCCCCCGCTGAGCACTGTGCACAGAGGCGACGTTCAGGTACGGGGACCAGGGGAAGGTGGGCTGTTCGTGGGAGGGGGTCAGAGAAGGACAAGCTGGGAGAGGAGAGGACTGGCTGCCTCCCTCATGCTGCAGATGGATGGGAAGGACGTTCAGCTCCCAGATCTAGTGTGTGCATCACTGGACCCTCCAGCACTGGCTGCTGCTGCGGGATTTGCTTTAGTTTTATGTTTGACCTTTCTAAGCTGCCACTTCTGCTCCATCTCTAATTAGAGAACCGAGAAAGTGCAAACCACCAAACCTCAGACCTCTGCTCTGCTGACAGGAAGGGCTGAGAGAGCACACAGGAGTATAGGAGAGTTCAAGCCTCTTGGAGTCCATCCCACCCTGCCTCTCTGCCTTCTTCTTCGCTTCTTCTAGCCCCTCCTCCTGCCATTTGTCATGTTCTCCCTCTCCCTCCCTTCAACTCCTCTCTCTTTCTCTATCGCGAGATCCCTTTCTCTTTCTTCCTCCCTTTCCTTATGAAGATCACGCAGGGAAAGCTCTTGAGGCTGGCTCCTTATTTTAAAATGGCTCAGAGCCTGGTGAGGGATCCCCAGGGACCTATTCCCCATTGGAGATCCCAGAGGAGCGATGATAAGGGCGTATATTCTGTATGGGAGATGTCTGGAGTGTATTCATCATGGGCATGAAGGAAAAGAGACCCTAGGCCTCTGTGTCTCTGTTGTGAGAGTGTTATACTGCTGCCACTTTGAACATAACCATATCTCTTCTGTGTTTCCCCCCTTCCCCTTTAGAAGTGGCTCTCCTCTCCATTTTCCACGTCTCTCTTCAGTGTGAGCAGTATCTCCCCAGAAATCTCAGAGCTAGAGATAATTCAGAAGGAGAAACAGGACTCCCAGCTCCTCCTTCCCAAGGCCTTTCTCACCTCTGGTGCCCCGCCAGAAACCAGCGGGCACTCACTGACCAGCTGCTTCACCAACCAAGGCTATTTCTTTTTCCACCTCCCTGACTCCTATGAGATTGAGCCCTGCCAGGTGTATTTCACCTACGAGCCCTTCGCCCGGAAGAGCAGTGGCAGTGAAGATGGTGATTCCTATGGAGCACTCCCCTCCCCAGATCTCTGCATGCTGGAGGACGACCTGCCACTCTTCTCCTCCGGATTTCTTCATTGCATCGAAGCAAACCAAGGTTTCCAGAACAGTTCTTTTGTGGGAGAGATTCAGAGCACAACCAATGGGCTTGGGGCACTTCCTGAGGCTCTTCTGTCATCCGAGAGCTCCTCCCCAGCATTGGTATTGGAGCAGGATGAGAAGGTGAATGGAAATGACACAGTTTTACAGCTCTCTGAATCCCAACAGAAGCCTGGCATGGTCTTCTCAGATGTCCCAGGGCTGCATGACAACGATACCATTCAAACCACAGAAGAGGCTGAGGACGCAGACCCTCAAATCAGTTCCACTACTACTATGGCAGATGCAAGCTCTTCGTTTTCCCAGCCCATGCCTCTGAGGCAAGGTCAAGCTGATGATCTCCACAGGACTGCTTCCTCCAGCCAGGTCCCAAACACTGGGGCCTACCTATCTTTGAGTGAGCTCCAAAGCCAATACAACCATCATTCAGTCTAAGATCTGCCTCAAGAACCTTCTGAGCTTAAGGCCTTCTCTGGAGGGAGAGATGGACAAACAGACAAACTGTCTAAGAGAACAAGAAGTTGAACATTAGTTTTAACAAACCCAATGGGACTTATCTTTTGAGTAGCATGGAGAGAGAGACCCTTGTACTTTTCACTGTTGCAAGGGAATGGGACCTTGGTGGCACATGGAACGAGTATGATCCAAACCTACAACCTGAAGGAAAAGTAAAGGCCCTAATAGGTCAGCTTTGGATTGGGGATGGGTGAATGTATGAAGGGATGAAAATCTAAGAAAAAGGATGCTCAGGAGGAGAGATGTGTGCATGGATGGATTCCGTGGTACAGACAACACCATGGATAAGCTGACAGCTTGGTAGATACTGTGGCTGGATGGATACCATGGAAGGAGAACTAGATAGACGAATGGGTAGACAAATGGATAGAGATGAAATTGAGAAAGTCAGAAAGGGGCATTACAACTATTAAAGTACATAGAGCAAATGGAGAAAGAGAAATTGGATTGCTCTGCAACTCGGCGTGAAGATAGTACCAAACCCTGAGGCTGAGCAGCCAAACTTTCCATCCCTCAAGTACCAATTTACAGGGCATGCAAGCATCTACAGGGGAATAGAAATACTTGAGAAGGTGGAGGTGGTGAACTGCTAGTGAGTGCTGGGGGCTGCTGAGGATGGAGGTGATGGAAGGTGTTAAGGGTGGTCCTTACTGATTGGCCCAGGGTTTAGTTCATTTCCTGCATCCTTCCCACTCCAGTCTGTGTGAAGTTAATGTTCTAATGAGTTTGGTCCCAACCAGATATCTGGGTTTGGGCTTGGGTCTTCAAAGACAATTCAAAGCCAGAAATGAGTCAAGGGATGTGATCAAAAAAACAATCCCTACTATCAGCAAAAAAATACTAGGGAAAATTCCCCCATCTTATGAGGTGTGGGGGAAGCAAGTGAGATGCTAGCAATAACATAGAACACAACATTTCCCATTCTTGCTGCAATCTTTTCATGAAATCAAAAGCCTCTTTGCCCTACAGACCAAAACCCTGTCATTCGACTGTGATAAGATAATTGCAGAAGAGTCCACCCCACATCCTGTAGTAAGTGGAAATCATTTAATTGGTAATCCCCATTCCTTCCTTTGCTTGAGGGGAATCATTGCTCAATTAGCAGTAAAGGCAGATAAATCAGCTCCAGATAAATGACTTCAGATCATCACCGTTGCCTAAAACCAAAACTCGGTCCATTCATTTGGCTCAAAAAAAATTTTGGATAGCATTTTGTAGTGCCTCCATATTTACTGATTTGGGGCAGAAGTGCTGAAATAATCCGGGGAGGTCGGGGATAGGGGGAAGACTGTTGATGTTGGTTCCATGGTATCTGTCCATCCATCCGTCTGACCATCCTTTGTATCTATTGTATCTTTTTCTTGACATCTGTCCAGACCTGTCTAGACATGGGAAATACCAACCTCATGCTAAAAAGACCTGAGCTCTCTCACACGAGATTTCCAAACCAAAGAAATTTGGATAAGCATCCAAACTTTTGAGGAACATATCCAAACCTTTAGGATACTTCTGTAAACCTTCCAAGATTCACCCACATTTAGTTCACTGTTCCCCATTTCCACACTAATGTTGAGTTTCCCCCTTTGTCCTGGTACTCCTGTTCCAGCACCAAAATTATTCCCCCAGTTTCATTCTCCTGAGCTATTAAATTGAACGCTTTGCTTGTCAGATAAGTGGGTGTCCAATGGGTTTGATTTTGTCCATGAAAGTGCTGCTGATACTGCAATAGGATGGAACCTGGCCTGGTTAGCATTGAGAAGGTTGCAGGGAGCCAATCCTTTCCTGTATCACTTTCTCCAAGCCACTGCACATGTCTCAGGATGCCTGTCATCCCACCATCTCAGAGACTGGGGATAAAGAAGGGATAACTGCTTCCCAGCTGAGTGAGGCCAAGGCCACCCAGTGTATTTAATGTGCTATTGGAAGCTCTCAAGACGCACCATAAAGAGTAAGCACTGCCAGGCTGGATGCTAGCTTAGGTGGCCAGTAATCCCATCGCGGTTCCTAGGTATTTCTTCATAAGCTTCTTAATCATTCTTGCTGCTAAAACGAGTAACAAAAAAACCTGCCTTTTTGTCAATAAAATAAAAATCAATGCAGTGTCAAAATAGCACATTTTTCATTGCCATTTGGTAGGGGAACTGGGATATTAACCACCGCTACTGGTTGGATGGAAGTGAGTTCTTGATCACAGTTCAGGGATCAGGAAGAGGGCCTGAGGGGGTTAGCTCTTGGTCACAGATAGTCTGCTGCCTAGACAATGAGTTCGGGGACAGAAAGGGGATTTGCCTTTAGCCAAAGATTGTTGGGCATTGGTAGATTAGGCTCAGGGAGCAGAAGGGGGTATTTTAGGGCATTACCCTTCACTCATAGATAGTTCAGTCATTGGGCCTGATCCAAAGCTAGTCTCCTGTGGGCTGAAATCCTTTGATCTAATTTCAGTTGTTGGGTTTAATGTGAGGGTGTGGCTGATGTTGGTGGCTATATAGGAGGTCAGATTAATTGTGCTCCCTTCTGGCTGCCTTATACTCTATGACTCTATTAAAAGAATGTCAAGACTCCCATTGACTTCAATGGGCTTTGAATTAGACCCTTTGGATAGCAAATGTAGGGATCAGATAGCGGCTTCAGGGGGATGAACCCTCATTCACAGACAGTTGGGTGCTGGAGCACTGAGCTCAGGGAGTAGAAAGGAGGAATAGTTTCCAGTCACAGACAGCTGGGTAATTGGATAGCTGCTTCAGGGGAAGGGGAAGACATTTCAGGGGAATTAACCCTCAGTCACAGACAGTGATAGGGAGGGTGGAAGTAACGTAAATTGTATTTTAGAACCTAGTCACTATGATCCTCTCCAGATCGACTCAGGAAGTATCGCTGGCAGCAAAATTGCCGCAGGCCACCGAGAATCAATTGGCCGACTAAATATTTTCCCACTTCTGAAAATGCGAATGGTTTTCAAGCATGTAAGCTGCTAGAAGTGAGACAGCAGCCACTCTGGGGTGTGAATGTGTGATGTGCTGTGGCAGGAAGTGCTCAGCATAAGATCTGAAGATAACTGGACCTTTATTCCAGGAAGCTAGGTCATGTGGTCTAAAATTGCTGCAGATGTGAGATTAGTTGAGTTGTGGCATAGAAGAGCCATTGCCAGTTGCTTCACGACCCTTTTCTGCTGAGTCCTGAAGAGTCCTTGGAAGTGCCATGAAGGTCTAAAGGGCCCCAAGCTGATCCAAATGTGGCATGGACAAAGCCATGTGACAAAGCCACAAAAAAAGGGCAACACAGTGTCCATCAATTATAGTTTCCTTATTAAATTGAACTCCAGCACCAGTGAAAAGTGCTGGGCCAGCAGTCCTGGAGTAAGAGTCCGCTATTTATCTTGAGCACAGGTACAACATAGATAGTAGCAATGCAGGTTTACACACACACACGCTACCCTGACATCCTACCAATGTACCTCATTTCTGACCTGCGGAGAGCTGCACAACAGCCAGTCCCCATCCCGCACCATGGGAAAGTGGAAATTCAGGGCCAAATTCAGCCTTGGTGCAACTCCTTTGAAGTCAGATTTACTTTTGGATCTGTGTTCTTGGTTTATTCATAGATACCACAGTGATGAATGTGGTACTCAGATTGGTTAGATTAGATGAATGTCTACGCATACAGCACTGCAGCGGCAACGCAGTAGTGTGTCTCATGAAGATGCTCCATGCTGATGGGAGAGAACTTTCCCATTGGCATAATAAAACCACCTCCTGACATAAGGCTGTCCACAGCGGCGCTTATGTCAGTGAGATGGTTTACTCACACACCCCTGTGCAACATAAGTTGTAGTGTAGAAATAGCCTGAACTCAGTACTTGGCCTCTCTACGAAGACCATAAACAAAGGCGAGGCAATTGTTTTCTGGAAGGAAGGATGGATGATCTTGTACTGAAGGTACTGGCCTGGGAGTCAGGACATCTGGGTTCAATCCCACTGTCACAAACTTCTCACGTGACCTTGGAGCACAATTTTCAAAAGCATCCAAATCACATAGGAGCCTAAGTCCCATTTTCAAAAGGAATTTAAGTACCTAGGAGCCCACATCCCATTTACTTTCAATAAGACTTAGGCTCCTAAGTCATGTAGGGGTTTTCTAAAATTTTACCCTTAGGTGCCCAAGTGCCAGATTTGTAAAGGTATTAGCCAGCTAGAGAGGCAGATAGGCACTTAAATGCCTTTAAAATATGGCCCTAAATCACTTTTGAAAATGGGACTTAGGCTTTTAAGTCCCTTAGGCACTTTTAAAATGTTTATCTTTAGTCTCTCTGTTCCTCAGTTTCCCATTTGTAAAATGGTCGTGATAATAACCCTTCCCTGAGTCCCAGGGTGTAGAGAGGATAATTTCATTAATGGTGAGAGGTGCTCAGATACTACAGTGACCAGAGTTGGATAATAAACGTATAGTTTTGGTGATCTGAGCACTTGTCCACTAAAAACTGAGGTAAAGACACTGTATAGTAACAGGTTTCAGAGTAGCAGCTCTGTTAGTCTGTATCCACAAAAAGAACAGGAGTACTTGTGGCACCTTAGAGACTAACAAATTTATTTGAGCATAAACTTTCGTGGGCTACAGCCCACTTCATCGGATGCATGTAGTGGAAAATACAGTAGGAAGATAGATAGATAGATAGATAGATAGATAGATAGATAGATAGATATAGTGATAGACCCAGACCAGTTGGGAACAGCAGAGTAGCAGAAGGGAGATATACTGGCCACTGGATAAATAGTTTTCTATTCCCTGAGTGACCAGAGCAGGGGCTGCTCCAGGCTAATAGACCACCTGACTCCAATAAACCTGCTAAGAGTCAGGTGAGGCAGTTAAGCACCTGACTCTAATTAAGGCCCTTCTGATGCTATAAAAGGGCTCACTCCAGTCAAGCCAGGGGGAGCCAGAGGAGAGGACGTGTGTGAGAGGAACTGGAAGCAAGAGGTGTGCAAGAAGCTGAGAGTGAGTAGGCGTACTGCTGGAGGATGGAGAAGTACAAGTACAAGTGTTATCAGACATCAGGAGGAAGGTCTGGTGGTGAGGTCAAAGAAGGTGTTGGGAGGAGGCCATGGGGAAGTAGCCCAGGGAGTTGTAGGTGTCGTGCAACTGTACCAGGAGGCACTCTAAACAGCTGCAGTCCACAGGGCCCCGGGCTGGAACCTGGAGTAGAGGGTGGGCCCGGGTTCCCCCCATATCTCCCAACTCCTGATCAAACACAGGAGGACTTGACCTGGACTATAGCTTCTACCAGAGGGGAAGGTCTCTGGACTGTTTCCTGACCCACAGGGTGAATCTGTGAAGGGAGCAAATCTGCCAATAAGCGCAGGACCCACCAAGGTGGAAGAGGAACTTTGTCACAACTGGTGTTAGGAGTGGGATTTGGGGTGCACAGCGTGGCGGAAGAAGGAGGGTGATTTAAAAAAAAAAAGGGGGGGGGGGAGAGGGTTTATTTATTTTTTCACTACAATGGATGACGTAGTGCGGGCACTGATACAAGCTACGGCGGCCCAGCAGGAGGCTACCCGTGTCCAGGCAGCCACCCAGCAGGAGGCAGTGCGGCTGCAGCAAGAGACTAATCACCTGCTGATGGACCAGGCTGCTCAAGACCGAGCTATCTTGCGAGAACTGGTAAGCCAGGTAAAGACCCTTACAGAGCTGAACCGTGGCCATGATGGGATGCGGCTCATACGGGCCAGCCATTGGCTGCAGAAAATGACGTGGGAGGATGACGTAGAGGCATACCTTCTGGCCTTTGAGAGCGCAGCCCTACGGGAGGCCTGGCCTCGAGATCAGTGGTCTGGCATCCTTGCCCCATTCCTGTGTGGGGAGGCCCAGAAGGCCTACTATGATCTGCCTGAAGAGGCTGCAGCAGACTACCCCCAGCTGAAAGCAGAGATCCTGGCCAGATCTGGGGTAACGACTGCAGTGCGGGCCCAGTGGTATCACGAGTGGAGGTACCAGGAAAACAAAACCCCGCGGTCCCAATTGTATGACCTCATCCATCTTGCACGAAAGTGGTTGCAAACTGAGTCCCGGAATCTGGAAGAGATACTAGAGGTTCTGGTCATTGACCAATACATGACGGGACTACCGCCAGACCTTTGGGCCTGGGTAAGCCAGAACGAACCCTGAAGTTAGTGAGGCATCCAGAGTAGACTGTCAACCCCCAGTCTTCTCTGAAATATCCCCAGATTTGTTCTCCACTCCTAGACAGGGTAGAAAGACAAAGGGAAAGGAGGGCAGCTAAGGCCTTGGGAACCCGAATACTGACCCAAAGCCAGAGGGTCGCTCTCGTAGGTAGGCGGACCCGAGCAGCTGAAAAGGAGGCCACCCAGGAGGGAGAAGCACCCGAGTCTGACCCCCACCCTAACACTTCTGAACCAGTAGAGGCAACAGAGACTGGCCCCCTAGATCTCAGGCAGATAAGCCCCGGGAGAGGAAATTTTGGATGGGACCAGGCAGAAGACCCAAGGTACGACAACATTAGGAAGGAGGTGACTGAAATAGATGGGGTCCCCGTGGAAGGGAAAACCCAGGGACCAGGACCCTACTTCATAATGAAGAAGGATCTCTTATACCGGGTTGCACCAGTACAGGGGCAGAAGGTACAGCAGATCCTAGTACCTCAAAAACACCAGAATGCTGTATTAAGTCTTGCCCATAGTCATCTTTTTGGGGGACATTTGGGGGTAGAGAAGACCCTGGCCAGGGTCCTACGACGGTTCTTCTGGCCCGGAGTACATGAAGAAGTGTGGAGGTACTGTGCGTCCTGCCCGGAGTGTCAGCTGCACAGTCCCCGTCCCCACTTGAGGGCACCTTTTAGTACCCCTTTCCATCATAGAGGTCCCCTTCGAGCAAATAGCCATGGACCTAGTGGGACCTCTGGAGAAGACAGCCCGGGGCCACCAATATATACTTGTCATTCTGGATTATGCTACTCGCTACCCAGAAGCCATCCCCCTGCGAAACACGGACTCTAAAACGATAGCTAAGGAGTTGGTGGGGATCTTTGCCCGAGTGGGGTTACCAAAGGAGATATTAACAGACCAAGGAACCCCATTTATGTCGAAGCTAATGAAGGACCTTTGTACGCTGCTCCATATACATACCCTGAGAACTTCAGTCTATCATCCGCAGACTGATGGGTTGGTAGAAAGGTTTAACTGAACCCTCAAGGCTATGATAAGGAAGGTGGTAAGTTGGGATGGGAAGGACTGGGACACCCTACTACCCTACCTTATGTTCGCTATCCGGGAGGTACCTCAGGCCTCAACTGGATTCTCCCACTTTGAGCTGTTATATGGGGGCAACCCCCGAGGCATCCTGGACATGGCCAAGGAAATTTGGGAGGAGGAACCCAGTGAGGGGAAGAACATAATAGAGCATGTCCTACAGATGAGGGACCGGATAGCCCGGGTCATTCCCATAGTGAGGGAGCACCTAGAAAAGGCTCAAGAGGCCCAGCAAACCTACTACAAATCGTCAGTTTCAACTCGGTGACCGAGTAATGGTACTGGTACCACGGCCGAAAGTAAGCTGTTGGCCCAGTGGCAAGGGCCCTACGAAATAGTTGAACCCGTAGAGGAAGTAAATTACAAGGTGCGACAACTGGGACGTTGAAAACTAGAACAGATATATCATGTCAACCTTCTGAAACCCTAGCATACCCGAGAAGCTTGCACAGTGGTTCAGGAAGACCTACACCCAGGGAACAAAAACCCTGGACCGGTGAGGGTGTCTCCCGATCTAACAGCCCAGAAGAAAGAGGTAACTGAGATGATCGCCCAATATCAAGATGTATTCTCAACAAAGCCGGGTCGCACAACTGGGACATATCATCACATCGTCACGAACCCTGGGGCCAGAGTAACAATGAGGCCCTACCGGGTGCCAGCAGCCAAAAGGGAGGAAATAAAAGCAGAAGTCAGGAAAATGCTGGAGATGGGGATCATTGAAGAATCTCAGTCAGTGGTCCAGCCCAATAGTGTTGGTGCCCAAACCTGATGGCACCACGAGGTTCTGCAATGACTTCCAGCGACTAAATGAGATCCCAGTTTGATGCCTACCCTATACCCCGCATAGACGAATTAGTAGACCATCTGGGGAATGCCTGGTACTTAACGACACTAGACTTGACAAAGGGGTACTGGCAGATTCCCCTAGCTGAAGATGCAAAGGAGAAGACGGCGTTCTCTACACCAGAGGGTCTTTTCCAGTATACGGTCCTTCCTTTTGGACCACATGGGGCCCCAGCTGCCTTTCAGCGCCTCATGGACAAGTTATTACACCCCCATGCCAGCTATGCTGCGGCCTACTTGGATGATGTGGTGATTCATACCCCAGACTGGGAAACCCACTTGAAGAAGGTGAGGGCGGTCCTTGATACCTTCAGGCGAGCTGGCCTTATGGCATACCCTGTTAAGTGTGCTGTGGGGTTCACAGAGGCCAAATATCTGGCTACGTGGTAGGAAAAGGTCTGGTGAAACCTCAACTGAACAAGTTAGAGGCCATCCAAAATTGGCCACGACCAAGTAGTAAGAAGCAGGTTGGAGCATTCCTAGGGGTGGTGGGGTATTACCGGCGTTTCATTCCCCGTTTTGCCACAAGGGCAAGTCCCCTAACTGACTTAGTGAAGGCCCGTGGTCCAGATCCAGTCAGATGGTCCGACGCAGCAGAGAGGGCATTTGCAGACCTATGGACTGCCCTCTGCAGTAACCTCGTATTGATAGCCCCAGATTTCACCAAGGAATTCATCCTTCAGACAGATGCATCCGAGGTCGGGCTAGGGGCTATCCTGTCGCAGATGGCTGGGGAAGAGGAACACCCAATTCTCTACTTCAGTAGGAAACTCCTTCCAAGGGAACAAAAATACGCAGTGGTAGAGAGAGAATGCCTCGCTGTAAAATGGGTCATGGAAACGCTGCATTACTACCTGCTGGGGTGCAGATTTGTCCTCGTGACTGACCATGCCCCTCTTCAATGGATGCAACGGAACAAGGAAAAGAACACAAGGGTAACCAGGTGGTTCTTATCCCTCCAACCTTTCCAGTTCCGCATAAAGCACAGAGCAGGGAGTCACCATGGCAACGCCGATGGCTTATCACGTGTACACTGTCTGGCGTCCCAAGCTGCCCAACCCCTTGGTGTTGAGCAGGGGGGAGGGATATGTGATAGACCCAGACCAGTTGGGAACAGCAGAGTAGCAGAAGGGAGATATACTGGCCACTGGATAAATAGTTTTCTATTCCCTGAGTGACCAGAGCAGGGGCTGCTCCAGGCTAATAGACCACCTGACTCCAATAAACCTGCTAAGAGTCAGGTGAGGCAGTTAAGCACCTGACTCTAATTAAGGCCCTTCTGATGCTATAAAAGGGCTCACTCCAGTCAAGCCAGGGGGAGCCAGAGGAGAGGAAGTGTGTAAGGAACTAGAAGCAAGAGGTGTGCAAGAAGCTGAGAGTGAGTAGGTGTACTGCTGGAGGACGGAGAAGTACAAGTGTTATCAGACATCAGGAGGAAGGTCTAGTGGTGAGGTCAAAGAAGGTGTTGGGAGGAGACCATGGGGAAGTAGCCCAGGGAGTTGTAGGTGTCATGCAACTGTACCAGGAGGCACTCTAAACTGCTGCAGTCCACAGGGCCCTGGGCTGGAACCCGGAGTAGAGGGCGGGCCTGGGTTCCCCCCATATCTCCCAACTCCTGATCAAACACAGGAGGAATTGACCTGGACTATAGCTTCTACTGGAGGGGAAGGTCTCTGGACTGTTTCCTGACCCACAGGGTGAATCTGTGAAGGGCACAAATCTGCCAATAAGTGCAGGACCCACCAAAGTAGAGGAGGAACTTTGTCACTATATATATATTATACATACATACACACACACAGAGAACATGAAACAATGGGTGTTACTATACACACTATAAGGAGAGTGATCAGTTAAGGTGAGCTTTTATCAGCAGGAGAGGAAAAAAATTGTTTGTAGTGGTAATGAAAATGGCCCATTTCCAGCAATTGACAAGGAGATATGAGGAACTGGGGAGGGGGAGAGGGAATAAGCATGGGGAAATAGTTTTACTTTGTGTAATGGCTCATCCACGCCCAGTCTTTGTTCAAGCTTAATTTAATGGTGTCCAATTTGCAAATTAATTCTAATTCAGCAGTCTCTCATTGGAGTCTGTTTTTGAAGTTTTTTGTTGTTGTAATATTGCAACTTTTAGGTCTGTAATTGAGTGACCAGGGAGATTGAAGTGTTCTCCAACTGGTTTTTGAATGTTATAATTCTTGACGTCAGATTTGTGTCCATTTATTCTTTTACATAGGGACTGTCTGGTTTGGCCAATGTACATGGCAGAGGGGCATTGCTGGCACATGATGGCATATATCACTTTGGTAGATGTGCAGGTGAACGAGCCTCTGATAGGGTGGCAGATGTGATTAGGTCCTATGATGGTATCCCCTGAATAGATATGTGGACAGAATTGGCATCGGGCTTTGTTGCAAGGATAGGTTCCTGGGTTAGTGTTTTTGTTGTGTGGTTGCTGGTGAGTATTTGCTTCAGGTTTGGGGGCCGTCTGTAAGCAAGGACTGGCCTGTCTCCCAAGATCTGTGAGAGTGATGGATCGTCCTTCAGGATAGGTTGTAGATCCTTGATGGTGCGCTGGAGAGGTTTTAGTTGGGGGCTGAAGGTGATGGCTAGTGGCGTTCTGTTACTTTCTTTGTTGGGCCTGTCTTCTAGTAGGTGACTTCTGGGTACTCTTCTGGCTCTGTCAATCTGTTTTTTCACTTCAGCAGGTGGGTATTGTAGTTATAAGAACGCTTGATAGAGATCTTGTAGATGTTTGTCTCTGTCTGAGGGGTTGGAGCAAATGTGATTGTATCGTAGAACTTGGCTGTAGATAATGGATCAAGTGGTGTGGTCTGGATGAAAGCTGGAGGCATGTAGGTAAGTATAGCGGTCAGTAGGTTTCTGGTATAGGGTGGTGTTTGTGGCCATCGTTTATTAGTACTGTATTGTTCAGGAAGTGGATCTCTTGTGTGGACTGGTCCAGGCTGAGGTTGATGGTGGGGTGGAAATTGTTGAAATCATGATGGAATTCCTCAAGGGCTTCTTTTCCATGGATCCATATGATGATGTCATCAATGTAGCGCAAGTAGAGTAGGGGCATTAGGGGACGAGAGCTGAGGAAGCGTTGTTCTAAGTCAACCATAAAAACGTTGGCATACTGTGGGGCCACGCGGGTACCCATAGCAATGCCGCTGATTTGAAGGTTCACATTGTCCCCAAATGTGAAATAGTTATGGGTGAGGACAAAGTCACGAAGTTCAGCCACCAGGTTTGCCGTGACATTATCGGGGATACTGTTCCTGCCACAAGTACTCCTGTTCTTTTTGTGTATAGTAACAGATTTAATTCTCAACTGGCCCGAGGCTAGATTGGAACCACTGACCTCCCACTGGAAGGCTATTCCTCACCAGCTAATAACAGACTAGTGATCAAATTCTCCCATAGCAAGGGAGAGCTATATCAAGGTAACCTCTGTCAACTAAGAGGCAATTTCCACTAACAATTATCACTGAGGTGACTCCATTTACTTTGTTGCAGTGTTGTTGTAACCATGTTGGCCCCAGGATATTAGAGCGACAAGATGGATAAGGTAAAATCTTTTATTGGACCAACTTCTAAAGCTCGTCTCGCTCACCAACAGAA
Source organism: Chrysemys picta bellii (assembly GCF_011386835.1). Classification (NCBI taxonomy): domain Eukaryota; kingdom Metazoa; phylum Chordata; order Testudines; family Emydidae; genus Chrysemys; species Chrysemys picta. The sequence goes on from NC_088791.1 coordinate 95,538,025, forward strand.
GTTGGTCCAATAAAAGATATTGTCTCTCACCCACCTTGTCTCCCCATTTGATTTGGCCTTTATTTATTTATGGTTAAAGTGTAGTTACTTCTAGTAATCAATGAGGTGCATTTACAGAGCACAAGGTGCATGTACAGTGGGGTCCCTGGACTATACACCAGAAGGTGAGTCGGGTGAGATGTATTATCAGAGCTGTATGGAGAGCCTGGGGCTAAAGAAATGGGATGCTCCAAACTGGAGTGAGGGGCATTGGCAAAGCTGCGTGGGAGCCTAGGATTGGATTAGTAAGGGTGCTATAAGGTGAGGGTGAGGAGAAATGGCAAAGAAGAGACGGGGGTGGCTCAGAATTGGAGTGGCAGGGAGCATTACGGGTCAGGACTGAGGGGCACTGATAAAGCTTTGCCTAGTTCTTACCAGTGCTATTAGTTTGGACAGTGCTAGCCCCTGCCACCTCCCATTGTCCCTCCTTTGTACAGCCCACTGCCTTCAGCAAGAGCCCCCTTTCCCCCCTCCCCCGTCTGAACAAGCCTTTTCTTCTCAGTGCCATTTGTGCCTTTTATCTCCACTGGGACCCAGGAGTGTAACTAAGACAGAAAGCAGTTGCTGAGCAACTAGTTGCCCCACAGAGGGAATCTGTGATCTGTCTGCACCTGCCTTCCAGGTTAGGCTTCTCAGGGGATGGGGGACTGTTACCCAGGCTGTTTACAGCATCATCTTTTCACAGCCTGCAGATCCTCTCTTGGCAAACCTCCTTCCCCTCTGAGCCATCCTCCATTAGAGAAAGCTGTGTCTCTCCTGAGCACGCTCAGCCCTCTCTGTAGGGCCGGACAGGGCAAAGGCCAAAACAAAGACACGGCCTCACATTATTGATCGCCAGGGAGGCCTTGGGCTTGAGTAAACACATGTCTACCAATGTGTATGCGCCCGGCCACACGCAGAGCTGGAGGTTTCAAAGGTAGGTCTGTAGCTTTGGGGGAAACCCCAGTGCCTAGAATTGATCTTCTAGCAAAGGGAGGCTCTTTTTGATCAGTCTGTGGTTCTTTATGCGGCTGTTGTTTTGAAGGAATCCCTTGAAGGTGGAGTAGAGACCCTCACCTCCTCCCTCCTGCTCCGGGGCAGGGGATACCCCTGAGGAACGTCAGCTGAAAGGAGATCACAGTGAAGAGCAACATCGGTGTATTTCGATCTCTACTGCATGTGAGAGGGTTGTAGGAGACAGGAAGTGGTGGTGTTAATGGATTCACTGTTGTCTTTGTGCCTGCTCTTGTTAAGTTAGATGTTTCCATTGAGTTGCTTTTTTTTTTAAACACTCTTTACATGTGTCTCTGTATTTGAGGAGCAAAGCTGAGGGTTGGGAGGAGCCTCAGTATCGGAGTGAATAAGGAATGCTGGCTGCCCTTGTTGTTCTCATATGGTCATGCAGCACACACGTTAATACAGACTTCCATGTGTGCACAAACATGTGCATCCACATGCTTCAGCCCCCTAGGGACCTCCTCTAACAGGCACTCACATGCACCCCTCACCCCTGCACTCTAACACACCCAGGCACAGCCCCATGCATACACATAACTCACTAACATACACGTGTGTGTCCTCCAGGCAGGCAGAGCACCATGTAAACAGGCTTTGGAACATGCTAACACACACTCCGGCACCCCCGCACACCCCCTCACATTCACATCCAGGCACACTCATATGTCGACATGCAAATCCTTTGGCCTCTACTAGTATGTTATTGGGTGACAGGACTTTCACAGGGCCTCTTAAGGGACAGTAGAGGGAAAGTGTCTGAGGAGGCCAGCCCAGGAGCATCCAGTCTTGGTAGGCTATGGTACTTCTTAGCAGAGAATCACGGGCGATTACAGGAAGGGGAGTAGGCAGGAATAAGTCAGACAATCAGGTGTTGTGGGAGGAGGGGTAAAGATGGCCATCTGGAAGGTAGACGGCTGAATTACCATGGGGGGGGGGTCACCACTCCCTAGTATCCATCAGTGGGGAGGGGGGAGAGGTGGGGTAGCAAGGAGCTACTTTAGAGTGGGTTATGCAGCATTTGAAAGCATTCCTGTTGCCTTGCAGACCCCTGGAGCTCAGCAGTCTGCATAGGTGATGCTGTTGCATTCAGTGACATTTGGGGGCAGACGCAGGTATGCTGGGGAATGTATTAAAAAGTTAGGACGTACAGACACTAGAGGCACAGAGCCAGCAGGAGGATGGATAGGGCATGATCCTAAAGGTCTCTCTCAGCTTCTGCCTAAGTAATGACTGAATAAATTCCTGCGGGACTTCAACAGGAGTTTTGCTTGTGTAAGCAATGAGCAAGGTCCTAGGGATTTGGCATAGCTAGGGCCCTACCAAATTCATGGATCATTTTGGTCAATTTCATAGTCATACGATTTTAAAAATCGTAAATTTCATGATTTTAGCTATTTAAATATGAAATTTCACAGTGTTGTGATTGTTGGGGTCCTGACCCAAAAAGGAGTTTTTTTGGGGGGGGGAACCAGGTTATTTTAGGGGGGTCACAAAGATATTGTGTGTACAGGGGGGTTGCGGTACTGCTACCCTTACTTCTGCGCTGGTGGTGGCGCTGCCTTCAGAGCTGGGCAGCTGGAGAGTGGCAGCTGCTGGCCGGGAGCTCAGCTCTGAAGGCAGAGCCACCACCAGCAGCAGCGCAGAAGTAAGGATGGCATGGTATGGTATTGCCACCCTTACTTCTGTGCTGCTGCTGACAGGGTGCTGCCTTCAGAGCTGACTACCCAGCCAATAGCCATGTTCTCCGGCTGCCCAGCTCTGAAGGCAGCGCAGAAGTAAGGGTTGCAATACCGCAACTCCCAGGCAACTCCCTTTTGGGTCAGGATCCCCAATTTGAGAAATGCTGGTCTCCCACATGAAATCTGTATAGTAGAGAGTAAAAGCACAGAAAAGACCAGATTTCACGGTCTGTGATGTGTTTTTCATGGCCGCGAATTTGGTAGGGCCCTATGCATAGATAACAAGGGGATGTACAAATAGGAAGAGGAGCATATAGATGATAAAGGACACATAGGAAGGGAGCAAGGGATGCAAAGATAATATAGCCTGATCCTTGGTCTGCTGCCTGACTAGATGCCCATGATGGAGGCTGAGGAAGATGCACACACCCCATCTGAGGATGAACCCAAGAGCAAGGCTCGCAACTGCCTGCGCTATGCACCCCTGTGGATAGTCCTTGTGGTGTTGGCTGGAGCTGGAGTGCTGACCTGGTATTTCCTAGGTAACAGTTCTATGGTGTTTTGTTCTTTATGCTGGTGTTCATGTGTCCTAGCAAGGAGGAAGCCGATTTAGATGCCAAAGAGAATCAGTGACTCCTGGATGGGTCGCCATGTGTCAACCATCTGTGCACTGATTCCCTAGGGAGCTAGCTAAGTTCCCCCACCCACCCAAAGAACCCTGTCCTCCACATCCATGGGTTAATCTACCTGTGTCTTTTGTTGTCAGACTACAGACCACGACACTTGGAATCAACCGTCCTGCAGTTCTACTCCGGCAGCCTCCGGATCCTCAATTGTCAGTACTCCCTGGACCTTGGACGGCCAGAATCCAGAGCCTTCTGGACTGAGTCAGCAAAGCTACAGAAGATGGTGAGGGTGGTTTCATGTGTGGGAGCTGAGGCTGAGTGGGGGAATGGGCCACAGGTGCTTCTGTGAATGGAAGACTAGGTGGGTTATACCAAAACAGAGGGGGCTGGAGCACTGGGTGGGTTCCATGGGAAGTTTGCTGTTGTACTCTTGCTGGTTAGTTTTCAGTTGGCATTCTTATTACAGCTGAGGGAACTTATTCGTGTCACGGACCTGGATCCATATTACAACTCCAGCACAGTATATGCCTTCGGGTGAGTGTTACATCCACATTTGTTTGCTTTTCAGGGCTCTGTCTCTCCTGTCCTATGCGAAAGTTACAGCTAGGTTGTGATCTTGTCAGATGAACAGATGGCTACTGAACAAGAGCTGCTGCAACCTCCATTCTTACTCCACCTGGGCTCTGGACTAAAGATGATTGAAAAATGGAATTTCCATCCCACAGGAAATTCCAATAATTCAACGTTTGTTTTCAGCCCAAACTGAGATGAAAAGTCAAAATATCGAAACTTCTTATGGAATGAAAAGTCCAGAAAAAAATTAATTAGGAAATGTCAAAAGGTTTAGTCTCAGCATTTTCTATTGAAAGACTGTTTTGACATTCTTGAATCGAAATGATTCATTTTGTACTGTCAACACACAATGAAACCCCACAAAGACCATGGTGCATCCTGGGAGATGTAGTTCTTCACAGGGCAGGGCACATAAGGGAGAGGTGGAGTGGGGGGGACTTGGAACTACAACTGCCTCATGGCACTGTGCTGGCTACGGCAGATGTGGAGATTAGTGTCAACATGATCCCAACATTTTGTTTTGATTTTCCCAATGGCAAATTACATCAACAGCAATCTTTGCCAACAGAATTTCTATTTCAGAAAAAAAAACTTTTTCCAGCAGGAAAATGTTTCATTCACATTTTTTCACTCAGGCCTACAGTCACTCCCCAGCTTGGGCCATTTTCTCTGTCATTCAGCTGAGAAACTACGGTGGTTGTGATCTCTTGCACTGTATCAATGGTCCCTGCACAGGATTAAAGGCTCATTCTGATCAGCTGAACAGAGTCTAGCATCAGTCACTTGTCACTACTGGGAGATGGGACATGGAGCCTTAAAGGTCAACATTTTCAATTTGTCAGCAGTGACCACAAGTCCTTTCCACCTGAAGCACATTCAAGTGGATTATAAAAGTTTAATGATCTCATTTTAGTTTCTAATGGGCAGGTGTCCAGATAATTAAACCCACCATTACCAGTGGCACAAGATGGCTTCCTCAGCAGAAAGACCAACTGAGGCTGAGGCACATTGGTGGGGCAGTGTGCTTTGGGACGTTTGCACTGATGTGTCTGATCTGTAGCTAAAGAGAGGAGGAGATCTGTCTCCAGGGCTGTCAGTGAGGTGACTCTAGGGTGACCAGACAGCAAGTGTGAAAAATCGGGACAGGGGGTGGGGAATAATAGGAGCCTACATGAGAAAAAGACCCAAAAATCGGGACTGTCCCTATAAAATCAGGACATCTGGTCACCCTAGGTGACTCTCACCAGTGCTGAACTCACTTGAAATGAAAAGGATGAAGGAAATTAATGTGCTATCTCCCTGCTAGGGAGGGGTCCCTGACCTTCTTCTTCTGGTTCACCCTTCAAGTCCCCGAGAGTCAGCACAAGGAGATGACTGCTGAGAGGGTGAACATGACTCTCTGCAGAGAGCTTCTCGCCAGCGCCAACAGTACAAGCCGCCTCTCCTACCAGACAGAGTACAAGGTTGATCCAGACTCTCTGGTTCTGCTGGGTGAGTATCAGCCACCCAAGTGTGACCTAAACTTTCAGGATTAGGGGCTGAGGCCTATAAGTTGCTGCAGGCAGGTTGAGAGGCTAGACTGAATGGCATTACTGAAAGGGAAGGAGAGAGGAAAAATAGAGGAAGGGTAGAGTGTATGCTAGAGGGAAAAGCAGAAGACTGAACAGGACAGGGGGATGAATTACAGGTGTTTCCTCCTTGTACAGGACACACTTTTCATGAAGTTTGCTTATTCCCCTGAAGAATTATAGACTCATGGAGTAAGAGATGGCAGTGACTGACTAGGCAGCATCTTGTCCTTTCCTCTGCCTCCTCCTTCAGCTTTGGCAAGCACAGAGTTGTTCCCTGCACTATATGCTTTGTAGCTTTACTCCAATGTCCCAAGCAACCGGGCTTCCATGACGTTCCTTGGGAGACTATTCCGCTCTCTGATAGACTGAGAACAGAACTGAATGCAACATACTTAGATTACAATTGTTTTTGCTTCATGATGCTTGTCATATTTCCATCATTTCAATTCCTTATATTGACTTCAAGATTTTTTTTAAATCGGTGCAAAAAATAGAGATCACGGCTTGTTAAAGTGTCCTGGGAATGAGGGCCTGGCAACTGCCCTTGATATTTCAGGGCTTTTATAGGCCTTGATCCAAAATCCATTAAGTCAGTGGAAAAAAATGCCATTGATGGCACTGAGGTTTGGATCAGGCCCATGGTGTGATTGCTCCCTCCTTGCTCTGTGATGTGATACCTCTGTGCACAGAGCCCACAATCAGGGCCAGCTCTAGGCACTAGCAAAGCAAGCACGTGCTTGGGGCGGCACATTTCCAGGGGCGGCATTCTGGCCATCCTTTTTTTCCTGAAAAATCCACCAATGGGCGGATCAGGCAGTGCTAGGACCTGGGGGCAGCCAGGCTGGCTCTGCACAATGTGCTTTGCTCGCGGAGCGGCTCCCAGCCCGGCAGAGCCAGGGGGAGTGGGTATGAGGCGGCGGAGAGGAGCTGCTTTGACAGATGTGGCTAGTTGCTGACACCCGGGCCAGCGGGCCAGGGAGCGCAGACCAGCCTGGCCGCTTAAAGCACAGTGGAGGGGGGAAGTGGCTCAGAGCAAGGCATGCCCTGGGGGGAACCAGCCCAGACAGAACCGAAGGGAACGGGAGGCAAAGGTGTCCCAGGGCAGTGGTGGCTGGCGGGGCTGCAGCTGGGTGGAGAGGGGGAAAGTCCTGCTTAGGGGGGCAGCCACTGGATTATTAAAAGACAGACCTGCCACAGGAATTGGCCCCAGATTATGGAACTCACTCCCACACAAGAGATGTATGACAACAGACATCACCACATTCAGAACTAAAGGTAAAACTCAATTCTTCAACTTGTTTTTCTTTCAGTAAGTTAATGGTACACACACGCCACACCCACTTACACTCAAACATATACACCAACAACAGTAAAGAACCCAGGAACCAACCAATCCTTCCTCCTGCTGGTTCACAAGGAGGAGAGAGATTATTTCTGTTTTCAAATAAACATCTGCCAGTAGATAGATATGTGGACTACCATAGCACACTTGTCCTTGGGGAGAAAACTATTGTCAGAAGCTGAACTCAGTAGCCAGCGTTGTTGGCAAGAACAGGCTGATGTAAGCACACTACACAGGACTCTGCACACACTATACTGGTGCACATTGCATTCACCATCCATTGAAGTTTTTCTGGTCTTTACTCTCAAATATCTTAATGGTTAGGCCTGAGCCATCTTTGAGCCAACTGCTCCCTTGTGACCAAGATCTCTTAAGCCTCATTTTTGCTAATGAAACTAACAGGAGCTGAAGGTAGACTTAGCGGTAACAAGCCCACCACTATGAAACTCCCTCTGTTTCACAAAAGCTGAGGATGACTAAAAAGTTGACTGTTTTTAGAGAAAAAGTGTAAGGCCCATCTTTGTCATGATATTAATGATAACTTTAAACCAAAATCCACTCAACTCTCACCTCCTCTGGCTGTGTTCAAAATGCTGTTGAGAAAAGCTGAAAGATTGGAGGCATTGCAGAAAGTTCTGCAAAGGGGAAGAGGGGAAAAAGAGTTCGGGTCTACAGATAGGACACCCATGCGGAGTAATGTGTTTGTGTTAGGTACTCAGATATGCGACGAGTGTGGCATAAATATTTAGCTAGGTACTTTTGGCAGAAAATCCTCAGGATATTTATTTGGTATGTGTTCCCAGCATGTGATTGGTAGGAACTCCCAGAACTGTAGAATTATAGGGATAGCTACTCCCTAAGCCAACAGATGGCAGTGTCAGGACTGCCACTCAACCTCCATGGAAATACTCATGTGAATAACATTACTCACGTGTATAAATGTTTGTAGGATCCAATCCATAAGTAGATCAATGAAATACTGAATTTATTTTATAGCCAAGGATTCCAAATTTTTTGAGGAGTAGTGGTTATTCCTTGGATTATAACTGGTGACAAAAGGAGTTTCTGCTGACTGCAGTGCTCTTGGTTATAAAATAAATTTAAGATGCTAACATTTCCAGTTCCTCAGGACTAGAGGGGCAGCCAAAATTTTTTTTGCTTGGGGCAGTAAAAAAACCTAGAGCTGGCCCTGCCCACAATGACTGTTTGTTTAAATTCTGCCCTATTGCATTGCAAACTCATCTCTAATTTGCTATCGTTGTTACTCCCGGGGTCTCTTTCACTATTGCCAATTCAAAGTTTCTCATTAAATAACATGTTTCCAACCATTTCCCCCTAGATACATTATCTGGCATTTTTCCCAAATTAATCTTATTTTGGTATATTCCTACCCTATTTCTCACTTCACAGGGTCCTTTTCTCTGTTCTCATGGCTGTTTTTTAATTTAGTATTGGGGAATGTCATTAAAATGCTTTTTACTCCCTCTTCCAGATCATTAATGAAGATGTTAAATAAGACCAAACCTAACGTCCCACTGAACACGTCTCTCCATTTAATAAATTGCCATTTATAATTATTTTTTATTTGCAGCTTTTCAGTTTCTGGTGCACTGTATGTGACAGGGCTCACATTCGAGCCAATTTAAATTAAGATTTCATGAAACACATGCCTAACGATTCACTAAAAATCAAGCTATATTGCATCTTCTGCTTTCCCTTTATCCACTAATTTAGTAATTCTATCAAAAACGCAATCAAGTTTGTCAGTACCATTATCTTCTAAAGGTTTCCAGTTTTTTTCCTTTCATTCCCTTCACATTTGTTCATTATTTTATTAGGGTCTAAAGTAAGATTTGCTCAATTCTAATTGCCATGATCATCTATTGGGGTTTCCCTGTTTCTCCGTGACATTTCAAAAGTAAATGGCTGTAGTTGAGTAAGATTTGATAGCTTGGGAAGAAGTAGGTCTAGTGCCTAGAGCAGGGGGCAAAAATCAGGATCTTCAGGATTCTATCCCTGGGATAGACATGGCCTTGGCAAATCACTTAATCTAGGTCTTTGTTTAGCCATCTGTAAAGTGGGAATAAAATGATAGTTAACAATTCCTTTACACTTTCCAACCTCACAGCTTGTTGAGGTGTAATTAATTGACAGCAGTAAAGTGTTTTAAAACCCTCAGCCAAATGCTCCTATGTGAAGACTCTTAATATTACTAAATTTGTTAGCTGCCTCTCTTTATCATAGGGTGCCTATTTTATCAACCCACTGATTTGTATGTGGTCAGATCTTCCAAGTCTTCCCTCACTTTTTTACTAATAGCTATTTGTAAGCCCACAATCTCTCTAGCCATAGGATTTCAGCCCCTTTTCTTTCAGGAACTCATTTGTATTTCTCTAGAATAAAATCTATTTAACACAGGTTCAAAAATATAATCACATCCTTTCACCCTGACTCAAGGTCCTTTTTTTTAGGAGCCAATCTATTCCCTATAGGATTACCCTCAGCAGGCCATCTGCCTAGGAATCATATATAACCTGGCCTCTTTCCCCTGCTCTAGGAACTCCTGAAACCACAATCTTCCCACCCACCAGCAGCCCTCCACTCAACAAAGCTCTTGCTGGCCTTTATGAGGACCAGGTGATCTACAAACTATCACCTGATCACTGCCTCTTAGCATGAGCTTGGAGGCAGCTGATCAGTCACAGGTGGGGCTGGGCCCAACTCCCCTAAATGGGCCAACCACACTCTGACACTATTTTTTTTTAAACAGGTTTGTGGATTGTCCTCTCTTTATGTTCTTTTTTAAAGGGACATTTTATAAAGCAGTTCAATAGTCCATCTATTGGACATCACTCATTGGAGGCTTTGTTCTCTCTCCATCCCTGTCTCTCTGAGACTACAAGAAACCCCAACTGTTTTCAATGGAAGTTATTCATATCCTGCAACAGGAAGAAGAGGACCCCAAATTTCTTAATTCCCCATAACTGATTTTCTTGTTAAAGAATCCCTTTGGACTGCAGTATTCTGTTAACCTAGTATTCACTGTGCCAAACTCACATACCTTGTGGTCACTTGTACCAATCCTCCCTGTTATCGTCACATTTTCAGTTTTTTTTTTTTCCATTAGTAATCCTCTTTGACAGCAGATTCAAAGCCCACTGAAGTCACTGGAAAGAATCTCCCTTCCTTGAGGCCCTGAGTGAGAAGAGCCCAATCCCCTTTGGGATTTGGATCCTTCTACCCCCACATCTCTGCTCACCCCAAGGGACTTTCTTTCCATCTAGAGTAAGAGAGAAGAAAGGAGGAAAGTGGGTTGGGTCACAGGCAGGTAGCCAGGGTAGAGCCTGGGAGGCGTGGGAAGCAAGGCGCTTACCTGGGGTACTAGTGCTTGACAATGAGCATGGTTAGGAGTGGAAGGGCCTATGGCCACGTGGGGTGTGGCTAAAGAATGGTGGCCTAGGTTAATGACTGACTTGTGTGGGAAGAAGAGAATATGCCTGGGAGAGGATCAGATGATGGCCAAGTAAACAAGAGAGGCTCATGGCAGGTTGGGGCATCATGGTAAGAGGGACAGGGCCCAGGATAGGTTGGACAAGGATGGAGGAATGGGAGATAGAGGAGGTGACCAAAGTAGATCTTGATAACAGGCATAGTAAGGAATGAAGGCACCCAGGGTAGTGCTTGATGGGGGGACCACTGGGCACAGAAAGGAGGAGAGGGGCCCATCCTGCAGCTTAGATTTTAGGTACTACAGATTCTTATGTTTTTTTCCCCCCTTTCTTTTATATATTTCCTTTCCAACAGAATCCAGTGTGAAAGACATAGTAGTGCTGAAATCCACTCTGGGTAGGCCATCCTTTCCCTTGCTTTTTGAGTTCATTTTGTTTGGGGGGATTTGGTGAGGGGCCAGAATTATTTTGTTTACGGTCCTGAGATGTGAGATCAAGGAAAATGAGGGGAAGAGGATTGTATTCATGAAGCACAGATGCTGCACACAGTGAATAACACTTTCAAAAGCACCACTGTGATTTAGCAGCCTAAATCCCATTGACTTTCAGATCCTCAGAGGCGTTAGGTATTTATCTCAATGGAAGTTAGGCACTGAAATATCTTTGAGGATCTGGGCTAAGGTGCCTAAGTCACATAGGTGCGTTTTGAACATTTAACCCGGTGTCACAACAAACTCTCTGGCTAATAGCTGGACATTTGCGTTCAGGCTCTGCGTGTGCATACATGGTGTGCACTTGGAAACTCACTCTTCCCTTCACTTACAGTCCCCATTCAGAGCTGCCAAACCAAAGAGAATTAGAAGTGTCCGTAGAACAGGCAGCATGTACTCTAAATGGGATACACAGTAAGTGGAGGACGGGGCCAGGAACAAGGAAAATGGGTCAAACAGAAGGGAAATATGAGAATGAGAGTCTGCCTAGAAGAAGGCAATAATTAACTTGGAGTAGGCTAGTGAGAGGGGACTGGTGTCACTGGGAGGAACTAGGGTAAAGTGTGAAAGTAAAGTGAGATCACTGGGAGGAACTGGGCTAACACAGAACCTAACTGGCTTGTATTGGTCATCATTAGGGTATCTTGTTGGTAAGAGTCCCTTCCCTGACACTCAGCTAACAGCACTCTGGGGTTCTGTTTGTCTCATGGATTCAGGTTGCTACAGGTACAGCCACATCAGGGCGGAGGAAGTCCTCAGGCTGAAGGGCCCTGATTACTTGGCCTCCAGTTGTCTTTGGCACCTCCGTGGTCCCAAAGGCCACATGATCAAACTACGTCTGGAGTGGACCCTCCCGGAGTGCAGAGACCGGCTGGCCATGTATGATGCGGCCGGGCCACTGGAGAACCGTCTCATCACCTCGTAGGTAGCTTTCATATGACAGGGATATAAAATACAGCAAATGGTAGGAAGAAGTCGAGTCAGTTGGCGCTACTTACCCTTTCGGACAGTGCACCAACTCACCTGTAGATCCCACTGCTGTGGGATATTAGTGAGGCAGCCCTTCAGTTTAGTAAAAAAAAATAAAAAAAATGTTCAACTAGTTGAAGTGTTTAGATGAATAAGAACAGCAACTCCACAGTGACAGTGGTAGTGGAACAAGAGATTGTGCTTCAGAGACCAAGGAGTTTCATGAGAACATCACTTGATATAGGACGACTCCTCAGAGCAGCCCAGATCTTAGGGTCAGGAACCTTACAAGAGGATCCCTGGACAGATCCTTAGCTAGTATAAATTGGTGTAGCTGCACCCATAGGCGCCGACTCCGTGGGTGCTCCGGGGCTGGAGCACCCACGGAGAAAAATTAGTGGGTGCTGAGCACCCACCGGCAGCTCCCCGGGTCCAGCTCACCTCCACCTCTGCCTCCTCCATGAGCGCGCCGCCACGTCCTGCTTCTCCCCCGTCCCTCCCAGCACTTGCGCCACTAAACAGCTGTTTTGCGGGACAGGGAGGGAGGGGGGAGGAGGATGTATGCAGCGCACTGTGGGAAGAGGCGGGGCTGGGTCGGGGATTGGGGGAAGAGATCCAATGGGGCAGGGATGGGGCAGAGTTGGGGCAGGGACTTTGGGGAAGAGGTTGGAATGGGGCAGGGGCAGGGCCAGGGGCGGGGAAAGGGTGGAGTCGGGGCAGGGGGCGCAAGCACCCACCGGCGCCAGAGAAAGTTGGCACCTATGGCTGCACTGACTTCACTGTAACTCTGCTGATTTTACACCAGCTGAAGCTCTGACTAAGATTCCTTAGGAATGGGGTCTGATCCATATTAAGGTTAGAGGGAGAACAGAGGCTCCTGAAGGCTCTAAAATGACTGATTTATGGATGAGGGGTGGGGGATTGCCCAGCACTCAGGTGCACACACCCTCTGGAGTGTAAACCCAAAATTACACTGTCTTGTGCTGGGTGGAGATCTATATAGCATAAGTCATGAAATTCGCTCCCCCTCTCAGTGTGGAGGAAGATATGCACAGCTTTTTGCCCTTCCAGTTATGAATTACACAAACTGGTTATAGAATAAACAAAAAAACAAGTTTATTAACTATAAAAGGTAGATTTTAAATTATTAAAAGGGATAGCAAACAGATCAAAGCAGATTACTGAGCAAATAAAACAAAACACACAACCTAAGCTTAATACACTAAAACAACTAGTTAATAGTAGAACATTCTCACCCTAAATGTTGGTTTGCGCAGGTTGCAGTGTTTCTTGAAGGTAAACTGCACTGCTTGCAGCTTAAATCTCTGGGTATTCCTCTCACAGGCTAGACCTTTCTTACCTGCGCTCCCTGCCCCCGCAGCTTAGTTCCTTTGTTTCTCCAGGTGTTTTCAGCAGTCTTCCTTCTTGGGCTGGGATGCAGTGAAGAAGAACCAAGATTAATTCACTTCCCAGCCTTAAATAGGATTTGCATATGGCGGAAATCCTTTGTTTCCCAGTTTGACCCCCACCCCCTCCTACTGGAAAAATACCAGCAGTCCAAGATGGTGTCCAGTATCAGGTGACATGATCACATGACCCTGCAATGTCAAAGCAGCATCCTAGGAAGCTTCTCAGGAAGGAGGGAGATTAGTATCTGTAAAGTCCTATTGTCCTTCCTAATGGTCCATGCAGGCTGATTGCACATTGTCTGGTGGCCATTCCCCAAGCGTAAACACAGTTGTAGTTGTTATACTCAATATTCCTAACTTCAGATGCAGAAATGATATATGCATACAAATAGGATAATCATATGCAGTAAATCATAACTTTCCAATGATACCGCTCATGACCCATCTTGCATAAAATACATCTTAGTTATGCCATATTCATATCTTAAGCATATCTCTATGAAGAATATGTGGTGTAGCGTCACAAGAGGTACCCTGTGGTCTCAGAGTCCTCATGAAGGTGGTCTGGTTTGAGACAAGATGAAGGTCCTAACAAGGGGTGGGGGCATGCTCCCCCACCCTGATCTGAGCCCTTTTCTCCATGCTATGCCTTGATTTGGTTACTAGGCCCAGAGCTTCAAAGGTATTTAGGCTCCTAATATCCATTGATTTTGATGAAAGTCAGAAGCCTAAACACCTTTGAGGATCTGGGCCTTAGTGTCTAGCAACATACTGAAGTTAAAGGTCTGAATAATCTCATCCCCTCTTTTTCCTCTCTCCCCGTCTCTTGCCACCACTTCGCTCCTCTCCTTTCCTCACCTCCTTTACTCATTCCCACCCTCTTTCACATTTCCTGCTATCTCTTTCCTCTCAGATTCTATGGCTGCAGCCGTCAGGAGCCCATGGTGGAAGTCCTTTCTTCGGGCCACGTCATGTCTGTGGTATGGAAGAAAGCAATGTACAGCTACTACGATCCTTTCATCCTCACCGCCCAGACTGTGCCCTCTGAAGGTGAGGAAGGCTGGAGGGAAAGTATGGAGAATGAAGGAGCTAGGAGAGCTCACACAGTGCAGATCCCTTGTCAGTTAGCCTCACACGTATTCTACAGGTCACTTCACCCACCATCCCAAGATGCTCCCACTGAGATGGAACGTGACAGCTCTTTCGCATAGAAACACCACACAACGGTTTGGGATAGGAATTAATTAAAGATTGTGTGGCACTTAGATGCTCCAGTGATGGCAGCCAAAAAAAGGACGGAGATAGATAGAAGTGAGGAGTCCTGCATTCAGCTAAAGCCACAGGGGAATTTAGGTCAGCAGAATGGACTCCTATTGGAAATTGGCCAGGAGAAGGAGGTTAACAACCTTACTTTGCACAAAGTGCCATGGGATCTTCAATAACCAGGAGTGGTCAGGGCTTGGGTTGTCCTGACAGAAGACAACACTAATGTCTCAGTAACCCCTAATGCCAGGTTGGAGCAATGGCACTGAGTCAGAGGGAAGAGCACCGCCGGTTACAGCAGCACCACTGCTTTGGACACCTCTCTGACGGTCTCCCACGCTAGTGCAAGCCAGGCTTGACCCCTGCTTAGCTCATGAGAGCACAGTGTGTAGCCTTTCCCAGTTGGGCTTTCCTCGTTTTCAGTCACTTACTCATTTTTGAGCTGTACTCACTGCCCTTTTCTCTAGCTCTGGTCTCTTGGTATCTCCTGCACTATGATCCTTCACCCTACCGTCCCCAGCTCTTCCCGACATGTACACACTGTGGCATAGCAATGTAGTGTGCCAAGCAGGCATCCACACCTGCAGTTGATTCCCTCAGCTGTCTGCCTCTGAGGGGCCCTCTCGTCAGGAAGTAGCTCCCCTGGGATGTTTCTGGGGCTCCCAGCAAACCCAGCTGGGAAAGCATGATGTTGGCCCCACAGAGAACACAGACCATGAGCACAGCAAGCAGCCTCATGTGTCTCTAGCAAACGTGTAGCCTGCGCCTTCCCCCATTCTTCTCTGGAGGGTGGGGCATGTCCCTTTTTTCTGCAGCAGGTGAAGATCCAGTTTTCCCAGCTGACGTGTGTCTGTGGGGGGTGGGGGGGTGTCTGTGTTTTCAGACTGCCAGGTGAATCTAACACTGCAGGGAGGCCTGGAACTGCAGGGGAAGATCAACACTCCACACTACCCGAGCTACTACTCGCCCAACACACAGTGCACCTGGCTCATGATGGTGAGCCCCCTGGCCCCTCCTCTTTCCTTAGCCAAACCTTTCCACAGTAGTGGCTTTGAACAGAACTCCATGGCATCCTTTCCCCTTCACCACTGCTCTGTGGCAATGCCCTCTCCACTCAGACTCAAGTGGCACAAGGGGGCTGAGTGCCAGGCGGTTTCATCTCTGCAGACCCTACTGCAGAGGGTCTCAAACAGAAGGTCATGAGATCGCAGCCATCCAGCTCTTCCTGTAATGCTAAATGGGAGGCAGTCCCCGCTAGATTCCCACCTAGATGGGAGAAGGTTTGAGGGGAGAGGTTTCCTGTAAGAAAAAGGCTGGGAATCATTGCCCTACAATACTTCCAATTCTGGCTTTGGTTCCCAATGAACTGACTCTTGTGGCTCTCCTCCTAGATCTCTACCCTGGACTTGTGACTATCAAATAAACTCACTAGGCAGTCGCCTTCTGTTCTTCAAATCCGGCCTGTCTCAGTTCAACCAAGACCCAGCATTAGAGTAGCAGGGATGAGGAGAGAGGTGCACTGGCACAGCTAGGTGCAAGGCCCCAGGATTGGAACAGCAGGGTTCCTGCATGTCAGGGCTGAGGTGCTTTGGCAGAGCTGAAAGTAGGATCTAGGGCTGGAACAGTCAGCCGTGATGGAGGTGCATTGGGAAAGGTGTTTAGGGAGAGGTAGGAGTGGTCTAGCAGGGAGTGTTGGAGGACATGACTAAGGTGCTCTGGCAGAGGTCTTAGAGGCAGGTCTGGAATGACAGAGGGTGCCACACTTCAGGATTAAGGTGGGCAGTGGCCTGGTGCCTGTGTAGACTGTGCCTAATTCTTGCCAGCTGGGCACTGTGAATTCACTGCTCTCCCATTTGTGTTCATTTTGCCCATTTCATGCCTATGGTCCCCTTTGGTTGGATGGAAATGTAGTTTTCTGCTGCTACCTCAGTTCTGCTCTTGGACCACTCTCCATGCAGGTCCCATCTCTTGACTACGGAGTTGTCCTGTGGTTCGATGCCTACACGCTGAGGAGACAGAAGTATGATCTGCCATGTACTCAAGGCCAGTGGATTATTCAGAACAGAAGGTGTGTGCTCATGTTCTTGCTGGATTGTCACTCTCCACCTCCAACCCCAGATTACTTCTGCATGAGTCTCAATTCGCCCCCAGCCCTCTCCTGTTTAGCCAGTCCCCAGGTCTGAAGGAGGAGATTCCTGCTAGGAAACATTTGCCAGCTCTAACTTCTATCTACTTGCTCCCACTCAGTCATTTGATCTGTGCCATTAACTGTAACAGCTACTACTGTGCTGATGGCACTCAGTTGTCCATATCTTTTTCAATACTCTAGTGACTCCTCCTTGTCCACTGACTCTGCCTATCTCGACCAAGTAAATGTATGGCTTTGCCTCAGCTTCCTTCAGAAAAGCATCTTAGAGAGAGAAGTGCTTCTTTTGGGCAAAGGCAACATCCCCAAACCTCTCCAATGTCGCTATCAACGTCTCTTCTTCCTCGTGCTGTGTAAAGCAAACGGTCTAGTTTCCCCCACTGTTTCCCTGGCATCCTCCCACACCTCCTGTGTTTGCAAATGTGCCTATCACCACCTCTGCAGTAGCGTCTGTGTGTGCTACTGCCTCGAATCCTCCTCCGCACAAATCTGCCTCTGAGTCTCTGCCTCTTCCTGCTTTGCCTATAAAAACTCCCTTCTATAAAAGCTTCTTTAGGGCCTCCCTAAGCCCAGCTGCCATCATGCACTGGCTGCCGCTGCCCACCTTCTCCCGCGTACAAAGAAGCCTGGCCACTGTACTGACATCCTCAGACCCCTCCAGCTGGCCCCGCTTTCATTTCAGGAGCCTGTTCAAAATTGCCCTCCTATTTTAAAACCCTGTTTGGGCCTTTTCCAACCTACCTCGCAGACCTTGTCTCTGCTGCTCACCTGACCTCAGCCGCCTCTGTCTTTGGACCTGATCCAGGGAGTTGTTCCAATGACCTCAGATTCTCCACTATGGCTGTGTCAGCCTGTCATCAGCAACAGCTGTCTTGTATGTCTCATTTCACCAACTTCCCCTCTATTTGCATCCCTTCCTTGCATGTACTTTTTTCTTCCTTTCTCCCTAGTCCAACCTCTCTTTAACTCTTATTTAACCATGTGAAGCATCTAGGATATGATGTCACAGGAAAGACAATATAGAAATAGCATTGGATTAGACAGCCTAAATTCTGCTCTTCCCCAGACAGGTAGGTGGAGTCATCCTGGATTTATGCCGAGGTAACAGAGCAGAATTTGGGCCAGTGGACTGTGTATAAAATATGGCCCGTTTGCAGAAGAACACCCATGACACCAATTCCCTGTGCCTGTTTTTTGTTACCAAGTGCATAATATTCTCTTCAAAGCTGTTCAGTCTGGAACATCCAGAACCATTACACACATCGATCACTAACTTTAAATGGTGTTTATTACCGCTTTCATTTCAAATTCTCTCCATCTTACTCTTAGAATGTCTCTTTTCCTTTCCCTCCATCTCCATCAGTCTCTAAGACTGCTTCATTGCACATTTCATTTTCTCTGGCCCCTGATCTTGGTTACACTAGTGTAAAACCAGTGATGTCTCTGGAGTTGCTCTGGCCTCAGCACGTTCCAGCCAAGTAGCTAAGTGCTGGTGCAGTGGAGAGGAATATGTGGTGCCGGATGGCTGGTCTGCTGAAAAAGCCTGGCTTCCCCTGCATTTCCAAGGGCATCGCCTCGCTTTCCTCTATCACTACTTTACATCCCCAAAACATACGGAGGGCGTTTCCCCATCTCTGCTATCCCAGTCCTTGTGGTTCTCTCTCTCTCATGGACCAGACTCCAATTCCCAACTGCCACAGACCCTTCCTTCCCCAACACCCTTTCCCCTTGAAGATCTCTTTTTTTTTTCTCCTTCACACAAACTCTGCGATGTCCTGCCTGTACTTCTCTATCAGGTTGTGTGGCCTGCGGACCCTGCAAGCCTACGCCGAGCGAATTCCTGTTGTGTCCTCTGCCGGCATCACCATCAGCTTCACCTCTCAGATTTCCCTAACTGGACCCGGAGTGCAGGCTGCCTACAGCCTCTATAACCAATCTGATCGTGAGTACAAGGCTTCTTATAGCCTAAAGACACCGACTGAGAATGTGGGCTGCATCTTTCACTGCTACCCAGTCACCAGCAGCTTTCTCAAGCTCCTGGCACGTGTTGAGAGCCACACATGCCAAGTCCCAGAACAAGCTCACCTATAGGTACATACACACGTTACCCTCACGAATACACGTGCACACACCACACTGAACCGTGGACACACAAACACTCGATCATACACAGCTCACAGAGGTATTGAGGGACTGTACACCTAGGCACAGGCAGACTCACCTCTGCCTCTGTATTACTGAGCTGGCCTTGGAATTAGATGCCTTAGCTTATTTTAATTTGAAATGACTGTTTCAATCACAGAGGCTCCTGGAGAGTTATTTCCTTCTTTCCCTTGAAATCCATGTATGTGGAAGACAGAGAGAAAGACACAGCCTGACACACACCCACATGCGCGCATACACACTCTCTCCAAGTCGGTCTTGTCTTACTGTGCAGTACAGTGCACATGGTCCCTCTCTGCATACTCCCCGCATGTCCTGGGGACACCTTTTTCAGGTCCCTGACCAGGGTTTTGTAACAGCCCCCAGGGAATTTATCCCCATATTCCACCCAGCATCATGCACGGTGTGGCAGGATGTAATAAACAGTGTAGCTCCCAGGAGTTCTGGTGAGAGATTGCTCTTGATTTCCTGGACCCTGTCATATGACCTGCATCGGTTACAAGCGGTCAATACCCGCATTGCCTAGCCAGGGTCTGTATACATTGATTCCAGGGGCTGCTGTTACACAAATATAGCAAGCGCTGCATGAACATCCCTGCAGATCTGGCAAGGTCAGTAAAGCTTGTAGTCACACATTTTCGTCACACACTTCCGAGTGTTTTGCTTTTAGGCGGTCCTGTAATGGGGACTAAACATTCCCTTGTGATTTTTTTAGCCTGTCCCGGGGAGTTCCTCTGTTCTGTCAATGGACTGTGCGTCCCAGCCTGTGACGGGATTAAAGACTGCCCCAATGGACTGGATGAGAGAAACTGTGGTGAGTGGTCCATTATTTCTACCCCCTGTCTCTCCTCAGCAATTTGCAGCCCAGTTCAACCCTCTCCTGCACAAAGGAGTTGGTCTCCATGGTCCAAATCCAACTCTCTAATGGGGATCTCTGGGGGAGACAGGAAACCCCCTCAAAGACTTCACTGAATCAATCACGGGGTGAAAGTAACAAAGGCATTTGCCTGGTTACATACAGGCAGTGAATCTTCAGTCCACCAGAGTCACACTGCTTCAGTCTGTTAGGAAGTGATACTGAAAGTTTAATGTGCACCTGGCTCTTCCGTGCACTCTCGAGGCCATATATCCCACAGATAGCTGGCCCCAGAAATGGGGCAGTAGAAAAAACAGACAGTTTCCATACATCAAGATGTACAAGTTCCGCAAATAAATCACTGTCCAACCTACAGCACTACACTACCCCCTCACTGCTAGTACAGTGCATGCCTGACAACCGCTCTCTCTCACCACACTGAACCTCAGTCCTGGCTTACAGCCCCACCTGCTGTTCTAGGCCTGGGTGTCCCACGCTGCTCTGCCAACACACACCAGTCTTGGCTGCCCATAATATATGTAGTGCTTGCTCAGTAGAGCTCTGGGTCGGGGTGCTCTGCTCACCGCTGGATAGCGTCACCCACTGGCCATTCTGGGTATTAGCTCCATCAGGCCAACACCCTTTCCTGCAGTTGCACTCCATCTCTCTCTTTCAGTCTGCAGCCCTTCTCTCAACCCAGGAGCTACTGCTTCCTCTTCAGGACTTAGCCCTCCAGCCAGTTCACTAAGGTCCTCCCCTTCCAGGGTAGTCTTTCTAAAATCTCTCTACAAGCAGCATCAGGCAGTCCTCACACTGCTGCCCAGACCAACTTATTCCTACACTGACTCCAGCAGTCTTCATATCCACTGCCCTTAATGGTACCACTCTGCAGTGGATGGTAGGGAAACCCAGGCCCACCCTCTACTCTGGGTTCCAGTCCAGGGTCCTGTACTGAACAGCCAAGGTCTGCATTTCCACCGCCTTACTGCTCTCACTCCCGGACTCCTGCCTACTTGGCTTCTTCTCCCCCTTCTTTCTCCTTTACCTCAGGGAGAGGGGATGCAGGCTTCCTCCCTGTTGTCCCCCCACCACTGCTGCCGGTCTCGTGTCTTTATAGAAGCCCCGCCTGTTCCCTCACAGCTGAGCTTCCTTCTAATTAGCTTCCCCCAAACAGCCTAAAACACCGCTGTTTGCAGTTTAATTGGCCGATTGGGCCCACTTGGCCTAATTCAGCTCTTGCAGGGCTGGTGTGGGGAGTACACTCCCCCCCCACACACACACAGATTCTTTGTATTTTTAAACCACTTGCAAATATCACCTAACTAACTCTCACAGCTGTCCTGGGAAGTATTCTTAGTATTACTACAGATTGGGGGGGGGGGAGGACAGAGAGGAAGGTTAGATTTGTCCAGGGCCACCCAGCAAATCAGTGGCAGAATTGGCACTAGAACTCTGGCATTCTTAGGTCCTAATCCCATCCTCAGGGCATTAGACCATGGTGCCTGTATGCAACGCTGCCCATGCCTGTTAGTCCTGGCATGCAACAGTCCCTCCCTGCTGTTCCAGGCCTCCCATGAAGCTCACAGTCCTGTGCTCACAGGAACATAAGAATCACAGTGCTGGGTCTGACAAGGCTCTATTTACCCCAGGATCCTGTCTCTGACAGTGGCCAGCGCCAGATAATTCAGAAGAAGGGGCAGAAAACCTTATTGTGGAAAGTTATTGAATAAACCTGTCCATGGAGGAAGTTTCTTTCTAAATCCATCAGTTAGTGCTTGATTTGAAGCATGAGGGTTTATTATCTCTAGTTGTCATGTCTGTGTGTCCCCCTCCCCGTGTCTTATGTAGCTGTAGATGTTCTCATTCTCTATATAAATATCTAATCCTTTTTAGAATCCTATTAAGATTAATTCAAACTAGAACAGGTGCAGAGAAGGGCTACAAGGATGATCAGGGGAATGGAAACCTGCCTCATGAGAGGAGACTCATGGAACTTGGCTTGTTTTGTTTAACCAAATGAAGGCTGAGGGAAAATATGATTGTTCTCTGTAAATACATCAGAGGGATAAACACCCGGGAGGGAGAGGAGTTATTTAAATTAAAGGCCAATGTTGGCAATAAGAACAAATGGATATAAACTGTTCATCAATACGTTTAGGCTTGAAATTAGATGAAGGTTTCTAACCATCAGAGTGAGGTTCTGGAACAGCCTTCCAAGGGCAGTAGTGCTGGGGGGTGAAGGGGAAACATAACATCTTTCAAGATTGATCTTGATAAGTTTACAGAGGGGACAGTGTGATGAGACTGCCGTGAGGGTTATTAGCAAATATCTCCAAAGGCCGGTGATGGGACACTAGATGGGGGGGTGGCTCTGCATTACTACAGAGAATTCTCTTCCAGGTGTCTGGGCTGGTGGGTCTCGCCACATGCTCAGGGTTTAACTGACTGCCATATTTGGGGTTGGGAAGGAAATTTCCCCCAGGCTATATTGTCAGAGATCCTGGGGGGGTTTCACCTTCCTCTGCAGCGTGCGGCGCGAGTCACCTGCAGATTTTAAGTAGTGTAAATGGTGGAAGTTTTAAAATCAAGATTTGAGGACTCCAGTAACTCAACCAGCGGTTAGGGGCCTATTATTGGAGTGTATGGGCGAGGTTCTGTGGCCTGTGACATGCAGGAGGTCAGACTAGATGATCCTGATGGCCCCTTCTGGCCTTAAAGTCTATGAGTTCTTGTCCTCAGTGATATCTTGTGGCTGTGAGTTCCAGGGGCTAATTATGATTTGGATGTAAAAAGATAGTATTTCCTTTTTCAGTTTCAAATGTGCTGCATTTCAGTTTCACTCAATGTCTGTGTCCTTGTATTATTAAAGTGGGTAAATAGAAGCAGCCTGATTTACCTTCTCTATCACCTTCATTGTCCTGTGTGCCTGTCAAGCCCCCTCCGTTTCATCTCATCTCTAAAGCAAACAGCCCTAGTCTTTTAAATCTCTGTTTTTATTGTCCCAGATTTTTCCAGGCCTCTAATAATCTGAACTCCTTGTGTAAATTATTACATAAATAATAACTATAATGAGGCAGCGCCTGGAGGCCCCAGCCCCATTGTGTTTGGGCCTGTCCACACAAGCATAGCAAGAAGACAGTCCCTGCTCCCAAAGGACTTACAATCTAATGATAAGACAAAAGACAACAGGTAGATGCAACAAACAGCAAGGGGAGCACGAGGTAACAGTGAGCCAATCGTAATACAGATCATGTGCTGTGGCCCATGCTTACCAACCCCCGAGCCACTGTTGAGCGGTTTGCAGGTAAGGTAGGTTTAAGGAAGGATTTGAAGATGTATAGCGTAATGGCTTTGTAGTCTTCTAGTTTTGTTGTAGATGGGCTAACCAGGACTGGGCACAGTATTCCAGGTGAAGGCGCACCTTTGATTTATAGAACAGCATTAGACTATTTTCAGTATTACTCTCATTCCTATTCCTGATACATCCGGACTCGTTGCTTGCCCTTTTTGGGTATGTCCACACTGCATGCTAAGCCCAGGCTATAACTCAGGTTTGAGCCCAAGTCCCCCTTCCATTCATACACAAATCAGTCTGATTTGGGTCAGCAAACACTCAGGACCTGGGTCCTAGGACCATCCTGGGGGGTGGTTCAGAGTCCGAGTCCTGCTGTGACTCGGATCCAAGCCCTGTCATTTTGCAGTGTAGATGTAGCTGAAGCCACAGACCCAGTTCAGAATGTCTGCGTAGTGCAGTGTGGACACATTAGCACAGCTCTGAGACCTGCGTCCAGCAATTGTAAGCCCAGGTTTACAATGCAGTGTGGACACTGAAGCGCAGGCTTGGCAACACCAAGTCCACAAGCCCAC
This sequence comes from Chrysemys picta bellii, assembly GCF_011386835.1. Lineage (NCBI taxonomy): Eukaryota > Metazoa > Chordata > Testudines > Emydidae > Chrysemys > Chrysemys picta. The sequence continues at coordinate 95,561,464 of NC_088791.1, forward strand.
GTCCCACAGACCTGGGTTTACAATGCAGTGTAGACATACCCTTTGAGCCTGGCTGTACACTGAATGGAAGCTTTCAATGAGCTATCTAGGATGACATCCAAGACTTTTTCCTGCACAGTTAGTTAATTTAAAACAGATCAAGTTTCTTCTTCCTAGATGAATTACTGAGCATTTGTTAACAATTTGTTTCATCTGCTATCGAGCTGCCCTCTGGAATTCACTGCAGTCTTCTCTAGTCTTGACTAACCAAAATAATTTTGCAGCAGCTGCAAATGTTGCCACCTCACTGCTCTCTTTTTCCTTGGCCATTAATGAATATACTAAACACCAGTCCTAGCATGGAACCTTGGGCACGCCACTATCTTCCGCAGGGCCAGATGAAATTCATCCTGAAGTGCCTGCTTCAGCTAGTTCTGTAATCTCGGAACTGTTAGTAATTATCTTTGAGAATTGATGGAAGGCCGGAGAGGTCCCAGAGGCCTGGAGAAGGGCAAACAGTACTTATCTTTAAAAGGGGGAACACAGAGGACCCCAGACATTATAGACCAGTCAGCCTAACTTCAATACCCTGGAAAGATACTGGAACACATTATTAAACATTCAATTTGTAAGCACCTAGAGGATAATAGGATTACGAGGAATAGCCAGCATGGATTTGTCAAGAACAAATCATGCCAAACCAAATTAATTTCTTTCTTTGACAGGGTTACTGGCCTAGTGGATAAGCTGTGGACATTGTATATCTTGATTTTAGTAAGGCTTTTGACACAGTTCCACATGACAGTCTCATCTAGGGAACTATGAATTTACTATAAGGCAGGTGCACAACAGATTGAAAGACTGTACTCAAAGAGTAGTTATCAGTGGTTTGCAGTCACACTGGGGGTAAGTGTCTAGTGGGGTCCCAGAGGGGGTCAGTCTTATATCTGGTATTATTCAATATTTTCATTAATGGCTTGGATAATGGAGTGGGGAGTATGCTTATAAAGTATGCAGATGACACCAAGCTGGTGGGGGGGAGGGGGGTGTTGCAAGCGTTTTGGAGGACGGGACCTTGCTGAATTGGAGAATTGATCTGATTTCAACAAAATGAAAGTCAATACAGACAAATGCAAAGTACTTCACATAGGAAGGGGAAAAAAATGAAATGCACAACTACAAAATGGGGACTAGCTGCCTAGGTGGTAGCACTGTTGAAAAGGGCCTGAGGGTTTACTGAGGATTGGGGCCTATCCTATAGCCCCCTCCTCCTACCGGCCCAGGTTTTGCTCTTGCTGAGCCAGCTCACTCCCTGGTGTAATTCTATCTGAGCTCTCTCAAGGAATCCAGGGAAGCAGTTTCCAGCAGCCTTAGTTTTTTATTTTAAGCCGCCTTAACAAATCAAAGACCCCTTCAAAGTCTGTGCAGGCTGAGCAGTCCCTTCCCCAAATCTGTCCCTCACACCAGTAAGTGCCGCAACCCACTTTCCTGGCTCTTTCCTCACAGCCTCAGGAAGAGAAGGACTTCACACAGTCTCCCTTCTGTCCATTTGGTTTCTGGAGCAACCCCTCTGTGCAGTTGCTCCAGCAGCCATGAATTAGGCACACAGTCCCTCAGCTTTTGGGAGGGTCTGGCCATCTCGCCCTCTTTTATGAGGATCAGCCAGTTACGGTCCACCTCTTTTCCCAGGTGCAGCAGGTGAGGCTAATCAGCCAGCCAGCCAGTCAGCTAGCGGCAGGCCTCTGACCCCAGAGGAATGGTATCCCTTATACTGTCACAGGGATATGGTGGATCACAAATTGAATATCAATCAACAATGTGATGCAGCTGAAAAAAAGGCTAATATCATTCTGGGGTATATTAATGGGAGTGTTGTATGTAAGACATGGGAGATAATTGTCCCACTCTGCTTGGCACTGGTGAGGCCTCAGCAGGAGTACTGGGTCAAATTCTGGGTGCCACACTTTAGGAAAGATGTGGACAAACTGGAGAGAGTCCAGAGGAGAGCAACAAAAATGATAAAAGGTTTAGAAAACCTGACCTATGAGGAAAGGTTAAAAAAAACTTTAGAGAAAAGAAAACGGAGTGGGGACCAGATAACAGTCTTCAGCTGTGTTAAGGGCTGTTATACAGAGGATGGTGATCAATTGTTTTCCATGTTCACTCAAGGCAGGACAAGAAGTAATGGGCTTAATCTGCAGCCAGGGAGATTTAGGTTAGATATTAGGAAAAACTTTCTATCTATAAGGATAGCTCTGGAACAGGCTTCCAAGGGAGGTTGTGGAATCTCCGTCACTGGAGGTTTTTAAGAACAGGCTGGACAAACACCTGTCAGGGATGGTCTAGGTTTAGTCGGTGCCTCAGCACAGGGAGCTGGACTTGGTGACCTCTCGAGGTCCCTTCCAGCCCTACTCTTCTATGATTCTGTGATTAACCTTCTTTAAATCAAGATGGGGCATCTTTCTAAAACATAGGTTCTAGCTCAGCCACAAGTTACTGGGCCTGAAGCAGCAGCCCCTGGGTGAAAATTCATAACCTGTGTTACACAGGAAGTCAGACTAGATGATCAGAACGGTCTCTTCTGACCTTATAATCGCTGACTCTGTGGAACCTTTGCCGTGATAAAAAGTTACCATGCATTTCTACTCTCTGTTTTCTGTTGCTTTCCTGTGCTCAGTGCATTAGTCCATGTTGCCTCTCCTATAGCTCTGCCAGTGCACTACAGTCCTGACCCACAGCACCTTTCTGATGTGCTCTGTTCGCTATACCACATCGGTGCTCTGCTGATACACCTTAATCCTCGTGCACTCCCTTAGCCTCTCTTAAACAAAGGTGGCCAGTCTTGCCAAAAATGGGGCTGTCAGATGGCCACAATATGTGACTAGGCTGAGATTCTCCTCCTCCCCCAAATCATTTCACACATGACTTGTCCTATATTTGATGCCAGGACTGCAGAGGCAAAATGGGCTGGTCTCTTAACCCTCACATCACTTGGGCCTCCCAGCCTGGGTAGACAGACTGGCGCTAGCGGGGCCGAGCTCGGGCACTAACAGTAGCGGTGTGGATCTTGCCACTCAGGCTCTCACGCTCACGTGACCCCTGGCTCTGAGCTCGGGGCACCAGCCTGAGTCTCCGCCGGAGCCGCAACGTCCCCACTGCTATTTTCAGCACGATAGCTCGAGCCCTGCTAGCGCCAATCTGACTGCCCTGCCCTGGTGGGGCGGCTCACTGCCAGCTGCAGTGCAGACATACCCAAAGTCCCTTTCTCCTCTAGCCAAATGCCACATGGTGTTTCCAGTTTTGGCTAGTGGGTGGGTATTGCTGAGGGATAAGAGACCCGCTCTTTCCCTTTGCCTTGCTTTTCTGAATCCCGCCCGTTTCCTCCGGGTGCTTTGGTCTTAGTGTGCTCAGCGAAGTTCCAGTGTCAGGAGGACAGCACTTGCATAGAGTTCACCAAGGTCTGCGACCAACACCTGGACTGTGTCAACGGGAGCGACGAGGAGCAGTGCAATGAAGGTAGGGATGGGAGACTTCTGGGTAGCGATAAAGTTCCCCCTATCAGCTAACAATGCATGCAGTGTTGTTGTAGCTGTGTCAGTCCCAGGATATCAGAGAGACAAGGGAGGTGAGGTAATACCTTTAATTGTACCAGCTTTTGTTGATGAGAAGTTAGTCCAATCAAAGATGTTACCTCACCCACCTTGTCTCTCTAATAAGCTATTGATAAGATTCCTCTGCTGAGTCTCAGATCAGGACCCCGCTACCAGCTAACACCAAAGTACAGCTAGTAACATTCTGTCTCTTAACCTACCAGCTAATACAGGGGTATTACTGAGGGAACTCCCACCAGGGCCGGCTCCAGGGTTTTGGCCACCCCAAGCAGCCAAAAAAAAAAAAAAAAAAGCCGCGATCGTGATCTGCGGCGGCAATTCGGCGGAAGGTCCTTCGCTCCGAGCGGGAGTGAGGGACCGTCCACCGAATTGCCGCCGAATAGCTGGACCTGCTGCCCCTCTCCGGAGTGGCCGCCCCAAGCACCTGCTTGCCAAGCTGGTGCCTGGAGCCGACCCTGAGTCCCACCCATCAATCTAGGAGTTCACCAAGGCAGAAGGTTGACATGGGTTTTTTTGGCTGCTCCATGCTCTCCACTGAAATACTCCAACCCTCATTCAAGTCTCTCCCCTTTACTCCCCCATCCAACTTCATCTTTCCAGGAGTCCCCTGCGGGCCTTTCACTTACCAGTGTGCAGACAGGAGCTGTGTGAAGAAACCCAACCCTCAGTGCGACTCCGCCACTGACTGCAAGGACTCGTCTGATGAGAAGCACTGTGGTGAGGAGTGAGAAGGGAGGGCACTCTCCTAGGCACTGCCAGGGGGAAGCTCCCACTCCTGGAGTTAAGAACGGTGCTGGCTGGGCCCTGCTGTGAGGAACCTTGTTCTACCAGAGCCTTGGTTGGCACTGCTGGAGTCATGGTTGCCAGTAATGGGGCACTGCTCCGAGAAAGTTCATATTAACAGAACACCAACTGGCACGGACTGGGCAGTGTCCCAGCTGGTGCTGATTGAGCTCAAGCGTGTGGGAAAGGTAGTGCGGGGTTCACCTGTGTTAATAATAGGGAAAAACCTCACACTGGAGTTTTCAGTCGCCTCAGCCTTGATGTACTATAAAATGGCTCCAGCCAGTGCCAGGCAGGGTGTAATTGGCCAAGGGTATAAATGGTGTAAATGGCAGACTGGAAAGTCAGTAAAACAAAGGGGAAGGGCAGACATGATATACAACGGCCCCTTCTATTCTTTCTCCCCTGAGAGACTTGCTATGTCTTCCTCTCCTTAGATTGTGGATGGCAGGCCCCTCTGAACCGGATTGTGGGTGGCGCCAATTCCGTAGAAGGGGAGTGGCCATGGCAGGCTAGCCTGCAGGTCCGCGGGAGCCATATTTGCGGTGGAACGCTGATTGCCGATCGGTGGGTGGTCTCAGCGGCTCACTGCTTCCAGGATGACAGGTAAATGGTGAGGGAAGAGCTCTGTGGAGGAGACCGAGTTCAGACTGCTTTCACATCGAAGCCAGTTGGGTCTCAGCCTAAACCAACTTGGAACCGTGTCACAGAATGGCCGGTCACTTCGGAACGATTGACGATAGTGGCTCAGAGCTGCAGCAAGGAGGTCAGGCCTGGGAAGCCCTGCTGGAGATGTGTGTGTATGAGGGCAGGACTGTGGTAGCAGGGAGGTGCGGAGGTGCCCTGGGAAGGCATACAGGGGAGGGAGCTTGCATACACAGACGAAGGGTAGAGGAAATGGCTGCAACAGCCCAGCAAATTAATCTGGCGGAGCACTAGCACCGCTTTGCTAGTTCTGTGTTTTGTAGGGTGGGGCTTGTTTTATTACTATTATTATTTTGTACTGGGGTTAGAGGTATGGAGGAAGAAAAGGAGAGACGGGGAAGAGGAATAGTCACAGTTGGGCATGTGCCCAGCCAGGACCAGCAGGCTGGGGTTCAGAGGCATCATGGCAGAGATGAATCTTAAGGAGGGATTTGATGGAGGATAAGGTGGCAGCTGTTTGGAGAGTCTGTCAGGGAGTATTTCACATGCATTAGGGGCAGCACAGGAGAAGGCATGGAGGTGGAAGGGACCATGTGTCTAAACAATAGGCCTCTTACAGTTTTCCCCCCAGTCTTCTTCACTATGTTTTCCTCTCTGCCCTTCACTCTCCTGCCTGGAACATGTTCTCCCCTCTCCCATAGGCATGCTAGCTAATCTATCTAAACATCTCCACTGCTCCACCTCCAATCCCCACGTCTCTTGGCTTTTCCCATTAGGAGGTAGGTGCTATTTAATCTATGCTCCCATTTAGGGCTGTTCCTCCTTGTAATGTACCCTTTCTCAACCGAAGGATATGTCTTCACTAGAAACACTACAGCTGGAGCTGCGCCACTGGTGTCGCGTGTAGACACTACAGTGACAGAAGGGGTTCTTCCATCGCTGTAGTAAATTCTAGTTAGGTCAATGGAAGAATTCTTCTGTTGACTTAGCACTGTCTACACTGGGGCTTAGGTTGGCTTACCTACATCTCTCAGGGGCGTGAATTTTTCACACTCCTGAGCGACATAGCTAAGTCGACCTACGTTTTCAGCATAGACCAGCCCTCAGATATGTCTTTCCCCTCCTTTACATCGCTCCCTCTCTGACCTTTTAACAGAGGTTTCACTTTCCCCATGCTCTCTTCCTTTCCTTTGCCCGCCCATTGTCTCTCTGATTTTCCAGACTTCTCCTCACTTCCCTCACTCGCCTTCATTTCCCCTAATTTCTCACTCTCCCTTTTCATGCTGCACGCCCCACCTCTCTGTCTAACACTGACACACTTTTTCTCCCCTTGCCCCCAGTAGATTGGCTTCCCCGTCCATCTGGACTGTCTACCTGGGCAAGTACTTTCAGAACGTCAGCAGCCCGAATGAGGTGTCCTTCAAGGTGAGCCGCCTCCTCCTGCACCCATACTATGAGGAGGACAGCCACGACTACGACGTGGCCCTGCTCCAGCTTGACCACCCAGTTATCAACTCGCCCTTCATTCAGCCCATCTGCTTGCCCACCCACTCCCACCTCTTTGAACCTGGCCTCCGTTGCTGGATCACTGGATGGGGGGCTCTCAAGGAAGGAGGTACATGCAGGATGTCTGCTGCTCTTGTTAGGATCCTCTTTCCTCCAGGGGCTACATAAGGGGGGGAGTTTTTCAAAGGCACAAATGGCAGTTAGACACTCAGCTCCCATGGAAAGTTGGGCTAATTACTCATTGTGCCTATGAAAATCTCCTTCCAAATAAATAAATTCTGTTGTGATGCTAGGAGTCTCACATCAAGGCTTGGTTGCTTCAGTATGGGATAATGTTCTTGGCAAGGATCTGATGCATGGTCCCCCAAACAAAAGTCAGAGAATGTTCCAGTTCCGAGCTCCTTGAAACATAATGGAGAGCTTTGATTTGCCCTTGCCCCCTTTACCGAATGCAACTGCAATCTACCATAATCAGCCTTGCCTCAAGGTGCCCTCCAGCTCCCCCTAGTGGATCATCATAGTGCATCATGCAGAATTATCACATATTGATGTAACATCACAGCATAAAGACACAATAGCATGAGGCCCCCAAAAGATGAGAGATTTTAACTGTCTGGGCTTGCAGGACCTAAGACAGACTCATAACCGTATGGGTCATCCTGGGAGGACCGGGATGGGAAGGTGCACTGCTCTGGGACAGCTCTCAGCTGGAGGCGTTGGGTCCGAAGACCTAGAGAAGGGTCTTTGTCAGCAAGTGATGGGAGCATGAAGGATTTTTGTAGCTATAATTCTTTACGGAGTGTGTGCATGGCGTATTACACACACAACAACATAATCTCCCAACGGACGCAGTGGAAGCCCTGGCTTAAATTTTCAAAAGCGGCTGGTGCCCCTGACTGTCAGAAAGAGCTGAGCTCCTGCCCTCTGAAAATCAGGCCCCTTCAAGACATTGAGCATCCCAAATATGGAGGTGCCCAAAATCAGGTGTCACTTTGGAAAATGTAACACCCCCTCCTCAACCTAGGTCATTGAAAAGTACACTGGACAAAGCACTAGTAAAAGTATAGTAAGGAAGACTCCTACCCTGGCAGGGAACTGGGCTAGATGGCCTACAGTGACAGGTCCTGTCCATCTAATAGCTATAATTCTCTGACTGATGAAAAGCGTCCAAATTCTAACCTGTTGTAGGCTGGTACAACTCCTTTGGGAGTGTTGAACCCAGTTATAGCAGGTGTCAGTTGCAGTGCCCTGCCAGTGAGCTGAGTGTTTAATTGAGACAGGTAAGTATGAAACCTGGGGAAAGAATTCCCAAGGCAATGAGAGGGCAATATTGGCATGAAGATCGATGCAGGACAGCTTTGTGAAAGGAGTGGGCGAGGAGGAGCAGGAGCTCTCTTGGCAGATGAAAAGGCTGGAGCTGTTCCAGACTTGGAACACAAGGGGCGGCATGAGAGACACTGTGGAGCAGAGGTCAAGGGAAGGAGCCAGAGCGCAGTAATGAGAGAGGCCTGAGAAGAGCAGAGCTGGCTGCAGGGACGACACTGGGCCCAGCGATAGCCCTGCACTTGTGCAGGGACAGGCACCATCACACAGATGGAGGGGCTGCAGCTTGCACTTCCTCCAAGCAGCAGCTGCAGCAGCCAGTGCAGCCCCCAAGGGCTGTCCTAACTTGTGCCCCTGGTGAAACGGTCACTACAGCCTGCTGCTCTCGTACAGTACTGCCCATGTGTCTCCTGTTCCCCTCATGGAGCTGGTTGGGACAGTCATGGAGACTTAGCAGGTTTGGATGAAGTTTTCATCAGAAAGATTCTGCCTTATTCTGGGATGAAAACATTGCTCTGAATCAGACAGGACAGGAACTTGAACCTGAGTCTCCCATCTCCCTAACCACCAGGCCACGAACCCACACTACTTCCTGAATCCTTGAGGGGGCCATTTAGGGATCTGGGGCAAAAATTGGGGATTGGTCCTGCTTTGAGCAGGGGGTTGGACTAGATGACCTCCTGAGGTCCCTTCCAACCCTAATATTCTATGATTCTATGAATCGAAAAGTTCCGGTTTGGATCCAAAACCAGACAGTTCAACACAATTCTGTTTTCATGGGGACGTTCAGAAGGCCGTGTTTTCAGTCCACTGTGGGACGAAAACAAGTTTTGAAAGCGCAAAAGTTGCTGCAAAATGGAATTGTCCTCCTTCAGACAGTTCTACCCCCCTCGTGCCCCGCTGGTGCAAAGGGGCTGCAGTGTAATGCTGAATAGGACCCAGTTGTGTAGAGCCTTGTGGGTGAAGTGAGAAGCTTGAACTGATACAGTAAAAGGTGAGAAGCTAAGGTAAGGATTAGGGGAGGGGGGGAAGATGTGACGCAAGTGGAGGACAAGATGGTGATCCGAGTGGCAGCTCTTTCCATGAGCTGGAGAGGTGAGATGTGGCCGTGGTATGGGGATAACAGGAAGAGGCAGGGAGCTCTGCTGTTACTCACCGGCTGTTCTTGTTCCATATCTAGGGCAACTGAGTAACATCCTGCAGAAGGTGGATGTGCAGCTGATCCAGCAGGACATCTGCAGCGAGGCTTATCACTACCAGATATCTCCCAGAATGCTCTGCGCCGGCTACCGCAAGGGCAAGAAGGATGCCTGCCAGGTGACAGAGGAGACGTGGGACACTTCCACCTTAAAGGGGCATCATCCAGCAATGGATGGGGGTGGGAGGGGTGGGGGGGTCTTTGTCCCCTGAACATGCGTTATAGCTTTGAATTAGGAGTATATTGATTCCAAGAGATTAGAAGAAAGACCTTCTTGCCCCAACTGTAGGTCACATCCTGCTCATGCTTATCCTCTGGTGCAAACGCAGAAACTTTTCAGTTTCTTAGGATTACGTCCAGTCTCCCATGAGCTCCCCACAGTGATGGAACCTTGGTGGAGCCACACGCAGCTCCATAGGGAAGATTATCCACTTCTTCCCATGGATCCTCGGCCTAGTCAGGAATGCTGGTGACACTATAGCTTGGATTTTCCCTTTTCCAATTTCAGGCCATTACGTCCTTGTCAGCCATTCCTCCGCTTTCCTACTACGAGCACCTTTCCTGTCATCTACCTGAAGACTGTTCCCATAACTCACCCCACCCCAGCATGTGCTGATTGGTGCTGCTGCTCTCTGCCTGCTCCTACATTACCCTTCATCCCCAGGCAATTCCACTGGCACTCCATTCATTTTAGGATCCAGTTCAAATTTGCAATTGGCAAAGCCCTCCCTAGACTTGCTCCAGCCTGTTTCCTTCTGAGGACCTTACACTGACTAGAAGAATAAGCAAGAGACTTATTGGGGAAGGGGACACACATGGCCGAGGATGTGCCAGTGGCCAATACCTTTCCTTAGAAGACTTGGATTTCTGATGCTATCCTACACCCATCTGCCTAAGATACTTAGCTCCATTGGGGGTTCTGCCAAGGCCTTGGGCAATGGGATGGAGGGGTTGAATTGCAGCCTGAAGATGAGAGGAAGAAGGGGAAATGTATTCTCAAAGCATGTGCGAGTTCTTCATCATGCTCCACCCCCATCACTTTAGTGTCCTGATGGTTCTTTGTTTCCTTCTGCCTCTAGGGTGATTCTGGAGGTCCCCTCGTCTGCAAGGAGCCCAGTGGCAGGTGGTTCCTGGCTGGCCTGGTGAGCTGGGGGCTGGGTTGCGCACGTCCAGATAATTACGGGGTCTACACCAGGATCACCAGGGTGCTAGGCTGGATGAAACAGACAATGAGCTGAGGGAGTCCCCCTGTGCCTTCCCCACTAGGCACAGGCTGCTCGGTTACCTGTTCCTGACATTGATCACTTGTCTCCAGAGTGTTGGGAAAGACAGAGATTATGTTTTGGGATGGAGGAAAGTATATCTGCCCCTGGGGGTATGTGAGGACATGTGGGAAGCCCCTCCACCCTCTCCAAGAAATGCCCAGTCTTGATTAAGGCCAGGCACACAAAGATCTCTGGTACATTAAGGGGAGGGAGGATGGAAAGCCATGGGTTCTGAGCAGATGCTTTCTGGATAGGAGAATGGGGGAGATGAACTTTACAGAAACTACATAATTCATCCCCAGTCCCAACGCTGGAACATTTGCTGCAAGAAAATCTGACTGATGTAGATAGAAATGAGATTCCAGTAACTGTGATATCAATCCGTCTCTCTCTCCTTCCCTGCCATTCATTCTTCTCCTCCCCACACTTCCCCCCACCACGCCTCCTCCTCTCCCATCTCTATAATTGCTTCTTTCCTTAGCTAGAGGGTGTAGTTAGGTTCAACTGGGCAATTATTTGTCTATTAGAGCCTCCAAGACATGATCCATCACTTTTCCCAAGTACATGTCACTGCCTCAGTGCTGTAATTTCACCATCATTTTATGCTGCAATTGGACTCCCTCCAGGCAGAATTCTTGGCCACTGAGTACATAACATCTGTGCAACCTCCTACCCGCTCTCTTGAATTCATTTAATACCTTTAATACAAAAGATCTTCCTAAACTTCCATCCTCTGTTGCCAGCAAAGTGAGGGGAGAAGGCAGCAAGCAAAGTATTTTAGATGGTGATGGCTATGTATTTATGAAGAAATATTATGGGCCAATGTCTGGAATTGGGAATAAAAAGCATTATTTTTTTGCTCTGCAATTTTCTCTGTCTGGGTTGAGAATGTATCTGTCAGCCTAAAATTCCATATGCAGCAACTTGATGAGACCAGATGAGAACCACAAAAAGAGACGAACACCTCCCTCTCAGCTGCAGCCTGGGGACAGCATGAACCATCTATAATCTGTGTGGGTGCTTATACAGTTCACTGTGGTGTGAACTGCAACAGGAAGAAGTTCCCCCATCAGCCTTGCTATACACACTTGGGGAAATACACAGACAGTAAAGGGAGGCCCAGCCAGGCTCCCTGGGAACTGTGGGAATGTCTGTCACTTTAGCCAGGAACCAGGAGAACATCCCTTTCCACCCGAGAATGGAAAACCATGTGTGCAATAAATATCAGTATTTAGGTACATTAGGGTCAGAGTAGGTGACCAGGAGCACAGGCCAGGGCCAAGCCTCCAGGCTGAGCTGCACCCAGCAAACAACTTTTGTATCATGCCGTGTTTATGAATTTTATCCTGGGCCGAGTGAACAATGGACACAGCTTCCTTAGCCCAACATCATTTCCACTGGGACCATAAGTCTCCTGGCCTACAGAGTGCTGGGTACAGGGACTCCAGTCACACGCACTTCCTGCCTCACTTGCCAGTCGGGAACAAAGGGGTGGGGAAGGAAGACTGGCTCCAAGTGGATGAGTTCTAATGTCATCATGCAGTTAATCTGAGGCCTCAATTCTAGCTCTGAAGTCCTTCCCATGAGCACCAAAGTGCTGTGGAAAAAAGGAGAGGAGACAGCCAGTAATGGACAGGCACATTTATTCAGGAGTTATAACACAGCGGAAACACCCCACGTCCAGAAGCACTGGCAGGCATCTCCTTCCTAGAACAGTCAGAAGCTACATCAGAAGCCAGGTACGCCATGCTATACTCCTGCCTCTTTCTCCTCCATTGAAATTAAACCTCTCACTGCAGGGCCTGTGTGTGTATATTACCCAGCAAAGGGTCAATGCTGCCCCTTTACTCCTTGTGCTAAGCACAGGCTATCTGGAGAGAGGTAGGGATTCCCCATTTGCCCCCTGGTGACAAGCAAAGCTCAACTGCCCTCCCCAACAGTGGCTCTGACAGTAAATCAAACATACAGGCCTGAATCTAGTCAGCAGGTGGGGGTAGGAAGGAAGCGTGTAGCTGCTGAGTTCTGGACTCTCCAGCACGGGTAACTGTGACCAGTGCTTAATTTGTAGTGAAAGAGGTGCCGGGGCTCAAGCAATGATTTATTTTCAAAACTGATGTGGCAAGTCCAGAGATGCCAGGGCTATGAACTGCCAAGCCTAGAGATGCCAGGGCTGAGCTCTGGCACAAGTTAAGCACTGACTGTGTCCCTAAAGAAGGGGAATCCTGTGGGCCTGGGGAGATTGCAGGGTGTGGATTACATCCCCTGCAGCAAGTCAGACACACAGGCGGGGGTATCTGCCTTTCTCAGGGGGGAGGCGGGCGTGAGCTTCAGAAACGATATTCCAAAACAGAACTTTAAAAACAAAGGCAACAAGTTGAGGGTGAGGAGTGGAGTCGCTGCGACGCTTTCCCCCAGAGGGCTGCCATAAACTACAGTACAAAAATAAAGATTTTTAAATGGAAATTAAAAGGCTGGAGTTGATCGTCGGTATCACATCCTGAGGCCTCTGGCTTGTAACAACTAGAAAACGAGAGAGAGACAAAGAACAAAACCAAAGGCAGAGAGAAATCAAGCATGGAGGAGAAAGGGAGAGCAGCACAAATCGAGAGGAAGAGGAAAAGCAAAGTGATGAGAGAACAGAAAAGAAAGAGACATGAAAAAGGAGGGAGGGAGAGAAAGAGAGAGGAAGGAAAATCCATGTGAGTAAAATATACTGACTCAGTATAATACTCAGGCCCCACAGCTGAGGGCAGAGAGACCCCTAAACAGAGGGATGGAGAAGGCCTGGCAAATACCAGAGAACCAATGACTCCCCCTAATTGTAGGGGTGTGGGAAGAGGGGTTCAGGAACCTCCAATTTAGCACAAATTCTGTAAACAGCCTAAAAAGAGAGAAGCAAGGCTCCTTCCTCCAGGCCTCCTCACGCCCTTCATCCCCTCCACCACACAACTAGGGCGGTGAGCCCAAGTTCTCTCTCTCTCTCTGCCAAAAATTGGGGTGCACTTCACACAGAGCTGCCTAGTTTCTATTTTCACTCCCAGAACGCTTACCCTGTCAGAATCTGCTGGGAAACACCCAGCTGGCAAAGGCTGCTTTTAAAGGCAGGGAAATATATGGAAATCCTCATGCAAAATATTCTTCCAGCTACCAGGAGGAGGATTAAACAGAAGCTGCTGGGGAAAAATCCTGTGTGCACATATGCCAGGCAGAAATACAACACTCTCCCCAGCTCCCCCTCTATCTTCCTTGCCCTGGTTCTCATCCCTCTCAATGTCTCACAGCTTTGCTCTTCCTTCTGCTACCAGAGCCTCTAGTCCAGAACTGTAAGGCCTGCTTAAAAAATAAGACACACACAAAGAGAATCAGGAAAGCACAGAGTAAGGAAATAATCAACCACTCCCTGCCCCCACCAAAGACCTACAAACCAGGGTCAGATCCGTAAGAGGGGAGGAGATGAGAGTCACTCATGCAGAGCTCAGAGTCATATCTGAGAGAGCAGACAGGTACCATACCTGCAGAGGAGGAAGAGTGAGGAGCAGGAGGAGACAGGATCCTGAGCAGGGAGCACACAGGACACCAGGAGTGGAAGGTGGGAGGGGAGGCAGGAACCTAGGTGCATGAGGAGAGAGAGTGAGGGAAGAGGGGAGTGGAGGAAGGGATTCTTGGGGAAAGAACTGTGTGGAAGGGAGGAAGTAGGAGAGAGGTGACAAGAACCCCATGGGCGGGAAGGGAGCAGGAGAGGGAATCTGGACAGAATTAGCAGAATCCCAAGTAGATTAATTTGCTGCAAATAAAAATAAAAAAATAAAAAGTTAAATATAAAGTAGCAGCCATGTGTAATAGATCTCCCGCCTCCACCACTGAGACTTCAGCCCCACTGCATCCCCTGCTCCCTGGAGTGGTTCCCTCAGCCTCTTCCCTAGTGCTTCCCTGACACTAGCTGTGTGGACTCTCACCAGATGGGAACAGACGGCTTTATGGTTGGGTTTTTATTATTATTTTCCTCAGGGATTTGATGCACCTTTCTCCTCTGCCTCCTCCTCCTCCTTCTCTTCCTCCTCTGGATCCTCCTCTGTGCTCTGCGGCCCAGCATGCAGTACAAAGGGAAGAAAGATCGGAGACACTTGCAAGACCTGCCATGGTGATTCTTGCTCATGCGCAAGGGCTCAAAGTAGCGGCCAGATTTGGGTATAGGGAGGAATGGCCTGAAGACCTTTAGGGTTCAGAGAAATTCAGGCTTCCTCTGGAACCCTGAGCAGGGATTGTCCATGGGAATCAGGCAGGTACGTCTCCCCGCATAGAAATGCAGAGGCCTGTCAGGGACCGATGGATTTTGGTCCTTCCCATGTTCTGTGTGTCTGTATCTACCAAGAAAGCGTGCCCCAACGGAGTTTCTCCCCTCCCTCTCTGGCCTGACGGTGAGGAGAGCGCCTCCCATTTCCACACACCACAACTCAGTGGAGAAAGCGTTCCTTACTCTCCAGAAAGAGGATGTTGTCCTCTAGTCAGCAAACAAAGGTACCCACTGCAAAGCATTATGGGTATTCCCACACCGATGGGTCTGATGATAGTGACACACTCAGCGTGGGTAGGAAGAGAGATGAGGAGGCAGACTGGGGAGGCACGAGAAGGACAGGGGTACCTTGTTATAGTGATTTGCCACACACACAAGGTCCTGTTCGTTAGGAGGTAGCACTTCATGACTCTGAACAAAGGGACAGGCCATGACATTTCACCACCTGGTTAGCCCACCGCTGAGGGGGAGGGAGGAAACAGAGAAGAGGCTCTTATGGTGATGAAGACAAGCCATTAACAAGGACGGTGAAGTGCAGGTTGGTCTCACCTTGGCTTTGCTGCTAGGCTCAGAGCTCAGGCCATTGGGTGAGTTGTACAGCTCTTTGGAGACTACGCACAGGAACTCTGTCTGGTCCTCATTCCCATAGTTATAGGATGACCCGATATTCACCAGCTGGAAGTGACAAAAGAGAAAGTCAAAGATCTCACACATGCTTCGCTACATGTCCACTTCTCACTGGGAACAGGGATATGGACAATGCCCTCAGGGAGCATGGAGTCAGATACTTATGTGCTACTCCCGTCAAGAAACCAGAGGGACTGAGGACTAAACAGAGGCTGTGACACAGAGAACTGGGCGGGGGTGTGGGGGGGGGACTGCTGTAACACAAAGCACTGTAACCTCACGCAGATTCCTCCAGGCTCCCCAGAGAAGAGGTGGCAGAGAGATGGGATCTACTGGCACTGAACCTGGTGAGTAAGCAATACCCACAGTGGGAGTGGTGTATTCTGGCGCCTTGATGTTAGAGCATGTTCCCTGTCTCTCCTCTAGCACACAGCTCCTCTTCTACCCCACACATCCTGCTCTACCTGCTCAAAGCGCCATCCATCTGACATAGTGGAAACCATCTGAGTGAGCTCTTCTTCCTGGCACTGCAGCACCCGGTACACATGCTTCGGAGGCACCTGTGAGGAAAGTGAGGCACGTTGCTGAGGAACTCTGCCTTCGAGGCAGATGTTCCGGCAGGAAATTGAGCCAAGTGGCTACATACCCTCAAAAGATTCTGAATGTTATTCTGTGACAAAAGCGGATATACCTGTGGCTTGGATTATAAAAATGAGGGCCCTACAAAGAGGTATACCCGCAACCCAACTTCATATTGCCCTGCCCAAAAAGGGGTGGTATGAGAGGACAAAGGTTTCTGCAGGATCACATCTCATGCGCAGCAGGACAGCACATGGATTAAAAGGATCTACTGGGAGGAGGGAAAGGGTCCAGCACCCAGCATAGGCCACACTCATTCTTACAGGAAGTTTGCATTTGTTATCATTGTTAATAAAAGCCATTGATACAGTGCAGGGGTTCTCAAACTGGGGGTCAGGACCACTCAGGGGGTCAGGAGGTCATTACATGGGGGGTCACGAGCTGTCAACCTCCACCCCAAATCCCGCTTCATGTCAAGCATTTATAATGGTGTTAAATATATAAAAAAGTGTTTTTAATTTATAAAGGGGGGGGGTGTCGCACTCAGAGGCTTGCTATGTGAAAGGGGTCACCAGTATAAAAGTTTGAGAACCTCTGACATAGTGCCATAAATGTCCACTGTGCTCAAGTGTGGAGGCACAGTCTCTGCTTCAGGGAGTTCACAAGCTAAGGCAGATAAGACAAAACGTAATGCAAGTTCGGACATGGGATCACTGCACAAGGAAAGAGACTATGGAGAGATTACTGGTGAAGCAAAGTAGTAGCTCTGCTGCAGGATTCCTGAGTGACCTTGGGGAAAAAACCAATCCACCATCTCTCTGTGTTCGTTTCCAATCTGCAAAGTGGGGGTAATAAGCCTGGTTTTCTCCCACCCTTTCTCTTGTCTATTTAGACTGCAGGTCTTTGGGGGCAAGGACTGTCTCTGATCGTGTTTGTACAGTGCCTGGCACAACAGGGCTCTAATTTCAGTGTGTGTTACGGTAATGCAAATAACAAACAATTTTTAACTCTTATTATTCCTGGAATAAATGGGTATTAAAGAGCAATTTGAAGGAGGTAATCACAGCCAAAGATGGAGGAGTCACGGCTTAGAGAATTTCCCCACCACAGACACCCCCTCCACCTCCCACAGCCTCAGTGACTCCCCACCGATATCCCTCTGCCTCCCACAGTGATAGTGCACTAAAAGGAACAGGCTGGCTTCTTTCTGGAGTTGCAGGCGCACACAGACAATGCACTTTCCACCAACTATCCCCTTCCCACACTGAAATAGCCCCTGCAGCTAATGCCCTGTCTGGAGGTTCAGAATATAGCACCCTTCCAGATCAGACAAGCGCAGCATCCAGTGCCACCTCTGGGACTTCCATTTTATTTTAACTACAATGAAAGTTTCCTACTGGTGGAAGATTTCATGACACAGCATGTATCAGTGGAATCATCCCTGTGTATTTATGTGCCAGCAAACATCTCCCATTTATGTGACAGGGCCAGCTGGGCTGACACACCAGGAATTAAACCAAGAACCTCCAGAACTAAAGGTATTGGCTGCTACAGCTTAAGCTAAAGCTCTGTGGCTGGGGCTGTAACAACTCATTTCTTCTACGGATAGTCACAGTGGGTTATTTTTCCACGGCACTTCCCCACTGTCCCTCCCATATTTGACCTCTCTTCTAGCTCTCCATCCCCTCTCCCCCTCCCCCAGCCTTGTCTCTCCATTTTCCCTCAGACCTGTGTTACGGTGTAGTTCTTCTCCTCCAGTCTGTCCTTGATTATTCTGATTAAAGGGCCGATGTTATAGAATTCAGCTTCTTCTAGAACCCCTAGAAACACAGAGAGTGTAAAAGACATGGGAATAAGTATTTGTCCTTCTTAGTCCCATTTCCCAGTACTCGGAGCTTCCTGAAGGGAAAGCCCCATCTGGCTGCTTCAGGAATTCACATGCCTGTACCGAGAACTCTCTCCCCTGGGGAGAAAGGACACCACAACATACTACATGAACAGTTCTCTGGTGCCTGGAAGCTCTTACACCTGGGGATTGAATTCAGGCCCCCTTTATTACTGTACCAAGGGGAGGCGCAGGGGTGACTAACCTAGTTACGATGTCAGGGCTCTACAACTGGAGACAGAACCCTAGGTCTCTGGTTAATGTTCCCAGGATTCATCCTACTGGGAAGTGCTCCCATATCCCTACCCTGGCTGTTATTCCAGGAGGAGGACACTACCCAGGCTTGCAGGTTATTTTCCCAGGGCAGGTTCAGAGCTCTACCTATTGGGCCCTGAACCCAGGCACCCTGATTATTGACCCAGAGTGTCTAGAGAACTAGAGTGAATTTAGGCCCCGAGCTACATAAGGGCTCATTCTTGCTCTGTTGGTTACTGTCCTGTGGGCTCTGTTCAGCAGGGATTAAATCCAGACCCCTCAGTTACTAAGTGCTACCCACTTGGGAGTGAATCCTGGTTATTGTTGTAGGTATTGCGCCTAGTCTTCTGGTGCCCGCCCTGGGCCTGTTGCTGATCTCTGAATAGCACTTTACCCCAAAGCAGATAAACAAAGATGTGTGTTTCACTTCATTAACCTACAGTAGCTGCATCTGTCCGCTCCCCTGAGACATACATGATCATGTTTGCTAACAGGGAGGGCGTGGGGCATTTTATGTGTCCACAAGGGAGAATGATGCCTAGGAACCAGCATTCAGTGACTACACAGGTTCCCTCTTGAGATCAGAACATAGACAGGGCAAGCAGGTGAGATTTATTTGCCCTCAACCATCCCACGTAGGCCTAGGGTACACAGAAAAGTTATACTGGCATTGCTACGTCAGTCAGGGATGTGAAAAAAAACCCACACCACTGACTGACATACCTATGCTGACAAAACCCCTTGTGTAGATGCAGCTCTGTCAACAGAAGAGGATTTCCATCAACAAAGCTAACTTTGTTTGCAATGACAGAAAAACTCTTTCTGACAGCATATTCATGCCAGCATAGTCTCCATAGTGTAGACATACCCTGAGAATCCCTCAGAGCTTCTCATTCTCCCACCCCATTGGTCCCTCTCTCATACACTGGGAGAAATGGCATGCTGGGGAGGAAATTGATAATAAAGCATTCTCAGTCACTTAGGACTCAAACCCTATGGGGCTAACACCAGGGAAGGCCATCCATTTCCTACTTGTTAATTCATCAGAGATCCTACTGGGCATCACTACCATAGAATATCAGGGTTGGAAGGGACCTCAGGAGATCATTTAGTCCAACTCCCTGCTCAAAGCAGTACCAATCCCCAAATGGCCCCTCAAGGATTGAACTCACAACCCTGGATTCAGCAGGCCAATGCTCAAACCACTGAGCTATCCCTCCCCCCTAGCTACTCCTTTCCCAGACCCAATGACAAAAGCTTCATGCTGCAAATAGTGGAGCACTGGTGAGGAAATCAGTGTGCACAGGGTTGAATCAGCATGGGTTCACCCTATCATAATATCATACCATCACTAGCGATCAGGGGAAACTCCAGCAAGCTTTTTCTCCTAACTCTCATTCATTTTATTGTATGGCAAATGGGGCACAAAGAGTTCCCTGGGATGAGGGCTCCAAAGATAGCTGTCTTCAAAATCCTAGCACAGGGGAGGGGGCCTGCCACTGCGGGGGGCGATTTTTTAGACAGCAGAATTGGATATGGTCAGGATACTGGGTTAACAGCACCTACTGTAACCCACCTCCAAGAGAGGGATTCAGTGTTAAGAGGGAGTTTACTGGGTTTCAACACTCACCCTCCTCAGCCATGTCTTTATTCAGTACCAGCTTGCCATGACGCAGGAAATTCAGGATGGGTCCAAAATATGTGGGGTCCCGGTCTATAAGGTATGCACCAGTCTCATCCTAACAATAGAGACAAGCCATGATGGGAAGAACCCAGCGGGAAAACTTGCCACTGCCCCTAACTTCTCTAGACAACGGACTATAGTAAAACAAGAACTGTAGTAATCCTGGTTTATATTTCTATTAGGATGACCAGACAGCAAGTGTGAAAAATCGGGATGGGGGTGGTGGGTAATAGGATCCTATATAAGAAAAAGACCCAAAAATCGGGACTGTCCCTATAAAATCAGGACATCTGGTTACCCTAATTTCTATAGCTCCTTTGGTCCAGTGGACAGAACTGAGGGTAAGGAAACCTGGGTCCTTTTGGCTGTTGATTTTAGGGAATTCACTTAATCTTTCTGTGCCTTGTTTTCCCTGTGAAAAAGGGGGATAATGATTAGTGCTGGTCAGGAAACAGTTTTCCAGTCTTGTGAGAATTTTTGAGATTTCAATAATTTTTTCCACCCTGAATTGGGATGAAAAGTCAAAATCTCAAAAAGAAAAAAAAATTGTGAATGGAAAATTCAAAAAGAAAAACATTCAAACGAGAGATCAAAACATTTCAGTTCAATTTTGACTTTGTCATGTTTAACATTTTTAACCTTAAAATAACTTAAATTTCAAACCAAAAATAATTTTAATCAAAAACCCAATACTTTCCATTTAGAAAATGTCAAAATGGGACATGTCAACAAGTTCAAAACGTTCTCCCTCCCCCATCCCCAAAAACAAAAAACAGGAAATTCATAAAAATGGATCCTTTCCCAGGAACAGTTTTGATGAATCAGCATTTTCCAAGGAAAAAACATTTTATCAAAAAATTCCTGACCTGGTCTAATAACGATACCTATTCGCCTTCATAAAGTGATTTGAGAGCTACATATTAAAAGTAGCATATAAGAGCGAACTTTTGGATCCCAAACCACTTCCCAAACTACATCCACATAGTACCACAGAAAAGCAGCCACCTCTAGGATGGAAGGCTGCAGCCAACTGGTACCCATCACACTGCAAAACAGTAGGGAGAAGAGGCATGTTGGAAAGCAAAATGGGTTAAAGCCGTTCTCTAATTTAAAGTACCCTGGGACTTTTAACGTTCAGGCAGAACCTTGTTGTTATAGATCTCATCCTAAATGCACATGCAGAGCAAACTGCACAGTACTCTCAATTTATCTCCCTTGAAAGAGCAAAGGGCTGAAACTGATCCTGCTGGGGCCTGAGGTTCTTGGTATTTCACCCCTGAGGTGCAGACCCCCAAGCCTTTCCTATATATAACATGATTCTATAAGGCTAGCAGGGAGATCCAAGAATAAAAAGATGTGATGCGGACTCTGGTCTCAGCAGGGCTCCTACCTCTTCAGCCTGTATTGGGAGGAGGAGAATGGAAGAAGCGCTCTGTGTAAGCTGGGAAGCTTGTCTGGTACAATAAAAAAATATACCTCACCCACCTTGTCTCTGTGATGGGAGGCTACTTATTGTGGCTCTATGTGGTAACGCCATGTCTCCTTGTCAGACCTGAGTCCCACCCACATAACTGGGCATGTGACAGTGGGAGAAAGGGGGGCGCCTCTTGTGGGGCTGGTGCGAGGAAGCAGAGGAGACCGGTGCTGTGTGTGCCACACAGCACCGGGGTGGCAGGCCTGTTTGGTCCCCACTATTAAGCCAGAAACTCCTCCCATTCCACAGAGGGGACGGGCCAACCCCCCCAAGAGGCTCTGGCTGGATGGAACGCAGGGAGTGAGTTCCCCGGGGGGACAGGGACGGGGTCTCATGCCAATTACCCGGTCCTGTGCGCGCCGGCCACCAGTCTGTCTCTCCAGCTCCCTGTTGATCCTGCACTATAGGACCTCGCCTTCCCCGCCGGGGTTAGCTCCTCCCAGCCCGGCCTGCGCTGTGCTTTGATCCCACCCCGGTCATGGCTCCGCGCTCCCCTGCTGGGCACACGGCAGCCACAGACACACACCCAAGGCGGGGCGGCCAGCAGGCGCCAGCTCGCCGCTTACCTGGTCTGACTGCAGCTCCTCCCCCTGGCACAAGCGGCAGAGGAACGATTTCTGCTCCCGGCACAAGGTCTGCCTGGTGGTGAGGAAGACCGTGCCCCCGACGTTCAGCCGGACCCACTTAGCCCGGCTGCTGTTTGCGGGCTGCGGCGGATGGCTCTCCCAGGTCAAAGACACCCTCTCTGGAGCCTGCGTTTCCTCCCCTCCTTCCATCCTCATCTCTCCCTCTCCCTCTCCGTCCCTCCCAAGCTGGAGACGCCACTGCAGGTGTGGGCGCTGGAGGATTCTGGGATCTGTAGTTTATCTGGTGCTCTCCACCCCAGAGGTGGCTGCATTTCACTGGGACTCAATGTGGTAGCTATGAGATCTTTGGGGAAGAAAGAGTCTGTCTGAATGGCATGTTTGTCATTACTAGTGATGGGCACAAAGGACAAAACCCACCTCCTCATTCTGAACATTCCCCAAATCCCAGGGGTCCCAGGATAATGGGGTTTGCCTGGGGACCTTTCTCTGGTCGCTGCTGTTCAGTTGATAGCTGTAGAGTATTTTGAAATAATATATAAACTCTCTTAATTACCATATTACATCATCGCTGCAATTGGTCACCAAAGAATCCTGGGAGCTGTAGTTTTGCATGGCCCAGTCTCCCTGCACCAGGATCTGCAGTGTAATCTAGGCCACCATTGCTGCTGTAGGTGCTATAGGATTCTGGAAGCTGCAGTTTACATACCTCCAGAGCAGGGTGTTGCAGTGGTGCTTTGGGTTGAGGAGAAAACTGCTCTGTGCCCATGGGCTGGATGTGGCTAACTCTTCCAATGCAGGGGGAGGGATAGCTCAGTGGTTTGAGCATTAGCCTCCTAAACCCAGGGTTGTGAGTTCAATCCTTGAGAGGGCCATTTAGGGATCTGGGGCAAAAATCTGTCTGGGGATTGGTCTTGCCTTGAGCAAGGGGTTGGACTAGATGACCTCCTGAGGTCCTTTCCAACCCTTATATTCTATGAACTAGATGGATCTTTCATGTTCCTCTTTTGCCCAGCAGGGGGTCTAACTATTATAGCATCCATTTCTCTGTTATTGCAGCAAAACACTCAGAGGATTTGGACAATTTCTGTCATTAAGACTATGTGGGTGCTCATGGGTGTAGGGGACCAGTGTGCAATATCAAAGCCCTGTTGTTGTTTTAATTTTTCTGCAGTAATAATCACCTAGTCAGTAAGTTTTCCCTGTGGTTGCTACCCCACCACCACTTCTAAACTTGCCTTGCATAAACTTCCCTTTCCTGGATGGGTGTCTCTATGTTCATTCAGTCCCAGGCCTTGCCCCCACCCCCGTCCAGGGGATTAATTCATTCACAACACCTGCCTCAGTCTCTTCTGAGTGCCCCATTCCAGTGGGGAGGGGGGGGAGGAGAGGGTTTGAGAAGGAAGAGAGGGTGCCCTTGTGGAAGTCAAGTTACACATGACCCCTGGCCCAGGTGAAACACAAATGCTTTATCTATCCACTCAACCATGCTTCTACCATGCACAACAGAGGTCACCTGACTTATTAACTGCAGCCACCTTTGCCAACATTTCAAACAGTATTCACATCGGGCAGAAAAATGCTGGTAGCTTCCCTCCGGAAGGCTGACACTGGCCCAAAGCCACCCGACCCTTTTCTGCCAGGGCAATATCCATAAAGTGCAGTGCTGAAACGTAGACAGATATCTATTAACCTTACAGTTGGGTCTTTTCTTGAGTCATCCTCACTGCCCCTCCCCCCTTATTTTTATTCCATTTAGGAAGCTAGTTCTCCGGTACAATTCAGTCCCCTTATGCCATAGAGGGGGCATAAAGACAATAGTTTTCCCCACAGGTGAGTAACCCAGCCTAAAAGGGGTTCCCTGGAAAACAGAGCCAGCCGACGCCACTCCCTTTACAGGCCCCAGTGTAGGGAGTGTGCTGGGGGTAGGAAGGAGTGTGGCTGGAATATGCTGCCCTCTAGCTATTTTCAGCTGCTGAGTAGCTCCTAGGCCACCTCTGTAGCGGAGTGTAAATTTGAACAGCCTTGAGTCTCCTCTAATTTACAGCAGGAGACAGATAGGCAGGCCCCTGGATGCACAAAGAATATAAACTGTAGGTGGCTTTTGTCACTTTTGTACCCCTGCTCCTCATCTCTGTATGGCATACCTTGGTTAGAGTGGAGACTCAGGCCCAAATCCTTATTGTGTCATCTGTTTTTTTCCTCTTATCCCACCCTCCCAATCTCCTCTGTCCCACTTCCTACCCATCTCTTCCCTCCTACAGTATGCACCAGGGAAGGTCTTTAGTCATAGCACGAGTTCTTCTGTCAGCACTGGCCTCTGTTTGTTGCCCAGACTTCAGGACCTGGCCCACCCACAAGAATGACATCATCATGGGAAGAAGGGCAAATTGTTAACACCTAACCCACCATATGTAATGCAGCCCAGCTGCTCCTTGGGAACTGATCAGGAGACAAACACCCCCTCACCCACCTCTCTCTTCAGGCTGTCTAGGATAATGGGTGTTATGATCAACAGGGACCTTTCTTTAATCAAATATATTGAAGCCAATGTGCTTGTAGAGGTGTAACCAAGAGCAGATTAACTCTCTGAATGCACTGAATCAAATACCCCTGACGTTTGCTGGGGGAGATTTTCAGCTCCAAGATTTCAGGCAGTGGCCTTGTGAAAATGACTGCCATTATGGGTAGTTCTTCCCTAGGGCTTCAACTCAGCAAGGTATTGAAGCACATAACTAATTGGAAGCACGTGAACAGTCCTGTGGAAGTACCTGAAGAAGAGCTCTGTATAAGCTCGTCTCTCTCACCAACAGAAGCTGGTCCAATAAAAGCTATTACTTCACCTACCTTGTCTCGCTAATATCTCGGGACCAACATGACTACAACAACACTGCTTACAATGGGAGTATGCTCTTATGCCTAGGGTTAGGCATGTGTAAGTATCATGCTGAATTGGAGCGTGGCATCTGAAAGTCACACAATTGCATGGCTGCAGACGGAAACAAACAACAGAGAGGTATGCTGTCCCTTTCTTATGTGATCCACAGGGCTCTCCCAAGGAAACTGAAATATACCTACCAAGGATGAAACAAATACTGCATTCACTTCATCAGAACAGCTGCCTTCATAGAGAATAAGGGTATGTCTACACTAGAAGTGTAATTTGCCACCTGGATAGACATACATGCGCTAGCTGTGATCAAGTTAGCACACTAAACACAGCAATGGAGCTGCAGCCACATGAACTGCACGACAGGCTAGCAGCCCCAATCATGATCCAGTCTGAAACTGCAGGTACGTCCTTGGGATGTCTCCTCACGCCAACGCAGCTACACTGCTGGTACAGGTATGTCTGTCGGAGCTGGATTTTACACCTCCAGCTCCACTGTAGACATATGCTGGATGCATGTAGCTGTGCTAACTAAACACTCCCTGTGGATGCCTCTGTGAGCAGGGAAGGAGAAACCCCAGCTATACTGTCCCGGGTTCAGTTCAGGAGAAAAACCTTTAAACTCATTAAATGTTTTTATTATGTAACCTTTTAAATGGATACTTAAAAAAAAAAAAAAAAAAAGGAAAAGAAACAGGATTTCAAGTTCCCCAGGAACAACAGTGGATGCAAAACTGGCTGAGAACAAATCAGAGTCCAAACATAAGGAGAAACCTAAACTGCTCCTCCACTCATCTTCCTCACTAAGTGTCCAAATAGGAGAGATCATCCCAGCTGATGAGTTCAGCCTGAATCAATTATTCCACCATCCCATGGCAAGTGCTTCCCCCCACCCCAATAAGATACTGTAAAAAGGCATCTTCCATGCCCAGAAAAGTGAGGGGTGGGGTTTGTGGGTGAGAAGCGGGAGGGGAGTAGGGGAAAGGGGCTAGAACCATGTGTGTTTAGATTTGTCACCCAAGACCGTCACTCAATACCACCATGATTTTAAAACATGAAAGGCTAAGACCATCTCTGAAAGCCTGTTCCAAGGCAATTTGTCTGCGCTGCAGGGGCAGAAGCATTGCTTCAGAGGGTCTTGCCTTTGCCCTCAGAGATGACCTCTCCAGGCCGCGCCCGCATGTACCACTCCACCCAGGCACCATCGTAGACAGCCACATCTGGCTTGCCACAGAGGTACGCCCCCAGGGTCACATGGCAGGCAGTGACTCCTGAGCCACATGTGGCTACCACTGGCTTTGAGAGGTCCACTTTCTTCTCCTGGAATAAGCTGCGGATTGCCTCAGGGGTCTTCTCAAAGCCAGCTTCTGTGAGGAAATCCAAGAAGGGGATGTTCACGGAGCCAGGAATATGACCAGGCTCAATTCCTGGAGGAAGAGGAAGGAGACCAATGCAGACAGGAGTTAATCTTTACATCACAGAGGGTTCCACCGCACAACCCCTCGACTACCCTCCACCCATACTCGTGCCACGGCAACCCTCCCTCTACGGCCACTGCACAAGGTTATGCGAGGGTTAATGTCTGTACGTTTGACCACAAAGCATCATATCAAAACTAAATATTATTAAAGGGCTGGGGTGTGTGGGAGCTATCTTCTCTTCCACCTCCCCAGGTCCCCGAAAGATTGAGTGCACTGTTGCCTCTGAACCACGGGACTCCGCATTCATACTAAAATACACAGCTTTCTTCACTTCTTGTATGGACGGAAAGTCACTTTCTGGGGTGCAGCTCTAACAGCTAGGGGTGGGGATAGGAGCACCCTCTTTCAGCCACATGTGTTAGTCACAATGTATGCAACACCCCTTCTATATGCCTGATTTGAGACTCAGCTGTGGCAACAGGTGAATCAGCTGAGAGGAGAGATGGTTTAAGGGTGAAGGCAAGGAATGGGACTCAGCAAATCTTATTTCTATTCCTTCCTCTGCCACAGACTTCCTGTTTGACCTTAGACGTGTATCATAATCTCTGTGTGCTTCAGATTCCCAGCAGGAGAACAGCTATAATAATCCTTCCCTTCTCCCACCATTTGTCTGACCATATAGGCTGTAAATGCTTTGTGGCAAGGCTGTCTCCTACTGTGTGTTTGTACAGCATGTACCAGAATCGGGCCCTCTATGCACATACCAGAATACAAATCATAATCTACAGTAAATCTGGCTGTCAGACGGAGAACTTCACTGCCAGGGTTAAAGTCCTCATGGCTTACTGCTGGCACAGATGCTGAACTACTAAACATCTTGTGTTTGGCGTCATAAGGCCTTGCCCCAAGGCGAATGTGTTTTAAGCAAGCATTTCCAGCAGCATATGGAGAACAGAACAGTGGGAGTGGCAAATAGACATAGGTAAGCAGAGACAGCAACCACAAAGAGGGATAGATATCAGCCAAGCATCCTCCTCTTGAAACTCATCTTTGGAAAAAGTGAGTTTCCAGCCTCAATCTTCAGCTGGGAACGAGAGTCATGTTTCTGGGTTTGTGCCTTAAATGGACCCCATGTTTGTTACAGTGATGGCTAAGCTGAGGCGTTACCTTCCCTGGGCTCTGCCTCCGTCCCTCTGAACCGCCCTGCAGGGCGAGCATCAACAAGCTGAAAGCGACGTGACTCTATGTTCTCCTCTATGTCCTCATGGGTCTTCACCAGGGACTTGTCCAGGGAGGCATGGAACTCCACAGGAACTGCTCGGTTCTTGCCAGAGCTCAGTGGGTACCCCTCCCGCTGCCAGTTCTTCAGTCCACCGTCCAGAAGGGAGACGGCATGGTGCCCAAAGGCCCGGAACATCCACCAGACACGGGGAGCAGAGAAGAGACCCTGATCACTGGCATCATACACGACCACGTGGGAGTCGTTCCCCACGCCCAGCTTGCCCACATACTCTGCAAAGTCATCCGCACTGGGCAGCATGTGGTCATATGGCGACGTGCGGTCACTGCATAGGTCGATGTCAAAGAAAGCTGCACCAGGGATGTGGCGCTCCTCAAACTCATGCCGGGGGTCACGCTTCATCTTTGGGAGGTACCAGGATGCATCCAGGATCTTCACAGCCTGCCCAGCCTGAGGGGACTTGATGGTTTCTGACAGCCACTTAGCTGACACCAGTGCCCGATAAAGGAACTGTTGAGACATTGCTCCTGAGTCCTGGCCAGATTCAGACAGTCTCTGGGGTTTCCTGAAGGGGGGAAAAGTCAGGAATTAGTGACAGAAGATATTAGGGTGAGCAACTGGGGAAAAAAGAGATTAGAGCTCTTTGGGGGAGGAATTGTCTTTTGTTCTGTGTGTACAGCACCTTGCACAATGGGCTCCTGAGCACTGCAGTAATACAGATAATAAGAATAGTAGAAGAAAAGAACTTGGGCCCCAGGTTACAGAATACAACCCCACCTCTGCTTCACTTTGTGCACACCGGGGTAAAGTCAGCTCTGTTGTAACACCACTGGGGCTACATTAGAAATCGGTCTGGTGGTCCAGAGATCATGAAATGAGCCCAGTTAAAGACACAGAGAGAAATCTAGGGAGAGGAACACCTGCCGAGCCTGCCTGACACCAAGCTGAGTCAGCTGCATGTGGCAGGAGCCTGAATTCAAAATCAGGAAGCGAGAACCCTGTGTGAGGCACCCTGGCACCTATGCCCCTTGGGGCTAGAAAGCTGTATATATCAGAGCCAGCACTCTGAACCTCACAAAAGGGAGCTCTGAATTAAGGACTGCCACCACCCCATTCAAAAAGCTGTTCATTTCCCTGGGTCCAAGTTTTGCTGCTACACACTCTGCCAGCACCATGACTTTCCTACAACTCCCTGCTCCACAGGAGCATGAGAGGAAAGCACAGCTTTGGGAACAGTCCTTGCCTCAGTGACAGGCTGAGAACTCCAAGCAGAGAAAGGGTTGTCCCCTAGGACCTGGCTGATCCAGCAGCATCCCCCCGCCCCTGCCCTGGTGGTATGGACCCTGGGTTCCCACTGCCAGAGGTGTTACACAGAAGCAGACAGGAGTGGCTGGTGCCCACTCAAGGCCACTCCCCTGCCTGACCATCCCCTACAAGGCACTAACTGCCCTGGATACCCCCCATCAGATTTTAAGGGGCAGTCTCCGCTCAGGGCTCCAGTGGAAAGCATGCTAGCGTGCCAACAAGCCCTGGCACGGCCTCCTTCCAACCCTGAGCCTGGGGATCGGTGCAATAACTCCATGCCCACGAGCGGAGCAAGGGAGTCCTGGAGGCCGCTGAGCCCACGAACCCGCAGAAGTTACTGCCATCGGGCGTGTTCCTGCCCTCGACTGAGTGACTCCCGGCCAGCAGGCTATTGCCCATACCTCCGTGCCCCTCCTGGGTGGCTGCTGCTCGGCGGTGTGACTGACATGGGCTTCAGAGCACCTCCCCCAATGCGCGGCGCTCCCACCCCCTCCGCTCCCGCTATACGTTCGCTCCGGGGAGGAGACAAGCGCCACCTCCCACCCGGCTGCCCAATGGGGGAAAGGGCTGCCCGGGCAAACCAACCTTTAGGAGGCCGGGGCAGCGCTGGGGGCAGATGGGATCACGCACCAGCCCTCCCAACCCAGAGCCAACCCGCAGCAGCTCCGCTCGGCTCCCGGCTCCCAGCCACCAGCGGGTGGGCTTGCCGGAGGGAGTGGCCCCGCTCAGCACTCTCCCGGGGAGGGGGGCGTTTCCACCCCCCCCCCTCCTGCAATAATGGTCCGAGCCGCCTGCAGGGCGAGAAGGAAATGAATCAAACAGGCTTTTGGCAGCCAGGGTGCGGCGCTGGGAGCTGCCGTCGCTGCTGAGTCACGGCAATAAATGTGCCTTGAGTGGAATGCAAAGGGAGCGAGGCGCTGCAAGGCTGGCCTCGCCCGGGACAGTCACCTGCCCGCGCTGCACGTGTGGACTGGGGCTTAGTCACCCAGGGGTCCGGAGCGAGCTGCGTCGGACACGCTGCCCTCTGCACCCCCCTTACCCGGCTTCCAGCCCCGCTTCCCTCCCCGTGTGCTTGCCACCAATCCCGCTCTGGAGCGCTCCCTCGCTGCTAGGGTAGCCCTGCCTGGGGGCGTTTCCCGCAGGGGATTTAGCACTGAGGGGTTTCTCTGAGGCCGGTGGGCCTGGGAACTGCTCCTCCATCACCAGGATTCTTCCTAGCGCAGGAGGACTTTGTGTCCAGCGGTTTCCTTCATTAGGAGGGAGTCTCCTGGGCTTGCTGTGTAGTGACATGTCACCGGGTCTTTAGCTCCCGTCCCTTACACTTGTACTGTGCCCATCACCCTGTCTGATCCCACAGTCCTAGCTTTCTGCAGAGCCCCTTACAGTTTCTTCTGTGGGGAGACAAGGTGGGTGAGGTAATATCTTTTATGGCAGTGGCACTCAACCTTTCTGGACTTCTGTAACCCTGTCAGGAGTCTGATTTGTCTTGCATACCCCTAAGTTACACCTCACTTCACTGTTTGCCAGAAGCTGGGAATGGGCAATCAGATGGCTCATCACTTGATGATTTCCTGTTCTGTTCATTCCCTCTGAAGCACCTGGCATTGGCCACTGTTGGGAGACAGGATACTAGGCTAGACGGACCTTTGGTCTGACGCAGTATGGCCATTCTTATGTTCTTAAAAACTACTTGATTACAAATCAGACATAAAAATACAAAAATAAAAATACAAAAGTGTCACTTGCTGACTTTCTCATTTTTACCATATAATTATAAAATAAATCAATTGGAATATAAATATTGTACTTACATTTCAGTGTATAGTAGATAGAGCAGTATATACAAGTCATTGTCTGTATGAAATTATAGTTTGTACTGACTTCGCTAGTGCTTTTTATGTATAGCCTGTTGTAAAAGTAGGTACCTATCTAGATGAGTTGATGTACCCCCGGGAAGACCTCTGCATACCTCCAGGGTACACGTACCCCGGGTTGAGAACCACTGTTTTATGAGATCAGCTTCTGTGGGAGAGAGAGACAAGCTTTCCAGCAGCACAGAGTTCTTCTGGTACCAGTAGCTCGAAAGCTTGTCTCTCTCACCAACAGAAGCTGGGTCCCATAACAGATAGAATGACAAGGTGGGTGAGGTACTAATATCCTGGGACCAATACGGCTACAACACTTCACAGTTTTTTCTTTGAGATTTGCCCTTTGCCCTAACACCGATTTAGCCAGTCATCTGACTGCGCTGTCAATGACTCTGGAGTCTGGTTACCTCCCTCCCCCACTGTCAGGGTTTCAGATTTATGTCCCACAGGAGGCTGAAGATGGTTCCTTATTCCCAGTTCCTTACTGGTGGTACAGCTCCTTATTCATGGTTCCCAGGGGCTCCTTATTCAAAGGCCAACATTATTTAAAATATATCAGGGTAAGAGTCAATGTTTAGAAATGACACCAAATTGTGATGGAATGTGATAAAGATACATTAGTTAATTATTAATTACATAAGCAAATAGGCTGGTATTTGACTGCCTGTACGTGACAAACTAAGTCTCCAATCACCTCAA
This sequence comes from Chrysemys picta bellii, assembly GCF_011386835.1. Taxonomy (NCBI): domain Eukaryota; kingdom Metazoa; phylum Chordata; order Testudines; family Emydidae; genus Chrysemys; species Chrysemys picta. The sequence continues at coordinate 95,592,579 of NC_088791.1, forward strand.
GTGACATGTGCCTGTGACCAACAATCTGTTCTGAAGGAGCTGGGACAGGCTGCTGCCTGACCCAAAGTGTAGTTCCTGCGCCTTATGCTGCTACATGTCATGGTCCTGCCCCACTACTACCTTGTAAATAGGGCTTGAATAAAGAGCTGGGATTTGACTGACTGCACATGACAAAATAAGTCTCAGGTCACCCCAAGTGACATGTCTCTATGACTGTCAGACTGTTCTGAAGGAGCTGAAGCATGCTGCTTGCCGACCTGAAGTGTTCTTCTTCAGCAGTATGCTGCCACATGTCATGCTCCCACCCCATTTCCATTTTTTTACATGGAGTTTGGATAAGGAGCTGGGGCTTGACATGCTGTACATGACAAAATACATCTTTGGGGCACCGCAAGTGATACGTCCCAGCAACCGTCGGACTGAAGAAGCTGGAGTGTGTGATTCATTGACCTGAAGCTTTGTTCTTGTGCAATAAGATGTCACATCTCCACCTTACTTATATTTTCTATATGGAGTTTGAAAAAGGAGCTGGGTTTTGACAGGGTATAGCTGACAAAATAAGTCGTGGGTCACCCCAGGGGACACAGTCTCTCAACTGTTAAACTGGTCTGATGGATTTGAGACATGCAACTCCCTGACTTGAAACTTTTTCTATGAGAAAAATTGTGGCCCATATCACCAGCCCTCTCCCTCACCCCCCAAACACATACACACCTTTTAGAAGGGAATGGGAACAGGAATGGCAAACCGGACCGTTTCAGAAGGTGAATATGTGGATCCTATGCTTGCAGCTACAGGGACTTGGTGAGTGCTGTGTTTGTTCCATCTGTTTGTTTGTTCTCAATCAGGGTTGTATGGCTGGGCTATGGGCCCCTGAACTGCCTGGATGAGACAGATCTGTTTGTGTCTCAGTGAGGGCCTGGTGGCTGGATTTTGAACAGAACTAGTGTTTGATGTCTCTGAGTGGTTATTCCCGCCCTGTTTGCGAGGGAAGTTGCTGAACACTGAGGCTTAATATATATCAGTTGCCAGGTGAACAAGAGTGACAAACCAGATAAATCTGAGTGGGGGTTTACAGAGGGATTGTGAAACCAGTTTTAGGTATGTCTTTACATAAGGTAGCAGATAGGGATGATGAGGGAACAACTGCTGTGACCTGCATTGGATGTGCTATGTTTTCCTCTTTGCTGGACGCCACAATAGATTTATCTGAGGCAATGAAGACTTCTTGGACAACCAGATTTGGAAATCATTGTCACAGACACCACAAGGTGATCAGTGATAAGAGACTTGGAGAAAGTAGAAACCAAAGAGGCAGTCTGTGACCAAGAGAGGAAAGAGAGTCAGGAGGCATTCAACCCAATGAGAAGTATCAAAATATTTTCAGGTAGCAAATCTACTATATAAGAATCTTTTCTCTGATGAATGGAACAGAAAGCTACAGGGGACATACCTGATGAGTGTCCTTACCATATGAAATAAGCAGCTACCAAGAGAGGTTCTTCAGCCATCCTAAGAATGCAAATAATCAACATCAGCGACTCCATATTAAGAAGAGCAGACAGAAAATTAAGCAAGGGGCAGAAGGACAATAGAACGGTATGCTGTCTTCCTGGAGTGAAGATATGAGAGGTAACTGTAGAGTTAGACAGGTTTATGAAGTTGTCTGGCAACTGATGATGATACACATTGGAACCCATGACAAGCATCACATAGAACTACCCAGATTATAGAAGACCTTAGACATCTTGGAAGTGAGTGGAAGAAAAGGAAAGTTTAAGTGATCTTCTTGGAGATCATACTGGTCCCTTGAGTGAGAGAAGGCAGAAAATACTGGAGGTGAATTGTTGGCTGCACGGTTGGTGTGAGGCTGAAGGTGTTGGATTTGTTGAACCTTTCAGTGGGAGAGAGGCCGTACAATCAGGATGGGCTGCATCTCACAGGTAGGAAGCTAACCTTGAATGCAGATGAACTGGAACAGCTAGGAGGCCATTAAACTACCAATGCAAGGGGAGGGTGCTAAGGAGGCAAATGCAGTACAAAAGTTCAGACTTGACATCGTGAAAAAATTGGACTGATGTGGCAAAGAGAAGACATTTTTCAATTCAATTCAATATATATATCAGTGCTAGGAGTCTGGGTAACGAGTAACAGGAAGTAGAAATTCTCAATGATGAGAAAAAAAGTATATAATTGACATTACTGAAACCTGGTGGGACAATTCACATGACTGGTTATATCCTGTTTCGGAAGTATAGAGTTGGTAAAAGAGGTGTGTGCCTTACAATGAGAGATTTAGAGAGCTCAGTCTGTTTAGTGTATCAAAAAGAAGATTGAGACATGACTTGATTATGGTGTATAAATACCTTCACATTAGAGGTCTGCACAGGCCTAAGTTTTAAGCCTGACTGGACTTGGACTCTGAGTCCAAGAGGGTCAAGTCATTTTCCAACCCATCCTCAACCCCTCGAACCTGAGACAGCGCCACCTCCTGTAACCTGTCCACGTGGTCGACACGAGCCCTGTGGCTGCTTGGCACGCTCACTCCGCAGCAGATACAGTGCAGCAAGGTGGTGGTGACTGGCAGGAGCGGGGCAGGCAGGGACAGAAAATGAGGAGCGGAGCTGACCCAACCCAAGCCCAAGAGGGTCGGGTTGTTTTCCAATCTGACCTGATCCGAACCTGACACTTCTCATCGGATCCCATCGGGTTTGGGTCAGGTGCAGGGCTCTACTTCACATGGACAAAATATTGGGTACTAAAGGCTCTTTAATCTAGCAGAGAGAGGCAGAACAAGAACCAATAGCTGGAAGCTTAAGCCACACTCCATTTAGGGCACAGGAGGCAATCACCTCCCAACTTTAGGGAAATCTGAACTTCACAGCTGCCCATATTTTGGCGAGTGGCATATCTCAGGGCCCAGCTCCTTCATGGCAGTTTGATGGTCACAGGGACATGTCACTTTGCGGTGATCTGAAATGTTTGTTATATACAGCCAGTACCAATTACTAATTTAAATGTTTATCACATTCCATCATGTTAATTTGATAACAGTTCTAAAACGTTAACCGTACATTGATACGTTTTAAAAATAATTTTGGCCTTTAAATAAGGAGCTGGTACCACAAATAAGAAATAAGGAATAAGGAACAAATCCACCAGTCGCTTGCAAAAGTGTTCTGGGACTAGCAGCTAGCAAGGGAGGAGGGGTGCAGGGGAGGAGGAGGGAGAAGAGGGGGTGGAGTTTTTAGAGCTGTCTCAATCCAGACAGCTGATTGGCTGAGAACCAGATACCAGAAGCTGGGATTCCGGTAGACTTAGCTCCTCCCCATATCACCCCTGTGGTGGTACAGTTCCTGCATTCACATACAGTGCTAAGCTCTCAGTTCACGGCACAAACACAGTCTTGGACACAATGGTGCAGCAAGTACTGTACAGAGCTCTGGTCTCCACCAAGTGGCTCTCAGAATCTGTCCTGGCCAAACGGATTGGGCCCAGCCTGCGTGTGCTAGATGCATCCTGGTACCCTCCTGGGGAGAGGGATGCACAGCAGGAGTTCCGAGACAGGCATGTACCTGGCGCCTCATTTTTCGATATCGAGGAGTGTAAAGATAAGTCGTCGCCCTATGAGCTCATGCTTCCCAGTGAGGCACACTTCGCCGACTACGTTGGGCACCTGGGGATCAGCAATGACACGCATGTGGTGGTGTATGATGGGGATGACTTGGGGAGCTTCTATGCACCCCGAGCCTGGTGGATGTTCCGAGTCTTCGGGCACAGAACGGTTTCCGTGCTGAACGGTGGGTTCAAGAACTGGGTGAAGGAGGGTCACCCTGTGACATCAGAGATCAGCCGGCCAGAGCCAGCAGTGTTTAAGGCCACCTTGGACAGGTCCCTGCTGAAGACCTATACAGACATGGTAGAGAACATGAAATCCAAGCGGTTCCAGGTGGTGGATTCCAGGTCTGAGGGGAGGTACCGGGGGACAGAACCAGAACCAGGGAATGAAGGTAGGAGCAGCACTTGGCGTCTCTTTCAACTACAGCTGGATGTTTGCTCAGGCACTACCCCTCCTCCCTGCTAACAAACACACCTTGCAGTAATGCATGCTCGCAACTCACACCTCTCCTCACTGACACTTGCACTAATGGCACCCAAATTTCAGCAAACAGATCAGAATCTACTCCGAGTTCAGGGCTGTTCAGATCTAGGGTTTTCTTTGGACCTGTTATAAAGATGAGCAGCTGTGAAGTTCAGATCCAGTCACAAACTTCCCTGAAGTCTGGAGGTGTTTGTCCCCTGTGCCCTATTGCCCCCTTGCAGAGTTAATCATACTGCTGTTGTGGGAGAATAGGGCCTCCTTATCTAATGTTAACAGATGCACACATAACTGGTTTTCATGCTTGCACTTTGCCTTCCTTGTACACACCAGAAAAATGCCCAAGCTGCTATAAGCACAGCTCATTTTTCCTTGTAACATGAGAGATCTGTTTTCCCTTGAGGGATAAATCCAATTCCCCAGTCGACGGAGAACTTGCTTGACTGGCTGTTTGCCCTTTGGATCCTTACCATATAAACCCAACCATTTTAAAGAGAGAGAGAGAGTCCCAAACTCTATCCCAGAGGCTCCTCCCCTCCTCCCCTCCCTTTCCCTGACAAGCAGCATGGTTTGCCAACTGTAACTTTATCAGCCTGAACAAAGAGCTAGAGCTGCCGCAGTGGGAGTGGGGAGAGACTGTGTGTCTAGGGAGAGTTTATATAGAAACATGCCTGGAATGGAATTTTGCTCAATTTGAAGTTGAAGGAAAACACTCTTATTGCCAAATCTAAGCATTCACATAGCACAAAAACAACCATAGGAATCATAGGAATAACTTAAAAATCATGAGAGCTCTTTAAATCCCAGGATTTTTTGCTCCGCCTTCTGATTTCTGAACACCTAGCAGAAAGCCTGTCAAATTGTGCATATGCACCAAGATTGTTGTTGTTCTTATTTCTAGAGAGCCAGACGTGTGTGCAGGGTGTTTTACAGTTAGAAAGTGAGAGAGGAGCCTGCCCAGAGTTTAACTTGTGCCAAGGTTTGCATCTCTGGGGTTGGCAGTTCATAGCCCCGGCACCTCTGGGCTTGCTGCTTCACTTATGAAAGTAAAAAAATTGCTTGAGCTCCAGCACCTAATTGCTTCAGCCCCAGCACCTCTTTCATTACAAATTAAGCACTGGGCCTGCCCCAAAAAGATTACAATCTAAGGTCCTGATCCTCCAGTCGGATCCATGCAGGCAGACCCCTGAGCCCATCCAGAGCTCCATTGACTTTGGTGGGGCTGTACATGGGCACAGGGCTCCACATCTGTGGATCCAGTTGCAGGACTGGGATTTAAATGAGACAACACAAGGTGGGATGAGCGGAAGAGGAGGTACGGCATGACAAGGGTTACAGCAGTGAAAAATCATGAGATGTGCTTGTGGTTAGTTCCCTTTTTTAGTGTCTTAAGATCTGGGATTGCATCTGAGTTCAGTAAGTGGAGGTTGAAATTCAATCTGAAATGCACACAAAATGCTCCTCGCTGGTGACAGATGGATTCCACATTCCTTCTCCCTGACCCCTGGAGTGGAAGTAGGGAGTTGTCATCAGCCTGCAAATGCTGTAAGAACTCCAACATTTCAGTGACTATTCATTCCGAGTTTTGAATTAGTTCCCTGGGAGCGGGTTGGTCCCCCTTTTGTGTTTGTTTTCTGCAAGTATTCCAGCAGAGGAGCCTTCCAGGCACATATACACACCCACAGCACAGCATGATTGATAAGTTGCTAAAAGCTGTTTTCAAATCAGTTAACACCCAGAGTGCAAACTGCACATTGTAAAATACAGAACTTACATTCAACTGTGCAATCTGAAATCTATGCTGTTGTTGGCTGATTACACAGGTCATTGCCATAGGGCGTAGCTACCCCATAGTGCCAAAGTGTGGCACTGCCAGCACGCCCTGCCTCAGTTTCCTTCCCTAGGGTGGATTTCCTCAGTTCTCCACACACCAGTCTGTGCTGGAGATATGGCATAGCCCTCTGTCCAAATCACAGACAGGGGAACAAAAGACCAGCTAAAAGGCCCAACAAATAAAAAAGCTTTTCTTCCCTTCAGCCCAGCCTCTGGACTCTGTTCCCAACCCCTTTTTGGGCTACCTGTGCCAGTGTTTATGGCTCTGGCATAGGGCCCTCCACCCTCAGGCTGGTTCCCCTGAAATACTATTTTCAGCCCCTTCTGGGCTCTGTTCCTTGCAGCCTTCCCTATTCTGATATAGGGCACTGGGTTCCCTGAACTCTATAGACCCTGGCTTGAGGCCTTCCATAGGAACCTGCCCCACTCCCTGTGTTTCCACCAGCAGAGTGAGCTCTCTCAGTCCTTTTATAAGGCCCACATGATCATTAAAGTATCACCTGACCCTTTAGTCCCACCCCCTCAGGTTGGGAAGCAGATAATTAATTATGACACAGTTGTTGCTCATTTGCCCTTACAGGGACTAGTCACTCTGTGACAGTCAACCAATCAGGAACTGAAACAAGGGCATGTGGCTTAGAGAAGAAGTGGCCTGGTCCTTAGGAGACCGAGGTTCCATTACTGGCTCCGCTATTGACTTCCTTAAGTCACTTCACCTCTCTGTGCCTCAAGGCCCCATCTGTAAAATGGGGATAATTCTCTCCTTTCTCCCACCTTTTGTTTGTTAGACTGTAAGCTCCTTGGGGCAGGGACTGTCCTTCTCTATGTGTTTTGAAACAGCATCTAGCACGATGGGGCTCTGATCTTGGGTGGGGGCTCCCAGTGCTACCATAAATCAAATAAACAATCATAATAATTAATAACTAATTTACAAGCAATGTCACATTTAAAATATTTGGCACAAACCACCTGATCAGCAAGAATTATTTGCTTAAGAACTCATGAATAAATACACTTGAGACTCTCTCTGTTTCTTGGCAGACAACAGAAAAAGAGGGTCAACTTTCCAAATTAATTGTTTGTTAGGAACTATTGCCCAGATCCCCATGGAGGGCACGTGAACCCCCCCCTTTCAAGGAGGCTATCCCCTGTGCTGCCCCTTCTGCTTGAGGCCCCCCTCTTACTCCACCCCTCTTCCACGTCCCCCCCCTCGACCCCCGGAGCCAGAGGAGCCCCACTGTGGCCAGAGGATCCCAGCTGAGCTGCCCCAAACCCAGCCTGCCTGCCCCAGCCACTCCAAGTCCCCAGCCGCCGGCCGGCCCAAGCCCCCACCGGCTTCGGGGGAGAGGCAGAATGAGGGTAGGAAGAGAAGCAGCGTGGGCAGGGGATGAGTGGGACGTGGGAGGTGGGCCTCAGGGCGGAGCGTGGGCAGGGCCACGGCTTGGCTGTTTGGAGAGACTTAGCCTCCCCTTGCCCATGCAGATCCCTGTCATCCTTCCGCTTTTCTTTTCTCCTGCTACTCTTCAACCCCATCCCCTGTATTCTCTGCCTCCTCTGCTTCCCTGCCCCTCCCATTCTCCAGAATTTCATTGCTCCTTGCGCTCCATATACTGCTTTCTGCTCACCCTGAAAGACCCAGGGAGGAGAGAGGGATGGGACTCAGAGGACATTTCTATGCTATTTAGCAGCTTGAGGATTGAGCGTCTGTTTTCAGACAATATTTGATTAACTCACTTTGTATTGTTTTTGCTAGGTGTGAACGCACACTGAGACTGCTCTGATGGACACGCTGTTAATAATTAAAAACATAAATCAAAATAAATCAGATCTCTAGATGTAGGCCACCTGTGGGCTTGGGTCAGGAAACACCCAAGGACTGAAACAGCAGTTCAAATCAATATATATTTCTTAATTAAAAAAAAAGCCAGGAGTGCAAATTGTTCTCAGCTCAGCATTTGCCAGCCAATGCTCAGCCTGTTTTCAAGGGAAGTGTGTGGATACTGCTGGGAGCTGGAGCCAGTTTCTAAGGCGCTCAGAGGAGACAAATCAAGAAGCAAATGAGACGAATAATGTCCGTCTGGAATAGTGGGTGATCACACAATCACAGAGCAGCCTTCCAAAGGGACCTAGCACTGTCACAGATTCTGCCTCCCAACCCTCTAGCTTTACCTGTGGGACAAAATAACATGCCACAGTCTTTGCAACGTCACATTGTGATGCTGCATCCATGAGTGATGAAACTGCAACATCATCACATAGAGACACAACATTGTGATGCTGAGTTATGTTGCAAGGTCATGGCATTGTGAGGCCTGAAATTAATAGGTGACTCTGTGGGATGGGGGACAAATCTATGACCATCAGGACCATCCCGCTGAATTTGGGACTGGTAGTGACCTGACTTTAAGACGTAGATTATTATCTGATTGTCCCACAACATGTCTCTTTCAGGCTCTTTGGAGATTCAAACCTGTCTCACTCACTGGAGACTAATTTCAAGCCAGTGTTTAAAGTCTCCTTCTCTTGTAGGGCCTGATCCAAAGCCCATTAAAATCAATGGAAAGACTCCCATTGACTTCAGTGGGTTTGGATCAGGCCCATAATGGAGTTTGCTGCGTGTTTCAGTGAGGCATTTAAAATCTCATTCATCATTTTTGAAGCCTCTCTCACACGAACGGCCTTACCCTGGGGTCACATTCTCAGCTGGCACAAATTAGCAGAACTTCCTTGAAGTAACTTACACCAGCAGAAAGTCTGACCTTCATTGACACCAATGCAGAGTAGATTTAAAATGTGACAAAAATCTAAATTCTCCACTCATACTAGTGGTGATGTTTTACCCGCACTTGGCCCTGCTGTAAATGACTAGCCAGTGGTGACCCTAAATGCTCCAGACCTGACAACTCTCTTCTCTAGAAGACCATCTGTGAGCGACACACCCAAATGCGGGGCTCAGCACAGTTTTCATGATATTTCTGGCTTCTGACTGTTCGCATCACCTCCACCCAACATTGCTGGCAGCAGAAATAATTTCATAAACTCTGGGAGTCAAATTCACCACTGACATAAGCACATGCAACTCTAGTGAATTTAGCCCATATAGGCAATGGTAGAGGCCACTGGATCTTCCAATCTGATCCTTTCTTACATATTTTGTTGGGTTTCTCTTTACACCAGGCCATGAATATCTGCTCTAGCCTGCTCTTGAATTTCAGCAGTGATGGTACCTCTGGCCATGAAGAATCTTAGGCCCAAATCCTCAAAGGAATTTAGGTGCCTAACTCCCCTTGAAATCAATGCACTCAAATACCTTTGAGGATCTGGGCCGTAGCGTCTTAGCCAAGGTTTTTACTTCTGTAACTTGTAGCTTGTCACTCTGTACCCGCAATGTCATCTCAGAAGTGAAGTAGTCCCTTGAAGGGATTTATAGGCTATGAGCGTGCCATGTTATGTGGATGTCTTTTGAATGCTCTCCTCACACGTCCTTTTCTCTCTCCCTGGGGGTGTTTTAGGGCTTGAACCAGGTCACATCCCCGGCTCGCTGAACATGCCCTTCTTTAAATTCCTCACTGAAGCCGGCTTTGAGAAGAGCCCAGAGGAGATTCGGAGTATGTTCCAGGAGAAGAAGGTGGACCTCTCGCAGCCACTCATTGCCACGTGCCGTAAGGGGGTCACGGCGTGCCACATTGCCCTGGCGGCGTACCTCTGTGGCAAGCCAGATGTGGCCATCTATGATGGATCCTGGTCAGAGTGGTTCCGCCGGGCCCCGCCAGAGCACAAGCTCTCTGAGTGGAAGCGCAACAAGGCATAAAGGGGGAGAGGTTGCAATGCAGTCCTTGAGCATTCATTGAGAGTGGGGTTTGTCAACTCCCTTCATTCAAGGGAGCTGGAAACGAGGGGAATGAATGTAATAAATTCTCTCTCTGTTATAGTTAATCTAGTTTTGTAAGAACAATTAATAGGTTTTTGGTCTATCTTTCTTTTTTAATCGCGCCACTGAATAAAATCTCTGCCTTCCGATTATGTGTCTGTATGTGCCTCTAATCCTCCCCAGTGACTGTGGGACCTCATCATTCTGTGATGTTACAATGTGCGGCTGAACAGCCACGTTCCACGGGGGAAAGTTATGCTCTCCCATGAGAGGTTCTGAGAAATCCCAGCTGGGTTAGGAACTACTGAAGCCAAGTTACCAACTCCCCCAAAGAAATGGGTAGCACAGCCTTGTGGGGAAAGCACAGGGCTGGACATCAAACATGGTAGGTTCTAATCCTGTGTGACCTTGGGCAAATCACTTAACCTCTCTTTCCTATTCTGTAAAAGGGGGGTAATGACACCTCCCTCCTGGGGAGTGTATGAGGCACAGTTAACACCATCTGGAGATGCTTGGGTGGAAAATGCAGTAGAAGTGCTAAGTCCTATTAATTATTATTTTATTATGTGAGCCACTAAGGATCCCCACACACGTGCTGAAAACTGTTGGGCCTGTGCTCTTTCTGAGACATGAGCTTTTTCCCCCAAAGATAAAACCGAACTGTGCCTTGTTTATTTTGGTTCCCATAGTAACTACAGCTCATAGATGGGGAGGGTTGTTCCCTAGCAACCATCCCTGATGCTTACTCTTAGTTCCACCTCTTTGCCTGCACTTCTGGACTTCAGCAGGACCTGCCTGGTTAGACGAATCACTTTGTCATCTCAACTGAGACCATGGAACAGGTGAGAGAGACATTTATAAGAAAGGCTTCACCTCTGAGCCTCATTCTGGAAACTCAGTGCCCCCTCCACCCCGCTTCAGAGACATTGAAACTCAGACAGACACACAAACAAAAAAAGGATGAGCCAATCAAAGACAACATTTCATATGTATTGCCACATTGCTTTTCAGGCCTGAGGCAGCACAGTGATCGCACTGTCTTTTTGATGCCAGTCCAGACCACATGTGGCAGGCGTGTGGGGCTATTCTTGGCCACCTCTGGCAGCTGATCCTGAGCCCCATTTGGCATGCGATACCAGGCCACTTCTGGCAGGTGTATAGTTCATCTATAATAATAATAGTGCTTTTCCCAGCCAGAGACCTTGTGAGAATGGCACAGCAATACCTTCAGCAGCCTGAAAAGGTTAGTCTTTAGCTCCATTGGGACAAGTCCCTTATTTCTCCTTGGTCAGTGGGAGTCAGAATGGCAGGAGAGTATGAACACGGTGAAAATACCCGAGGAATTATGCTAATAATTTATGTGGCATCTTCAGAAAAAGGCAGAGATAAAAGTTTGGTCATTTTATAGCTCTGTGGTCAGGAGTTGTTTTTTTTATAACATGTGCATGTGGGTAAGGAATGGTGTCCCTAGCCTCTGTTTGTCAGAGAGTGGAGATGGATGGCAGGAGAGAGATCACTTGATCATTACCTGTTAGGTTCACTCCATCTGGGGCACCTGGCATTGGCCACTGTCGGCAGGCAGGATACTAGGCTGGATGGACCTTTGGTCTGACCCAGTATGACTGTTCTTATGTTCATGTACAGTGCCTAGCACAGTGGGCTCAATCTAGGAGACTCTGGATGAAATTCTGTGGCTTGTGCTATCTCGGAGGTCAGGCTAGATGATTGAACGGTCCCTTGTGGCCTTAAGAGCTATCGATGTTTGAATGGGGCCTCGAGTTCAGTCGGAGCCTCTAGGCACTGCTGTAAGAAAAATACTAAATACGAATAATAATAGGTAATTAGTTCAAATCCCAGAAAAGAGGATCTGCATGTGAACTTTAAAGTCACTCAGCTCGCCGGAAGCTGGAGTAATCAGAGTTACTAAGGAATGTGCTTTGCGGTACAAGGAAAGCAGTGGAGGCAATACCCCAAGCCTTCTGAGTCAAAGGGTGACCCACAAATGGGAGACTTGCGGGCCTGCCCTCTTCCCATGGACATAAGAATAATGGTGGTAACTTGATTCAGCTCTAGGTGGGAAGCAGGAGTTAACATAGGAGCTAAGTGGGGGAGATCCATTTAGTTAACACCGAGTCCTGCAATCTGATAAAAATACAATTAAAATGCTCTTAAAAGAGATTGAAAATAATACAGAAAAAGAACGTAATTCTGTCCCATGGAGCAATCATGTGCCCTCACTCAGGGCCTGATCTAATGGCCAGAAAGTCAATTGGACTGTTGGAACAGGGCCTTGGGAGCCCTGCATTCGGGTTTGGCCAGCCAACGTGTAAGATGAATAGGGGGCAGAGAAGAGCAAGGACAAAGGTTAGAGGCGTGGGTGGGATTTGCATATGACAGCTCCTTCCCCACAGAATGCAGTCAGTCTGGGGAGTCTGCTGCCATCGAAGGGCACAGAGTAAAATACAGTAGCTGTTTTTTTTAACAAAAGGGCTGGCTAATTTGTTGACAAATAGCATTTGCAGTTATCGTGGCTTGGGTGAGGGTAGTCAAAGCAAAGCATAAAATGATCACTGCACAGGTCAGTGCTATGCACATCCCCTCCCCACCTTTGTCTTGTCTGTTTAGACCTTAAGCCCTTTGGGGCAGGGACAGCCTCTCACTGTGTTTGTACAGCACCTGGCACAACGGGGTCCTGATCTTGGCTGAGCCCTCTAGGAGCCACTGTAATATACATACCAAATAATAATGTTTTTAATGCCCTCTGCCTATGGCAAATGGCATTCTACAGACATTGATTATACACCATTACAGGCTGTAGCCTTTTGGACCAGTCCTGTAGAACACTGTATCGTTTTTTTGTAAGAGAGGATTATGGATTTGATGAACCAATCGGCTGCTCTGGCGTGGTAATTCCTAGACTGATCCGGTGCAGCAAATTCTATGTTAACCTGGTGTGGCACCCCGTCTATTTGGTTGGGCCGTGTCTTACTTCTGACAAACAACCAGCCTAACCCAAATTCTTGGCTCCTGCTCTATGCCTACCTAACACAGCCTTTGTTGTTCTTTCAAGGAGGTGCCTATGACCTCAGCCTCCCTTACACCTGCTGCAGCGAAACATGAGTCTGTGCTAGCCCACGACCCATCAGGTAAGAGACACAGTGGAACAGCTGCTTTGTTCACTAGCCCTCACTTTGCACTCAGACGTCTGACGTAGCTCCCACATTCCATGGGGGTTTTCCTCCACCCTTTACACCCCACCAGGGTTCCTGTGGGATTGCTTGTTTGCATGAATGTGTCCTGATTGGATATGCATGTGTCTGAGTGGATGATACACTTGGGTTTGTGAACTGATTAGCTACATACACCTATGGGAATGAGTTCTCATGGGCATGCCTGCACTGCTTAGGAATGTGTGTGTGCGTATGCAAGAAGGCATTCATGTGGGTGCATGACGATTAAAGGCAACAGATGTGCATGTGTGACAGGACGTATGCCTGCTGAGGTGTGAGAAAGTTCAAACCTGGGTTTGAGGGGACAGGCTGACTAGCTACACCTTTGTGTGTATGTGTGCTTCTGGACACGTGACAACATATATGTGCCACAGGCATACCTGAGCTCCTCGCACAGCCTTCTCCCAGCTCAGGGGTAGTAGATTATGTACACTGTACATTTTGGTGTAACCACGATGCTCTGCAGTGCAAGATCATTTATTGCCACACTCCTCTATCAAAATGATGGCAAATTCGTTGAGCGTTTCCTTCTATCTTTAAGTGGAACCTGGAGATGGCAACAAGGAGCGCATCCTGGCTGGGGCACGGGCCAGCAGCAAGAGAACCTCCTTGAAAAGTTCCAGTAGAACCTCCTGGAAGATCTCCAAGAACCCTACAGATAGCAGAACACCCATGAGTTCTCCTCAAGTCAAATCCCAGGCATCCCCCTCTGCACAGCATCTACACACCAGAAGCTATAGTAAACAGAGTCTCCGGGCCAAAACTCCTTCTGCATGGCGTCATCTCACCAGAGAAGAAGGAGAAGAAGGCCGGGATGTCTCAGGTGCCAAGGAACCAGCAGTGGGGCAACATCAAAGAGGGAGGACAGGAAGTCTCCTACATCTTGCAAAGTCTACCCAGAAGGAGGCAGAAAGTGTCCAAGCCTACTCAGATGGCAAAGAACCAGTAGCAGGGCAACATCGACCGCTGGGGCCCAGGATGCCTGGATCTCCCCGAAAGACCACCAAGACCAGCCACAAGGAAGTGAGGGAATTCCGGAATGGCTTAAGTGCAAAGGAATCCTTAGCATCAATAGGGCAAGACGTGAAAGCAGAGGGGAAGCTCTTTCAGGAGAAGAAAAGCAGCATAATCCCAATTAACATCAAACACAAGTTCGGGAGCAGCATCGTGGATGATCTCGTCACCGAGGAGCAGGTTGTGGAAGAAGTGGTGACACTGACACATGAGGAGTGGGAAGGATACTTTGGGGGGGAGTGATTGGAAGTACAGCACCTGGAGGAGGGTGTTTTAGGGGGAGGCATTTTGGCTTGCAACTGGGGGGCAGGTCCAGTGACAAATTCCATACCCAGAGGCACCAGATCTTCAACAATTTCTTGTGTTCTCTCTCTGTCTCCCCATCCTGACTTATCTCAGCATTCTCTTTCCCTCTCCCTCCTTGCACTCATGATGAAGAAGCAGAGGGTGAAGGCCAATTAGAGACATCAATAGCATTAGAGGGTGTGAGGCTGGGGGTGGGGGGTGTCACAGCACCCACCCCTGGGCCAAATTCAGACCTGTTGTAAGAAGATGACACTCCATTGATTTCAGCTAAATCGCACCCATTTATACTAGGTCTGAATTAGCCTATGTATTCAGGGTGCACCCAGAGATCAGGGGTACATGCTGGTGAGAGAGGTACACTCAAGAACAGCGCTTGCCCCTGGGGATCAGGATACATCTAGGGCCTGCACTTAGGGCCGGAGGTGCCTCCAGGGAGTCGGGTGCACTTGGGGTTTGTGGGTCAAGACTGACTCCATGATGTTTGTGCTTGCCAGGCGCGTCGTGCTCTGTGTGAGGCTGGACTGATCGAGGGGCAGAAACGACTCAGCAACCGAGCCCCTAAGACACCAGAGAATCCCATGGCCACCACATCCTTTGCTGATTATTATGAACTGGGTTACAACCTGAGGTCAAACATCTTCCAAGGTGAGGGGCCCTCCATTTCTACCCTGAGATTTCCCTCTACTATTTGCATTGCCCCAGGGCTCCTACATTGGTCTTTGTGTCTCTTTAACTATACCTCTCCATCCCCCTTCTCCTCCTCCTCCTCTCTCCCCTCTTGTTCAGAACACTCCAGTAGCAGGATACAGGGGGAAAGAAGGGATGGCTATGGGTCCCCTTTTTACCCATTCCCCTTTTTCCTTATCTTCCTCTCTTCCTTCTTTCCAACCAGCAACAGCAAGGGTCTAGCACGACCCATTTCCCCGCCACTCGAGAGCTGCCTGGGTGGTAGCTTTTGCAATCAAATGTCCCATGTTAATAGCTCCAGTTCAAATCACATGCTTGTTCCTCTTTGAGGCCTTCTCAGACATGCTGTTCTGAAGCCTCTCCCCCAAGTCTCTGTGCCTCCAGAGTCTTCAGTGATCCCTCTATCTCATGGGTGAGCAAACTACAGCCCGGGGGGCGCATTTGGCCCTCCAAACATTTTAATCTGACCCTTGAGCTCCCGCCAGGGAGCAGGGTCGGGGGCTTGCCCTGCTCTGCGCAACTCCTGGAAGCAGCGGCATGTCTGTCTCCCCTCCCCCGGCTCCTATGCGTAGGGGCAGCCAGGGGGCTCCGCACACTGCCCCCACCCCAAGTGACAGGGCAGCGCGCACTGCCTGGCTGCGCCGCCGCGTAGGAGCCGGAGGGGGGAACCATGCTGCTGGTTCTGGGAGCTGCTTGAGGTAAGCACCGCCCAGAGCCTGCACCCCTGACCTCCTCCCACACCCCAACACGCCACCCCAGCTCTGATCCCCCTCCTGCCCTCCAAACCCTTCGGTCCCAGCACGGAGCACCTTCCTGCACCCCCAATCCCTCATCCCCTGCCCCAACCCAGAGCCCGCATCCCCAGCCAGAGCCCTCACCCCCTCCCACACCCCAACCCCAATTTTGTGAGCATTCATGGCCCGCCATACAATTTCCATACCCAGATGTTGCCCTCGGGCCAAAAAGTTTGCCCACCCCTGCTCTATCTGATCAAATAGATGTACTGCTCTCATCAACATGGTATCAGAGTGCCTTTTGTGCATGCACCCAATGCCTCACGAGCCGGATTATGATTATTATGCAGTGTGCCCGGTGGTAGCATGTAGGAATCTCAGTCAAGAATTGGCACCTTTGTGTAGTCAGGTAAAATGAAGACTGGTCCTCCCTCAGGAAGCTCAGACTTGGCATCAACCAGTGGATGACAGCCAAAAGCAGGTCTGGGTGGCTTGGGAGGAGGAGGTAATAATGAAACCAAGAAGAACTGAGCAAGGCTAGAAGGGACTGAGAGAAGTCACAACTCACCATTGCCTCGCCAGGGTCGGATGGGAGTGATCTGGAGGGCCCACAGGTTTGAAAGAGGGATTTAAGATGGTGGCTTTGTGAGTTACACCGAGATATTGGGAGCAGGAGGGGAGACTGCACATAAGTGCTTGAGGGAAAAGTAGACCTTGGGACATGACTAAAAATGATGCTCCACCATGGGCCTGCTCTACCTATGGGCAGGAAGTACTAGCAGACAAAGTGCAAGAATGCACTGGACAGAGTCCAAGCAGTCACAGAGCCATACCACAGACCCCATCAGAGTCAAATCTGAATGAAGGTGCTAATGTCAGTGGTGTATCCCTTTTCTCTCTCCCTTTTGGCCGTGGGTGTACATCACTTGTGCCAGCAGCAGAGGGGTTCATGGTGGTAAATTCCCGCATGGTCGGTTTCTTGCAGGTGGCCCAATAGAGAGTAAGAGCCTGATGAAGGATTCCTATACCCCAGATGTGATTCAAAGGGCAGTCAGAGACCCCAAGCACTGGCACGGAAGGAAAACCGATGACCTAGGTAAGACTTCGGTCATGAGCAAGCAACTGATGCACTTCAGAGCTGGGCACGGACTCAGAAAGGGAGGTGATGGGTTAGAGATGGGCATTATCACAGGAGAAGAGCCATTGAGCTAGGGCAGAGCACTGCCACAGCAGGTGGAAATCATTAAGGCTGGTTCTTACCCACACGGTATCATTAGGAGTGAAGCAGCGATTGAACTGTGGTTTGTCTTCTTTATAGGACGATGGCACCAGAAAAATGCCCTAAACCTTAACCTGCAAAAAGCTTTGGAGCAGAAATACGGAGAGAAGACCAAAGGTACCAAATCCTAGAAGGCAAAAGACAGAGAAGCAAAGCGCTCTCCGAAAGGGACCCTGCTCTCCCTAGCGCTAGAATAAACCTCCGTGCAGCCTCGATCGGTGTGCTTGCTGAGCATCAGCAATATGAGTGGCAGGAAGAGACCTGGGCAATCAGCCGGCAGAAACACAATGGCAAAGCCTCTTATCCCAGGAAAAGGGAGGGAGAGTCTTTGGGGGCAGCAGTGTGTGAGAGGACTGAATGGCCATGGAAACAGTTCTCATGGAATCCCTGCAGGGGGAGATTGGGGGTGGGGGAGGGCACTGGGGGGAGCAGTATGGGGGTGCAGAGAGGAAGCCCAGGACTGAAGGAACAAGGAAACTGACTATCCAGCAGACTGGGGACATTGTTTAAGAAATAGCAGGGCTGGAATGTGTGTGTGCGTGCATGTGTGTGGAGGGAGGATGCCCATGACTGAATGACCATGGATGGCACTTTGATGGCTGCCAGCCCCTTTTCCGTCTCTCGCCTGGATTCTGTACACAGTTCTCCTGCACAGCTGGAAGCACAGTGGGGGCTTGGTGAGATATAGAAACCAGGCAGAAAGCCGTCAGTCTGAGGGCCCTTTCTGTGGGAACACATTCTCGCAGGTGTTTTCAGGGGGCCAGTCACTCTCAGTACAGCATCCAGGTGCAACTCTTGTCCCTGTCGGGGGCTGAGACTGTGAGGCAGGAGGCAATTTCCTTCCCTCTCATAATTCTGGTTGTGTTGCTTTAAGGCGGCTAGACTGAGACTCGCTTGGAGAGCTCCTGCATGGCCAGCGACCCACAGTGACTGTGGGAAAACCTGCCAACACTCACCTCAGCACTGGAGGCCACAGATCACCCAGCCAAACCCAGGAGCTCCAAAACCCAAACCAATGCCAAAAAGCCCATCCCACCAAAAGGGAGCCAGAAGGCTGCAGAGGGACCCCTGGGGGCCCCTGGAATTCTCACTCTGAGGTGACCCAGCAGCATGGCGAAGGATCATTTTGGGGTCTTTTATGACAAGCTGTTCCTACTTGTCCAAGTCCCATCTCCCACCATCCCCTATAACAACGTCTCTCTGTGGGCAGGAAGGTGCCAGCATTGCATGGTGCTCTGAGGTCCAGGTCCACCCGCAGATAGTAAATCCAAATGGGAATTAATCACTCAGAAGGGAGGAGATGAACCGTGGCAGGCAAGGGGGTGTCACACAGTAACACTGTCTGCTGGTTGGGGGTGCCATGGTGGTTTAAGATCTGCTCACAGCTGTTCAGTCTGACACGGTTCCTCAGAGAACCCAAGGGCTTCTAGTGTTTGTTCCTTCCTGCTGGCTCTACACAGATCACTACTTGCCAAAGTTTGCAAGGGGAGAGGGGCCCTCTCTTTCCCCAGCCACAGATGCTGGAACTAGGGGTGCTGCCACACCCCCTGGCTTGAAGTGGTTTCCATCAGATAGAAGGTTTACAGTTTGGTTCAGTGGCTCTGAGCACCCCCCACTATGCAAATTGTTCCAGCACCCCTGGGCCCAGCCACACCTCCAGGCTTGTAACTGCTGATTATTTTGCCACAGATGTAGGGTTACCATTCGTCCGGATTTACCCGGACATGTCCTCCTTTTTGTGTTAAAAATAGCGTCCGGGGGGGAATTTGTAAATCACTAAAAATGTCCGGGATTTCCCCCCATGCAGAGCGAGGCGCGGCTGGGAGGGCTGCAGGAAAGTCAGCCGCTCGCATGGGGCTCTGGTAGCCAGAGCCCTTCCCGCGCAGCTTGCCGGGCTGGACTCCGGAGCAGCTGTAGAGCTCCTCCTCCCCTCCTCCCTCCCTCCCTCCCTGCATTCTGAGCCGGCCGGCCTGACGGGCCATTTGCATCGGCCTCAGCAGCTCCTCCTCCCCTGCAGCCCAGTGCCCCGCTCCGGCAGCACTGTGCAGGGGCAGGGACCGGGTTGTGTGTTGCGCTGGGGAGCGCAGCCACATGTCCGGCTCCGCACAGAGCCCAACACCATGTTCTGAGCGGCAGAGTAAGGGGGCCAGGGGGCAGAAAGATTTTGGAGGGGGCAGTCAAGAGACGGGGGGGTCGGGAGTTTGGGGGGGCTTTTTTTGGGGGGGGGGGATAAGGTTTTGGGCAGTCAGGGTACAGGTAGGGGTAGGGTCCTGGGGGACATTTGGGGGGCGTCTTAGGAGGGGGCAGTTAGGGGACAAGGAACAGGGAGGCTTAGGTAGGGGGTGGGGTTCTGGAGGGCAGTTAGGAGCAGGGGTCCCAGGAGGGGCCAGTCAGGGGACAAGGAGCGAGGGGGGGAGTTCTGGGGGGGGCTGTCAGGGGACAGGGGTGGGGAGAGGGATCGGAGCTGTCAGGGGACAGGGAGCAGAGGGGTTTAGATGGGTCGGGAGTTCTGGGGGGGCTGTCAGGGAGTGGGGAGTGGTTGGATGGGGCGTGGGAGTCCCAGGGGTCTGTCTGGGGGTGGGGGTGTGGATAGGGATTGGGGCAATCAGGGTACAGGTAGGGGGTAGGGTCCTAGGTGGCCAGTTAGGATGGGAGGAGGGTATCAGGAGGGGGCAGTCAGGGGACAAGAGGCGGGGAGGCTTAGGTAGGGGGTGGAGTCCTGGGGGGCAGTTAGGGGCAGGGGTCCCAGGAGGGGGCAGTCAGGGGAAAAGGAACAGAGGGAGGGTTGGTGGTTCTGAGGAGGGCGGGAAGTGGGAGGGGCAGGGGCGGGGCTAGGGCAGGCCTCCTCCCATCCTCTTTTTTGCTTGCTGAAATATGGTAACCCTACACAGATGTGAACTGATTCTGGGCACAAATTAGGGCTGTTTCCCCACTATCTGTCACTGGGATTTGGTCAGAGCATGCTGACTGCAGTGGAATGCCAGAGGTTGGCAAATAGACGAGGTTAAAATGTAACCAGCGGTAACTATGGGAGGATTATCTCCCACCCTCAATAATTAACCATGACAGGTTCTGCTGTTCCAAGGTACATGGTGTGGGGGAGAAAGAATTGCTCACTGACTAAAAATGGGGGCCAAAATGCCGGTCACAGAGATCTCCTACTGGGCTTCCTCCTGCTTCAGCATGGAGTGCACAGGCCTCAGCACGCTATCTCCAGACAAGTAGCAAAGCACCCTAGGACATCACTCTGCACACTGCATGCCTGGGCTGATGCAGAAGGAGGCTACATGTGCCAATTAAGTGCAGCCCTCAAGGCACCCAGCAAGTTAGTGGTGGAGCCCGTGCTGCTGCTCCAGCATTCTGATTGTAAAACCTCAGCGCCGAATCCTGCCACTCGTGAGCCTTAGAATAGCACATTGGGTACAGCGCCACACAACATGAGCAAGCATGGCGAAAACAGAATCTCAGACAAGCATCTGCCCTGATCAGAACGGAGTCTGCTGCCAGCCGAGGCCGCTGCCCTGTGCTTTATGCAAACAGAGGCAGTGCATTCCTGTTTGGTCGAGGCCATGAGTTTTGGATAACCAATTTCTCCTATGCAGCTTACAGGAAATTGCTCACACCTGAGAGCCAGGTAGTGAGTCAGTGAGAATGGCTGATAATTATTTATTCATATAAATAAGGAAAGGGTCCAATGATTAGTTATGCCCACCACTGGCCTATGTAATTTAGGGTTACCATATTTAAAAAATAAAAAAAGAGGACACTCCACGGGGCCCAGGCCCTGGCCCTGCCCCTTTCCCAACCCCGGCCCCGCCCCAACTCCGCCCCCTCACCCAAAGTACCCGCCCCCTCCCCTGAGCGCCCTGCGTTCCCCCTCCTCCCTCCCAGCCACGCGGAAAGGGCTGCCCGAGTGCTACCAGCTTCACGGTTTGCCGGGCAGCCTCCAGACCCTGCGCCCCCGGACGGCGCTTCCCCAGCGCAGCTGGAGCCTGGGAGGGGAAGCACCCAGCTGGGGGCGCAGGGTCTGGAGGCTGCCCGGCAAACCGTGAAGCCGGTAGCGCTTGGGCTTCGGGC